>NC_082706.1:150859963-151492036 GCF_030144855.1 Hypanus sabinus
ATTGCAGCTATAGATTTCCAAAACAAGATCATGATTTCTATTAAATAATCTTTGCTAATATACATGAGCAATAGAAATAGGAGTCATCTGGTCCCATTAATTGCTCCACTATGCTGTAAGATAATGACTAATTTTCCACCTGAGTGCTGTTTCCCAGCACCATATCATCTTCTTTTTATTTCCTTGATGTCCAGAAATCTCTCATCTGTGTTTTGAATGATTGCAATAACTGGGCTTCTGGTGAAGAGCATTCCAAAGGTTCACCACCCTCTAAGTGAAGAGATATCTTCACATCTCAGTCCTAAAGGATTAATTCCTTATTCTCAACTGTGCCACTTTGTCTTAGGCTTTTAAGCAATGGAAATAACTTCCCTGCATTTAGCTTGTCAAACTCTTCAAGAATTCTGTGTGTTTCAATGACTCATTCTTCTAAACTCTAGTAAATCAACCCAATTTCTCTTCATATAACAGCCATCCCAAAAGTCAGTCTAGAGATTATAGAGTTCCACTCTACTCATTCTCTCTTTGTAAGGCAAACTAATTGAATGAATCTACGCTGCTTTCAATATATGAGAAGTGAACCCTTATTTTAATACAAATATCAAAACAATACACAATTTTTCTGGTAGTGTCTTGCCAAAGCAATACATCAGGGTATTCAGTAAATTAAGATAAAGAATTTTTGACCATTACCTAACAAATCATGATCTGAAATAACTCCAAGTTCAACTTTCGTTGCTGTGATAATTGAACAGGAGAAGGGTTTTTTAAGAAGAATGCTGATCTCTCCAAAAGATTCCTTTTCTCCAAGTTTTCCCACGATAACTTGCTTCAATTCACTTAACTAGCAAGAAAATGATGTAAAAATAAACTTAAATAAATGACACAAAACAAGTGACATTTCAAGCTGAAACTGAGTAAATTAGTCAGAAATAAAGCCCAACACACTGATAAGACATCCAGGACTGCCAGCCCAATATACACCGAAATAAGCCTATATTATCCACATTAAAAGAAATTAAAGTATTATAGAGGTCAGCCAAATTAATCATCTGGCATCCTCACTGGGCTACACTTCATATGGATTTGATGTACTCCTTTTGTCTGTAGTACCATCTGCCTGGTAGAGAAAAGTGGAGCTTGATACTCCACTCCACAAGCCAGGACATCTCTGACCAAAGTGATATAGATCCAAGTTCTACTTAAAATGGTGCTCCATTGGACTTCCAGTAAGATGGCGACTGCTTAGCTGCTTCGAACTTTTGATCCGTTATTTTCGCTATCTTTGCACTAAATGTCTCCATTTTTTAAACCTTAGTTAGGAACTTTATTTGGTTTCTTTCATTTTCCTGTGAACACATCTACCTTACAAGAGTTCTAAAACCGGGAGAAAGGAAGTTGCTGCTCTGTCTTCTGAGACCCTCGCTGCACTGGAACAGCATCGAGATGATATTTTAAAGGAATTTAGAACCGCTTTCAAACAGCTGGAAGCCAAATTGGATCGGATCAACGATAGAGTGGACGAACACTTATCTCGTATCGATTCGACTTCTGAAGATTTAGGAAGTCATGTTCGATACTTGGAGTCTCTCTGTTCCAGCCTAGAAGAAAAAAATAATAAACTCCCTTCCAAAATAGTGGATTTTGAAAATCGGAGCAGACGCTGTAACCTTTGAATTCTTGGGTTGCCAGAGGCCACCGAACAGGGATCAACCGTGAAGTTTTTCGCCGAGTTTCTCTGTGAGATATTCGGGAAAGATATGCTTCCGAACCCGCCTGAGCTCGAAAGGGCACACAGGGTCTACGTTCCCCCCAGAATTCTGGGCTCCCACCCGCGACCGGTAATTTTGTGCTTTCATCAATACCAGGTAAAACACTGTCTGATTATGGAGGCACGTCGCAGAGGTACTTTTATTTTCCAAAACACAGCCATTCGCTTTGTGGAGGATTTTGCACCTCAGATCTTAAAGATGCGCGCTGAGTTTAAAGGCGTAATGAAAATGCTTTTTGATCGTGGTTTTAGACCCTTGCTTCGCAATCCTGCCATTTTACAAATCACGCTTAGTACTGGAAAATATAAGTGGTTTAAGTCAGTGAAGGAGGCTGAGGCATTTTCTGCATTTGCTGCATTTCCGGCTATCCAGCCATCTTCGGAACCCGATAGGACCTCCTAAAATGGTGGATAAGTACTTCTCATAGTAAAAGTACTTTTTCCAGACTCAGATTTCACTTGAATCACTCAGTCATTATGTTGACAATCTCTCCCTGGATTTGGTGTGTCTTTTTTTTAAATAGACATTCTGTGCTTAATGTTTCCCTATGGACGTTAAACAGTACTTGTGTAATCTATCTTATTCTTGTATAACTTTATCTATAGAGTTCTACAATTGACTCTAACTTGTTTTGGGGTTTGAAGTCTTTATTGAAGGTCCCCCTGTTTGTTGGTTCACAGTTTAACTGCTGATTATTTTTTTATTATTCTTTATTTATTTATTTTTTTCCCACTTTTTCTTAATTTTTGATTTTTTTTCCTCTCTGTAAATGGTTGATAAGTACTCTTCCTGAATCTATAATTTTCCCCTTCCTCCCTCTTTTTTCTTTTTCTTTTTTTTTCTTCCTTTTTTTTCCCTTTTTCTTCCATAATTTTTCATGGGTAGGTTAGTTTTGGTTTTCTTCCGATTTACTCTGTATTAAGTTTTATATTTCTGCAGAAGATGTTCCAATTTGCAGTTATGTTTTCTAGTGCATAAACTAGTTACTATTTGCTATAATATTTATACGGAACTGCTGTTAATGACACAGACCTGGAAGTTATATTTGGGTTAATTTTTTTGGTAGAGCTAGCTGCTTTTTTTGGTAGCCGTCTAGTTTTGGGTTGTGTGGGTGGGGTGGATTTTCCAGTTCCAACATCATTCACTGTATTTATTGTTTTTCTTTATTGCTCAGGACATGTTTATGTTTTGATTTTACGAATCTATGTTTATATTTCTGCTCCCAGACTGCTATTGCATTGCTTGACTTTTTATATGCCTACTGCCTTTTATGCAATAGTAATTGATAATGGCTAGTGCACTTAAATTCGTGAGCTGGAATGTAAAGGGATTGAATCACCCTGTTAAAAGGTGGAAGGTATTCTCACATATTAAACAACTCAAAGCTGACATTGCTTTCCTTCAAGAAACTCATATTCATTGTTTTGATAACTCCCGACTTCTGTCAAAGTGGGCGGGTCAGCATTTTCATTCATCCTTTGCCGCTAAAGCTAGGGGAGTCTCCATTCTTATTAACTCAAATATTCCGTTTGAACTCCATAATTATATATCTGATACAAATGGCCGTTTTATTATTGTTTCTGGTAAACTATATAACACTAAAGTTGTACTAGCAAACCTGTATGCACCCAACTTTGATGATGTTAACTTTTTTGAACGTTTTTTTTCCTCACTACCAGACTTAAACTCATACTCTCTTATACTGGGGGGTGACTTCAACTGTTGGTTAGATCCTAATTTGGATCGATCGTCCTCTGTTACCAGATCACCTACTAAATCTGCCTTAGCTATCCAATCGTTTCTCTCTAATTTTGGTATCTCTGATATATGGTGTTTCCTTCATCCTACTGAGAGAGATTATTCTTTTTTTTTCACATGTTCACCATACCTTCATTAGAATTGACTATTTCTTACTCGATAACCAACTTATCCCATTGGCCTACACTTGTGAGTATCAGAGTATATTGATTTCTGACCATGCCCCAATTACTCTCTCTTTAAACTTTCCTGGTCTCCCTCAGAGGAATAAACACTGGCGGTTTGATTCAACTTTATTATCAGATGATGATTTTCTAAAATTTATTAAGGATCAGATAACCTTTTATTTTAACACTAAAACATCACCTGAAGTTTCATCCCAGATTGTCTGGGATGCCAGGAAAGCATATCTGAGGGGTCAAATAATCTCTTACACAGCAAATCTCAACAGAAGATCCTGTGCAGACCAATTAGACCTCATTAACCAGATTAAAGAATTGGATCAACTGTATGCCCAAACTAAGAACCCTGAACTATACAAGAAGCGTGTAGAACTCCAAACTAAATTTAATCTTCTGTTTACTCAACCTGTCGAACGCCAACTTCTCGAAAGCAAGAGTCGCTTTTACATTCATGGAGATAAGTCTGGTAAATTTCTAGCCAATCAGCTGAGGCACTCCAAAGCCAAACAACATATTACAAAGATCCGGAAGGAGAACGGAGACTTTACATCGGATCATTTGGAAATTAATGATGCATTTAAAAATTTTTATTCTCGGCTTTATTCCTCTGAATCTTTGAATGACAATATCTCTGTTGATCAATTTTTAAATAATCTGAATATTCCTTCACTTTCATCTGATTTTAAAGCCAAACTTAATGCGCCTCATGATTAGAAGAAATATCTTTTGCAATTTCTGCACTGTCCTCAGGGAAATCTCCTGGACCTGATGGGTTCCCTGTAGAATTTTATAAATCATTCTCTTCACTTCTTTCTCCTCGGTTACTTTCAGTATTATCTGACTCGTTTAATTACGGCAAACTGCCACCCTCTTTTAATGAGGCATCTATTATTCTCTTATTAAAAAAGGGTAAAGACCCAACAGAGTGTTCCTCGTATAGGCCGATTTCTTTGCTCAATATTGATGTAAAGATCTTAGCTAAAGTTTTGGCTTATAGATTAGAAACCATTATTCCCTCTATTATCTCTGAAGACCAATCAGGTTTCATTAAAAACCGTCTCCCTTTTTTTAACATTCGGCGTTTATTTAATATTTTATATTCACCCCCAACTGGGATTTCTGAATGTGTTATTTCCCTCGATGCGGAGAAAGCATTTGATCGTATAGAGTGGAACTACCTTTTTGCAGTCTTAGAAAAATTTGACCTCGGTCAAAGTTTCATCTCTTGGATCAAATTGCTGTACCTGTGTCCTACTGCTTCTGTTTTAACTAATTTTCAGAAATCCCAGGTATTTAATCTCAAACGTGGGACCCGTCATAGATGCCCCTTAAGTCCCTTTCTCTTTGATTTGGCTATAGAACCTTTGGCGACAGCATTTCGAAACTGTCCTGAATTGACCGGGATTTGGAGAGGGGGTGTTGAGCATAAAGTTTCTCTTTATGCTGATGACTTATTACTTTTTCTCTCAAATCCGTCTATATCCTTACCTCCAATGTTTTCCTTCTTGACCAGTTTAGCCAGATCTCTGGCTATAAACTTAATTTACATAAGAGTGAACTTTTCCCAATTAGTAAAGGAGCACAAGAATTAACATTTCGTGATCTCCCTTTTAAAGTAGTCCATAATCAATTTACTTATCTTGGAATTACAGTCACAAGGAAGTTTCAAGATCTCTTTCGTGAAAACTTTGCCAATCTTTCATATACTATAAAACAGAGTCTAGTACAATGGTCACCTCTATCTATGTCTTTGGTAGGTCGTATTAATGTTGTTAAAATGTATGTTCTCCCCAAATTTTTATACTTATTTCAATCTATCCCAATTTTTATTCCTAAATCTTTTTTTGACTCCTCAGACTCTATTATTTTGTCATATCTGTGGAAGAATAAGCGCTCTAGAATTAGTAAAATCCATCTCCAAAAACCTAAAAAAGAGGGTGGCATGGCTTTACCTGACTTTCGTTTATATCATTGGGCAGCTAATATACATTGTGCTACCTTTTGGTCTTTTTTCCATGGCCAACCCGAGTGCCCTAAGTGGGTGGCAATGGAGTTGAGCTCCACTAAAGAACTACCTATCTCTGCACTTCTTCGCTCTGCACTCCCTAGTAGTCTGTCCAGATTAATAGCTAATCCTCTTGTTAGACACACTTTGCGTATATGGGCTCAGTTTAGGAAATGCTATGGTTTCCATGGTTTTTCCGTTTCTAGCCCTGTCGTACATAATCACCTTTTTCTACCTACCACGTATGATTCAGCATTCCATGTTTGGTATAGGAAGGGCATTAGGCATTTTGAAGATCTTTTCATTGATAATCGCTTCGCTTCTTTTCAGCAGCTCTCTGTTAAGTTCAATCTGCCCAATGCTCATTTTTTTAGATATCTCCAAATTAGACACTTTATTGCTCCTTTAATTCCTAACTTTCCTGAAATGCCTGCGAAAAATGCTATGGACTTATTTCTTTCCATTAATCCACTAGGTAAAGGTTTAATATCAATTATTCAAGTTAAGTTAGCAGCCTTACGACGGGCCCCTGTGGATAAAATTAAAATGGCATGGGAGCAGGATTTAAATATCTCCTTACCTGATGAGAGTTGGGACTCGATTCTCAAATCGGTTAACTCAACCTCTCTTTGTGCTCGCCATTGCCTTTTACAGTTTAAGATTGTTCATTGAGTCCATATGTCTAAATCTAAACTATCTCGATTCTGCCCTGACATTAGTCCACTCTGTAATAAATGCAAGAGGGACGAGGCCTCTCTCATTCATATGTACTGGTTCTGTCCAGGCTTGGAGAAATTTTGGAAAGATGTCTTCACTACGTTATCATATGTTCTGAATCAGCACCTAGAACCAAACCCCTTAATTGCTTTGTTCGGTTTCTGGGGCAAGACAGATTTACGTCTGAGTCCAACCAAATGCCGAATATTATCCTTTGCCTCTCTCCTGGCTAGACGCTTGATCCTCCTTAGATGGAGAGATGTTGCCCCGCCCACTCATGCTCAATGGCTTAATGATATTCTGGCCTGCTTGGACCTCGTAAAAATCCATTATTCAGTTCTTAATTCGGATTTAAAGTTCCATAAGGTCTGGGGACCTTTTATCGAGTACTTTCATAACCTTCCTCTTGATTAGGGTTTTTTTTTCTTTTTTTCGGTCCCTTGCTTTCAGCTCCCTTTTTTTTCTGGTAGTAGGCATTATTATCCTCTGTTACTAAGTGTATTCACAGTCTGGGAGTTTGATTGTCCTGATTTATATTCTTTATATTGTGTTGTGGTTGGTCTGGAGTTTTTTTATTGTGTTGTGGGGTTGGGGGAGGATACTAAGTTTACTTGTCTTCAATTTAGGTGCTTTTTTTTTAAAATTCTCTTTCTTTGTATCATATTGTCATTGTATGCTTAATTTTGCACTGTATTAATGTTCCTCATTCTGATTTGGGTTTTTTTTTATTTGTAAAATGTATAAAAAAACTAATTAAAAAAGATGGTGCTCCATTAAATTCAGTGCAAACACTTGACCTAGAATATTTAGATATAGAATAATTCCCAAGCCTTACATTATCTTAGTCATTCAAGCCCAAATTACATTGGTGGGCAATATGAACAAACAAGAAAATCTGCAGATGCTGGAAATCCAAGCAACACACACAAAATACAGGAGGAACTCGGCAGGTCAGGCAGCATCTATGGAAAAGACTACAGTTGATGTTTCGAGCCGAGACCCTTAATCAGGACTGGAGGAAAAAAGAAAAGGAGTCAGAGTTAGAAGGTGGGGGGAGGGAGAAACACAAGATGGGAAGTGAAACCTGGAGAGAGGAGGTTGAGTGAGCTGGTAAGTTGATTAGAGAAGTACAGGGCTGCAGAAGGGGGAATCTAACAGGAGAGGGCAGAAGGCCATGGAAGGATGAAAAAGGGGAGGATCATCAGAGGGAGGCAATGGGCAGGCAAGGAGATAAGGTGAGAGAGAGTAAAGAAGATGGGGAATGATGGGGGGAGGGGTCATTACCAGAAGTTCAAGAAATCAATTTTCCTGCTATCAGACTACCCAGATGTAAGATAAGGTGTTGCTCCTCCAACCAGAGTGTGGCTTCATTGCAACAGTAGAGGAGGCCATGGATTGACATGTTGGAATGGGAAGGGATATTCAGTGACTTGGAAATTTTCTTGTATCCATCTCCTGACTTGTGCTTTTCAATAACTTTTTCCACAAAGTTGTTTGGAGTGTTCTTTCGTTTTCATGGTGTAGTTTTTGCCAGGATACAGACGGACAGCAGCTGGACTTTCCAGCTACGGGTGTATATTTACTGCAGTCAATTGAAACCCTTGACTGCACACAGGTGACCCCAGTTCAACTAATTATGTGACCCCTAAAATCAACTGGGTGCACCAGTGATGATTTGGTGTGTCATATTAAAGGGGGCGAATACTTATGCAATCAATTATTTTGGTGTCTTATATTTGTAATTGATTTTGATTACTTTAAGATCTGTTTTCGGTTTGACATGAAAATGTCCTTTTCTGTTGATTAGTGTCAAAAAAAGCCAAATTAAATCCACTGTGATGCAATGTTGTAAAACTATTTTTTTGGGGGGGGGGATACTTTTTCTAGGCACTGTATATATGAGGTGTAGATATTACTAAAGTGACCTACATTTATTAAAAGCTGTATTATTTACTCTGTACTCTGATCACAGATGTGCTGAGTAAATAAGTAGAACGTAGTGGATGAAGATGTGCTAGTTAGTGGGGAAATAATAGTGGTCTAGTAAATGTGGTAATGGGAGAAATTTCCCATTTTAGTGGGAAAGAAGTATAATATCCAAATGGAGAAAGAATGCAGAACTCTGAGATGCAGAGGGACCTGGAGATCTGGTATCCTGATGCACACTTTACAAAAGACTATAATACAAGCACAGCAACTAATAAGAAAGCAGCAAAATGTTATAGTTTATTACTAGGGGACTTGAACACAAAGATGGGGAGTTAGTGCTTAGGTTATATAGGGTATTGTGAGACCTCATCTGAAATATTATAAATGGAATTGATTTCCTTATTTGGCGAAAGGATGTAAGCAATTCAATACCTGGAAAAAGGGATGTACTATATGAGGAAAGGCCAGAAAGCTGAGAGAATTTGAATGGAATTTTCAACATCTTGAGGGGTGAAATGAAGAGTATGTTCCCAGGGAACCCTGTTGAAATATATATGGGTCATCATTAAATAATTGATGAAGCAGTTTTTTTTTCCTCTTTGAGAGGGTCAACAGTCTTCAGAATTCTGGTTCTCAAGTGGTAATGGAAATAGAACCCTTGAATACTTCAAGGCAGAGTGAAATAGATTCTTGATTGGTGAGGCTGTGAAAGTTATAGCAGGTTGACAGGCATGCAGAGTTGAGATACAATTGTTTCAGTCATGATCTCATTAAAGAGCAGAGCAGGGGCTGAGTGATCTATTCCTGCCCCTAATTCATATGTTCCTTTATTTGAATTTAACTAAAATGTTCCATTTCAGTGAGTGCACTATAAAACTTTGCTGTTGCATCTTAACAATCTATCATATTTAATTCTCTTGACCAGAAAAGGCAAGATGACGAGGCTCTGAAGAACTATATACCTGTAGTTGATACATTAGATACATCCAAAGCTGAGGTATTAATATGAATAAATTCTACTAAATTCAGCCATTGTGCTAAATTTAAAATTGGAGGCTAATGTGAACTATAGAAAATCTAATAGTTGTTCAAGATGTCATGATTGATTCTTTAGACCATATTTTGGCTCAAGCATGGGAACTTACAATCATTCCTAAGCAATGTAACATCATGGGATAAATTTACCAAGGTATGACAACATAAAAAAGTTACTGTTAAGGCATCAAGCTGATTGCTATAACAGGAAATCAGTTTGCTCATAATCTTACAGGATTGTGACTACTTTGGAAGAAATCTAAAGGGAAAGAATTTCAATCCAACAGATGCAAAATGTTGGTGGAATTCAGCAGGTCGTGCAGCATCTATGGAAAGTAGTAAACAGTCAACATTTCAGGCCAAGACCTTTATTCAGGACTTGCATTTTAATTACCATAACTTTTGATTTCATTTCACTTAAGTTAATTTGTATCCAGATTTTTTCTGGCACATCTTTTTACAATAGTAAAAAACTTGCCATAGGAACTCAATGAGTCAAGCAGCATCAATGACAGGAAATGAATAGTTGACGTTTCTGACTTGAAGCACTGCGTCAATTCGAAATGTCATCAATTACTTTCCTCCTAGAGATGTTGACTGACCAACTGAGTTCACCCAGCAGATTGTTTGTTGCTCCAGAGTACAGTTTCTATAGTCTCTTGTGTCTTCTTGGGTTTGCATGCATTTGATTCCTGTAATATTTGGAAATACTAAATGAAATAATTACAGATCTTACAATGTATATCCATTACATAGAGTGAATAATAATAATAAAATGCACTCGAGTTTGTATAACCTGACTTAAGAAACTACAACTTGTCAAATGTTTTACCGTTTTTCCAAGTGGAAGTTTCACCAGGTCTTTGAAAATGTTGCACTGGCCAGACTTTATGTATCCTACAAATGAACTGATTTCGCCTTCTTTTACTATAACTGAAAGTAAAAGATAAAAGTATTAAGCAGTTCAGATACTTTAAATCCAGCAGATAAGTTTATTACTAAAAGATATATGAAACAATAGTGCAGAATCTTCAAGTATGCAAGAAAAGTAAGAAGTGTTGGAGATACTATTTAAGATCAGGTGGCACTTGTATGAGACAGAGTTAACAACCTTACAAGTCATTGACCTCTCATCATTACCCAGTCAAAGTCAAACCTGAAATATTCACTGTTCCATTCTCCACAACTGCAACTCCACCTGCTGATAATGAAAAGCCTTTTCTGTTCTTTTTCTATCTGGAGAGTTTTTTTTATTGCATTTAGCTCTATCAACTATTTCCATGAAATTGCACGTAACTGAGGAAAAATATACTGGTTCCAATGTGTCCCAAATAACTGGAATCCACGGTTTTACATGCTTATAAAAAGCTGAGTTTGTAAAATTAGCTTTAAATATTTAATCAATAGTTATAATTATCCAAAGAGATTAATAATTTTAATATATTTTGAATAATCTTGCATGCTTTACTAACAGTGTATTCAATATTTGTTTTAATACTGAAAACTATCACTTAAAATAAGTGAGTTAACATTTCAGTCCTCCGCAGGATGTGAATTTCTAACTGTTGTACAGTCTGTACGTACAAAACAAGTATTTGGAGACCAATGACATAGATTTGCCAGCTGCTACAGGTCTGCAGGCATCTTCCTATCTGTGGGATTTGGGTTTGTGGACACATTTCCAATTTGCAAACTGTGTGGCATTACAAACAGTTCACAGGAATGGAACTTTGCCCTGACCTGGGAGAACCTGTACATTGACAGATAAAATTATAAATCCATAGCCATGCATGAGCATAAATACTATAATTTTCTGGATGCACGGGTAATTTAGTACCAACTGGTTTAATGGTTGCGTGAAAGAACCAAAAGATAGAGACTCTTCACTCTAATGCAAAGTCTTGGTGAGTAGAATGATAAGCACAACTAAGTGGCCACCCAGGGCTTAGTGAGGTGTGGAGCAACCAGGTATATAACCATCCCCATTAATGCATTCCACATTTCTTAAAGGGGAGATGACCACTGAATCCAACCAAGCATTATTGGAATTATTGCACAATGTGGTGAGTAAAGACAATGATGATAGCACAGAAATGAGAAAATGCATTCTGCTTCATTCACTGTAGGTTTTCACTGCAGTTTCACATTTGAGCAATGTGTTCATGATGTGCTATTCTCAACCAAATGGGAGTAATTTATAAAAGCAGTCACTTTACCAGTGGGTGGAGAAGAATTCCTGCCTGCTGTTAAATCATGGACTCCTGTGCAAACTGAACAAAGTATCAGTGCATCATTGATCTGATTTGACACTGCAAGCACTAAATCATGATTACAATGAGACTAATGTCACAATCCAGTTACTCCACATATGTGATGGCAGGATATCTGCCTACAGACCATCTCAATATGACGGATGGTGCTAATTGCACCATAAATGTGCAAGCCTGCATCACACTCAAAAATTTGAAACAAATCAACATTTTTATTGCCCTTACAATGAGTGCTACAGGACCAAATTTTGGACTTACAGGTTTCTTCAAACTCATAAATCAAAAGTAAGAAAAGGAGGTTGCCTCAGGAATCAAAGACCTGTATAGGCCGAAGGAAGTATGAGCAAGGTCTGAAATAAATACTTTATTCTCTGTGGAGAAGTACAAGGAGGCTGAAGATTTAAGGGAGGAATATACTGAAAGTTTAGACCATGACTAAATCAGGAAAGAAAATGTTAGAAACATTGGTACACATTAGGATGGACAAATCCCCAGAGCCTAATGAGATCTATCCCAGGATCCCAAGGACAGAAAGGGAGGAGGCTGCTATGCTGCTTATGGTGGTTTTTGCATTTCAGAAAACTGGACAATAACTACTATTGTTCCCTTATTTAAAAAGGATAGCAAGAATAACCTGGAAACTGCATTACATTCGTGTAGGAAAATTGATGTAGATAGGACTTGGAAAGGAAGGCACTGATTAGACCACAAGACATAGAAACAGAATTAGGCCATTTGGCTCATCAAGTCTAAGACCCTGAGGACACAATGGGTGCAGTAGATAGAGGGGAACAGGTGGATGTTGTATACTTAGATTTCTAAAAGATGTTTGATAAGGTGCCTCACGAAAGACTTATAAATAAGATACGGATGCATGGAGTTGGAGTAAGTGTATTGTCATGGATAGTGGATTGGTTAACCAATAGAAGGCAGAGAGTTGGTATAAATGGGTGTTGAGAGTTGGTATAAATCAGTTGGCTGTCGGTGGTGAGTGGGGTGCTGCAGGGGTTGGTGTTGGGCCCGCAGCTGTTTACCATTTACATTGATGATTTGGAAGAGAGGACTGAGCGTAGTGTAGCAAAATTTGCTGATGGCACTAAACTGAGTGGAAAAGCAAATTGTACAGAGGATGTGGAGAGTCTGCAGTGGGATATAGATAGGTTAAGTGAGTGGACCAAGGCCTGGCAGATGGAACACAAAGTTGGTAAATGCGAGATCATCCATTTTGAAAGGAATAATAGAAGAGCAGATTATTATTTAAATGGTGTAATATTGCAGCATGCTGTTGTGCAGAGGGACTTGGGAGTGCTTATTCATGAATTGCAAAAAGTTGGCTTGCAAGTACAACAGGTTATTAAGAAGGCAAACAGAATGTTGGCCTTTATTGCTAGAGGGATTGAATACAAGAGCAGGGAGATCATGCTGCAACTATACAGGGTACCTGTGAGGCCGCACCTGGAGTACTGTGTGCAGTTCTGGTCTCCATACTTGAGGAAGGATATACTGGCTTTCTAGGCAGTGCAGAGGAGGTTCACCAGGCTGATTCCAGAGATGAAGGGGTTAATCTATGAGGAGAGATTGAGTTGCCTGGGACTATACTCTCTGTAATTCAGAAGAATGAGAGGGGATCTTATAGAAACATACAAAATTTTGAAAGGGATAAATAAGATAGTAGAAAAATAGTTTCCATTGGTAGGTGAGACTAGAACTAGGGGACATTGCCTCAAGATTCAGGGGAGAAGATTTAGGATGGAGATGAGGAGAAACTGTTTTTCCCAGAGAGTGGTGAATCTGTGGAATTCTCTGCCCAGGGAAGCAGTTGAGGCTTCTTCACTAAATATATTTAAGATACAGTTAGATAGATTTTTGCATGGTAGGGAGTTATGAGGAAAAGGCAGGCAGATGCAGCTGAGTTTACAGACATATCCGCCATGATCTTATTGAATGGCCTACTCCTACTCCTATTTCTTATGTTCTTATAAGATGTCAGCATGGTTTTGTACAGGGGAGACCATACCTCATAAATCTGAGTATTTAAGAGGTAAACTGAAAAAATTGATGAAGACACCACAGTAGATGAGGTTCACATGGATTTCATTAAGGTTTTTGCCAAAGTAGGCCAGTCCAGAAGTGTGCTGCAAAATGGATCCAAAATTGTGAAAAGGGGCTGAGTGTTTTCTTGACAAGGTCTCTAATAGTAGTATTCTGCAAATACCGATGCTGGATTTTTGTTATAGAATTACAGAGCACTACATCACCAAAACAGATACATCTACCCTGTGCCAAACTGTTATTCTGCCTAGTCCCATTGACCTGCACCTGCCCGTATCCCTCATATCTCTCTCATCCAAACTTTTGCATCCACCACTTCCGCTAGCAGATCATTCCACTCTTGCACCACCCTCTGAGTGAAGAAGATCAGGTTCAACTTAAATATTTCAACTTTCATCTCTAAAATCTCTTTGCATTTGCCCTATCTTTATCCTTTCATAACTTTGTATACCTCTATCAAATCTCCCCTCAATCTCCTTCGCTCCAGGGAATAAAGTCCGTCAGTCATTCCATATACCTCCAGATCCTCCAAATCCAGAATCATGCTTGTAAATTTTCAATATTGCTTGTAATATGTACAGATTACTTGGATAAGAATGTAAATTGTATGCGTAGTAAGTTTGCAGATGACACAAATTGATGGAGTGACAGATAGCAAAGAAGATTGAATTAGGATAAGCAAAACATAGATCAGCAGAAGAATTAGTACAGCATGGCAAGTTGAATATAATTCAAACAAGATTACTTTGGGAAGTCAAATTCTGGTAGGACATATAGCAAGATCCTTAGGTATGTTAATGCACAGATGCACCTTGGAATACAATTCATAATGGTGACACAGGGCAGCGAAGAAGGCTTTTGGTATATCTGCCTTCATAGGTTGAGGTATTGAGTTAGGATGTCACCTTGCAGCTGTACAAAAGTTTGGCTAGACTGCACTTTGGAAGGATTGTATACAGTTTTGATGCCTATATATTAGAATAGACGTAGTAGCATCAGAGAGTGAAGAAGAGATTCACCAGGATGTTGCTTAGAATGGAAGGCTATACAGATAAGTAGAGACTGGATAGGCTGGGTTATTCTCATTAGAATATAGGAAGCTGAGTCTGACTATGGAGATGTATAATATGATAAGTGGCATGGATAGCACAGATAGTCAAAATATTTTCTTCCCAGGGCAAAGGGGTCTAGAACTGAAGAACACAAGTTTAATATAAGAGTGGAGAAATCTCAAGAAGATCTGGCTGGCAAGTTCTACCACACATTACGTGGCAGTTACCTGGAATATGATGTCAAAAGAGTAGCAGAGGCAGATACAATGACAACATTTAAAGGGGTTTTGGAAAGATTCTTAGGTTATTAAAGCATAGTTAGACACAGGCCTAATGAAGTCAAATGGGATTAATATAAATGGTCAGCATGGGCAAAGTGGGATGAAAGGGTCATTCTATGATTCAGTTGATTGCACTTGTCTCAAATAAACATATTGTATATTAAACAATTAAAGATACCTACCATAATCTTTTGGAAATTTCTTCCACTTGATTAACTCAATCAGTTTATGAAGAGACAGTTTTGGCCATTGCTGATAAAATGGACACGCTTGGACCAGCTCTTCTTTCAATGCATTATTATGCGCCAATATTTCCTTCAATATAGATAAAAGAAAATTTGAGTCTTACTGGCTTTGTTATTCAGATAGCTAACTTAAAAAACACATTTGTAGCCCAATAATTGTCAGTGAAGTGAAACATTCACCTTTTTTACATTTTCATATTGTCCGATGGATATTTTGACAAGTTCACAGTTGGCCTTCGTAAGTACTGACAAAACCTTGTGACTGGCATCATTTGGAATAGGTATCAAAGAACCAAAGCTGTCTCCAAAAGACAACTAGAAATAAAAATAAAAATTAATACTTTTCTGAATTATTAATTCAAATCTAAATGGAAACATATGGTCTTCACCACATCGAATGAATAATCATCTAGGGTTACATTTTCAGCTGGAAATAACCATCATCATAGAGACTGTATATACCTCTTGCTATTGCTGAATAATCATCACAAATTATAGAGAGTAACCATAATCATCAATAATCAAATCTGTTTCATGCCACTCAAAGAGCATAACTTTGCAATTTCAGTCTGGGGAACAATCATTAATTCTATTAACACAAGAGATACTGCAGATGCTGGAAGTCTTAAGAAACACATGCTCAGAGCTGGATGAACTGAGCATCTCTGAAAGGCAAAGAACAAGTCAATATTTCAGGCCAGGACCCTGCATCTAGACTGGAAAGGAAAGGGGGAAAAGTCAGAATAAGGTGGGAGAAGGGACAGAGTACAAGCTTCAAATGATAGGTGAAACCAGGTGAGTGGGTGGAGGGGGGGGGGGGAATGAAGTAAGAAGCTAGGAAGTGATAGGTGGAAGAGGTAAAGTGCTGAAGAAGGAAGAATCTGATAGGAGAGGAGAGACGATGGAGAAAGGGAAGGAGGAGGTGTACCAAAGGGGTGATAAAGGACAGGTGAAGAAAAGTTTCTAATCAAATCAGTTCATGGATGTCTGAAAAGTCAGTTTCAATGTGAAACCTTGTTACATGTTCAGCTGGTATTTCTTTATGTAATGTTTCCCCTTCATAATTATTTGAAATCTATTATTTTATTTTGTCAACATGCTATTTTTACTGCATAAAGTAGCTGCTTGGTTGAAGTTGAGGCTCTGCTAGTCGCTAATGCCTAAAGCAAACCTGCAGCAACTAGTGGCAGTTTAATGGCACTCATTGTTTCGTACCTCATGCCACCACTGAAAATTGTAAATCCTTGCTCTATGAATCCCTTTAAATAAATCAGAGTTCTTTCAAATACATGGAATGATTGATTTGTCTATGTAGATGTGTATGTAGACATGCGTCACTGTGAGGACACAATTATTTTCCAATGCACAAACTTACAGAATGAATAAATACTACCAAAAGAAATCAATGATCATAGCATGATTTACAAATGACGTAACTGAGAATGTGAGGATTTAATATTTATAATAACAGGATTTTCATATATGTACCTTGGCACTTGTGATGCCAGTAAACTTTCCCCCCCTCATTTGCTCCCAGCACAGGCATGCTTGGGAAAAAACACTGATTCAGTCAACGTTTTTTTCTATGCAGATAGCTTTAACTGAACTTAGCAGCAAACAGTATTAATCGTTACCATTTCCTCCTTAACAGAAGAACCACTAGAAATATCATTTGCTTAAGATACAATGGAGAGGCTTCACTAACCTATATGTTTTGGACGCCCAATTCTTCAAGAATACTGGAAGTATTCCAAACATTCTCTGTACTTTTTAAAGTAAATTTCAAGCCTAACCCTTTAACTGCCTTGTTTGGTATTGTTGGAGAAAAAGGCACAACTTTGGAGACATCTGATTTGCATATATTGACTTTTATTTCTCTTATAGCTAGGAGGGCAGTGAATCTTAAATGGAAGGATGTTGCTTCACCTACTCACGCTCAATTGTTACATGATGTTATGTCATGCTTACGTTTAAAGAAGATCCATTGTACAATTTCTGATTCTAACTAAGACTTTCAAACATTGTGGGGACCATTCTTGAACTGTTTTGATTTGAACCAAATCAAAACCTTTGATTTGGTGTTAAAGTACAGATGTTGGCTCATAACATAAATCACTATGTGACAAGGATTTTTTTTCCATCTTTCCTTCTTTACCAAACAGCTTCGACTTTGGTAGTGGGTTTAGATTCTTTTTTTTATATAACAAAATACATGTTTGATGCCGCATTTGTCATACATTTGTTTAAATCAGTTGCAGCTGTAGTTAATTTGGTTTTAGAAGCCTGAAGTATCCTTAATAATAACAGATTCATAAACTTATTCATAAGCTTATCGTAGCATATATACTATATATTATCTACTTCTCAGCCAAGCAATTTAATTTTATTATATTAGCAACACATTAGGGGAACCGGGATTGTAAGAAATTTAGAACAGTTGTAACTTATCATTGCTAATTTTAATTTATTGGAGATATTTTTCTGAAATTTTGTAGAATTTAGGAATTTCATTATAGTCATTTTCAGTAGTTAAGATGAAGAGAAAGATTTCTCTCCATTTATTTCTCATAATTTGATTTGTTTATATATATCTCATTTGTTATTTTGATTTAACACCACTCTTCAATTGTAGTACATGACATGTGTTTGCCTTAAACTCATAAAAAAAATCCTTGTAGGAATCATATCTATTTTCTGTCTATCCATATTGAATTTTGTGTTCTGTGTTTATTGTGGATAATTTGTCACACGAGTGGGGGTGTGATAGAAGAAAATTAATATAGCTACATATTACGCTTTGTCTTAATATTAGTCTTGTTGAGTGTTAGAAGCAACCGGGTAATGATATTTTTTTTATTGACCACTTGATTTCGTTTATTTCATTATTTTGCTAATAATGCTTAATTACATTAAATGAATGCTTATGATTCTGTTACATCCGTAGCCCCCTCCTTTTTGAGAATCGCAAGATCACTATTAAGTCAGGTCAGGAGACCCAAGAAATGAGAGAAAGACATGCAGAATCCACAAAAGGTTTGGAATGTGTCCTGGCCTCCGAAAGGCGGAACCATTGATAATGGCTATTGTCTCTTGGAGACGGAATTGTGTATTGAATACTGTACGATTCATCGAAGACCCCAGGCAATGAACCGAGGGGGGTTGGTGGAGGGATTGCATCGTCCCAACCTGATTGACATCTGAGACCCTGTGAGTCAGGATAAATGAGGGTCTGGGGAACAGCCCCTTCAGACGCACCAGAAGAAATGCTAGAACTCCTGTAACTGCGTAATAGCGAAAGCCGGTGGAAAAGCCCACGTGCGTCCTTTTCCATTTGCCTCGGAATTGGTGGGCCTTCACCACAGAAGCATGGCTTTAGCTAACCACCAAGGGGAAATCAGCCCCCAACGACTCTCGAAGGATTGACATCATAAAAGGAATGGGCAAGTTAAACCTCCGTCTTTCTCTCCAACCAAAAAGCTGCAGCTTGAATGAACTTGAGTGACTTTTATATTTCCATCGGACAATACATTATCCCCTAGACAACAATAGAGCTATTTCTTATTGATTATTATTATACCCGCGCTTTTAGATTTAGTATTGATGACGTATATTATCTATATGTTTGCATTGATATTATTTTTGTGTATTTTTATCAATAAATACTGTTAAAAATAGTACCATCAGACTTCAACGGACTCTCTATCTTTGCTGGTAAGTGACCCAGTTACGGGGTACGTAACAATTCTTATCTCATTATATTGCATTAAGATTGTTCAACATTGCTAGTTTAATAATAAAGGATTGAATGTACTTTTTTTCCAACTTAGGTCTCAGTTATTTGGAAGCATGTCATACAGCATCAACTCCAATACTCAGCTTCTCAGCAGTTTTGATTTCTTTTCAAGTAACTGCTCCAATCCTCATAGAGAAATTTTCAAACAAACAGTATTGTCAGCTAAAATCGTCCCTTTGTGACTCTTCTTCAGGGGCCAATAAAGTAGCAAGGAAATAATATACCTCGTTCTTTCATCCTGCTTCCTATGTGAGCTTTCTACATTAGTTCCTTTAGGTTTCCTAATTTCAGTTTCTCTTACTTCCTCTATTTCAAACCTCTTCCAGTGTTCATTCTGGTTTCTTTTATTTTCTCGCTCCTTTTCTAGTGTAACTGATCATTCACTTCTCTATTTATCCATTTTGTCAGAGTACTGGTGTCCTCTTTTCCATCTGTTGTTCTTCCTTCCAGAAATCCCATTTCTTTAGAAATGATGCTTTATACACAAAGTTAAACTGTTTCCTGGTTACCCTTCTTTTGCTACATGATGATGTACATAAGTGCAAACATTGTTCTGCATAACATAATTCAACAACTGAAGTTTGCATAACCATGATTTAGGTGTGTCATCATGGTGTGATTTACAACTATCATTATTTCAGAATATAAGCTCCACTTCTGCAGATGGTACATTGGAGGAGAGGTGCAACATTATACACAAAAGAATGATAAAAAGTGTTGGGACAATGGTGTGGTCTTGTTTAACACTAGTCTTTTCTTCATCGATAATGGTTCTACTACAAAACTTTCTTTAAACACAACAGTAGAAGCCATGCACCAATTATTTATCTACATTGTATTGCATTGCACATTTATTAAGCGTCAGGGATGTGGGAAAAGTGAAGGGAATAAGTCAGATATTCATACTTCTTCATCACAATTTGTAGCTGCTGTTAATCAGTAATTGCTGATAAAAAATCAATCACTGAAGCATCCATTACATGAGTGAGGATGTGTCATGCAAGTATAACAAATCAGTATGATCGTTAGCACTGGCAACTGTTTTGGTTTTGGTTTGCTACAACAACCACAAATTTACAGCTGAGCTACCAACTTCAAATTTATCCTGACCACTGTTTAAGGCTGAACCAATCTATTTGCGACTATAGTATTTTGTTTGATGCTGAAATATGCTTTCAAACAGAAATAAAAACCACAAATTAGCAGGTGCAGGCCATTTGGCCCATAAGAACTGCTGCGTCATTTAATTAGATTTTTTGACTCTAACCTTAGCTTTACATACCTATCCCACCATGATTTTCTTTCACCCTCTTTATAATCTATCAATTTCTGCCATAAAATAATTCAAATGCGATGCTCCCATTAACTTTTGAAGAAGAGTCTCACAAACATCTATCAGAGAAAAAAAAATCACCTTATCCCAGTGTTCTAATTTGCCCCAGTTACATGAGTGGACCCTGAGGACAGAAGTGCTATTAATATTGCCCCATTACTTAAAAAGGGAAAAAAGATTCACCCAATAATGATGTCATTTATTTTAACTCATTGTAAAGTTATTGAGATCCATTTTAGGAGGAGCACACCTTTCAATATTAAAGAGAGAAACCTATCAGGGATGGTCTGCATGACTTAGTTAATGGAATCTCCTGTCTCTTAACTGAATCTTTTGAGGAGACAGCAGGAAGGGTCAATGTGGGCTATGGATTGGATGCATTCTCTACAGATTTTAGCAAGTCTTTTGACATTTTTGGACTGCCTGCCATGGCAGACAAGTAAAAAAAAACATGGGACTCAATAAACAGGGCCAAATTGGATCGAACAATGGCTTATTGACAGCAGGCAAGCATAATACTTGATGTGTGATTTTGTGATGGAAGCCTACAGTAGAGCTCATAGGATTCAGCAACTAGTCACTTGCTTTTGTAATACATTACTTATTTAAATTTTAATATAAGGGGCACGATAAAGATATTTACTGATGTTATAAAAATTGTCCATATTGTTGACAGAGAGGAGAAAACTTCAAAAATGGATGGTTCTGGTTGGTTCAGTAAGTCCTGATGAAGGGTCTCAGCCTTAAACATCAATTGAATTCTTTTCCATATATGCTGTCTGGCCTGATGAGTTCTTCCAGCATTTTGTGTGTGTTGCTTGGATTTCCATCATTTGCAGTTTTACTCGTGTTTGCAATATGACTACTATGTACAATTCTATTCACAGTCCTGGAGAACTATGATTGCAGTGGATAGGCAGAATTTTTTTTTTTCTTTGAAACACAGACAGTGAAGACAAACATCATTGAAATGAATAAAATTATTTGGGGGGGGGGGTTATGATGCTGGATGGCATAAATAGGAAATCCTTAGTGTATTTCCTATATAACAGAAGAGTTCCAAAACCAGAGGGAAAAGGTTTGAGGTAATTAAAAGGATTAGATAAGATATGAGGTTTCTGAATCATAGACAGTAATAATAAACAAATAAAATCAAGAGTGGATTACATTGCAATGGAAAAATCAGCATTACATGACCTAATTTATCAGCTATAATATCTCATTGTTCCCTGGGTAGCATAATAATTTCAGTGTATTTAACAGATGTTGCTCACAGTAATATTGTTGGAGTGGCTAGTGTTAAAGTGGTTATTTGAGAGTTTAGATCTTCGAGGCTTCAACGAGGAAAGCCTTGAGTGAGAGAAAAGGATAAAAAGCTGTCGATAGATTTATTTTTTCCAGTTTATTTATTGTTTCCTTCTTCATATTTGCACAGTAGGGATAATTACCAGGCAGGATAACTGAAGGCTCCTTTTGTGAGCTGTAGGAAGACAAGGAGTCCAGTGTCCCTGACGACGTCAACTGCAAAAATTGCATTCAGCTGCAGCTTCTAACACTCCACATCATGGAGTTGAAGCTGGAATTAGATGAACTCCAGACCACTTGAGAGGCTGAGGGAGTGATAGATATGACATATAGAGAGGTAGTTACACCCAAGGTGCAGGAGACTGGGTGACAGTCAGGAAGGGGGTAAACAGCCAGTGCAAAGTACCCTTGTGATCATCCTTCTCAACAACAGGTATACCACTTTGGAGACTGTTGGGGGGGGAAGGGCATGAACTAGCAAAGGAAAGTCACAGGGGTCAGTTCTCTGGCACTGAGTCTAGCTTTGTGATGCAGAAGGGAAAGTTAGAGAAGAGACGAGCTGTGTTGAGAGGGGATTCAGCAGTTAGGAGAACCGAAAGGAGGCTCTGTGCATAACAATGAGATTCCTGGACTTGGGTGCCAGGGTCAAGTACATCTCAGATCGAGTCCTCAGCATTCTTAAGTGGGAGGGTGAGCAGCCAGAGGTTGTGGTCTATGTAAGTACCAATGATATAGGTAGAAAGGGGCATAACGAAGTGATGATGGCACTAAACGGCGACTCCTTTGCTTACATCTTTGGGAACAGCTCTATATTTTCCCCTTTCAGGATTTTTTTGAAGACACTGATTACGGTTCTTTGTGGGAATAGGACACACTCTCAGGGTTTCACAACTGGCCATTATTCGCACGCCAAGGGCTTGGCCTAAGAGTTCGGCTTGACTTTGGAGGACCTCAGGGCTCTGGAGACGGGCAGATCGAAGGTCAGTGTCACGGCAAGAGATCTGTGTGTCATAGGGAGAGTCGGAATACCTATGTTACATGCCCAGAGACTCAAGATCTTTGGGCACAGAGCTCAAAAAATGCAATGTAATGGACCTTTAAAATCGTAAACCAGCGAGTTGTCTGTTATGTCTCCCTGCTCGCTGTGAAATGGAGACATCTCGTTCTCCCTCATTAGGGAGAGAGAGAGAGAGCCTATGGTATGTTGAGTACCTGATGAAACGTCAAGCCTTTGGGGTAACTGTAAGGCTGTGTCTTTGCTGTTGCTTTGCTCACGTTCGAGTGCTCAGTGGTGGGTACCGATGCATTTTTTTGCCAGTGGGGGAAGGGAAATTGTTGCTTGTTGCCACTTACATGTGGGAGGGAGGGGAGGTGGGAGGACTTTCGGGTTCTAACATTTAACTGTCGTTCCTTCGTGGGGCACTCCTCCATTTTTGTGTACATTTGTGAAGAAAAAGCATTTCAGGATGTATGTTGTATACATTTCTCTGACATTAAATGTACCTTTGAAACCTTGAAGAGTAATGAGGATCGGCAAAGTGAGTCCATGGAGTTAGGTGCTAAGTTAACAGGACCTCCAGGGTTGTGATCTCAGGATTGTGACCCATGTCATGACGAATGAAGCCAGAAATAGGAAGGGCATAGAGTTTAATGTGTAGCTAAAATGTCAGTGTAGGAGGGAAGGCATAAGATTTTTGGATTACTGGACTCTCTTGCAGGGAAGGTAGGAATTGTACAGGAAGAGGACTAATATCCTAGTGGGAAGGTTTGCTTGAGCTGCATGAGGGGTGGAGTTAAACTAGAGCTGCAGGAGCATGGGAACCAGAGTTCCAGAATAGATAGTGGAGAGTTCATGGAGACAGATGCTGTTAAGACCTCAGACAAAGTCAGGAATCAAAATGTTGAGCCACAGTGTGACTAATGTTCTGAGCTGAGTATATTTCAATGTAAGAATTGGAGGAAAGGCAGATGATCAACACATGGAATTACGATATTGTAGCCATTAATATGAAATTTGGTTGCAAGAGGGGCAGGACCGGCAGCTCAATATTCCGGTGCCCCACTGTATTAGATGCTACAGAGTGGGAGGAATTGGAGTGGGAAGGAATTGGAGTGGAGTGGGCGGTTACTAGTCAGGGAAAATATCATGACAGTCAGGACAGATGAGAGAACTCGTCTAGTGAGGCTTTATATGGGGAACTGAGGAATAAGAAGGGAAGAAGGGCATGACCACATTATTACAGACCACTCAACAGACTGCAGGATTCAGAGGAACAAATTTGTAGAGAAATCACAGACTGTTCCAAGAAACATAATACTGTTATAGTAGGGGACTTTAACTTTTCACATACCGACTGGGACTCCCATACTGGCTAGAGTTTATCAAATACATTCAGGAAAGTTTTGTTACTCAGTACCTAGAAGTTCCAGTGAGAGCTTGTGTAATACTTGATCTGCTTTTAGAGAATGAGGAAGGCAGGTGACAGAAGTTTGATAGGGAACAGTTTGCACCTAGTGACCATGATGGCATTAGCTTCAAAGTAAATATGGAAAAATATATTTCTAGTCCACAGGTTGAGATTCTAAATTGGAGAATGGCCAATTTTGATGGTATCAGAAAGGATCTGGCAAGTGTAGATTGGGACAGGCTGTTTCCCAGCAAAGGCGTACTTTATGGGAAGCCTTCAAAAATGAAATTTTGAGAGTTAGAAGCTTGTGTGCACCTGTCAGAATAAAAGGTAAAGATAGCAAGTTTAAGGGACCTTGGTTTTCAAGAGATATTATGGCTCTGGTTAAGGAAAAAAAAGGAAGTGCATCACAGGTATAGGCAGTTTGAAACAAATGAGTTATGGAAACTTATGGAGTATAAAAAATGCAAGAGAACACTTCAGAAAGAAACCAGGAGTGTTAAAAGAAGGCATGAGGTTGCCCTGGCAGACAAGGTGAAAAAGAAATCTAAGGACTTCTACAGTTATGTTAAGAGCAAAATAATTGCAAAGGACAAAATTGGTCCCCTGGAAGATTAGAATTTTCATCCATACGTGGAGCCAAAAGAGATGGGCAGATCTTAAATGGACTTTTTTTGCATCTGTCTTTACTCAGAAGGCAGACACAAAGCCTATAGAAGTGAGGTAGAGCACTGGCAAGATCATTGACCCTATACAAATAACAGAAGAAGAAATGTTTGCTGTTTTGAAGCAAATTACGGTGCATAAATCCCCAAGGCCTGACAAGATGTTCCCTCAGACCCTATGGGAGGCAAATGCAAAAACTGCAGGGCCCTAGCAGAGATAATCAAATCATCCTTAGCCACAGCTGAGGTAACAGAGGATTAGATGATAATTAATGTTATTCCACTGTTTCAGAAAATCTCTGAAAATAAATCAGGATATTAAAAGCCTGACATAGGTAATAGGAAAGTTATTGGAAGCAAGTCTAAGGGACTGGATATATGAATATTTGGCTAGATAGGGATGGATTAGGAATAGCAGCATAGCTTTCTGCATGATTGGACATGTTTAACCAATCTTCTTGAGCATTATAGACAATAGAATAGACAATAGACAGTAGATGCAAGAGTAGGCCATTCGACCCTTCTAGCCAGCACTGCCATTCACTGTAATCATGGCTGATCATACACAATCAGTACCCCGTTCCTGCCCTCTCCCCATATCCCTTGACCCCGCTATCTATAAGAGCTCTATCTAACACTCTCCTGAATGCATCCAGAGTTTGGCCTCCTCTGCCTTCTGGGGCAGAGCATTCCACATATCCACCACTCTCTGGGTGAAAAAGCTTTTCTGCATCTCTGCTCTAAATGGCCTACCCCTTATTCTTAAACTTTGGCCTCTAGTTCTGGACTCAACCGTCAGCAGGAACATGCTTCCTGCCTCCAGCCTGTCCAATCCCTTAATAATCTTATATGTTTCAATCAGATCCCCTCTCATCCTTCTAAATTCCAGTGTATACAAGCCCAGTCGCTCCAATCTTTCAACATATGAATGTCCCGCCATTCCGGGAATTAACCTTGTGAACGTACGCTACATTCCCTCAATAGCAAGAATGTCCTTCCTCAAATTTGGAGACCAAAACTGCACACAATACTCCAGGTGGGGTCTCACCATGGGCCCTGTACAGCTGCAGAAGGACCTCTTTACTCCTATACTCAATTCTTCTTGTTATAAAAGCCAGCATGCCATTTCGTCATTGCCTGCTGTACCTGCATGCTTGCTTTCATTGACTGATGTACAAGGACACCTAGATTTCATTGTACTTCCCCTTTTCCTAACTTGACTCCATTTAGATAGTAATCTTCCTTCCTGTTCTTACCACCAAAGCGGATAACCTCACATTTACCCACATTAAACTGCATCTGCCATACATTTGCCCACGCACCCAACCTGTCCAAGTCACCCTGCATTCTCATTACATCCTCCTGACATTTCACACTGCCACCCAGCTTTGTGTCATCAGCAAATTTGCTAATGTTACTTTTAAACCCTTCATTTAAATCATTAATGTATATTGTAAACAGCTGCGGTCCCAGCACCAAACCTTGCGGTACCCCACTGGTCACAGCCTGCCATCCGAAAGGGACCTGTTAATCACTACTCTTTGTTTCCTGTCAGCCAGCCAATTTTCAATCCATGTCAGTACTCTGCCCCCAATACCATGTGCCCTAATTTTGCCCACTAATCTCCTATGTGGGACTTTATCAAAAGCTTTCTGGAAGTCCAGGTACACTACATCCACTGGCTCTCCCTTGTCCATTTTCATAGTTACATCCTCAAAAAACTCCAGAAGATTAGTCAAGCATGATTTTCCCTTCATAAATCCATGCTGACTTGGACTGATCCTTCTACTGCTATCCAAATGTGTCGTAATTTTCTCTTTTATAATTGACTCCAGCATCTTTCCCACCACTGACATCAGGCTAACCGGTCTATAATTCCCTGTTTTCTTTCTCCCTCCTTTCTTGAAAAGTTGGACAACATTAGCCACCCTCCAATCAGCAGGAACTGTT
Source organism: Hypanus sabinus (assembly GCF_030144855.1). Lineage (NCBI taxonomy): Eukaryota > Metazoa > Chordata > Chondrichthyes > Myliobatiformes > Dasyatidae > Hypanus > Hypanus sabinus. Next base: position 150,886,716 of record NC_082706.1, read on the forward strand.
CCTGAATCTACAGAACATTAGAAAATGATTACCAATGCGTCCATGATTTCTACAGCCACCTTTTTAAGTACCCTGGGATGTAGACCATCAGGTCCCGGGGACTTATCAGCCTTCAGACTCAACAGTCTATCCAACACCGTTTCTTGCCTAATATAAATTTCCTTCAGTTCATCCTTTACCCTAGTTCCTTTGGTCACTGTTACATCTGGGAGATTGTTTGTGTCTTCCCTAGTGAAGACAGATCCAAAGTACCTGTTCAACCCATCTGCCATTTCCTTGTTCCCCATAATAAATTCACCCGTTTCTGTCTTCAATGGCCCAATTTTGGTCTTAACTATTTTTTTTTTGCTATTCACATACCTAAAGAAGCTTTTACTATCCTCCTTTATATTCTTGGCTAGTTTACCTTCGTACCTCATTTTTTCTTGCCATATTGCCTTTTTTGTTATCTTCTGTTGCTCTTTAAAAGCTTCCCAGTCCTCCAGTTTCCCGCTCATCTTTGCTATGTTATACTTCTTCTCTTTTATTTTTATACTGCCCTTTACTTCTCTCGTCAGCCACAGCCGCCCCTTACTCCCCTTAGGATCTTTCTTCCTCTTTGGAATGAACCAATCCTGCACCTTCTGCATTATTCCCAGAAATACCTGCCATTGTTGTTCCACTGTCTTCCCTGCTAGGGTATTGTTCCATTGAACTTAGGCCAGCTCCTCCCTCATAGCTCCATAGTTCCCTTTGTTCAACTGTAATACTGACACATCTGATTTTCCTTTCTCCTTCTCAAATTGTAGATTAAAACATATCATATTATGGTCACTACCTCCTAATGGTTCCTTTACTTCAAGGTCCCTGATCAAATCCGGTTCATTGCACAACACTAAATCTAGAATTGCCTTCTCCCTGGTAGGCTCCAGTACAAGCTGTTCTAAGAATCCATCTCGGAGGCACTCCACAAATTCCCTTTCTTGCGGTCCAGTACCATTCTGATTCTCCCAGTCTACCTGCATGTTGAAATCCCCCATGACAACTGTATCATTACCTTTGCGACATGCCAATTTTAACTCTTCATTCAACTTACATCCTACATCCAGACTGCTGTTTGGGGGCCTGTAGATAACTCCTATTAGGGTCTTTCTACCCTTAGAATTTCTCAGGAAATTTTTCAGCATTCTGAGGAAGTTACCAGAAAAGTTGATGAAGGCAATTTTAGCAAGATACTTAACAAGGTAACTCATACAAAATGCTGGAGAAGCTCAGCAGGCAGCATCTACAGCACAGGGTAAGCAATCGTTGTTTCAGTGTGAGAGCCTTCTTCAGGACCTCCGACATGGGAGGTTGGTCAAGAAGATTCAGTTGCTTGACATTCAAGATTAGGTCGTAAATTGGATTAGACAATGGCTTTGTGGGAGAAGCCACAGAAGGGCAGTAGATGGTTGTCTCTCTGAAAGGAATCCTGTGACTAATGGAGTACCGCAGGGATCAGTGCTGGGACTGTTGTTATTTGTCATTTATTTCCAAAATCTGGATGATAATGTGGCTACCTAGATCAACTAATTTGCAGATGACACCAAGACTGGGCATGTAGTGAACAGTGAGGAAGATTACTAAAGCTTGCAGCAAGATCTAAACCAGCTGGAAAAATATTAAATGGAGTTTATGCAGACAAGTGCAAGGTATTGCACTTTGGTAGAACAAACCAGGGTAGGACTTACACAGCAAACAGTTGAGCACTGAGGAGTGTGGGAGAACAAAGGGATCTGGGATTACAGGTCAAAGTGGCATCATAGATAGATAGAGTCGTAAAGATAGCCTTTGCCACTTTGGTCTTCATATATTAAAGTATTGCATGCAGGAGATGGGATGTTATGTTGAAACATAGAAAACCTATGGCACCATGCAGGCCCTTCAGCCCACAATGCTGTGCTGAACATGTAGTTGAAGTTGTATAAGATGTTATTGAGGCCTAATTTGGAAATTCTGTGTGCAATTTTAGACACCTATCTACAGGAAATATGTAAATAAGGTTGAAAGAGTAAGAGAAAATTTACAAGGATAGAATGAACAGGTTAGGACTTTACTCTTTGGAACATAGAAGATAGGGGAGATTTGATAGCGGTATACAAAATTATGAGGGCTACACATCAGGTAAATGCAAGAAGGCTTTATTTACTGAGGTTGGGTGAGACTATAATTAGAGGTCATGGGTTAAGGGGGAAGGGTGAAATGTTTAAGGGGAATTGAGGAAAAACTTCATTCAGAGGGTGGTGAGAATGTGAAACGAGCTGCCAGCGCAAGTGGTGCATGCAAGCTCAATTTCAAAATTTAAGCGAAGTTTATAAAGGCACATGGATGGAAGGGGTATGGAAGGCTATGGTCTGGGTGCAAATCATTGGGTCTAGGCAATTTAAATGGTTAGGCACAGACTAGATGGTCCAAAGGGCTTGTTTCTGTGCTATACGTTACTATGACTCTATGACTCTGAAAGATAGTTTTGAAGTATGCCATTTGTGGCCATTGGTTCTGAACCGAACATGAGTTCAAATGCTCAAAATGAAATACATTTAGACCTGCTCAACTATGCAGTACATTCAAAAATAATGACAGATTTGGGAGATGAACCCATCAGCTTGGTCAATTACCCCATGGGCCAATGTCGCTGTGCTTCTGCAGCACAATAGCAAAGAATCACCAATTGAATCCTTTGTCCAGACATAGCATAGGATCGGAAACTCCAGAAATTTTATTGGAGAGTGTTGACCTGCGAATCAGGAGGCAAAAAATATGTATTTTTAAAGACATGCAGAACAGGCCTTTCCAGAGCAATGAGCTGCAACCCCTAGCAACCCATCTATTCAACGCTGATCTAATCACAAGACAATTTACAATGACTAATTAACCTAGTATCCTATCCATCTTTAGAACATCTTTAAAACCCACGCACTCACAGGAAGGACATACAAATTTCTTACAGACCGCATTGGAATTGAGGTCTAATCTCCAACATCCTGAGCTGTAAGACCATTGCACTATTATGCTACTGTGGATCCGCACGTAAAACTGTTACATTAGTTTACTTTAACATTTATAATTATGTTGTAATGTTTTATGTGTCTATAGACAATAGACAATAGACAATTGGTGCAGAAGTAGACCATTCGGCCCCTCGAGTCTGCACCGCCATTCTGAGATCATGGCTGATCATTCACTATCAATACCCAGTCCCTGCCTTGTCCCCATATCCCTTGATTCCCCTATTCATCAGATATCTATCTAGCTCCTTCTTGAAAGCATCCAGAGTATTGGCCTCCACTGTCTTCCGAGGCAGTGCATTCCACACCTCCACAACTCTCTGAGAGAAGAAGTTCTTCCTCAATTCTGTTTTAAATAACTGACCTCTTATTCTCAATCCATGCCCTCTGGTACTGGACTCTCCCAACATCTGGAACATATTTCCTGCCTCAATCCTATCAAATCCTTTAATTATCTTAAACGTTTCAATCAGATCCCCTCTCAATCTCCTCAATTCCAGCGTGTACAAGCCCAATCTCTCCAATCTCTCTGCATAAGACAGCCCTGCCATCCCAGGAATCAACCTAGTGAATCTACGCTGCACTTCAATTGCCAGAATGTCCTTCCTTAAACCTGGAGACCAAAACTGTACACAATATTCCAGGTGTGGTCTCACCAGGGCCCTGTACAAATGCAAAAGGACATCCTTGCTCTTGTACTCAATTCCCCTTGTAACAAAGGCCAACATTCCATTTGCCCTCTTCACTGCCTGTTGCACTTGCTCATTCACCTTCATTGACTGGTGAACTAGGACTCCTAGGTCTCTTTGCATTTCTCCCTTACCTAACTCTACACCGTTCAGACAATACTCTGCCCTCTTGTTCCTGCTTCCAAAGTGGATAACTTCACATTTTTTCATATTGAATGACATCTGCCAAGTATCTGCCCACTCACCCAGCCTATCCAAGTCTCCCTGTATTCTCCTAACGTCCTCTTCGCATGTCACACTGCCACCCAGTTTAGTATTGTCAGCAAACTTGATGATATAGTTTTCAATGCCCTCATCTAAATCGTTGACATCGTTTAATCAATTAAATTTCATTTTAATAGTTTATAAGTTTTATTTTATTTGATTTTCAATAGTTTTAGATACCACTGAAGTTGGAAATGTCTCAGAATGTTAGAGTATTGTAAATCATGTTCAATTATAATCCTAGCTCTGTCTTTTGAAATAATCTATTAGAATACTCATTTCGAATTCTCTCCACATCTAAATAATAGTCTGCCCATTTATTTTTTCCACCAAAGTGCATGACCATGCACTTTCCAACATTCTATTTCATTTGTCACTTCTTTGCCCACTCCCCTAAACTATCTAAGTCTCTCTGCAGGCTCTGTTTCCTCAACACTACCTGCTCCTCCATCTGTCTTTGTATCATCGGCAAATTCAGCCACAAATCCATTAATCCCTTAGTCCAAATCATTGACTTGCATCATAAAAAGCAACAGTCCCAACAATGACCCCTGTGGAACTCCATTGGTAACCGGCAGCCAGACAGAATAGGATCCCTTTATCCTGACTCTGTTTTCTGCCAACCAGTTAATGCTCCTCCCACGTTAGTAACTCCCCTGTAATTCCATGGGCTCTTATCTTGCGAAGCACCTCATGTGTGGCATCTTGTCAAAGGCCTTCTGAAAATCCTGGTACAGCACATCTACTACATCCCCTTTGTTTACCCTGCTTGTAATTTTCACAAAAAATAGCAGTAGGTTAGTCAAGCAGGATCTTCCTTTCAGAAAACCATGCTGGCTTTGGCCCATCTTGTCCTGTGCCTCCAGCAATTCTGGAATCTCATCCCTAACTATTGATTCCAACAACTTCCCAACCACTAATGTCAGGCTAACAGGTCTATAGTTTCCTTTCTGCTGCCTCTGACCCTTCTTAAATAGCGGAATAACATTTGCAATTTTCTAGTCATCCGGTACAATGCTAGAATCAATCAATAAATAATGCCTCTCTGCAAGCTCTGGTTTCCCAGGTATACAGAGCCATGCAGGGACTGGAAGCTGCAATTGTGAGCAGTGTGTATGCTCCTGCACATGCAGCCTAGTATTTAAAATGTACGAACACTTTTACAGGTACCTGCTTTTTCAGGCTGACACTTATGCAGTCAAAGAGTTGTTCTAGTTCTACTTTCAATACACCTGGAGTTAAATCAGTCTGACAACAGTCCCACTAGATATCCCTGTAGGTTTATCGATTTTAAACATTGAAGGAAATAAATAACTTCTCCAAATTTGGGTAAACTTGGACAACAAAAGGCTTCAATACATCTGTCAGTAAAGAAATGGTATATAGTCTCTTTCTAGAACAGGACTCTCCAACATTTTTAATGCCGTGGACCCCTACCATTAACTGAGCAGTCCTCTACCCCAGTCCAGAGTTTGCATGCACAGGAAATTTTCTTTTGTGCATATTCCCAAATACATTGAATTTCTAACTATACAGGAACTCATGTTGATAAATTTCTCATTATCTTGAAGCCAGACCATGTACCAGCTACTTCGTGAAATTAAAAAATAAGGTAGTGCTTTTCAATATGACAAAAGGTATCTGGCAAGAAAAGAACACAAATTCGCTTTTAGTAATTGTGCACAATTACTAAAATTTTAGTAACTCAAACTTTACTATGTATCCAGATTTCTTGCATCATAAAGAAAGTGAGCAACTTCTTTTATTATTGGATTTTATCTGGCTAAAGTATACATAATATAAAAAGTGCATACCAGTTTTATTGGTGGATCAAGCCAAGGATGTAGATCTTTAGAGTTTACTGTGTTACCAAGCATTTCATAGGGCTTGGCACAGCCTTTTAGGATCATATAGAATGCCTGGTATCCAAATACTGCACAAAATAAAATGATGTTAAAATAAGGTTTTTTAAACTTGGCAAAATAATTTGCAGAGAAAATTGAAGAAAAACTTAACATTTCTCAAAGATAATGATAGTAGGAGTTTAACTGAATTCACAAGGAAATATTTCTTGATAAAAAAAATTACAGCAAAATCTTCAGATCTCCAAGCCATTCCTTAGAAACACATCTTGACAGTTGAATCTCTGTTATTTTTCTGATCCTTAGGGTTCTTCCAGGGGTCAAGAGTGGCGATGACTTTTAATTTTTAATGATCATTTATTTTAAAGTTTAAACAAAGATATTTGAAACCAGGTCAAGAGCAAAGGAGCAAAGCAGAAATTCAACAGATCCAATAAAAAGAAGAGAAAAAAAGATGGCTCCTCTGAAAAATCCATCATCTTTATAATCCAAACAGAAATTCCTTCGATAAGAATAAACCAATCAATGGTTGCACAATTACATCATGTGGGTAATATGCTAACACTCAGCCAATGAAAAATGGTGATAAACCATTATGTAACTACTATACTGCTTTCAGCCAATAGTTGGGGACAAACACTACATATTGTGGAAAATACATGAGTTTGTTAAAAAAAAACAAATTATGATTTTAGTCTTACATTAATTCACCTAATATTTATAAAAATATTAAAACCCAGTGGATTCCAACTGTACTAAGGTAGTATGTCTCTTTTCACCTATGAATTGAGTTCCTAAAGTCAAAGAAATACCTTATCATGACATTGAACTCTCCAATAATCATGCTGATTGGAATGAGCAAAGTTCCCACCATAAATTACTATTTGTTGCTGCACCTGAGACAACAAAAAAAGCCATCTGTAACATTCCTGCCCACTGTGTCAGGTGTCAGGTCACTCAGTGGGAGAGCATTTTGGATATAGTGATCATAATTCTATCTCCTTTACAAAGCATTGGAGAGAGATAGGAACAGAGGAATTAGAAAAGTGTTTAATTGGAGTAAGGGGAATTATGAGGCTGTCAGGCTGGAACTTGGAAGCTTAACTTGGAAACAGATGTTCTCAGGGAAAGGTAAGGAAGAAATGTGGCAAATGTTAAGGGGATATTTGTGTGGAGTTCTGCATAGGTACGTTCCAATGAGCCAGGGAAGTTATGGTAGGGTACAAGAATCATGGTGTAAAAAGGCTGTAGTAAATCTAGTCAAGAAGAAAAGCTTACAAAAGGTTCAGAGAGCTAGGTAATGTTAGAGATCTAGAAAATTATAAGGCTAACAGGAAGGAGCTTGAAAGTAGGAGAACCAGAAGGGGCCATGAGAAGGCCTTGGCAAGCAGGAATAAGGAAAACCCCAAGGCATTCTACAAGTATGTGAAGAGCAAGAGGATAAGACATAAAAGAATAGGACCTATCATGTATGACAGTGGGAAAGTGTGTATGGAACCAGAGGAAATAGCAGAGGTACTTAATGAATACTTTACTTCAGTATTTACTATGGAAAAGGATCTTGGTGATTGTAGTGATGACTTGCAGCAGACTGAAAAGGTTGAGCATGTAGATATTAAGAAAAAGGATGTGCCAGAGCTTTTGGAAAGCATCAAGTTGCATAAGTTGCCAGGACCGGATGAGATGTACCCCAAGCTACTCTGGGAGGCGAAGGAGGAGATTGCTGAGCCTCTGGTGAGCCTATACTGAGCCTTTGCATCATCAATGGGGACGGGAGAGGTTCTGGAGGATTGGAGGGTTGTGGATGTTGTTCCCTTATTTAAGAAAGGCAGAAGAGATAACCCAGGGAATTATAGACCACTGAGTCTTACTTCAGTGCTTGGTAAGTTGATGGAGAAGATCCTGAGGGGCAGGATTTATGAACATTTGGAGAAGTATAATATGATTAGGAATAGTCAGCATGGCTTTGTCAAGGGCGGGTCATGCCTTATGAGCCTGACTGAATTTTTTGAGGATGTGACTAAACACATTGATGAAGGAAGAGCAGTAGATGTAGTGTATATGGATTTCAGCAAGGCATTTGATAAGGTACCCCATGCAAGGCTTATTTTTTAAAGTAAGGAGGCATGGGATCCAAGGGAACAATGCTTTGTGGATTCAGAACTGGCTTGCCCACAGAAGGCAAAGAGTGGTTGTAGACAGGTCATATTCTTCATGGAAGTCAGTGACCAGTGGTCTGCCTCAGAGATCTGTTCTGGGACTCCTGCTCTTTGTGATTTTTATAAATGACCTGGAGGGATGGGTTAGTAAGTTTGCTGATGACACAAATGTTGGGGGTGTTGTGGATAGTATGGGGGACTGTCAGAGGTTATAGCGGGGCATTGATAGGATGCAAAACTGGGCTGAGAAGTGGCAGATGGAGTTCAACCCAAATAAGTGTGAAGTGGATCATTTTGATAGATCAAATATGATGGCAGAATATAGTATTAATGGCAAGTCTCTTGGCAGTGTGGAGGATCAGAGGGATCTTGGGGTCCGAATCCATAGGACACTCAAAGCAGCTGCACAGGTTGACTCTGTGGTTAAGAAGGCATACTGTGCATTGACCTTCATCATTTGTGGAACTAAATTTAGAAGCCAAGAGGTAATGTTGCAGCTATATGGGACCCTGGTCAGACCCCACTTGGAGAACTGTGCTCAGTTCTGGTCGCCTCACTACAGGAAGGATGTGGAAACCATAGAAAGGGTGCACAGGAGATTTACAAGGATGTTGTCTGGATTGGGGAGCATGCCTTATGAAAGCAGGTTGAGTGAACTTGGCCTTTTCTCCTTGGAGCAACGGAGGATGAGAGGTGACCTGATAGAGGTGTACAAGATGATGAGAGGCTTTGATCATGCGAATAGTCAGAGGCTTTTTCCCCAGGGCTGAAATGGCTGCCACACGAGGGCATAGGTTTAAGGTGCTTGGGAGTAGATACAGAGGAGATGTCAGGGTTAAGTTTTTTTTATGCAGAGAGCAGTGAGTGCGTGAAATGGGCTGCTGGCAACGGTGGTGAAGGCGGATACGACAAGGATTTTTAAGAGACTTTGGATAGGTACATGGAGCTTAGTAAAATGGAGGGCTATGGATAACCCTTGAAACTTCTAAGGTAGGGGCATGTTCGGCACAACTTTGTGGGCCGAAGGGCCTGTATTGTACTGTAGGTTTTCTAATATACTACAGAGATGTTGTGGAAGTACATGAGCATAGTTTCTCTCCTGATTTTAAAAATGTTTTGTAAACTGATGGATTATTAAATATCATTACAAACTTGGAATTTACTACATTGCTGGAAAACTAATGATAAATCCATTAATATTTTTGGAAACCAGAGAAAATCTGTAGATGGCAGAAATCTAAGCAACAGGCAGAAAATGTTGGAGGAACTCAACAGGCCAGGTAGCATCTATGGAAAAGAGAATAGTCGATGCTTCAGGCTAAGACCCTTCATCAGTCCGAGTCAGCATGGATTTATGAAGGGAAAATCATGCCTGACTAATCTGCTGGAGTTTTTTGAGGATGTAACTATGAAAATGGACAAGGGAGAGCCTGTGGATGTAGTGTACCTGGACTTCCAGAAAGCTTTTAATAAAGTCCCACATAGGAGATTAGTGGGCAAAATTAGGGCACATGGTATTGGGGGCAGAGTACTGACATGGATTGAAAATTGGCTGGCTGACAGGAAACAAAGAGTAGTGATTAACAAGTCCCTTTCTGAATGGCAGGTTGTGACCAGTGGGGTACTGCAAGGTTTGGTGCTGGGACTGCAGCTGTTTACAATATACATTAATGATTTAGATGAAGGGATTAAAAGTAACATTAGCAAATTTGCTGATGACACAAAGCTGGGAGGCAGTGTGAAATGTCAGGAGGATGTTATGAGAATGCAGCGTGACTTGGACAGGTTGGGTGAGTGGGCAAATGTATGGCAGATGCAGTTTAATGTGGATAAATGTGAGGTTATCCACTTAGGTGGCAAGAACAGGAAGGAAGATTACTATCTAAATGGAGTCAAGTTAGGAAAAGGGGAAGTACAATGAGATCTATGTGTCCTTGTACATCAGTCAATGAAAGCAAGCATGCAGGTACAGCAGGCAGTGAAGAAAGCTAATGGCATGCTGGCCTTTATAACAAGAGGAATTGAGTATAGGAGTAAAGAGGTCCTTCTGCAGCTGTACAGGGCCCTGGTGAGACCCTACCTGGAGTACTGTGTGCAGTTTTGGTCTCCAAATTTGAGGAAGGACATTCTTGCTATTGAGGGAGTGCAGCGTAGGTTCACAAGGTTAATTTCCGGAATGGCGTGACTGTCAAATGTTGAAAGATTGGAGCGACTGGGCTTGTATACACTGGAATTTAGAAGGATGAGAGGGGATCTGATTGAAACATATAAGATTATTAAGGGATTGGACAGGCTGGAGGCAGGAAGCATGTTCCTGCTGACGGGTGAGTCCAGAACTAGAGGCCACAGTTTAAGAATAAGGGGTAGGCCATTTAGAGCAGAGATGCAGAAAAGCTTTTTCACCCAGAGAGTGGTGGATATGTGGAATGCTCTGCTCCAGAAGGCAGTGGAGGCCAAGTCTCTGGATGCATTCAAGAGAGAGTTATATAGAGCTCTTATAGATAGCGGGGTCAAGGGATATGGGGAGAGGGCAAGAACGGGGTACTGATTGTGTATGATCAGCCATGATCACAGTGAATGGCGGTGCTGGCTAGCAGGACCGAATGGCCTACTCCTGCACCTACTATCTATTGTCTATTATCAGGACTGGAGACAGAGTAAAAAGGTGGAGGAAGGAACACAAGGTGATAAGTGAAACTGGGAGGTGGGGAGGAGTGAAGCAATGAGCTGGGAAGTTGATTAGCGGAAGAGATACATACGTGGCTGGATAAGGAGGAATCTGATAAGAGAGGACAGAAGGGCATGGAAGAAAAAAAAAGTGGGAGGAGCACTAGACGGAGGTGATGGGCAGGTAAGGTGAGAGAGGGAAATAGGAGTAGGGGCATAGTGAATGAGTGGGGAGTGGGGCATTACCAGGAGTAACACTTTTTATTCCATCTGGGTAGCCTCCAATCAAGATGGCATGAACATCGATTTTTCGAACTTCCGGTAAATTCCTTCCCCCCCCCCCCCCACTCCACTTCCTCACCATTCCCCATTCCCTTCTCTCACCTTAATGCACTACCTGCCTATCAGCTCCCTCTGGTGCTCCTCCCCCTCTTCTTTCTTGCATGGCCTTCTGTCCTCTCCAATCAGAATCCCCCTTCTCCAGCCATGTATCTCTTTCACCAATCAAATTTCCAGCTCTTTACTTCACCTCTCCACCACCCCCTCTTCCAGGTTTCACCTATCACCTTCTGTTTCTTTCTCCCCTCCCCCCAGCTTCTTAATCTGATTCCTGTCTTTTCTTCTGATGAATGGTCTTGGCCCAAAATGTCGACTGTAAGCAAAGAGATAATGCTGAGCCTTTATTAAGACAAGAGTCATGCCACACTTAGAGAATCATCAACAGTTTTGCCTCATATCTCATAAAGGATGTGTTGTTATTTGAGAGAGTCCAGAGGAGGTTCACAAGGGTAATTCCAGGAATGAAGGGGTTAACATATGAAAAGCGTTTCGCAACTTTGAGCTTGCACTCATTGGAATTTAAAAGAATGTGGGTGGAAGGGAATATTGAAAGCACTAGATATGGTGGACGTGGAGATAATGTTTCCTATGGTATGGGTGTCCGGAACTGGAGGGCATAGACTCAAAATTGAGGAGCGACCCTTTAGAACAGAGGTAAGGAGGAATTTTTTTTTTTGCTAGAGAGTAGTAAATCTATGGAATGCTGTTCCAGAGACTGGTGGAAACCAAGTCCGTGCGTATATTTAGGCAGAAGTTGATCATTTCCTGACCGGTCAGGGCATCAAAAGATCTGACGAGAAGGCAGTTGTACGGGTTGAGTGGGATCTGGGATCTACCATGATGGATTGATGGAGCAAGATCGACGGGATGAATGGCCTAATTCTGCTTCTATGTCTTATGGTCTTACTTTTTGCCATAGATGCTGCGTGACTTGCCGAGTTCCTCCAGTATTTTGAGTGTGTCTCTTAATATTTTTGGAAGAAGGTTTAGCTACTTGTATAAGCTCCAATTGAAATGAAGCAAGCAACACTGACAATCCATATTTGCAGGAACAATTTTGAAATTAGTAATAAATGTCAAGTTCCCACAAACTATTTGTACTTAGGTACAAGAGTGAATCTTCTGATATAAATTCAGGGAATTTTAGGAATCAGAATAGCAAACAGATTAATGCTATCTGCAAGCCTTTCAGTGTTAAATCCAGGAGAGGAATACATAGCATGGTTTCTTTTGATAGATTTGAAAGAAATGAGCAACAGCAACTAATGAGTTTGCTGCTTATATATTGGCAGATAAAAGCTGTTAGAGAAAAATCAGCTTAGTTATATACTGCATATTACTTCTGCTATAGAAAGCTCTGCCGTAGGCTTTAAAGAGCCCTGAATACTGAAAGGCTAAGGGTTATATAACATGAAATGTCAAGTGTACCATGCAATAAGCTTGTGTACAATGGTTCTGTATACAGTTAAGTCCTATTCAAATTTAAGCTAAAGATTTACATTGACCAATGTAGGCTGACCAGCCTCCAAGCTTCAAAACCTGCCTTGATGGAGTACTGGTCTGTAATACCGAAGTTCATATGGCTGTCATGTGAGGATAACTTCAGCAGATTCTTCTGCCCTAGCTATTTTTAAATGAAATGATCGCATTTAAAATGAGAGGTAGTAGATCAGAATACCCACTTGTAAGGTGTAAGACTTACACTTTGCTCACTCATTCTATATTAAAGATTTACTTTACAGCATCTGTTTTGTTCCCTGCATCGGTCATAAAAACAAAAGTAAGTGAATGCAACCTTGAATAATTTGAAACATTTGCATTTATACTTATTTTAATATAATTGGAACAAAAAGAACACACAATAAAATAGTCAATTCAAACATAATATATCTAATCAACATACAAGCAAAGTACAACAGATATACCTATGCATCCTCTGTCCCATGATTCCATGATTATCCGTCCACTTAGTTCTTTAAGCTCTGGGTCTGTAAACTGTGTTTTGATCGCTGGAAATAAGCTCAGTATTTTATAAATAATCAGATGCTCAGAGCGTGTTCTGTAATAGGGACTGAAAGAAATTGAAAAGCATTTGTAAAACAATATTCTGATTTGTCCGACATTCCAAATGAATAGCATTCTTGCTTTATCTCCTTGGTTTATTTTATAGATTACCTAGAGAATCTTAAGATGCATTTGTACTCCTGACTGAACACATTTTCTTCTATCAATTATAGAAATATCTCTAATCATTTGCAGGATCAGACTGCTTTTCCCCGAGATTATCCCTAACTTAAATGCTTGAGTTCAGAAATTTCAATAATAGGTCTGTTATGAAGAAGTGGAGGCTAAACTGGATACCCCTACTAAACAAGTGTTGGAATCATAATTTGCCAGAGTAAACAAGACACCACATTCACTCCTCTTGCCAGCTATCCTGATTTCAGTGCTCAGTTAACAACAGCTATGTTGTTGATTGCTTAGTACAATAGTACACAGCTAATTTCATGAGAGGCAAATCTTAACTGATCAAAGCCAGTTAAGCTACTTCTTAAAGGAGAACTGTACTAAGGCGGCAATAAATTTGAAAGTCACCTTTGAAACTTTATAAATACCACACAAATTGTAACAGAGGCGACTATAAAATTTTCAGATGCTACATTAGACAATTTGAAAGACACAGACTGGAGGACTATCTTCTACCAGTAGGGACCTGAAGATAGCAGGAGTAGATAGCTATGAAAGTGTGCCAGCCATGCTGTCAATAAAAAGGCCAAAAAAGTTCAATGATATCAGAAGTATAGTTAACATCATTCAGTTATTATCAAGTATATTCTTCCATTAATTGCAACTCCAGGTTCACACTTTCCTTAGTGAACCACATAACCAACATTGACCTACTGATTATCTCTTCCAATTAGGACTTGGGTTTAACACCTGTGCATTTCATTACATTGCTATGTACATTTGCCATTATGCTAAGACTCATACATCTCAACTTGCACTCAAAGACCAATTACTTCGAATCATGGTAGAAGCATCATGTAATATCATTCAATAATTAATTTCCTCTTCTTCTAAAGAAATAGTGGATAATCAGTATAAGCATAATCAAATTAGAAAATTTACAAGAAATGCATCATACTGTACTGCGAAAAAAAGAATGATTATCATAAATGAAGCAGCCATGACAAGTGTCCTTGGCCAGCAAAAGGGCTGAAACTGGTGAAAATCAACTATTTAAACACGTACGCCACTTCTTATTCCTAGATGGAATAAGCAGCTATCTCACTTCAAAAAAATCTCCCCTTACACTTATGCCTTTCTCCTTTCAAGTAGCCAAGAATTGCCATTTAGCCAGATGGCAATAAGAGAGTACAATGATATCAAAATACAAAATCTCTTGATATGAAACTCATTATTCTCAACTCATATTGATATATATAATCCTGACATTGGTCAGAAGTCACCATACAGTGACCTATATGTACAAGTGACCTGAAACAACAGCAGGGTGAATAAATATCATAATCACAGACTCATAAAAATGTACAGCAGAGAAATAGACCCTATTGACCCACCTCATCCATTCAGTTCAAAGTAAATTCATTATCAAAGTACATATATGTCACCATATACAATCCTGAGATGCATTTTCTTGTGGGCAATCACAGAAAATACAAAGAAACACAATAGATTTAATGAAGGACTATACCCAACAAAACGAACAAACAACTATTTGAGCAAGTAGTTTAAAATTAGCTATTAGTGAAACATGGTTGCAGGAAGGGTGTGATTGGCAACTAAATATTCCTGGATTTAGTTGCTTCAGGTGTGATAGAGTAGGAGGTGCTGCATTGCTTGTCTGAGAAAATCTTATGGCGGTGCTTTGGAAGGATAGATTAGAGAGCTCCTCTAGGGAGACTATTTGGGTGGAATTGAGGAATGGGAAGGGTGTAGTAATACTGATAGGAGTGTATTATAGGCCACCTAATGGGGAGCATGAGTTGGAAGAGCAAATATGTAAGGAGATAGCAGATATTTGTAGTAAACACAAGGTGGTGATTGTGGGAGATTTTAATTTTCCACACGTAGACTGGGAAGCTCATTCTGTAAAAGGGCTGGATGGTTTAGAGTTTGTGAAATGTGTGCAGGATAGTTTTTTGCAACAATACATAGCAGTACCGACTAGAGATAGGGCAGTGTTGGATCTCCTGTTAGGGAATGCGATAGGTCAGCTGACAGATGTATGTGTTGGGGAGCACTTCGGGTCCAGTGATCACAATAGCATTAGCTTCAATATAATTATGGAGAAGGACAGGACAGGACCTAGAGTTGAGATTTTTGATTGGAGAAAGGCTAACTTTGATGAGATGCGAAGGGATTTAGAGAGAGTGGATTGGATCAAGTTGTTTTATGGGAAGGATGTAATAGAGAAATGGAGGTCATTTAAGGGTGAAATTACGAGGGTACAGAATCTTTATGTTCCTGTTAGGTTGAAAGGAAAGGTTAAAGGTTTGAAAGCACCATGGTTTTCAAGGGATATTAGAAATTTGGTTCGGAAAAAGAGGGGTGGCTACAATAGATATAGGCAGCATGGAGTAAAGGAATTGCTTGAGGAATATAAAGAATGTAAAAGGAATCTTAAGAAAGAGATTAGAAAAGCTAAAAGAAGATACGAGGTTGGTTTGGCAAATAAGGTGAAAGTAAATCCGAAAGGTTTCTACAGTTATATTAAAAGCAAGAGGATAGTGAGGGATAAAATTGGCCCCTTAGAGAAGCAGAGTGGTCAGCTATGTGTGGAGCCGAGGGAGATGGGAGAGATTTTGAACGATTTCTTCTCTTCGGTATTCACTAAGGAGAAGGATATTGAATTGTGTAAGGTGTGGGAAACAAGTAAGGAAGTTATGGAACCTATGACAATTAAAGAGGTGGAAGTACTGGCGCTTTTAAGAAATTTAAAAGTGGATAAATCTCCGGGTCCTGACAGGATATTCCCCAGGACCTTGAGGGAAGTTTGTGTAGAGATAGCAGGAGCTCTGACAGAGATCTTTAAGATGTCATTAGAAACGGGGATTGTGCCGGAGGATTGGCGTATTCCTCATGTGGTTCCATTGTTTAAAAAGGGTTCTAGAAGTAAGCCTAGCAATTATAGACCTGTCAGTTTGACATCAGTGGTGGGTAAATTAATGGAAAGTATTCTTAGAGATAGTATTAATAATTATCTGGATACAGAGGATCTGATTAGGAGTAGCCAGCATGGATTTGTGCGTGGAAGGTCATGTTTGACAAACCTTATTGAATTTTTTGAAGAAGTTACGAGGAATGTTGACGAGGGTAAGGCAGTGGATGTAGTCTATATGGACTTCAGCAAAGCCTTTGACAAAGTTCCACATGGTAGGTTAATTAAGAAGGTTCAGTCATTAGGTATTAATGCTGGAGTAATAAAATGGATTCAACAGTGGCTAGATGGGAGATGCCAGAGAGTACTGGTGAATAATTGTTTATCGGGATGGATGCTGGTGACTAGTGGGGTGCCTCAGGGATCTGTTTTGGGCCCAATGTTGTTTGTAATATACATAAATGATCTGGATGATGGGGTGGTAAATTGGATTAGTAAGTATGCCGATGATACTAAGGTAGGAGGTGTTGTGGATAATGAGGTGGGTTTTCAAAGCTTGCAGGGAGATTTATGCTGGTTAGAAGAATGGGCTGAACGTTGGCAGATGGAGTTTAATGCTGAGAAGTGTGAGGTTCTACATGTTGGCAGGAATAATCCAAATAGAACATACAGAGTAAATGGTAGGGCATTGAGGAATGCAGAGGAACAGAGAGATCTAGGAATAACAGTGCATAGTTCCCTGAAGGTGGAGTCTCATGTAGATAGGGTGTGAAGAAGGCTTTTGGAATGCTGGCCTTTATGAATCAAAGCGTTGAGTACAGAAGTTGGAATGTAATGTTAAAATTGTACAAGGCATTGGTAAGGCCAAATTTAGAATACTGTGTGCAGTTCTGGTCACCGAATTATAGGAAAGATATCAATAAATTAGAGAGAGTGCAGAGACGATTTACTAGGATATTACCTGGGTTTCAGCACTTAAGTTACAGAGAAAGGTTGAACAAGTTAGGTCTCTGTTCATTGGAGCGTAGAAGGTTGAGGGGGGATTTGATCGAGGTATTTAAAATTTTGAGAGGGATAGATAGAGTTGATGTGAATAGGCTCCATTGAGAGTAGGGGAGATTCAAACGAGAGGACATGATTTGAAAGTTGGGGGCAGAAGTTTAAGGGAAACACGAGGGAGTATTTCTTTACTCAGAGAGTGATAGCTGTGTGGAATGAGCTTCCTGTAGAAGTAGTAGTGGCCAGTTCAGTTGTGTCATTTAAGGTAAAATTGGATAGGTATATGGACAGGAAAGGAGTGGAGGGTTATGGGCTGAGTGCGGGTAGGTGGGACTAGGTAAGATTAAGAGTTTGGCATGGACTAGGAGGGCCGAGATGGCCTGTTTCCGTGCTGTGATTGTTATATGGTTATATGGTGATAAGTAGAAATAAGAGAAATAATAATAATAAAAAATAAAAATGCAATAAATATTGAGAACATGAGTTGAAGAGTCCAGAAGAGAGCCCATATGTTGTGGGAATATTCAGTGATGGGGTGAGTAAGCCGAATGAAGTTATTCTCTCTAGTTCAAGAGCCTGACTGCAGAGGGTAATAACTGTTCCTGAACATAGGGTGTGTTGGGTCTTGAGGCTGCTGCATCTCCTTCCTGATGGCAGCAGCAAGGAAAGAGCATAGCCTTACCCTAAGAAAAAGACTGATCTTATCAATGTCTCTCATGATTTTATAAACCTCTATAAGCTCACCCTATAAGCCTCCTTCATCTCAGGAATAAAACAGTCTCAGCTTAACCAGTCTCCCCTTGTAGCTTGAACCCTCTAGATCTAGTTACATCCTTATGAATCTTCTTTCTACCCTTTCTAGCTTAATTACATCCTTCCTAGTAGTATGGTGATCAGAACTGCATTTAATATTCCAGATATATTCTCACCAATATCCTATACAGCTGTAACATGATGCCTTTCCTTCCAATTCTGCGTGATGTCCTCCTAGCCATTTCCAGCATTTCTTGCCTTTGTAATCACTCCAATTAGTATTTCACAACTCATGATTTTGCTTTGTTTTCTCACTTACTACTTCATTAATTTATCAAGCGGACAATTCTGCAAACAGCATTAATCTCAGCAATCCAAGAATGAAGCCTTCTACAGATGATACCTTTGCCCTACCATCCCATCCCACTCTCTCTGCAACACAAAAAAAAATCATTTTATTTGGAGAAGAGTACAGTCAACATTTCAGGCAGAGATCCTTCAGCAGAACTGGAGAAAAAAAGATGAGTAGAGTTAAAAGGTGGGGGTAGGGGGGGTAAGAAACACAAGGTGATAGGTGAAACTGGGGGGTGAAGTAAAGAGCTGGGAAGTTGATTGGTGAACGAGATACAGGGCTGGAGACCAGGGAATCTAATAGGCGAGATCAGTAGGCCATGGAAGAAAGAAAAGGGGAGGAGCACCAGAGGCAGGAAAGGAGATAAGGTGAGAGAGGGAAAACGGGATCAGGAGGTTTGTGAAATCAGTGTTCATACTATCAGTTTGGAGACCACCCAGATGGAGTACAAGGTGTTGCTCCTCCAACCTGGATGTGACCCCATCGTAACAGTAAAGGAGGCCATGGATGGACATGTCCAAATGGTAATGGGAAGTGGAATTAAAATGGGCAGCCACTGGGGGATCCCACTTCTAACTCTGACTCCCCATCTTTTTCTTCTCCGGTCCCGTTGAAAGATCTCATCTTGAACTGTGACTGTACTCTTTTTCATAGATGCTGCCTGGCCTGTTGAGTTCCTTCAACATTTTGTGTGTATTATTTGGATTTCCAGCATCTGCAGATTTTCTCATTTATAATTATGTTTACTCATTTTCCCAAATCTGATTTAAAAAAATTCAACATCAAATATTATGTTATTTTCCCCATTGATGATGCCAGACCCTTTGAATACTTCCAGTATTTTCATTTTCATTTTCTATTTCAGATTAGCAGCATCTGCAGAAAGTCTTACTTCTGCAGAGGATATGTTACATGCTTACATCAGCATAAGCAAGTGTTACTCTGTAAATTTACGTTACAGTCTGCGTGTAAGAAAGAGAAAAAGAGTAAGAGAATGTCTGTGTATTGTGTATCTGTTTGTGTGCAATTGAGTGATAGATATGGAATGAAGGAGAGTGATAGAGCATGAGATAGGGAGACTATTCCAGAGCTAACTCCAAATGCAATGAAGCTGTGCTTTCACAGTGAGTGTGGTCATGACACTTTGTGTCTCTCAAATAATCGATCTCCCTCTCTCTCTCTTATCCTTTCTAGAGCAGGAACAAACCAGTATTTTATAATAAAATGTTTATCATTATTTCCCAGTTTTTAAAATCTAGTATGCAAAGGCTCATTCAATATCAAACTATGTTTACATTATACAACCTGAAATTTGTCTTCTTCACAGCTATCCACAAAACACAGAAACACCCATCGAATTAATGATAGAAACATAGATGCACCAAAGAACCCTCTCTTTGCACAAGCAAAAGCATTGACCCTGCTCCTCCCCAACCTGCACTAGCAGAAGCACCAACCCTGTCAACCTCCACCATGCAAACAGCAGAAGCTTCCAAAAGCTGTTACACTCTCCAAGCACACACCCCCCACCCCGTTTCATGGGACAACAGGCTCGGGAGAGAGGGGAGAGAAGAGGGGAGGGGGGAAGTGGGGGGGGGAGATAGGGAGGGGCAGAGAGATAGGGAGATTGATTGAGTACAGAGTCTTCCCCTGAAAACAGTCTGCTTTGATGTTTCTGTCTCCCATGATGCTTCAGTTAGTGAAATTGGCAAAGAACTGAGTCATCTCTGGGGCCGCTCCTTGACTTCCAACCTCCCAACCCCAAGAGCATACACCTTCCAGGCCTTTCTTGGAGAAAGCAAAGTGTTAGGCTGCACAGTCAGTCCAAAAACTGCACTGCTTGTGAAGAACCATAGTTTGAACTGTAGTTCATGGACTCTAACAGAACTACAACTACCTTGAAAAGAAAAGAAAGACATAAGAGAAATAAACTGTTACATGGATGAACTGGAAAAAGTTGCCTGGGTTTGCTGGGTCTGCAGGATCTGCTGCCACCAATTTCTATGAATTGTCTTTTGAGATTGCGGAGGTCCACCTTATCATTGATCACTTTAATACACTTCTACAGATACACTGCTGAAAGTATCCTGTTTTCATCATGGTCTGGTATCGCAATTTGAATGCACAGGAACATAAGAAGCTGCAGAGAGTAATGGATTCTGTCTAATACCTGACAGGCACATCCCTCACTACCATTGATGGTATATCTACAGGAGGTGCTGCCTCAAGAAGACAACGTTAATCATCAAATATCAACACCAGCCAAGCTATGCATCCTTTTGTAGCTTCTATCAGGCAGGAGGTACAAAAGCCTGAAGTCACACACCACCTGGTTCAAGAATAGCTACTTCAATCATTTGGTTCTTGAACCAACTGGCAAAACCCTAATCACTATAATTTAGCGACACCCAACATTTTGACCAATTAACTTTTGTTCTAATTGTTTTTTGTAATAAAAATGTATAATTTATGCTTTTTTATTAATGCTGCTGATATGATGCTATATGTCTGTGACACTGCTTCAAGCAAGTTTTTCATTACACCTGTGCATACATACAATTGTGAATATGTCAATTAACTCAGCTATGACTTTGTCCTGCTATCTTAAAAGATTTGTCTATTTACATTCACAGGTCCACTTGTACCTGCATCCTTTCAAAAGTTTAATATCTAATTAATATTTTCACTTATGATAAATACTAAATTTTGATTAAAAAAAGCAAAATAATGCAGGTGCTGACTGAACTGAAATAAACAGAAAATTAGTAAATTTGCTGATGACACAAAGGTTACGGGTGTTGTGGATAGTGTGGAGGGCTGTCAGAAGTTACAGCTGGACATTGATAGGATGCAAACCTGGGATTACAAGTGGCAGATGGAGTTCAACCCAAATAAGTGTGAGGTGGTTCATTTTGGTAGGTCAAATATGATGGCAGAATATAGCATTAATGGCAAGACTCTTGGCAGTATGGAGGATCAGAGGGTTCTTGGGGTCCGAGTCCATAGGACACTCAAAGCTGCTACGCAGGTTGACTCTGTGGTTAAGTAGGCGGAGCACTGGCCTTCATCACTGAGTTTAAGAGCTGAGAGGTAATGTTGCAGCTACATAGGACCCTGGAGTACTGTGCTCATTTCTGGTCATCTCACTACAGGAAGGACATGGAAACCATAGAAAAGGTGCAGAGGAGATTTACAAGGATGTTACCTCAATTGGGGAGCATGCCTTATGAGAATAGGTTGAGTGAACTCAATCTTTTCTCCTTGGAGCGATGGAGGATGAGAGGTGACCTGATAGAGGTGTACAAGACAATGAGATATCTGGTGTGGATAGTCAGAGGCTTTTTCCCAGGGCTGAAATGACTAGCATGAGAGAGCACAGTTTTAAGATGCTTGGAAGTAGGCACAGAGGAGATGTCAGAGGTAAGCTTTTTTTTTATATACGCAGAGTGTGGTGAGTGCATGGAATGGGCTGCCAGCGGCAGTCATGGAGGCGGAAACCATAGTGTCTTTTAAGAGACTCCTGGAAGGAGACATGAAGCTTAGAAAAATAGAGGGTTACGGGTAACCCTAGGTAAGGAGACATGAAGCTTAGAAAAATAGAGGGTTATGGGTAACCCTAGGTAATTTCTAAGGTAAGGACATGTTCAGCACAGCTCTGTGGCCAAAGGGCCTGTGTTGTGCTGTAGGTTTTCTATGTTTCTAGAAAATACTAAAAAAACTGAACTAGTGAAGCACCATCTGTGAAAACTCTGCCTGACCTGCTGAGTATTTCTAGCATTTCCTGTTTGCTTTTAAAAATGAGCTTTTAGCACTCTTATGCATTAAATTTTATAAGTCTCCCCATTTGAAAGCTGTACCAGTTGTCCTTAGTTTATTACCATCATTAGCTAAGGGCAGTATGGTAGCATCAGGATGGCACAGTAATAAAGCAGTTAATGTAATTCTTTATTTGGTGCCAGTAGCCAGAGTTCAATTGCTGACTGTAAGGAGTTTGTACTATCTCCCTGTGACCACATGGCTTTCCTCTGGGTGCTCTGGTTTCCTTACACATTCCAAAGATGAACAGGTTCATAAGAGTTAGCATGTTGTGAGGATGTTATTTTAGCACTGGAAGCATGGTGACACTTGCAAGCTGTTCCCAGCATATCCTTGGTCATTGACGCAAACAGCACATTTCACTGTATGTTTCGTTGTTTAAACGTACATGTGACAAAGCTAATTATCTCTGTCTTTATCTTTACCATCTTCAACACTGTTTATTATTTTTCAAAATTTTGTGTCATTATAACCAAAAATACTTACTTTAAAAGAAACAGTTGTAATAATACCGAATATATTCTTATGCTTCACTCCAGTTTGGTGAATACTCCTGTCTGCTTTCCATTCCCAAGCCACTTTTGTAAAAAATGCTGTCACCTCTTATTTAATCCCATGGTCATTATTTTTGCCAATCGCTCTACTGTCTGCCACTTTAAAATGCATATAAAATAATAATTTACACTTGTCACCATATCTACTACTTAAAATCAATCATCCATTAGACCAGTTGTCTTTACTCGATCTTTCCAAACGTTAACTTATTATCCTGCAGTTTTTCAAGAGACAATTAATTTTGTTGTGGGTTATTACAACCCCTAACATTTACACTTCACCGACCTCCAGTTGTCCAATCCATAACTGCCTTCATATTTTAACCAGTTCCTCAGGGCGTGCAAATCCCCACTTGAGTGCTGAAACTACTGTTGAGTCCTATTAGTGTGCTGTCTGATGCTGCAGACAATTAGAATGGCAAAGTCATCCTTCAAGTGTCAATGAATCCCAGTCATTAAAATGTCACACCTCACACAAGCAGTGGCCAAGGACATAGTATGCAGGACTCTGATCAAGAGTTAAAAAAATTGTTGGTGTCAACAGCATCTGTATTTGCATAATGGATAGAACCCTGTTAGTTGGATTTTGCTCTCAAAATCCAGTCATTATAAAGTTTACATATGCATTGCCTACAGTTAAATTATTTAATTAGTCTAAACTGAATTGAAACTCAGATTGCAGGTATGAATAACAATGTAATTTACTACAACAGCAATCTTGTGTAATTTAAACGCAGTAAAGACTATTGTTTTTGAAATCCTTCAATAATTTGATAAAAGCCTCTGTGAACTTAACTTGCTATTGTCTCCCCTAATAATTATGTTCCTGTTCTTAAACTTGTTCATAAAGAATCATAAATAGGTGGGGTTAGTTTCAAGCTTTGCACAAAAGTTTATCATCATATGCTGTGTCATATGGCTTACGTGATCATGGTCTCGTGACCATGAGTGTTCTTAGCAAGTTTTTTCAACTGAAGTGGCTTGTGGGCAATGTCTTTACAAGGTGGGTGACCACAGCCATTATCAATACTCTTCAGATTGTCTGTCAGTGATTTCATAACCAGCACTTGTGATATGCACTAGCCACTCATACCACATGCTCCCATGATTTCATGTGACCTGGATCGGCCGGGGGGGGGGGTGGGGGTGGGATTCTAAGCAGGTACTACACCTTGCTCAAGGGTGACATGCAGGCTAGCGAAGAAGATCTAAGGAGATCTTGCATCTCCTCTGGTACAGACTTTTCTCCACCACACCACCCAAGCAGTTACCACAGTTACCATTAATAAATCTAGCAGTGATGTGTAATCTTTGAAAAAACTTAAGATAACATTCTACATATAATTAACATCGAAGTTATTGTTTTCTACAAACCAATGGCAACTTTTCTAGTGCAAGGATAACAGAAGTTTCTAGCAAAGAACTATACTAACAATCATCTCTAAATTTTAAAGAATAACCTATCCATTTTCATCTAAAAGCACAGAAGCTTTCTGATTCCAATTAACTGAAAGTAACCACCAGGTTGGATTGGCAGTAAGGAAAGCAAATGCTATGTTGGCATTCATTTCAAGAGGAATAGTGTGTAAGAGTAAGGATGTGTTGATGAGACTCTATGGGGCACTGGTGAGACCTCATTTGGAATACTGTGTGCAGTTTTGGGCCCCCTATCTTAGAAGGGATGTATTGATGTTGGAGAGAGTTCAGAGAAGATTTACGAGGATGATTCCTGGAATGCAGGGGCTAACATATGAGGAGCATTTGTCGGCTCTTGGATTGTGTTCGTTAAAGAATGAGAGGGGATCTTATAGAAACATTTTGAACGTTGAAGGGGTTGGACAGAGTAGATGTGGAAAGGCTATTTCCCTTGGTGGGTGAGTCCAGGACGAGAGACCACAGTTTTAGAATTAGAGGGTACCCATTTAAAACAGAGATGAGGAGAAATTTTGTTAGCCAGAGGGTTGTGGGCTGTGGAGGCCCGATCATTAAGGGTGTTTAAGGAGGAGATTAATAGGTACCTAATTAGTCCCAGGATATGGGACATGGGGAAAAAGCCGGAAATTGGAACTAGATGGGAGAATAGTTTAGCTCATGTTGGAGTGGTGGAGCAGACTCAATGGCCGAATGGCCTACTTCTGCTCCTTGGTCGTGATCTTGTTTGACACTAAAGTCATTGGGTTCAACAGGAAGGTGAGAACTTCAGCCAGATGCCTCCAACGTTTAAACTACACACTTGCCAGAATGTTTAAGGTTGAATATCAATTTCTCCTTCCTTAAATGAATCCTCCCCCATTGTTTAAAGCACGTTGTTTTGAATTTCAAAACAGAAAAAAAAATACAATTTCTCAGAAACATTCAATGTGTTTTTTGAAAGAAACATGATTTCAGTATTTGAGGCTAAAACTTAAATGATTAAGTTATGGCTTAATTAACTGTCAATTATTTTCTTCCATTATGAGTTTGTGAAAAGGATGAGTCTTGGGAGGCTCAATCTTCCTTTATGCCATTAGACTCCTGTAACACAAAGGCTTTGCTACAGAGAACATTCTCAAGCTATAGTCGCCTCACTATAGGAAGGATGTGGAAGCATTGGAAAGGGTACAGAGGAGATTTACCAAGATGCTGCCTGGTTTAGAGAGTATGGATTATGATCAAAGATTAAGGGAGCTAGGGCTTTACTCTTTGGAGAAAAGGAGGATGAGAGGAGACATGATAGAGGTGTACAAGATAATAAGAGGAATAGACAGAGTGGACAGCCAGCGCCTCTTCTCCAGGGCACCACTGCTCAGTACAAGAGGACATGGCTTTATGGTAAGGGGAGGGAAGTTCAAGGGGGATATTAGAGGAAGGTTTTTCACTCAGAGAGTGGTTGGTGCGTGGAATGCACAGCCTGAGTCAGTGGTGGAGGCAGACTACTAGACAGGTATATGGAGGAATTTAAGGTGGGGGATTATATGGGAGGCAGGGTTTGAGGGTCGGCACAACATTGAGGGCCAAAGGGCCTGTAATGTGCTGTACTATCCTATGTTCCATAAGCTCCGCTGGGATAAGACATAGAAATTAATGCAATACTTTTTCAGCAAGGTCAGTGACAAGTGCTGTTAGCTTACAAAATCCACCTTAATGTACTGTATTCCAGTTAAAAATGCAAACATCATGGAAATAAAAAGTCTCATTTATTTTAGTTCGGCTGCCTTTTAAGACAATATGAGATACCACAGATAAATTAGCTGATGCTTTAACATGGTGACATTATTATTTATGAAACTAATTAAACTGAAAAAATATGAAGAGTTTCTCAGATCATATGTCACCTTGCAAACAGCTGTGAATAGAATTAAATGAGCTATATGTAATTTGTAATATTTCAGCATTTTTAGCACTCCCAATCACGCTAAAAATGTAACAACATGCTTTGTTTACTGCAGGTCCTGCTTATATATCTAAGATAATCTGCCTAATTATTGTAGTCATCCTGACACCCTTAATAAGTCATTGCAAGTAATATAGAACCAGCAAAACAAAACTTTAATGGACAAATACAGATGGTATGGAAGCAGGTGCATACATTCTAAGAAGAAGTAATTTTCAGCACCAACCCAGACTTGGTTGCTTCACAACTGAACATTAGGTGGTACAGAAGAAAACTGCTGAACAGAACTAAGAGATTATTAGTGCAAGTGGGTGATCAATGAAAATATAATTTAAGGTGACAGGTGTTTCCTACACGATTTCGTATTTCATCAGATCTAACGCTACCACCTGAAGAAAGATATTGATAAGTTGCAGTTGCGCTTTGTGGGAATCAAGATCAAATCCACTACACTGGATGAATATTTGCGGCTGCTTTGTCATTACTTTTCAGCAAAGATTTTTTACAATGCAAGTTTTAAAGAACTGCGAGTCCTTCAAACAAGCCAGCAGGATGGTAGCTAACTATGATGCTTTGACAGCACATCACAGCAGAAACAGGAGGTGGAAAGGAGAAGGTCTGAGGAATCAAAAGGCACTATGAATGTAACAAAGGTTACACTAACATAGTGATCATGCCCTTGGCCTAATAACATGGAAGACCGAACTAATGATCTGGGACATAATTTCAAATACCATTACAACAAATAGGGAATTTAAATACTGGAAATTTTAAAAAAATACATTTGTACTAAACAGTCTATCACAGTGATGACCATGAAGCTGTTGTGCTAAAATACAAAAACAAAACAGAAGTTAAATGTGTAGCTCAGAAATGTTTCCTTTTTCGCACAATTGAAGTTTAACAGAAAAAAATGATGAATTTAAGTTGAAAAATCAAGATATAACATGGCTCAAAAGGTGTTGGACTGGGAATCTAATATACATCCTTAGGTGTGCAGGAAAGGTTGACAAGATGTTAGAGAGTATTTAACAAGATCTAAGCAACCAATAAGCAAAAGAAATGGGGGAGATCTTAAATGGGTTTTTTCTTGCATCTGTATTTACTAAGGAAACTGGCATGGAATCAATGGAAATAAGGTAAACAAGTAGTGAGGTCATAGAACCTATAATGATTGAAGAGGAGGAGGTGCTTGCTATCTTGAGGCAAATCAGAGTAGATAAATCAGAGTAGACAGGCTATTCCCTCAGACCTTGAAGGAGACGAGTGTTGAAATTGCAGGGGCCCTGGCAGATATATTTAAAATGTCGGCATCTACGGGTGACGTGCCGGAGGATTGGGGGATAGCTCATGTTGTTCCGTTGTTTAAAAAAGGCTCTAAAAGTAATCCAGGAAATTATAGGCCAGTAAGTTTGACGTTGGTAGTAGGTAAATTATTGGAAGGAGTACTAACAGATAGGAGCTACAATTATTTAGATAAACGGGAGCTTATTAGAGAGAGTCAACACGGCTTTGTGCGTGCAAATTTGCTGATGCTACTAAGGTTGGAGGTGTGGTGGACAGTGAGGAAGGTTTTCAAAGCTTGCAGAGGGATCTGGACCAGCTGGAAAAATGGGCTGAAAAAATGGCAGATGGAGTTTAATACAGACAAGTGTGAGGTATTACACTTTGGAAGAAAAAACCAAGGTAGAACATACAAGGTAAATGGTAGGACTTTGAAGAGTGCAGCAGAACAGAGGGATCCAGGAATACAGATACAAAATTCCCTAAAACCGGCATCACGGGTAGATAAGGTAGTAAAGAGAGCTTTTGGTACATTGGCTTTTATAAATCAAAGTATTGAGTATAAGAGTTGGAATGTAGAATCTAGAGCGTAGAAGAATGAGGAGAGACTTGATAGAGGTACATAAAATTATGATTGGTATAGATAGAGTGAATGCAAGCAGGCTTTTTTACTCTGAGGCTAGGGGAGAAAAAAACCAGAGGACATGGGTTTAAGGGTGAAGAGGGAAAAGTTTAAAGGGAACATGGGGGTGGGGCTTCTTCACACAGAGAATGGTGGGGGTGTGGAATGAGCTGCCAAATGAAGTGGTAAATGTGAGCTCACTTTTAACATTTAAGAAAAACTTGGACAGGTACATGGATGAGAGGTGTATGGAGGGATATGGGCCAGGTGCAGGTCAGAGGGACTAGGCAGAAAAATGATTCAGCACAGCCAAGAAGGCCAAAAGGCCTGTTTCTGTGCTGTAATGTTCTATGATTCTAATTGAATTTATATGGATACATGACTCAAATACTCAAATAGTTAAATAGTACAACTATGGCTGACGATAGAAGTCAAAGCTATTGTAAAAGCAAAAGGAAAGGCATATAACAAAGTAAATATTCGTGGGAAGATAGAGGATTGGGAAATTTTTAAAAACCTACAGAGTGCAAGTTAAAAAAGACATTAGAAGGGATAAGAAGAAATGTGAAAGCAAATTAGCAAGTGATATCAAAGTGGATAGTAAAAGTTTTTCAAGTATGTTAAAAATAAAAGGTAAATGAAAGTGGATATAAGACCACTAGAAAATGAGGCAGAAGAATTAATAATGGGGTCAAGGAGATGTCTTATGCTTGAAGGAAGAGAAGTGGGTGCAGTCACTGTTACAAGAGAGAAGCTCAAAAAGCTGAAAGACCTAAAGGTACACAAATCACCCGGACCAGACGAACTGCACCCCAGTGTTCTGAAAGAGGTACCATTAGTGATTGTGGTAGCAGTAGAAATGATCTTTCAAAAAGTCATTGGATTCTAGCATGGTGCCAGAGGACTCGAAAGTTCCAAATGTTACTCCACTCTTTAAGAGAGGAAGCAGACAGGAAATGATAAACCAGTTAGCCTGACCTCAGTGGTTGGGAAGATGTTAAGGATGAGGTGATAGAGTACCTGGTGGCACAGGACAAGATAATACAAAGTCAGCGTGGTTTCCTTCAGGGAAAATCCTGCCTGATGAACATGCTGGAATTCTTTGAAGAGAATACAAGTAGGACAGATAAAGGGGATGCAGTGGATATTGTATATTTGGACTTTCAAAAGG
This sequence comes from Hypanus sabinus, assembly GCF_030144855.1. Taxonomy (NCBI): domain Eukaryota; kingdom Metazoa; phylum Chordata; class Chondrichthyes; order Myliobatiformes; family Dasyatidae; genus Hypanus; species Hypanus sabinus. The sequence goes on from NC_082706.1 coordinate 150,915,768, forward strand.
CCTTTGACAAGGTGCCACACTTGAGGCTGCTTATCAAGTTAAGAGCCCATGGTATTACAGGAAAGTTACTAACATTGTTAGAGCATTGGCTGGTTGGTAGGAGGCAGCGAGTGGGAATAAAAGGATCCTTTTCTGGTTGGCTGCCAGTGACTAGTGGTGTTCCACAGGAGTCAGTGTTGGGACCACTTCTTTTTATGCTGTATATAAATGATTTAGACGATGGAATGGACGGCTTTGTTGCCAAATTTGCAGATGATACAAAGATTAATGGAGTGGCAGGTGGTATTGAGGTATCTTGCAGATTGTGTCAGTGGTGAGGTAAGCAATTGCCATGTTAGTATTCATTTCAAGAGGTCAAGAATATAAGAGCAAGAATGTGATGCTGAGGTTTTATAAGATACTGGTGAGGTCTCACCTTGAGTATTGAGAACAGTTTTGGGCCCCTCATCTTAGAAAAAATGTGTTGGCATTGGAGAGGGTCCACAGGAGGTTTACAAGGATGATTCTAGGAATGAAACGGCTATCATAAGAGGAACATTTGACGGGTCTGTACTCGCTGAAATTCAAAAGGATGAGGGGGGAATCTCATTGAAACCTTTTAAATGTTAGAAGGTCTGGACAGAGTAGATATGGAAAGGATGTTTCCCCTGATGGGAGAGTGTAGGACCAGAGGGCACAACCTCAGGATAGAGGGGTACCCTTTCAAAACAGAGATATGGAGACATTTCTTCAGCCAAATGGTGGTGAATTTGTGGAACTTGTTGGCACATGCAGCTGTGGAGGCCAGGTCATTAAGTGTATTTAAGGCAGAGATTGATAGGTTCTTGACTGGACATGACATCAAAGGTTGCAGGGAAAAGGCCAGTAACTGGGGTTGAGGAGGAGATTTAAAAAAATGATCAGCCATGGTTGGCGGAGCAGACTCGAGTGGCCAGATGGCCTAAACACTGGCATTAGACAATTGTATATACAAGACATAGTAATTTTAAAGATGAATGTTAAATTTTATTTTGGTTGTGATAAACAAATTGCTATAGATCATATTAGAAAGGGAGCACATGTATAAGATTTTGTAATGTATATTGTAACTAAAATATTTCTTGATATTATATTAAGCTGCAGACTTTGCACTAACATTTATTAGCAAAAATAATCGAGTTCAACAGCATATTTAAAAGTTAGAAACACAAAACTGTTACTGAGATTTTAGATCAAAACAAGATTCCAATAGGATGAAACAAAAACAGCCATGGTAAACTATAGTTCAAGATTATTAGCATTCAATTTTACACGTGTATACAGCTAAACAAAAACATGATCTTCTAGGATCAAGGTGTAAAACACAATACATATATCACGTACTGCACATAAAATATTAACACATCAGTATTAACAGATAATGAAAAATATTCTGTAGATGTACAGTACAAGTTGACATAAAGTGCTCATCCAACATACAGTTATATAACAGTATAATGTTATCTGCACTGTCATAAACAACATGTACTGGGTGGTAGCTGAGTGTGCAGAAATTTCATGGCTTGTGGAACGAAGCTGTTACCAATCCTAATAACCCTTGTTCATAAACTATTGCTATCTTCTGCCTGATGGTAGAATGTCAAAGAGACTGTGGGATAGATGGGAAGGGTACTTTATAATGCTCCATACTCTGCAAAAGAAGCGCTTCAGGTATTTGTCCTGGATTTGGGTGGGGGGGGGGGGTGCTGTTACAAAGGATGAACAACTCTGATGGGCAGAAGGGTACAGAGTTGCCCATGTCCCCTCCCCTGGGAAATTACAAACCGTTACTGTTGCCAGGCCGCTAATGAGAGAGAAAGAGATGGAACAAAAACATGCCAGAACATCTGTTACTGATTAGAGAGGGGAGAGAGACTTGTTGTTCCACCATATTATGACTCCTGTAAGACTTATGGCTCCGGAGAGGGCTGTTTACTTGGTACCATTCTGTTCATTAAAATTCCTCAGTGAACAGCCGGAGTGGGCTGGTTTGATGGACTAAGCCATTCAAAACTGATTGACTCCTGAGACCCCGTGAGTAGGGATAAAAGTGAGGTCTGGCGAGACACCCCTCAGACACACCAGGAGACACACTAGTGAGCACTGTTTAAGTGTTGGAACCCACAAGAAAGAGTGGGGCATCGGAGACCGAATGAAGGATCGGTCCATTTTAACTCACAGTGTTTATAGCAAGGCTGGTGGGGGCTTGTGTGTGTGTCCACCCTTGCCTAGGTGACGAGTCCACCATAGAAGAACGGTCTAGCTAAAGGACAGAGGGGTCATACCTGAATGGCCACAACAACACATCGATGGATCAAGAACGTAAAGGAAGGTTTGACTGACTGTAGCTATCACTGTTTGCTCGCCCTCTCTCTCTCTCTCTCCCCCCCCAATGGTTACAACAAAAGAACCAACAACTACATGAACTGAACTTTATACTTTCCCATGACAATTCATTATCCCCTAGACAACGATAGAGCTTGTTTATTATTGACTATTATTATACCCACACTTTTAGGTTTAGTATTGCTAACATGCATTATCTATATATTTGCATTGTTGATATTGATTTGTATATTTTATTAATAAACACTGTTTGAAAATAGTACAATCAGACTCCAACGGATTCTTCTATCTTTGCTGGTCAGACACCCAGTTACGGGGTACATAACAGTGCACAGAGACCCTGATGATTCTTTCTGTAGACCTCAGAATCCCTTGCAGGGTCTTGCAGTCAGATACCTTGCAATTCTCATAAAAGCAGATATACGTAACAGTAATACAGTTGGTCAGTACACCCTTGATCAAAGACTCCTGATGTGAAGACCTATTGTACGTTCTCCCCCTTGGGTCCTCAACTGGCACTTAGCTCTCACCTGTGGCTCCAAGTAAGCTGTTTCCATGCAACAGCAGCCATTCCTCAAGCAACAGTGTCAACAGGCCGTCCAAACCAGGTAAGAGTAGATGTCAGGGGTTATTTTGACCCCTTGGTGACCTAGGACGTATCTACCCAAAGCAAGTGAAGATTGGATTAAGCAGACTGTGCAGAGGGAACCACCAGTGGGTTCAACGGGCAGGAAGGTATTTCCCAGCAGGTGTGGTGGAGTGCAAAGAGCATGGCAAGACATGTAGATTGCCCTGGTCATCCACTGCATCCTGACCCATATCCAGTCATCTTGACTCTTGTCTTCCCACTGCATCCAGATAGACTAGGATGAGAGTGAGGTTGACGGTTCTCCCTCAATTTAATCAAAGCACAAATCACAACATCCAAAAAGGATATCAATGGCCCTTATTGCTCGCCATGGAGTTGCATATACACACTCCGATGGTGCTCTGGAAGAATGTGGTTAAAATGGGGGCACAATCACCTCAGGAATGTAAGTGTTACTGTGCTTTCTTGACTAAATAACTGGTGTTAAGAGACCAGGTGAGATCTATAAGATGTGCACTCCAAGAAACTTGATGCTCCTGACCCTCTCCATAGAGGAACCATTGATGTGTAGTACAATGTGGTCAGCCTACACTTTCCTGAAGTCCACAGTCATCTCTTCAGTCTAGTCCACATTGAGACTTATGTTGTTGCATTCATACCAGACCATAAGCTACCAACTCACATTGTTGCTGATGAGGCCAACCACTATTGTGTCATCAGCAAACTTAAAGATGCGCTTAGAGCTGGATATAGCAATATAGTCATGAGTTAGCAGTGTGAACAGCAGTGGGCTGAGCACACAGCTCTGGAAGGTGCTAGTGCTCAACGTGATGGAGCTAGACATGTTGTTGCCACCATGAACTGTCTGAGGTCTCTCCATCAAGAAGCCCAAGAACCAGATATGGAGGGAGGTGTTGAGACCCAACAAGACAGTTTAATCATAGTAACATAGAAAACCTACAGCACAATACAGGCCCATCGGCCCACAATGCTGTGCCGAACATGTACATACTTCAGAAATTACCTGGGGTTACCCATAGCCCTCTTTTTCTGACCTCCATGTACCTATCCAAGAGTCTCTTAAAAGACTCTATTGTATCATCCTCCACCACTGTCGCCAGCAGTCCATTCCATGCACTCACCATTCTGTATTAAAAAAACTTACCCCCAACATCTCCTCTGTACCTACTTCCAAGCACCATAAAACTGTGCCCCCGTGTTAGCCAATTCAGCCCTGGGAAAAAGACTCTGACTATCCACACGATCGATGCCTCTCATCATCTTATACACCTCTATCAGGTCACCTCTCACCCTCCATTGCTCCAAGGAGAAAAGGCCGAGTTTATTCAATCTATTCTCATGACATTCTTGCAACATCCTTGTAAATCTCCTCTGCACCCTTTCTATAGTTTCTACATCCTTCCTGTAGAAAGGTGACCAGAACTGAGCAGAGTATTCCAAATGGGGTCTGACCAGGGTCCCATATAGTTGTAACATTACCTTTCAGCTCTTGAACTCAATCCCACAGTTGATGAAGGCCAATACACCATATGCCTTCTTAACCACACAAGCTGCGCAGCAGCTTTGAGCATCCTATGGACTAGGACCCCAAGATCCCTCTGATCCTCCACACTGCCAAGAGCCTTACCATTAATACTATATTCTGCCATCATATTTGACCTATCAAAATGAACCACCGCATACTTATCTGGGTTGAACTCCATCTGCCACTTCTCAGTCCAGTTTTGCATCCTATCAATGTTCCTCTGACAGCCCTCCACACTATCCACAACAGCCCCAACCTTTGTGTCATCAGCAAATTTACTAACCCATCCCTCCACTTTCTCATCCAGGTCATTTATATACATCACAAAGAGTAAGAGTACCAGAAAAGATCCCTGAGGCACACCACTGGTCACCAACCTCCATGCAGAATATGTTCTGTCTACAACCACTCTTTGCCTTCTGGGGACAAGCCAGTTCTGGATCCACAAAGCAAGCTCCCTTTGGAATCCTTGCCTCCTTACTTTCTCAATAAGCCTTGCATGGGGTACCTTATCAAATGCCTTGCTGAAATCCATATACACTGCATCTGCCTTCATCAATGTGTTTAGTTACATCCTCAGAAAATTCAATCAGGCTCATAAGGTACAACTTGTCTTTCCCAAAACCATGCTGACTATTCCTAATCATATTATGTCTTTCCAAGTGTTCATAAGTCCTGCCTCTCAGGATTTCTCCATGAACTTACCAACCACTGAAGTAAGACTCACTGGTCTATAATTTCCTGGGCTATCTCTACTCCCTTTCTTGAATAGAGGAACAACATCTGCAACCCTCCAATCCTCCATTCCTCTTCCGTCCCCATTGATGATGCAAAGATCAGTAATCTCTTCCCTCACCTCCCACAGTAGCCTGGGGTATATCTTGTCTAAGAATAATCATATTGAACGCTAAACTGATGTCAATAAATAGCATTTTGACGAAGGAGACACCATTTTTCAGGTGGGGCAGAACTGAGTAGACTGATGGAACACTTTGGGCAATGTGCAAACTGATGGATGTTCAATGTAGTGTGAAGGCAATATTTAACGCACTTCATGACCAGCTGCTGAAAATACTTCATTTTGTCCTGATGAAGAGTCTTGGCCCAAAACATTGACAATACCTTTTCCAAAGATGCTGCCTAGCCTGCTGAGTTCCTTCAGCATTTTTTGTGTGTTGCTTGGATTTCCAGTATCTGAAGATTTTCTCTTGCTTGTTACAGTAAAAACATGTTTATCACTTAGAAGGATGTGTGTGTGTATCAGGTCTACAGATAAAATACACTGTTTCTAACAGAAAATTTATTACCTGCCTCAAAGTCCTAACAGTCATATAGGATGGAAATAGGTCTCTCTAATTCAGGGGTTCCCAACTTGGGGTTCACGGACCCCTTGGTTAATAGTAGGGGTCCATGGTATAAAAAAAGTTAGGAATGCCTGCTCTAAACCTTCACTATCCATATACCATGTCCCATAGCTGTTTAAGTGCTATTAATGCCCGTCTCAACCAATTCCTCTAACAGCTCATTCCATATACAAGTTCCAGCTGGATGAAAACGTTGCCACTCAGGTTTCTTTGAAATCTTACCTTAAACCTATGCCCTCTGTTTTTCAGTTCCCCAACCCTGGGAAAAAGACTTTGTGTATTCACGTTACCTATGCCCATCATGATTTTATACACCTCTATAAGATGAGCTCTCATTCTCCTGCACTCCTATCAATAATGTCCTAGTCTATCCAACTTCTTTCTGTAACTCAGTTTCACCAGTTTTGGCAATACTGTATCCTTGTAAATCTTTTCTGCACTCTTTCCATCTTAATGCCATCTTTCCTAAAAACAAATATATCATCTACACTTCTCTACACATTAAATATATACTTTTCTTGTTCCATTTCTCATCAGATCATAAATTCATTTTATTGTTGTGTATGACAAGTGGTGGTGACAAGATGAGGAACACATTCAATTTTCATAAAAAATATTTGTAAGGCTTTAGAATCCCAATACTTCTGCACCTGCCATTTATATGAAGATGGTATGATGTATTTCTGACTTAAAGGTGTTAAATCATAATGCCATTGTGATCATCTGACAACACTTGTATTTCAAAGCAACTGATCAATGCAAATCTACTGATATTTTGTCAGCTAAGGGACTAAAACATTTAATTTAACATGATCCTCAACCACAAGGCTGACATGTCAGCCACTTCACACTCTGCCCACAAGATTTAAGCACAAATGATAAACACAAGGAATAATATGTTAATATTATAAAATAGGGTAATCTGTATGTTGCAGACCTTTCATAATTGTTCATTCCATGATATCAATGCAAATATAGGTAGCAGCCAGCCTGATTCTATTTTAATTGATAGCATGATGTATATAACAATGCCGAATACTTCCTTGAAGCACAAGGATCACACATAGAAAGCTTTTAATATATTATTTGCCAATATTCCAACAGCATCAATAATACAATAGGGTCCTTGACTAATTAAACAATGGATTCTAGGAACAGCAATAATTTTTCCCAGAATCTTAGCCAAGAACTAGATTCATGATTCCCGTATCCTGAAGGAAATAGTATCAAAACACATACAATTCTGTTGTGAAGGGCCAGACCTTCGGTGTTTTCTACACTTGTGTTAATTTGATTACAATTGCAGACTCCAGTTAGTTTAAAGTGACAACAACATCTCCTCCATAATCTCTATAGGCACAAGTTAATCACAAGGCTGTGGGTTTAGCCCCTGGCTCTACCTGCTTTACTGTGTGGCTCCGCAAAGTTCCAATGCTTTGTTCAAGTTTATTGATGACACCATTGTTATTGCCAAATCAAAGGTGGTGACAAATTAGCATGTAGGAGGGAGATTGAAATCTGGCTAAATGTTCCCACAACAAAAATCTCTTACTCTATGTCAGCAAAACCAAGGAGCTGATTATTGTTTTCAGGAGGAGGAAACTGGAGGACCATGAGTCAGTCCTCATTGAGGGATCAGAGATGGAGAGGATAAGTAATTTTAAATTCCTCAGTCTTACTACTTCAGAGGATCTGAGCCCAGCGTGCAAGTGCAATTATGAAGAACAGCAAAGCCTCTACTTCCTCAGAAGTTTGCAAAGATTTAGCATGACTCTTAAAGGCAGGACTTCTTTTCAGAGCGGGCAGCGGAGTCCGTGGAAGCAGAGTCCTGGGCTTTGGCTAAGTGGGCTTCGGCCTAAGGGGACTTCGGTAAGCCTGTGTAATTGCTCGCTGAGGGGAAGAAGGTAAGGTCGCTAGGTGCTTTATAGACTTATTCTATCAATCCAGTTCAGGTATGGGGGAGACAGTCAGAGCAGTGGTGTGCTCCGTATGCAGTATGTGGGAAGTCAGGGTCAACACAGTTGTCCCTGATGACCACACCTGCAAAAGGTGCGTCCAGCTGCAGCTCCTATCAGCCCGAGTTAGGGAGTTGGAGCGGGAGCTGGATGAACTACAGGTCAATCGGGAGGCAGAGGCAGAGATAGATAGGAGTTATCAGGAGGTAGTCACACCAAAAATCCAAGAAGTAGGCAGATGGGTGACGGTCCAGAGAGGCAGGGGGAGCAGGCAGAGAGAGCAGAGCACCCCTGCGACCATTCCCATTAACAATAAGTATACCGTACAGGATACTGTTGATGGGGATGACCTACCAGGAATGAGTTGTAGTGGTCCTGCCTCTGGCACAGAGGTTGAACCCTCAACTAGGAAGGGGAGGAGGGAAGAGAAGAGAGCGATAGTATTAGGGGATTCTATAGTCAGGGGGGCAGATAGGAGATTTTGTGGGGCAGATCGGGAGTCTCGGATGGTATGTTGCCTCCCTGGTGCAAGGGTCCGGGACATCTCAGATCGGGTGCAAGCTATTCTTGAGAACGAGGGCATGAACCCAGATGTAGTGGTCCATGTAGGGACCAATGATGTAGGTAAGGTGAGTGAGGGGGTCCTGCTTAGAGAGTTCAGGGAGTTAGGAGTGAAGCTGAAAGGCAGGACCTCCAGGGTGACAATCTCGGGATTGCTACCTGTGCCACGTGCGAGTGAGGCGAAGAATAGAATGATTATGCACATTAATACGAGGCTGAGAGCATGGTGCAGGAAGGAAGGGTTCAGGTTTTTGGATAATTGGTCTTTGTTCCAGGGACGTTGGGATCTGTTTCGAAGGGACAGTCTACATCTGAACTGGAGGGGTACTAACATTCTTGCAGGAATGTTTGCCAGTGCTGCTCGGGGTGGGGGGGGGTTTAAACTAGATGTGCAGGGGGGAGTGGATCCAGAATACGAGAGAAGATGATATGATGAAGGATAAGGGACAGGTGGGGAATACACATTTCCCAAATATTAATTGTGTAAAGGAGAAAGGTGAGACAGAACATGTGTTGGAAAAGTTACATGTACAGAGGGTTGGTCAGAAGAAGCATGGGGTTAAATGTGTAGAAGGTTTGGTTGATCTTGAGAAGGTCATCAAAATTCAAGGTGCAATTAGCCCGATGGAAGTTCAAGGAGCTGGGTTAGGTACAATAGACAGTGTTTTAAGCAAAGAGAGGAGGAATGGGCTAAGAATTCTATACTTGAATGCGCTTAGTGTCAGAAATAAGACAGATGAGCTTGAAGCTCAGATGAAAATGGGGAACTACGATATTGTTGGGATAACGAAGACATGGCTGCAAGGGGATCAGGCCTGGGAATTGAGTGTACCAGGGTATACGTGCTATCGTAGAGACAGAAATATGGGAAGAGGGGGTGGGGTGGCCCTGTTGGTGAGGAATGAGATTCAGTCCTTAGCAAGGGGTGACTTAGGAACAGGGGAAGTAGAATCTGTGTGGATTGAGCTGAGGACCAGCAAGGGTAAAAAGACCCTAATGGGTGTTGTGTACAGGCCCCCAAACAGTAGCGTGGATATTGGGTACAAGTTGATTAGGGAGTTAACATTGGCATGTGCTAAAGGTAATGCAGTTGTTATGGGAGATTTCAACATGCAGGTGAACTGAGAGAATCAGGTAGGTGCTGGACCGCAGGATAGGGAGTTTGTGGAGTGTCTAAGGGATGTATTTTTGGAACAGCTTGTGCTTGAGCCAACCAGGAACGAGGCTATTTTGGACTTGGTGATGTGTAATGAATAGGAATTGATAAGTGATCTTGAAGTAAAGGAGCCATTAGGAAGTAGTGATCATAACATGATAAGTTTTTGTCTACAACTTGAGAGGGATAAGGGCAGATCATAGGTGTCAGTGTTGCAATTAAATAAAGGAGACTACGGAGCCATGAGGGAAGAGCTGGCCAAAGTTAAATGGGCGGATGCCCTGGCAGGAAAGACAGTGGATCAGCAGTGGCAGATATTCTTGGGGATAATACAAAAGATGCAAAAGCAGTTCATTCCAATGAGAAGGAAAGATTCAAAGAGGGGGAAGGGGCCACAGTGGTTGACAAAGGAAGTCAGAGATTATATAGCATTAAAGAAAAAGAAGTATGACAGGGCTAAGATGAGTGGGAATACAGATGATTGGGAAAGTTTTAAGGAACAGCAGATCTTAACTAAAAAAGCAATACGGAGAGAAAAAATCAGGTATGAGCTCAGTCTAGCCAGGAATATAAAAGGGGATAGCAAAAGCTTTTTTAGCTATGTGAAGAGAAAGAAGATAGTTAAGAACAATGTTGGCCCCTTGAAGAATGAATTGGGAGAAATTGTTATGGGAAACAGGGAAATGGCAACAGAATTTAATGCGTACTTTAGATCTGTCTTCACCAGGGAGGACACAAGCAATCTCCCAGATGTATGGATGGGCCAGGGTCATAAGATATCAGAGGAATTGAAACAGATTGACATTAGGAAAGAAACTGTGATGAGTAGACTGATAAGACTGAAGGCTAATAAATCCCCAGGTCCAGATGGTCTGCATCCGAGGGTTCTAAAAGAGGTGGCTCAGGAAATTGCGGATGCATTGGTAATCATTTTCCAATGTTCCTTAGATTCAGGATCAGTTCCTGAAGATTGGAGAGTGGCTAATGTTATCCCACTTTTCAAGAAGGGAGGGAAGGAGAAAACGGAGAACTATCGCCCTGTTAGCCTAACGTCAGTCGTGGGGAAGATGCTTGAGTCCATTATTAAGGACGAAATAGTGGCACATCTTGATGGCAGAAATAGGATTAGGCCGAGCCAGCATGGATTTACCAAAAGCAAATCATGCTTGACTAATCTGTTGGAGTTTTTTGAGGGTGTAACACGGAGGTTAGACAAGGGTAAGCCAGTGGATGTTGTGTACCTAGATTTTCAGAAGGCATTCGATAAGGTGCCACATAGGAGATTGGTGAGTAAAATCAGAGCTCATGGCATTGGGGGCAGGGTTTCAACATAGATAGAAAACTGGTTGGCAGATAGAAAGCAAAGGGTAGCAGTGAATGGGTGTTTCTCGGACTGGCTGGAGGTGACTAGTGGGGTACCACAGGGCTCTGTATTGGGACCACAGCTCTTTACGATTTATGTCAACGATTTAGATGAGGGCATTGAAAACTATATCAGCAAGTTTGCTGACGATACTAAACTGGGTGGCAGTGTGACATGCGAAGAGGACGTTAGGAGAATACAGGGAGACTTGGATAGGCTGAGTGAGTGGGCAGATACTTGGCAGATGTCATTCAATGTGAATAAATGTGAAGTTATCCACTTTGGAAGCAGGAACAAGAGGGCAGAGTATTGTCTGAATGGTGTAGAGTTAGGTAAGGGAGAAATGCAAAGAGACCTAGGAGTCCTAGTTCACCAGTCAATGAAGGTGAATGAGCAAGTGCAACAGGCAGTGAAGAGGGCAAATGGAATGTTGGCCTTTGTTACAAGGGGAATTGAGTACAAGAGCAAGGATGTCCTTTTGCATTTGTACAGGGCCCTGGTGAGACCACACCTGGAATATTGTGTACAGTTTTGGTCTCCAGGTTCAAGGAAGGACATTCTGGCAATTGAGGAAGTGCAGCGTGGATTCACTAGGTTGATTCCTGGGATGGCAGGGCTGCCTAACGCAGAGAGATTGGAGAGATTGGGCTTGTACACACTGGAATTGAGGAGATTGAGAGGGGATCTGATTGAAACGTTTAAGATAATTAAAGGATTTGATAGGATTGAGGCAGGAAATATGTTCCAGATGTTGGGAGAGTCCAGTACCAGAGGGCATGGATTGAGAAAAAGAGGTCAGTTATTTAAAACAGAGTTGAGGAAGAACTTCTTCTCCCAGAGAGTTGTGGAGGTGTGGAATGCACTGCCTCGGAAGACAGTGGAGGCCAATTCTCTGGATGCTTTCAAGAAGGAGCTAGATAGATATCTGATGGATAGGGGAATCAAGGGATATGGGGACAAGGCAGGGACTGGGTATTGATAGTGAATGATCAGCCACGATCTCAAAATGGCAGTGCAGACTCGAGGGGCCGAATGGTCTACTTCTGCACCTATTGTCTATTGTCTAAAACAGTGACTAACATCTACTGATATATGATGGAGTGTACATTGACTGGGTGCATCTCAGCCTAGTAATGGAAACACCAATGCCCTTGAACAAAAAATCCTATGTGCATCATGCATTAAGCCCTCCACACCACTGAGCACACCTACATGGAGAACTGCAACAGGAAAGCAACAAGGAACCCATCACCCAGGTCATGTTCTCTTCTTGCTATCAGGAAGTTGTTACAAGAGCATCAGGACTCACATCATCAGGTTCAGAAACAATTATTACCATCAAGGCTCTTGAACCAGAGGGGATAACGTAACTCAGCTTCCCTTGTGAACTGTTCTCACAACCTATAGACTCACTATCTCATGTTCTCAATACTTATTCATTATATCTTAATTTTTGTTTTGTATTTGCAGTTTGTTGTCTTTTGCACATTGGTTGTCTGCCCTGTTGGACGCAGTCTTTCATTGATTCTATTGGACTGATTGAGCAAGAAAATTAATCTCCGAATTATATATGGTGACATATATGCACTTCGATAATAGTTACTTTAAATTTGATTAACATACTGTTTATATTTTGAATATAAGAGTATGAAACTTTCCATATAACATATACCATATAACAAGTACAGCACAGAAACAGGCCATCTCGGCCCTTCTAGACTGTGCCGAACTCTCACCTAATCCCACTGGCCCTCACTCAGCCCATAATCCTCCATTCCTTTCCTGACCATATACCTATCCAATTTTACTTTAAATGACAATACCGAACCTGCCTCTACCACTTCTACTGGAAGCTTATTCCACACAGCTACCACTCTCTGATTATAGAAATTCCCCCTTGTGTTACACCTATTTTCTGCTCTCTAGTTGGCACCTATTTTCTAGGTTTCTATGTTACCCCTAAACTTTTGCCCTATAACTGTCAACTCCTGTCCTCTTGTTTGAATCTCCCCTACTCTCAATGGAAAAAGCCTATCCACATCAACTCTATCTATCCCCCTCATAATTTTAAATACCTCTATCAAGTCTCCCCTCAATCTTCTACGCTCCAAAGAATAAAGACCTAACTTGTTCAACCTTTCCCTGTAACTTAGGTGCTGAAACCCAGGTAACATTCTAGGAAATCTCCTCTGTACTCTCTCTATTTTGTTGACATCTTTCCTATAATTCGCTGACCAGAACTGTACACAATACTCCAAATTTGGCCTCACCAATGCTGATGCACCATCAATAAATAACTCTGAGATGTGGGTTAAGGTAGGCTTTTATTGGCTGGAAGAAAGCACAAGCAGCAAGTGACCATCACACAACATCCTGGAGACTGAGGAAGGGTCTGTGGCTCCAATCACCTTTATACCGGGGTCTGTGGGAGGAGCCACAGGAGCAGTCAGCGGGGGGGGGGGGGGGGGGTGTCCAGACAGGTATATGTAGTTCACCACAAATGCCTTGTACAATTTTAACATTACATCCCAACTCCTATACTCAATGCTCTGATTTATAAAGGCCAGCATACCAAAAGCTTTCTTCACCACCCTATCCACATTAAATTTCACCTTCAGGGAATTATACCTTTGGAAGAGCATAACTTTTAAGCATGTAGGTTATAAATCTTTATTCTACAAAGGAAAACTAAGATAGCATAATGTACCTTATGAAAATTCAATACTGTTCAACATATAGTTGAACTTGGTAGATCTTGGATCTATCAAAGTAGTCTTTAAGTACATCCAATGGTCCATTCATTTGCTTGAGCACTGTTAGAAAAAAGTCATATTTCATGCTTCCTTTAATATGGAAACAATCAATTAGCTTTTTCCCTTGCTTTATCAAGACTTCCTTGATCATGTCATGAAAATCATTAGTTATAAACCAAAACAATGCACATCCTTTACACATTAGAATGCTGCTGGTCACCGCCACAAATCAAAGACTCAAAGAAATACCAAGCTTCTCTAGAGGAAACACCTGATGTTATTTTCTTGAGTTAGTACAAATGATCACATAAATCCTACACTGGCCAGAGCAAAAGTGCAACAAAGCAAACAATAAAGTTACTGATAATCCTTTAGCTAAATGAGTAGTGTAATTGATCAAGAATCGTTTATACTTAAGCTGATTTCTTAGGAGCAACTTGCAACATAAGCTTATTTGCCTTAAGATAAATGACATATAAAACCATAAAGTAAAATTTTAAGAATTCAAGGAGTAAGGGAACTCATATGACTCTATTTCTTCTGCTTAAACAGTCAAACCATACTGAATCGAAATGCAGAAGTCCAGTTTTGCAAGCCAGCTGGAAGAGCGCACACTGGATCCAGCATAATACATGAAAATAATTAATTCAAGCTAAAATTAATGTGCTTTTTAGCAATTAACTGTCAAATCATTCAAGTATAAATTTGATTTAAGTGACTGTTTTCCTTAACTGCTGTTGACAAGCCAAACCATCTGTATGTCTCTGGCATTAGTTACAAATGAGAACACAGGTAAACCTTCTGTAATAATTAACTATAATAATACTTAAATAAAATGAATTGTTGAATATAAATTTATTTTATTCAGTTTTTAAAATAACATTTACAGGACTCCTCTTGGTTATCTCAAATTACTCACAGATCTCAAAATGCGGAGGCCATATGTACGCATCTAACATGGAAGCTAAGTCAGTCCAATGGTCATACCGCACACTAATGAACTTTAATGTTGCTAGCCACTTTAAAAGCACTAATTTTATAGTTGTGGTACTACAGAAATATAGAGGCTAATGTAACAACAAAAAGTGCTGGAAGTATTCACCAGTTTGGGTAGCATGTGTGGAGAGAGGCTTAAAATTTCAGATCAATGATTTTGCATTTCATCATTGAAGCTACATAGCTGTGATGACTAAAAAGCTATGTGGAACGAGAAGTCAATGAGCATCCGATCCAGAAGTGGGCTCAGCAAAGACCAACCATTTTTTGTACAGCCATGAGGAATTTTTTTTTCCTCTGTTCACAAAGTACATTTCTGCCTCTTCTTAATTCAGACAAGCAGCATATTGGAGTTTTAGATCAGATCGGAGCATTAATCAGAAAAGTTTGTGATAATTCTGGCCCTTAAAAGCATAGGTTTTGGTCAAGTGAGATTTTAAACAGTAAACACTATCAATCTCATATTAAAAAAACATTGTTTAAAAAGGATAAATTTATTGCAGTCCACTTTTAATTATTTCTGGGACTAGAAAGAAGCATCTCAATAGATGTAAAAATGCATATAATGTAAGAATCATTGAAACAGAGCAATTTAATCTTCATTGTTTATTAAAAGATTTATTTGAGCCATTTTACAGTGGTACCTTTTATTCTAGCTACTCAAGAACTCCAGCAATCCCATCATGATCATAACCATACATTTCCCATCAGGGTAACTTATAGACATATTTACTAGACAAGACTTTTTTTTAAGAATTGAACATTCAGGCACAAATAATCTTCAAAAGCAAGGAAACCTTAATCACTTTTGAAAGCATTATTACTGTAGTTAGGTATACTTACTATATTATTAATACACTACTGTTATTAATGAATTCTTATAATATCCTCTAAAGCAGCAGTTCTTAATCTAGGGTCCATGGACAGATTCCAGGTCATCAGTGAACATGGATGGAAATAAATTTATATCATTATTTTCACTAACTTCTAACTGAAACTTAGCATTTTCTTCAGTTACGGATGCAGACCGCAAACTACAGTAGTAGTAGCAGTACCTGTGACCTTGTCACCAACAGAAATCGCAGATATTTTCAAATCACAATACAGTTGTTACAAATACCTCAAACTATCATTTATGAAATCCTCATCACTACTTCAAAATTATAGTTATTAGAGCCACCCCACCATTAGATTGAACATGATCACAATCTTCCTGCCTGCAGATGCTCGCATGACAGTTGGCCAACTGTCAGGCAGCCCTGTGACTGGATGTCCAATATGACATGTGTGTTCCTTTGTCAAAGGCCACTTCACAGTTTAATGTTCTTATTCAAGTAACAACAGCCGTCACACTGATACATCTTTAAAATATTTAATTTCAACTTGTCTACATTTTAAATATATAGTCTTGTTATTTAAGGTGGTGGTGGCATCCATTAGTCTCACAAGACCATGGATCTGCACCTGGAATGGTTTCCAGGGCGCAGGCCCAGGCAAGGTTGTAAGGAAGACAGGCAGTTGCCCATGCAGCAAGTCTCCCCTCTGCACGACACTGATGTTGTCCAAGGGAAGGGCAAGAACCAATATAGCTTGGCACCAGTCTCATCGCAGGAGTTGCCAGAACAAGTTTCAAGGCAATGTCAGACTGCCTTAGGGACTCCAGCTCCTGATTTGTCCTCAGGGTTTACTCCCAAAGCCTTTCCCATGAAGGGGTATGGCTGCAAGGCAGCGGAGGTTTGAAATCAGAGTTTTCCCTCTTGTTATTTAATGGATTAATAAAGCACATATACTACTATATCACAAATTTGCTTTTTTATACTTTGATAAGTGTATTTCAATATAATTGGTTTCTTTTGTAATCCTATGTACTTTATTTTATATATTTAAATACATTATTCTGAGAAAGGGTCTATAGACTTCACCAGTTTGCCAAAGGGGTCCATGGCATAAAAAAGATTAAGACCCCCTGATCCAAAGGAAGGCTAGTAAGCCTGAAAGTGTAAGTTATTAAAAACAACTACACAAGCCTTTGAAGCATTTCATGATTAACCTGCAAGCTAATAAATTAACCTCTGATTCATTACATTGTACTCAACTTAAAGATTCTGGATCTTAGATAGAGCTTCAAATCTTTTTTGCTGATTTTCTGACCTAATACTTATCTTCCATTTTCAGATAACTTTATTAAAATAAATACTAAATATGCATTTTTATTGCATCAGCACAGATACAAAGACAGAAAATGCTAAGAAAATTCATCAGGTCAGGCAGCTTCTGTAGTAGAAGAAGAAACACATTTTACACATCCAAGTCAATGACCTTTTACAAGGGTCTGGAAAAATTTGACATTAAAATGTTTTCATTTGCAGCAGAAAGGATACAGATGACAGAGACAATATCTATTATACAGTGGAAGCCAAAAGAGACAAATGCTGGTAGAACAAGCCGAGAGAAGACATTGCATGTTTGGTATTTGCAGCTGGTTTGCCAAGAAGAGAAGTAAGTTAAAGGAAATAAGGAGAGAGGTTAAAACAGAAGAGGAGTTAAAAAAGTATTGCCCCAACTGTAAGAAGAGAATGCAGTTTCTGGAAATCAGAACTATTAAAAACATACTGAAAATGCTCATTAGATCAGACAGTATCTGTGGACAATTGTAAAAATTAAAATAAAGGTAACACTACAAGTAATAACCTTTCATCTGTAATAGCCAATTCTGAGACAAACTGGAATAACTAGTTATGTTAAGATGTTGAATTTAATGTTCAGTCGTAAGTACTATGTAGCCAAGATAAATTATGAGAAGTTCTTCTTCAAGTTTATCGTGAGCTTCAGTGGTATAGCGTAAGATACCAAAAACAGAGATCAGAATAGGAAATGGAATAAAGAATTTAGGTAAACTCAGTGTATGTTGGAAACACTCAGATGGAATAAACAGTTAATAATCCTGTTTGATGACTTTTCATCACAACTGGTCTTCAACCTCAATCGTTAACTTGAGACCAAATGCAGCAAATGCAATTGGAAGTCGTAACAGTGAATCACTGCCAACACTTTGAAGGTTCTTTATTTCCCTGAACAGTGGAAAGGGAAGAAGCAAAGAGGCACAAGTTGTGTCTCCTATGGATACCACAAAAAAAAAGAAAGTGGATATTGGAGGAGATTTTAAAAAAGAACTAAAAAAAAAGGCGGTTAATGACAATAGCCGATCCTGCACATGTCAGTATTATTAGTTCACTGTGAGACCATGCAGTTGTATACACTGATAACTACAGGTTTAAAGACACTCACACACACACAAACTGTTTTTGCAGGTTCAGGACAGTTTGAAATATGCGTTTTGTATAGGAGCTGGAACTTGAAAACATAAGGAAGTTAATTTGGTGCCACAAAAGACCACAACATAGCGGATCTGTCCCTTACAGGTTCAGTGACCTGGGACAAATGTTGACCTTTAATGTTGTCTGTCTGGAGTTTATTACATTCTCCCGGTGATTATGCGGGTTTCTTTCAAATACTCCAGTTTCCTGGCATATTCCAAGACTTGTATACTGGAATATTTGGAATATTGAAAGGGGTGTGCAGCTGTGTTTTATGATGCCATCATTTGAAGGTTGCCAAAATGACTAAGGTTGATCATTGAAGGTAGAGATGGAAGGGGAGAATAAAGGAATCCTGTTCTTGCTGACTGATATGGGATGGAAGAGGAGGGACTGGACACCCATTATAAGAATAAACTAGATGGGCCCAGGTAATTGTAAACTGTCAAAGTTGGAGGGGTCTTCAGACTTAACAGTAATAAACTGCTGTTTCTTCTAGTTGATTTCAAAGCAGCCGAGATATTTATATTAGATCTAACTTACCATGGGTTTCTGTGGACATATTTCCAAGCTTCTGTTGGAAAATTTGCATAGGTCTGTGTTATTCATCAGCTAAGAGAGAATCAGCAGAATATAGATGACCGGAGGCCACAATTTAATTGCAGTGCAAGGCTGAACTTCAGCCTATGCTCAGGCCAAGTTTCTGCTTGGTTAAATACTTAAAAACACTCAATTAGATATTTAAAAAGCTCCCAGCATGCTGTGAAAATCTGTTCTAAACAAAAGGAAATATTACTTAAATGGAGTAGAAATTCTGGTTATGTAAGCAGAAGATCTGAGTCATTATATAGTCATTAAAAAGTCTTCAACACTACAAAATCTATCCATGCTTTAGATTCTTGAACAGTATTTTGGCGGTTAATGACAATAGCCGATCCTGCACATGTCAGTATTATTAGTTCACTGTGAGACCATGCAGTTGTATACACTGATAACTACAGGTTTAAAGACACTCACACACACACAAACTGTTTTTGCAGGTTCAGGACAGTTTGAAATATGCGTTTTGTATAGGAGCTGGAACTTGAAAACATAAGGAAGTTAATTTGGTGCCACAAAAGACCACAACATAGCGGATCTGTCCCTTACAGGTTCAGTGACCTGGGATAAATGCTGACCTTTAATGTTGTCTGTCTGGAGTTTATTACATTCTCCCGGTGATTATGCGGGTTTCCTTCAGATATTCCAGTTTCCTGGCATATTCCAAGACTTGCATACTGCTATGTTAATTATCCCCTGTAAATTACATTTTACGTGCAGTAGAGTGCTGGAACTAAGTGTGAGTTGATAAGAACATGAAGAGAATAAAATGGGATTGGTGTAAATGGGTGCTTGATGGTTGATGTGGTCTAATGGGTGCTTCTATACTATATGAATATGATGACAATTATAGATGGCTAATCTTTTCCAGTAGTGCAGGACTTCTACATATGATGTAAGTTTCCTCACACCTCTTTCCTCTGCATCCTGTGCTAGCTTTTTATTTTGTTTGTACTGTAGGAATGAGGCATGCATATTTCTAATGTTCATTTTTGCTAACTGTTGCATTAGAAGTGTGGGCAGTAATGCCTTTTATTACCTAAGCAACGCTATCATAGTCTGGCAGAGGCTAGAGAGCAGCTCTCAGACACATTTTCGTGCCTAACTGAACCATAACTCCACAAACACACACCAGCTAATCATCTCCCAACATCATCACAGATCTCATCATATCAGCCTCTAGTGTAATAGTGCCCTGCACTGCCCACTTTTATTTCTAATCCATGATCCACAAACAGGACTGTCCTAGTAGGCCCAATGTTTTTATCTGCTCCAAGTCCTGATGGAGGATCTCAATCTTCCACAGATGCTGCTCAACCCACTGAATTCCTCAGCAGTTTGTTTTCTGCCCCAGACTCCAGCATTTGTAACCTTTTGAGTCCCATTTTTTGTTTTCCATTTTCCACTTGCACTTAGGTTATTATTTTAAATTATGGCAAAGTAGATAATAAGTCCAAATATTTATCCATTTTAATTTACTGCATCAAATATTTAGCTACTTTGTTATTTTACCAAGATTAAAAAATGACCTATTGGTGAGGATTTAATTTGACTGAATGCTCAAATGAAACACAAACTTTACAGTCTGTGCCTTCAGTAAGTTAAAATGCAGGCATTACAATTTTATCACATCTGTTTTAATGTATGTGTAAACATTTTCATGTTCATAAAGTAAATTTTATTAGGACTTTGTCATTGTAATATCTGATAAATGATAATTTTGTCAAGAAACTAGGTTACTGTAATCTATTCATAAATATTGCCCTGTACTGAACTGTCTTATGTACTTGAAGTAGGAAATACAAACCTCAGCTTCTACTTCTATCTTAATTAGTTTTTTACAATATCGTATTTCAAAAATTATGTAAGTTTTGCACTATTGTACTTCTGCACAAATAACTACCTTCAATTTAATGGATATTTCATTTTTGAGCAATTATACAAAGCTCAATTTTCTTCCACTTTCTTCCACTTTCAAGCTCAATTTCTTTTCTTGGCTTATATTGAACAATTCATTATCCTGATATTCAGATTAGCAGTTATAATAAATCTCCACCATACAAAATTCTATATATTTTATCACTGCACATCTCACCAACCACCCATATACTCTCAAACAAAAGCTGAGCCAGAAACTTCAATGCTTCCAGGGTCTTAATCCAGGTCTTAACTATTAATGAAAAGAAAGGAGATTGCAATCTTCCAGTAATGAAGCAAAGGACAAATTTACCAATGTTCAAGTAAGCAGAGGATCAATTGTTTGAAAATTTAAGTAATTTTGCAAATCCTACAATTTTGACCGAACATATGGTAAATGCAGGTTGATAGAAAAACAACCTACTTAATATCCATTTCTGTATAATCACTTTCAATAATCCTTCCTCTATCATATCAGTAACTAAACTAACTCTCTTTAAAACATTCAATATATTTGAGTATGTTACTATATTTTTTTCAATATTTTCTACATTTAAACAATGGCTATAATGGCAACAAAATATTTGAGTGAAATGCTTTGGGACAAACTTGATGTGAAAAGTCAAAAAAATGCAATTTTTTGTTTTATTGTATTGCTTCACAGTAATCATACATGATTAATGGACAAAATGAAAATAACTAATTGGTTGGCATTTTTTGTTTCTTTATTCTTTAAAACTTAACACCTTTAAAAGTTTCTAGTTTGTGATTTAATTCCCAAGCAAACACAATTAAAATAAAGGTTAAAGTACCAGCTCTTCAGAACTAAATTTATGTTTTTAAAACTGAACTAAAATCCTGCATCAATAAGTTCATTCTCCCTTCACCTCTTCAGAAAAATATAACTATTCAAACCATTTGAAGTGTACAGGTTGACAATGTATTTCTCAGATTATCAACAAAATGGAAGCAATTTTCAGATTTCCTGTGAGTATCCAGCTGAGCAAATTTAGAGGAGGTCAGTAATTGGATAGGAAAGCACTAGGAATAATACCTGGTGCTATCGGCTTGCCATCCAGGAAAGCAAATGATTCATTAGAAGAGTGAATTCAATAAGGATACTAGTCACACTGCAAGTTCTAATTGATCAAACCACCTGCTATTTCCATTTAGCATGTTACCAACCAAAGCATAATTAGAGTAAGAAAACTGGGTTCAAATACCATTCTAGAGGCATGAAGAAAGCTAAATGCAGAATTAATTTTGCTATATTACCTCAGAGGTGATGTATTTCAGATCATGCCCCAGCTTTGTTTTTTAAACTTTCAGGTGATCATAAGTTTTTAGATTACTATCTGAAGTGCAGGGAATTTAGCGCCACTATCTTTGACAATATTTAAACATCAACCAACATTTGCCATGATCCACAAAAAAAAACAAAATTACCTTGAGCAATCTCTCAAGCTATTTTTCTAGCAAAGTTCCAGCTCAGATATCTTCAGTGAGAATCTATGCTACAAACAATTCATTATGTTATGAGGTTGTTGGCTGGGGATGGTGGAGATCTCAGGAGTAGGTACAGATGCATCGTTAATTTGGCCATTCTAGCTTAAGATATAATAAATTTGGGCAAAGCATTTGCAGTCATAAATTGGGCTCTCCCAACACAGATAATACAGGTATTCAGAAACTTGCCTTATCCCTTTGTTCATTAATTATCTTCCAGTAATCATGACTGGATATAGTGGGACTGTAGAACTTTATTCTGATTCATTAGACGTAGGATTTCAAAAGCATCGCCTATGGCAAGTATGTAGTCAGATACTATAGCTTCATTAAGTTAGCAGTTTGATATCACTCCTAGCATTTTACAATAAACCAGGAATCCCTTGTCAAAGGTCGCCATGCTTAATGGCAATAACAAGATGTATATGTTAGTAAGAGGGGTTACAGATAAGGGAAGAATCTGATTCTGCTGCTGTTGCTATTGGCCTACAGCCTTCCTGGATTCCCAGTTTTGTGCTTTTTTTTTTTACTAAATCTATCCTACTTAATACAATATTAAGAAGTGGAAGCACAGTTTGGACCATCTCTACAAGAGTTGTGCAAAGATGATTTTACTCAATAGTCCTGCTCCAGTGGCTCTGTAAAAGGTGTCAGAGTAGCATACTGGTTAGCATGATGCTATTAGCACTTGGGGCATCGAAATTCAGAGTTCAATCCCAGCACCTTCAGTTTGTACACCCTCCCCATAGAATTCATTGGTTGCCTGTGGGTGCTCCAGTTTCCTCCCACAGTCCCAAAGACACAACAGTAGGTTACTGTAAATTGTCCAATGATTAGTCTAGAGATAAATTGGCAGGTTGCTGGCAAAGCAGCTTGAAGGGCCAAAACTGCATTGTATTTCTAAATAAAACAAAAGTAAGTTTGATAAGATCATGTTAAATAGGTTTTTTTTTTTGTTTAACTTAATTTTCTCATTATTTGCTGCAAATCCAATCTGGCAGATACACTCTTCCGAATTTACCCGACTTGACCAGTAACAGCATCACTGAGCAATAGTGAAATCCATTACTGACAGCACCAAATTTATCCTTCCTATACTGCAAGCCCTGAGAGCCACTTCCTCCTATATGTATGCTACTTTGAAACTACCTATCAAGTTAATTGAAAATGAATCTGTTATGAAGACCAAATTGACGGATCAATTGATTCAACTTGCCTTTCGTAAGTTTAGTTCCTGTACCTAGGCTGATAACTTGGTCCATCTAGTTTTTTTTCCCTGTTGTGTTTTGATACAGCAATCCAATACAACTGACTGGTTTCTAGGTCATTTCAGAGGGCAGGTAAGAATATATCACATTCTGTGGGATCTGGAGTTACATACAGGCTGGACTAAATAAAATGATTTTTTTTTTCCTATATGAGCATCAATGAACCAGAATGTTAAATGGTTTTTATTCTAGATATTAACTTTATATCATAAATAATTTCAGTTAACTAACTGAATAAATTAACTACAATTACCCAGATGATGTGGTGTGATTTAAACTCAAGTTTTCAGATAATCAGTCCAGATCTTTGGATCACTGATCCAGTACCTGTATATCACTGCTTCCTATATAAAAGTGATCCCTAATATGAAGCATACTGATGCTGTCATCTTTGCAAATAACTGATTTGATACAATTACAAGAATATTCTACAATATAACTAAATTATGTATTGTGCATGTAATTAGCATTGTCAATAACCATCCTTCTATTGAGTTCTGAAGAGTTCATTTTTGAGCAAAACACAAGTTTACAATAACAGAAAATGTCAAAAAGACTCAGCATGTCAACCAGCAAGAGGCAAGAATGAGAGTCAACATTTGACTTGCTGAATAGTTTCAGCATTTTCTGCATTTTGTTTCAGATTTTCAGCAACTTTATTTTTATATATTTCAATAAGTTTGACGGTTAATCATGATTTCATTATATAATACTAACCTTATCATTCCAAAAGCTGGTCCAAACAAAATGCAAAAACCTCACAACATGTGCCCATAATACAATTGCTGGTACTAGCACAACTATATGAATTGGACAAGTCTAAAAATCTTTTAATTAAACACAACACTGTCATATAGTCTATGTCCCAAACCTAACAATCAATTTCATAATGCTTAGCAGACAGCAATCAAAACTGAAGCACATATGGTATACTTTCAATTAAATGTTTGGAGGTGCCATTAGAAAGTGAAAAAGAAGGAAATGTAGCAGTGTGCTACACGCAGCGCTGAAATAACGACACGGAGTCGGTGAGCTGCAGTTGCAAAATGAGATTTATTCAAACTTTGCGGCCTCGCTTTAAAGCCTTCCTGATCCCGCTCTCCCCGGGCGGGAATGCTGTAGGGGGCGCGTCTTCACAGTCCCGTCCCGTGCGCGGGCTTTTCCCCTTGCTGGTGAAGCAGGCTTGGCGCCTTCTTTGGGACCGGCCTCAATGCCGGCGTACGCCACTTTGTGAGCCGGTTCGAGTGTGCTGGGAAGTGGGTCGCCACAGAAACATATTTGATTTGGACAAGAGGTAAATGCTAAGAAAAATGACACGTTCGGCATCCAAAGGATACAGAAACACATGAAATAATACACAAATAGTATCTGAAAATTTACCAAGGCAAAACTAGCCTGTGTTATACTGCAAATAAGTTAATTTGCAAAGCACTATTGATTTCTTCTTATTGTTATGCAAGCCACAAACAAGCATTCAGCGAACAGCAATTTCCAAGTGTCACATGCATGCCTACACTGAAGCTGGACAGACTTACTGAATATTTAATAGTAAATTTTCTGCATGAGCATTTGAAAAGATGATCAGATAAGGGAAATTCACCATAAAATTAACTTGGTAAATAAATACAAATAAACTCTCAAATTGGATTTAAAATGAGTAAGAATCAAATGATCATTATGCAGCTTCCTACAGTTCTGCACAACTTCTTTCTTTGTTCCCAAATTTTAAAAAAGGGTTGTACAAAAGTTAAAATTCAAAATCTGACTTGGAGAGGCTCTCTTTTATCTTAGTCAATAACAATAGGTTAATAACATATGGATCACAGTACCATTTTGCCAAACTGAGTCTAATGACCTCCTAATGTTGAAGATTAGCATTAAAGTTGTTAATCTTCTTTTCAATCAGACACAGATATTTGCCAGTGTTAAAGTATATCACATACACATTTGTTACTGTGGAATATTGGACAGTGCACTTCAGTTAAAATTCATACGTTCATAATACCATTTATAATATCCCAAAGGAAAAGACACAATTAATTGTACAACCTCAGAATAGGGCCTGAAGCACTAACCATCATTTATTCCACCTACAGTAAGCCCTAGTAAATCAATCATTCCCAAAATTCATTTAAATAATGCACACAATTATCAAAAAGTGCATGTATCAGAACATGAGAAAATTAAAGATCATAAGACAAAGAAGCAGAATTAGTCCATTCAGCCAATCAAGTTTGCTCCACTATTCCAATATGGCTGATTTATTATATTTCTCAACCCCATTTCCCTGCCTTCTCCCTATAACATTCGACCCCTTAATAATCAAGAACCTAACATCCTCTGCTTTAAGTATAGTCAATGACTTGGCCTCCACAGCAGTCTGTGGCAATAAATTCTACAGATTCACTACCCTCTGGCTAAAAAAATTACTCCTCACCTCCATTCTAAATGGACATCCCTCTATTCAGAGGCTGTGCCTTCTGGTCCTAGACTCCTTCACTACAGGAAACACCCTCTCCACATCCATTCTATCTAGGCCTTTCACTATTTGATAGGTTTCAATGAGATACTCCCTCATTCTTCTCAATTAAGACCATAAGACATAGGAGCAGAATTATGCCATCTGGCCCATCTAGTCTGTTGTGCCATTCAATCATGGTTGAACTTTCCCCCCTTCCCCAATCCTAGTTCCCAGCCTTCTCCCCATAACCATTGATGCAATGTCCAATCAAGAACCTATCAATCTCTGCCTTAAGCAAACATGAGGAAATCTGCAGATGCTGGAAATTAAAGCAACACACACAAAATGCTGGTGGAACGCAGCAGGCCAGGCAGCATCTATCATCTATAGATGCTGCCTGGCCTGCTGCATTCCACCAGCAATGTCGGCCTTAAATAGACCCGTGACCTGGCTGCCACAGCTGCATGTGGCAACAAATTCCACAAATTCACCACCATTTGGCTGAAGAAATTTCTCCACATCTCTGCTATGAAAGGGCACCCCTCTATCCTGAGTATGTGCCCTTTTGTCCTAGACTCTCTCACCAGGAGAAACATCCTTTCCACATCTACTCTGTCTAGGACTTTCCACATTCAAAAGGTTTGAATCAGATCCCTCTTGATCGTTATGAATTCCAGTGAGTACAGACCCATCAAATGTTCCTTGTATGATAACCCTTTCATTCCTGAAATCATCCTTGTTAACCTCCTCTGGACCCTCTCCAATGCCAGCATGTCTTTTCTAAGATGAGGGGCCCAAAACTGTTCACAATACCCAAGGTGAAGCCTCACCAGTGCCTCATAAAGCCTCAGCATCACATCCTTGTTCTTGTATTCTAGACCTCTTGAAATGAATGTTAACATGGCATTTGCCTTCCTCACCACCAACTCAACCTGCAAGTTAATCTTTAGGGCGTTCTGTACAAGGACTCCTAAAGTCCCTTTGCATCCCAGATTTTTGGATTTTCTCCCCATTTAGAAAATAGTCCACATATTTATTTCTAATACCAAAGTGCATGATCGTGCATTTTCCAACATTGCATTTCATTTACCACTTTCTTGCCCATTCTCCTAATCCGGGGGTCGGCAACCTGCGGCTCCCGAGCCATTTGTGGCTCTTTCACCTCTGTGCTGCGGCTCCCTGTGGCTTTGGGAAATAATTGGTCAGTATTTAATTAAAATGTATTTTATGTTAGTTTGTTAGCTTTTGAAATGTAATTATGGTGATCTTGTACAACCTAAGTGTAGCGACACATTTCCTGCCACATCCGAAACGGCTCACAATTAGCCAGCATTCCGGCTAAGGGAGATAGCCTACGGGGGTTTGTGAGTACGCGTCTTTTGCAGCATCTGCGTCCATGGGGGCTGGGTTGAGGGAGGCTTAAAAGCAAGGCTGTTTAGTTCGAATAAAGCTATCTTTGACTGCAGTTTACTGACACCGCTACAACGTGTTTTTATCGCTGGCTGTCCAGACGGAAGGTGCTGAAACGCTTTGTCGCGTGTCTGGAAGAAGTGAAAACTTTCCTGGGCAGCAAAGGGCTCACCTTTCCTGAGCTGGAACAGCCAGAGTGGCTGGAAAAGCTACACTTCATGGTAGACATGACAGCGCACCTGAACACGCTGAACACAGCTCTTCAGGGGAAAGGACGTACAGCCCTGCACATGTTGGAGGATGTTTTGGCATTCGAGCGCAAGTTGAGATTGCTTGCCAGAGATTTACAGAAAGGCACTTTGTCTCACTTCCCCAATTTGAGAGAGTTCAAACAAGGTCACGACATGATAATTTCGGAGTATTTACATTCTGCAATCATCGCAATGCAAACATCGTTTGGGAAACGCTTCTGTGAGTTCAGAGAGGAAAAAAACACATTATCCTTCCCGGTCACTCCCTTAAGCATCGATCCTTCCCTACTGAATACGACTGCATTGGCAGGTGTGAGTCAACCTGATCTTGAGATGGAACTGGCCGACATAGCCGACAAAGACATATGGGTGTCCAAGTTTAGACGCTTGACAGCAGACCTTGAAGATGTTGCCCGTCAGAAGGCCGTTCTTGCTCAGAAACACAAATGGAGTGATATTGAAAACCTCACAGATGACAGCTTGCGATCCTGTGTAAAGATGAAGGTGACATCATACAGCCCTGATGTGCAGACGCTGTGCGCTGAGGTCCAGGAGCAGAAATCCCATTAACCAAGTATGATAAATATTTTAATTGCCTATTATTTTACTTATATTCATATTATTTCATTGTTCAGTGAAATAGTCCTTTCATTTTTCAGGATGACAGCTGGCTGACGTTATTTTTGGTTTGCTGCTGGCGGAAAATTTAAGTTCGGCGTTTTTCATAAATACAAGAAGGACTCAAATAGACATTGAATATTTTACTTAAAAGTAACTTTCAACTCAACGTCTTTTTTTCGGAGTTCAAAATGTTTTTGTTGCATGCAGAAATGTAATTTCGTTTTCTCTGCAGGAGTTCATCAATTTCATAAATGCAACACATTATAGTTTGTTTATACATAGCATAAAGGCAAAAAAAAACGTTGTATGCAGTGTTATTTCATTTTAAATGTCAAACGGGTTTTGCGGCTCCCAGTGTTTTCTTTTCTGTGGGAAACGGGTCCAAGTGGCTCTTTCAGTGGTAAAGGTTGCTGACCCCTGTCCTAATCCAAGTCATTCTGCATCCTACCTGTTTCCTTAACACTACCTGCTCTTCCACCAATCTTTGTATCATCTGCAAACTTGGAAACAAAGCCATTTATTCCATCATCTAAATCATTTATATACAGCATAAGAAGTTGTCCCAACATCAGCCCCTGTGGAATACCACTAGTCACTGGCAAACAACCAGAAAAAGATCCTTTTATTCCCACTCGCTACCTCCTACCAATCAGCCAATGCTCTAACCATGGTAGTAACTTTCCTGTAATACCATGGGCTCTTAACTTGATAAACAGCCTCATGTGTGGCAGACCTTCTGAAAGTCCAAATATCCAACATCCATTTAGATACCCTTTATTTATCCTACTTGTAATCATCTCAAAGAATTCTAACAGGGTCATCATGCAGGGTTTTCCCTGAAGGAAACTATGCTGACTTTGTACTATCTTGTCCTGTGTCACCAAGTACTCCATCACCTCATCCTTAAAAATTGACTAACATCTTCCCAATCACTGAGGTCAGGCTAACTGGTCTATCATATCCTTTCTGCTGCCTTCCTCCATTCTTAAAGAGTGGAGTAACATTTGCAATTTTCCAATCTCTGGCACTATGCCAGAGTCCAATAATTTTTGAAATTCATTACTAATGCCAACACAATCTCTAATGCTACCTCTTTCAGAACCATAGGGTGCTATTCCTCTGATCCATGTGACACATGTACCTTTAGGTCTTTCAGCACCTTCTCTCTTGTAATAGTAACTGCACCCACTTCTCTTCCTTCACACACCACACCACCAGGCACGCTGCTGGTGTCTTCCACAGTTAAGACTGATACAAAATACTCATTTAGCTCATCAGCCATCTCCTTGTGTCCCGTTATTTCTCCTGCCTTATTTTCTAGCAGTCCTATATCCACACTCATTTCTTTTATTTTTAACATACTTGAAAATTTTTACTATCCACTTCTATATTATTTGCTAGCTTGCTTTCAAATTTCATTTCTTCCCTTCAAATCAGTTTTTTTTTATTTATTGTCTGTAAGTTTTTAAAAACTTCCCAATCCTCTATCTTCCCACTAATTTTTGCTTTGTTGTATGCCCTTTCTTTTGCTTTTACAATAGCATTGACTTCTTTGTCAGCCATGGTTGTACTATTCTACCATTTGAGTATTTCTTCATTTTTGGAATACATATGCCCTGCACCTTCCTCGCTTTTCCCAGAAATACACACCATTGCTGCTCTGCTGACATCCCTGCCAGCTGCTCCTTCCAATTTACTTTTGCCAACTCCTCTCTCATACCACTGTAATTTCCCTTACTCCACTGAAACACTGCTACATCAGACTTTATTTTCTTCCTATCAAATTTCAAGTTGAACTCAATCATAATTAAACTTAAGTCCAGTGTGTAGAGATCCAGAGCCATCAAACGACTCATTATACATTAACTGTTACATTCACAAAATTATTCCAGCAATCCTCTCTGAACCCTTTCCAATTGCCAACACACCTTTTCTTAGATAAGAGGCCCAATACTGCTCACAATACTCCAAATTCGGTCTGACCAATGACTTAAAGCTTATATAAGCTTAAGCTTTTATATTCTAGTCCTCTTGAAATAAATGCTAACATTGCATTTGCCTGCCTTACCACAGACTCAACCTGCAAATTAACTTCTCAGGAAAATCCTGCACTATAACTTCCAAGTCCCTTTGCACCTCTGCTTTTTGAATTTTCTCTCCATTTGGAAAATAGTCTACATCATTATTCATTCCACCAAAGTGCATGACTATACACTTCCTCGACTATGATCCACATACAACTTATTTGCCTATTGTCCTCATCTGCCTAAATCCTTCTGTAGATTCCCTGCTTCAACATTTCCTCACCTATCTTCATATCATCACAAACTTGTTCACAAAGTCATCAATTCTGTCATCCATACCTTTGATACAGAACATGAAAAGAACCAGCCCCAAGGAGCCTCTGTACATCCTTCCCCGTGGATTGTATAGGTTTTCCCTGGGTGCTCCAATTTTCTCCCACAGTCCGAAGAAATACTAGATAGCTTTATTGCTCATTGCAAACTGGCCACTGATTAGATTAGGGTTAATTAGATTTATCAGGGATTGCTGAGGTGGCATTACCTCAAAGGCCCAGCAAGGCCTAGTCCACACCATATCGCTAAACAATTTTGTTTTTAAACCAACCCCTTGGGAACACCACTATTCAGCAGAAGATAGCCAGAAAAGGCCCTCTACTCCTACCCCTTGCCTCCTGCCAGTCAGCCAATCTTCTATCCATGCTAATGTATTGCTCTGGTTCATTTTTTTTTACTGTTATGCTGTTCTGTATTTCATTTTGTGCTTTTCTGTGCGAGCTGCTTGTTTTCCACTTATGTTGGGGTTACTGATGAAGATAAGAGTTAGGAGAATTGTGTGCCATCCAGTTAGGATGGTCAGATTAAGGGGAGGTTTCTCTGGTGAGGGACACTAGGGTTGGACTTGGGGCTTTGGTTGTGAAGAGATGAAGACAGAGACACCGGAGAGAGGACCCGTAGCGGAGCCATGATTCGACAAAGCCTGGGATGATTGATGAAGGATCGGTGACAGGGAAACTGTAAGCTCTAATTTGTGCGCATTAGACGGTTTCATTAAAATGGCCCCTTTTCTTTTTTTTTTGTTCCTTCTTTACTAACCCTTTAGTCAAAATAATTATAAAGCTGATATAATTATGAAGCTTAATTGTATGCGGTGTACCATCTGTTATTTTAATGGCGCTCATTTGTAACAGGATAATGAATTATACAGCATCCACACAAACAGGGGGTTTTGGGATGAGGCTCATGCCTCAATCTCCCACGTTTGGCGGGGCTGGAGATTGTCTTCTCTCAACTGATACACCGAGGAAACCAGAGTTTTCATTGTGGGAACTCATCCAGAATTGATTTCGTTGGATGCTCTGTGATTGCCCTGAATGTTAATCCAGGGGGTTGTGTGTTTAAGTCTGTGTTGAACTATTGTTCGGTAAAGTGATTACGATATGTGTTTATGGATGCTGCAGGGATGGAGCAAAGGTTTGATAATATGGCAGGCAAAGACTTTATTCTAGTTCAGACTAGCACTGACATAACGGCAGAACAATTGCTTGGTACTATTGGAGCAGTGGGCTGTCCATACTTCCTGGGAGGAGGCAAGCAGAAGCAGAGTTTCCCCTAGCTGGGGGCAGAGAATTTAAAGACAAGTTGCTCTTGTTTCTGCGGAGAGAGGAGAAGGAGTGGTCTGATGTAGGTCTAATGAGTCCTCCAGCAAGGGCTGAGCACTCTAAGTTGGTAGCGGCCTTTACCTCCCTGGCGAGTAAATGGCCAAATGCCCAGGTTCAAAGTCCCAGCTATCATAGGCTCAACCTGTTCTCAGGAACAAACTCCATCCCTAAAGGGGAAGAGGAATATGAGACTTGGGCAGAGCAGACCTCTCAGTTGTTAGATGAGTGACAGTGCTCTGGTGACGTAAAAAAGATTAGTTGAGAGTTTGAGAGTGACGTAGTGAGATCTATAAAGACGCAGAACCCCTTTGCCACCACTGTGGCCTACACACAAGCACTAGGAAGGCTAAAGGAGGCTAAAGACAGGTATAGGAGGAAGCTTGAGTGGAAACTCCAGCAGAACAACATGAGAGAGATCTGGTGTGGGATGAGGACCATCACTGGGTTCCGGCAAACCAGCAACAGAGGAGCTGAAGGCAGTGTGGACAGGACCAATGAACTTAACTCGTTCTTCAATAGATTTGACACTGTGGCCCCTGCCCATCCCCCACATGATTCATCAGTTGTCGGCCCCCAACCAACACATACTCCACTCTCCCCTCCTACCCCTCTTCACAGCCCCCCTCCCTGCACCCTGCTCTCATGACTACACCCCTCCCTCACCTGAAACCACCATGGTGGGCCTCACAGCTGTACAGGTGTGAAGACAGTGGAAACGTCTCCATCCAAGCAAGGCTGCAGACCCGGATGGTGTCAGCCCCAGGGTGCTCAAAGCCTGTGCCCCCCAGCTATGTGGAGTACTTAACCTTGTCTTCAACCTGAGCCTGAGTCTCCAGAGGGTTCCTGTGCTGTGGAAGACGTCCTGCCTTGTCCCTGTACTAAAGATGCCATGCCCCAGTGGCTCCAAAGACTACAGACCGGTGGCATTGACCTCCCACATCATGAAGACCCTGCAGAGACCTGTTCTAGAGCAGCTCCAGCCTATGGTTAGGCCACACTTAGACCCCATCCAGTTCACCTACCAGCCCCGACTAGGAGTTGAGGATGCCATCGTCTACTTGCTGAACCGTGTCTACACCCACCTGGACAAGCTGGCAAGCACTGTGAGGGTCATGTTTTTTGACTTCTCCAGTGAGTTCAACACCATCCGCCCTGCTTTGCTGGGTGAGAAGCCGACAGTGATGCAGGTGGATGTTTCCCTGGTGTCATGGATTATTGATTACCTGACTGGCAGACCACAGTACGTATGCTTGCAACACTGAAAGTCAGACAGAATGGTCAGCAGCACTGGGACTCCACAGGGGATTGTCCTGTCTCCCTTTCTCTTCACTAGCTACACCTTGGACTTCATCTACAACACAGAGTCTTGCCATCTTCATAAGTTTTCTGATGACTCTGCCACAGTTGGATGCATCAGCAAAGGAGATGAGGCTGAGTACAGGGCTACGGTGGGAAACTGTCACATGGTGCAAGCAGAATCATCTGCAGCTTAATGTGAAAAAGATTAAGGAGCTGGTGGTGGACCTGAGGAGGGCTAAGGCACTGGTGAGTCTCTGGCTGAATGTCCAAGGGGTCAGTGTGGACATAGTGGAGGATTACAAATACCTGGGGATGCGAATGGACAATAAACTGGACTGTTCAAAGAACACTGAGGCTGTCTACAAAAAGGATCAGTCTTTCCTGAGGAGACTGAGGTCCTTTAACATCTGCTGGACGATGCTGAGGATGTTCTACGAGTCTGTGGTGGCCAGTGCTATCATGTTTGCTGTTGTGTGCTGGGGCAGCAGGCTGAGGGTAGCAGACACCATCAGAATCAACAAACTCATTCGTAAAGCCAGTGGTGTTGTGGGTGTGGAACTGGACTCTCTGATGGTAGTATCTGAAAGGAGGGTGCTGTCCAAATTGCATGCCATCTTGGACAATGACTCCCATCCACTCCATAATGTACTGGTTAGGCACAGGAATACATTCAGCCAGAGACTCATTTCACCAAGATGTAATACTGAGCGTCATAGGAAGTCATTCCTACCTGTAGCCATCAAACTTCACAACTCCACCCTCGGAGTGTCAGACACCCTGAGCCAATAGGCTGGTCCTGGACTTATTTCCACTTGGCATGATTAACTTATTTTTTTTAATTATTTATGGTTTTATATTGCTACATTTCTTCACTATTCTGGGTTGGTGCGGCTGTAATGAAACCCAATTTCCTTCGGGATCAATAAAGTACGTCTGTCTAGTAAAGGTGTTTGGTGCGATGGCAAGCCCAATGGAGCTTATGACGGGGTTTCAGAACCTGTGTCAGGAGAAGGGGGAGAAGCTTTCTGACTGCATTTTTCAGCTAGAGAGGCAGCTAAATTGACTGCAGCATAGAGGGGCCATTCAGACGGCTGAGGTGGATCAGTGAAGAATGGATCAAATAATGAAATGTGCCCAGTCCCAGAACCTGATCTCGTAAGATGCGCCTCCCTCCTCCCGTTTATTGAGCTGATAAGAGAAGTACAAGAAAAGGAGAATGTGCTGGAGGTGCGGTGGGGGGGGGGGGGGACTCCCTCTGCAGGGTCCAGTCCTCATAGTGGTCCCCTTGGCTGGGGTGACCATTGATAACCCCACCCCGGAGAGTAGCGAAGGAGCTCATGGCAGAGTTTCGGACTGAGATGTCCCAGTTGTCGTCAACAGGTGTGGACCCCCACCCCCATACAATAGAGCTGACAGGGAGGCAGACCCCCAAGGGAACCGACTATGCAGAGGGCTGCTAGTGGCCTGAGTTCCACGAGAAGGGGGGGCAACCAGTATTGTCTATTATAACTGTAGTGAAGAGGGACACTTCAGGAAGGAGTGTGAACGACAGGAAACCCCTCGGAGACCTAAGCGATCGTTCTTCGGGTACTGTGGGTACTATTGGAGGTTCATCAAGGACTATGCTAAAGTGAGTCACCCTTTAAATCAGCTCCTGTACAGTTATCCTCCCTTGGGGAAGAAAGAGAGAAGGACAAAAGGAGAAGTGGGTAAAGATTATCTTAGCCCTTCGGAGCAAGATGGGATGTGAATTGTGAAGAGGCCTTTCAGCTGCTCAAGGTCCTGCTCACACAAGTGCCTGTACTGGCTTTTGCAGACCCCCGATTGCCATGTATATTGCATACAGATGCTAGCAGAGAGGGCTTAAGGGGCTGTCCTGTATCAGGTTTGGGAGATAGGGTTGTGGCCTGTTGCATTTGTCAGCCAGAGTCTGTCACCCTCTGAGGAAAACTATCCCATGCACAAGTTGGAATTCCTGGTATTGAAATGGGCTGTGGTGGATAAGTTGAGTGACTACCTCTATGAAGCTAAGTCTGAGGTGAAGACGGACAACAATCCCCAACTCATATCTTGAACTTATATCCGGGCATCAGTACCATTTGGTCAGCAGTCAAAAAGAGAGACATAGAAACATAGAAAACCAAAAGCACAATCAACTCTCGGATTAAACCTTACCTTGAACCAAGACTCCACCACTATCTTCCAGTAGCATTGAACAAGAGGGAGAGAGATACCTCCCTCTCCCTCTGGGAGCAGTAAGCAAGGGCACGAGGCGACCGGTCACACTCAGGTATCAGGTGGAACAAGAGGATTGAAATCCTCCATGATTATTATAACACTACCCTTTTTATATACCATTTCTATCTCCCATTTTAATTAGTGCTGCACATCCTGGCTACTGTACAGAAGTCTGTATATAACTCCCATCAGGGTCTTCTTACCCTTACAGTTTTTTAATTGTACCCACAGGAATTCTACATCTTTCGATCCTATGTCACCTCTTTCTAAGGATTTGATTTCACCCTACCTCATCTGCCTGTCCTTTTGATGCAATGTGTATCCTTAGATGTTAAGCTCCTAACTATGATCTTCTTTCAGCCACGATTCAGTGAAGTCTACGTCATATTTGCCAATCTCTAACTGCACCACAAGATCAGCGATCTTATTCTATATACTAGATACCTTCAAATATAATATCCTTAGTTCTGTATACATCGCCGCTTTTGATATTTCTCCCATGTTACTCTTCAACTATTCCTACTGATTGCAATTTTGCCCTATCGTCTGCCTGTTTGTCCTCACATGCTCACTACACATTGCAATGACTGTATACCATCTGCCAGTTCCTATAGTTTCTATTTCCAGAGTGACAGGGCTGGGGAGGGAGCAGTTGGTATACAAGCAGATGCAGTGTATAATATGACTGTAAGGAAGGACAGGCAGATAAAAGGAGATAAAAGATAGAAAACAAGTCAAAACTGTTCTGGAGAAGCAATTCTGATCATTTTGATGGTGTACAATAAAAATGACAATTTACAAGATCAGTGCTTCGGAACCTCAAATTTTATAATCCTACTCTCAGTTACAGTATTCCTTGTAGATTGTCACATTACTGTTAAGCATTGGGTTGCAAGACAATGCTGTCTTTTTCATTTTTAACATCCTGGAAATACCGATTTGATAGCACAATAATGTAAGTCCTAAAGTTAGTGAATGTGTTTACACAATGTCTATAATCATGACAGACCTAGAACACATATGAAATTGTTCTGCATAGAAGTAGCATCACATTTCGTCCCATTTTAACCAAATTAAAAGAGATACTCCAGGACACAAATAGATTATGTTTTATAACAGTATAAAACAGTCTGTAATAATGACCGACAATCATTAACGATTATTTTGTTACAAGTGTACTTGTATCTTTAATGCTGCACTGAACTTTCCATGCAAGCTTATTGGCAAACTAATGTGCAAATATAAGAATTTCTTTAAAATAACTAGATGCTGATATGCAAGGTAGCCTTTATGTGAAACAGAGTGACACTGATCTACAAATAAGTCAATCAAGTTGCATTTTCACTACATTATTGTTTGATCTGCATGTATTTTCTATGGAATGAAATAATAAATAGGGAATAATAGAGTTACTTTTGTATGCTTTAAAACCTAATTCTTTACATGGGACACAGAAACAATTTCATAAAATAATGGCTTGTTGTACTGGTTTTCTTAAAATCAGAAAAACTCTTAACTTGTTTGTTTTCCTAATAATACTTACAGCTTACTAAGTATTCCAGTAAGGATCTTAATTTGTTCTTGGAAATGATGTGGCACCCCATCCTGCTTGGACTGTAGTTTTTTCAGATGATTATCATCTTTTGCTGATACATTTCTATTTGATCTTTTGTTCAATGTGCTGTTTAAAATAAAAGGCAAAAATAAATCTTTGCATTTGAAATGTTGCCAGAGGTTAAATCTGTTTACTTTGTAGATACATTTTTGTAGGTGACAAAAATCACAGTACATCAAAACTGCATTGGACACCTCAAGACCAATGCAAATCTAGAGTCAGTTCAGTGAAGTACTGGGGAATCACCGTATGGTCAGAGGCACTATTTTTCTCTTTCAATATTTTTATTAGTTTCTGCATAAAGCAATACAGAGTACAATAAGATGTATATTATGAGTCAAAAGAAAAAATAAAATAGTACCAAATACATTGTATTAAAAATATAGTTGCAATCACAAAACCCTGTATTCATAAAAAATAAATTATGATATTGAAATATAATAATTTTATTATACAGAAAAAAATCTAAACCCACTACCAAAGTCAGAGCTCTTAGGAAAAGCAAGAAAAAAAAAGGGGGAAAAAAGCTCTTATCATATAATAAAATATATTATTAGCCACAATCTGCACTCTTACAACAAATCAAAGGTTTTGAAAATAACTCAAAACTGGTCCCCATAATGTATAAAAGTCTTGGCTAAATTCAAAAACTGAACATCAGCTCTTCTCTAAATTTAAGCATGACATAACATCCTGTAACCATTGAGCATGAGTAGGTGGAACAGCATCCTTCCATTTAAGCATCACTGCCCTCCTAGCTATAAGAGAAGTAAAAGCCAAAATATGCAAATCAGGTGTCTCCAAAGTAGAGTCTCTTCCTCCAACAATACCAAATAATGTGGTCAAAGGGTTAGGCTTAAAATTTACCATGAAAAGTACCAAGAAAGTTTGGAATACTTCCTTCCAGTATCTTTCAAGGCTTGGAAATATCCAAAACATGTGAATCAATGAAGCTTCTCCATTATTACATCTATCACAGAAAGGGGATATATCTGAATAAAAATGAGATAGATTATCTTTAGACATGTGAGCACAATGAACTACTTTAAATTGTAAAAGGGAATGACAGGCACATAACAATGAAGTGTTAACCAATTTAAAAATTTCATTCCAAGTTTCCTCAGAAATTAAAGTCTGTAAATCTTGTTCCCAAAGATTTTAATTTTGTCTATAGGAACATTTCTCATTCCTAGCAACATACCATACATATTGGATATTGAACCATTATAAAAAGGTTTCAAATTAAAAATTACATCTAGTAAGTCCTTCTCAGAATTTATAGGAAATGTATATAGTTGAGAACGCAGAAAGTCTCTAATTTCTAAATAACGAAAAAAAGGATTTGGATAAACTATATTTAGCTGACATTTTCTCAAATGAAAGAAGAAACTTGCAGTAGGAGGGCGAGGATCCAGTTGTCTTAGTACATGACGGTACTAATGACATAGATAAGACAAGAAGGTTCTGTTACAGGAATATGAGCAGCTAGGGATCAAATTAAAAAACGGAACCTCAAGGGTAATAATCTCTGGATTATTACCTGAGCCACGAGCAAATTTGGCTAGGTTAAATAAAATTAGGGAGTTAAACGTGTGGCTCAAAGACTGGTGTGGGAGAAGTGGGTTTTGCTTCTTGGGACACTGGCACCAGTACTGGGACAGGAGAGAACTGTTCCGGAGGGACGGGCTTCACCTGAACCAGGCTGGGGTTAGTGTCCTGGCGAATCATATAACTAGGGCTGCAGAGAGGTCTTTAAACTAACTAGTGGGGGTGGGGGGAGGATTCTAGAGAGCAAATAATTAAAAAGACAATGGAGAAGGTAATGGATGTAGGTAAAAGTGGAGGAATAAAAAGACAGAGTGTGTCAGGAGGGGAAAGAATGTATGGAGATAAGCGTAAAGTTGTACAAAAGGAAAAGGTAAGAAATAAGTGTCAAACATATTTGAAAGTCCTTTATTTGAATGCACGTAGTATTAGGAATAAAATTGATAAGTTGATGGTACAAATAATTACGTATGGTTATGATATTGTGGCAATCATGGAAACATGGCTGCAGGGTGACCAGAACTGAGAATTAAACATACAAGGGTATTCAACAATTAAGAGAGACAGGCAAGAAGGAAAAGGAGGTGGGGTGGCTATGTTAATAAAGCAAGAAATCACTACCATAAAGCAAAATGATAATGGCTCAAAGGATCAGGATAACGAAACAATTTGGGTAGAAATAAGAAATAGTAAAGGGAAAAAAGCAGTGGTGGGAGCAGTCTATAGGCCTCCAAACAGCTGTAACTCAGTTGGTCGGAGCATAAATCAGGAAATAGTTGGGGCTTGTAAAAAGGGAACAGCTATAATTATGGGGGATTTTAACTTTCATATTGACTGGACTAATCAAGTCGGACACAGCAGCCTTGAAGAAGAGTTTATTGAGTGTATTCGGGATGGGTTCCTTGAACAATACGTTACTGAGCCGACAAGGGGGCAAGCAGTCTTAGATATGGTCCTATGTAATGAGACAGGACTAATAAAAAATGTCCTAGTAAAGGATCCCCTTGGATTGAGTGACCATAACATGGTCAAATTCCATATTCAATTAGAGGATGAGAGGGTTGGATCTCAAACAAGCATACTGAGCTTAAATAAAGGAGACTATGATGGTATGAGAGCGGAATTGCTTAAGATGGATTGGGAAAATGGATTAAAGGGTAGATCGGTACTTGAGCAGTGGTGTATATTTAAGGAGTTATTTTACAACTATCAAGAAAAATATATTCCACTGAAGAAAAAAGGGTGTAAAAGAAAAAATAGTTATCCGTGGCTAAGTAAAGAAATAAAGCAAAGTATATGACTAAAAAGAAAGTTATATAAGGTAGCTAAATCTAGTGGGAAGATTGAAGATCGAGAAGCTTTTAAAGATCAGCAGCAAATAACAAAAAGATTGATTAAGAAGGGGAAGATAGATTATGAAAGTAAATTGGCGAAAAACATAAAAGCAGATAGTAAGAGTTTTTATAGTTACATAAAAAGAAAAAGGGTGGCTAAAGTAAATGTTGGTCCCCTAGAAGATGAGACCGGGAAATTAATGGTAGGGGACATGGAGATGGCGGAAACGCTGAACAAATATTTTGTATCAGTTTTTACAGTAGAGGACACTCAAAATATCACAACACTGGATAAACAGGGGGCTCTAGGGGGAGAGAAGCTAACTACAATTCAAATCACCAAGGAAATGTTACTTGATAAATTAATGGGACTGAAGGTGGATAAATCCCCTGGACCGGATGGCTTGCATCCTAGGGTCTTAAGGGAAGTGGCGGTCAGGATTGTGGATGCATTAGTGATAATTTTTCAAAACTTGCTAGACTTGGCAATGGTCCCGGCAGATTGGAAAAACGCTAATGTAACTCCTTTATTTAAAAAGGGCAATAGACAGAAGGCTGGGAATTATAGGCCAGTTAGCTTAACATCTGTGGTTGGCAAACTGTTGGAATCGATAATTAAGGAAACAGTAACAGGGCATTTGGATAAACATAGCTTAATAGGACAAAGTCAGCATGGCTTTACAAAAGGGAAGTCGTGTTTGGCAAATTTGTTGGAGTTCTTTGAGGACATAACATATAGGGTAGATAAAGGGGAACCAGTGGATGTGGTGTATTTGGACTTCCAAAAGGCATTTGACAAGGTGCCACACCAAAGATTATTACTTAAAGTAAAAAATCATGGGATTGGGGATAACATTCTGGCATGGGTGGAGGATTGGCTTTCTAACAGACAACAGAGTTGGGATAAATGGTTTATTCTCAGACTGGCAGTTGGTGACTAGTGGTGTTCCACAGGGGTCCGTGTTGGGACCCCAACTCTTTACAATCTATATTAATGATTTGGAGAAACGGACTAAGTGCAACGTATTGAAGTTTGCTGATGACACAAAGATGGGAGGGAGTGTAATGAGTGCGGAGGACATTGAAACCCTGCAGGGGGACATAGATAGGCTGAGTGATTGGGCAGACATTTGACAGATGAAATATAATACTGACAAGTGTGAGGTCTTGCACTTTGGCAGGAAAAACAATAGAGCAAATTATTATCTAAATGGAGAGAAACTGGAAAGTGCTTCTGTGCAAAGGGATCTGGGGGTCCTAGTGCAGGAAACACAAAAAGTTAGTATGCAAGTGCAGCAGGTGGTCAAGAAGGCCAATGGAATGCTGGCTTTTATTGCTAGGGGGATGGAGTAAAAGAACAGGGAGAGTCTTACTGCAGTTGTACCGGGTATTGGTGACACCACACCTGGAGTACTGCGTGTAGTTCTGGTGTCCATATTTAAGAAAGGACATACTGGCTCTCGAGGCAGTGCAGAGAAGGTTCACTAGGTTAATTCCGGGGATGGGTGGGTTGATGTATGATGAGAGGTTGAGTAGATTGGGACTCTACTCATTAGAGTTCCGAAGAATGAGAGGCAATCTTATTGACACATAAGATTGTGAAGGGGCTTGATCGGGTGGATGAGGGGAGAATGTTCCCAATGATGGGTGAAACTAGGACTAGGGGGCATACTCTTAAAATAAGGGGATGCCGTTCCAGGACTGAGATGAGGAGAAATTTCTTCACTCAGAGGGTAGTGGGGCTGTGGAATTTACTGTCCCAGAGAGCTGTGGAAGCTACTACACTCAATAAAATCAAAACAGAGATAGACATTTTCCTGGATGAAAATGGCATTGGGGGATACGGTGAGCGAGCAGGTAAGTAGACATGAGGCTAGGTTTAGATCAGCCATGTGATCTCCTGGACCAGTTTTCGATAGCCTGGATGGGTCGGAGAGGAATTTTCCAGATTTTTTCTCCTCAATTGGCAAATCGTTTTTTTTTCCCCGGGTGATCATATGGGTTTGGGTGGGATGAATAATAAAATAAAATGGGCGGCATGGTGCCCTGTTGGTTGGCACTGTTGCCTTGTGGGATTCGGTGAAAACTAGAGTTAAGATTGGATCAGCCATGATCTTGTTGAATGGCGGAGCAGGCTTGAGGGGCCGATTGGCCTACTCCTGCTCCTATCTCTTATGTTCTTATGTAAGACTTCCTCCAACAAACAAATCCTGGAAGCATTTAATACCCACTCTATCGCATTCTTTAAAAACTGTATCAGTCATCGAAGGTTTAAAAAAAGTTAAAACAAATGGGACTAGACAAAGAAAATCTCAATAGACCAAATTTCCTAAATTGTACCCAGATCCTCAAAGTATGTTTAACTATCAAATTTTCAGTTAGTTTACTGAAAGATAAAGGGATTGAGGATCTGAGAAGAGAAATAATAGAGAATTAAGAGTTAGCTTCTAAAGAAACACATATGGGACAGTCCTCACGGTTAATATAATATGTCCAAAGTGTAAGATTTCGTATATTGACTGCCCAATAATAAAACATAAAATTTGGTAAAGCTAAACCTCCATTCTTCTTAGATTTTTGAAGATGTACTTTATTTAGTCGAGCAAACACGAGGAAATCTGCAGATGCTGGAAACTCAAACAACACACACAAAATGCTGGTGGAACACAGCAGGCCAGGCAGCATAGAATGTTTATTTTTCCATATACAAGATATAATAGAATTGAGAGAATCAAAA
This sequence comes from Hypanus sabinus, assembly GCF_030144855.1. Lineage (NCBI taxonomy): Eukaryota > Metazoa > Chordata > Chondrichthyes > Myliobatiformes > Dasyatidae > Hypanus > Hypanus sabinus. The sequence goes on from NC_082706.1 coordinate 150,958,216, forward strand.
AAAGATTTAGGAGTAAAAGCAGGTAATACCTGAAAAAGGTATGTAAATTTAGGTAAAATGTTTATTATAATAGAGTTGATTGGGCCAATCAAGGATAGTGAAAAAGACTACCAGTTTGATAGTGTCCTTTTTACAAAATTCAGTAAGGTAAGAAAATTTTCATTAAATAGGTGTTTATAATTCTTGGTAATTGTTACACCCAAGTAGGTAAATTGTTTTTTTAACAATTTTAAAAGATTAGTATTAATTGATGACAAATTATTCAAATGAAAAAGTTCACTCTTAAGTAAATTCAATTTGTATCCTGAAAACTGGCTAAAACAATAAAGTAGAGAAAGCACAGGAGGTAGTGAAGTCTCGACATTAGAAATAAAAAGCAATAGGTCATCAGCATAGAGCAAAACATTATGAACAGTCCCTCTCCTTAGAATACCAGTAATATCATTAGATTCTCGAAAAGCAATGGCTAAGGGTTCCAAGGCCAAATCAAAGAGCAAAGGGCTCAGGGGACAACCTTGTCTAGTTCCACGTTGAAGTTTAAAAGGTTTGGAATACTGAAAATTATCAAGGATGCTGGCAGAAGTAGATAGATACAGTAATCTAATCCACTGAATAAAATCGGGCTCAAAATTAAATTTTTCTAAAGTTTTAAATAAATAATTCCATTCAACCCAATCGAAAGCCTTCTCAAAGAAATGACACATTCCAATACCTCCTTAGAAGGGGAATAAATAAAGTTTAATAAATGATGAATATTAATGTGGGAATATCAATTTTTAATAAATCCCATCTGATTATCAGAAATGATAAATGGTAAAATATTTTCAGTTCTACAGGCCAGAACTTAGATAGGAGTTTAGTATCAACATTAAGTAAAGAAATTGGTCTGTATGAAGAGCATTCAGTTGGGTTCTTATTCTTTTTAAGAATAAGCGAAGTAGAAGCTTCAGAAAAAGATTGTGGCAACCTATCCAACTTAAAGGAGTCTGAAACAACTGCATATAAATGAGGTATAAGCAGTGAGGAAAAAGCCTTATAAAATTCTGCAGAAAATCCATCAAGACCCAAAGCCTTCCCGAAGCGCAAGGAACGTACAGCCTCGGCAATTTCCTCATGCGAAACAGGTTGATACAACCGTTTATCAACAGAAAGTGTAGGAATGTTTAATTGATCTAAAAAATTATTACAGTGTTATCATTGGGAGGGTCAGAACTATAAAATTTAGAATAAAATTCTTTAAAAATATGGTTTATTTCTAAATGGTCAGTTGTCCTATCACCATTGGCTTTACAAATTTCTTTAATTTGCCATTTAACTATAAAGGTTTTTAAATGGTTAGCCAATAATTTACCTGTTTCGTCTCCGTGGATATAAAATTGACTTCTATCTTTTAAAAGTTGAGTTTCAATTTGATATGTTAAAAGAAGATCATATTTAGTTTGGATTTCAACACGCCTTTTATATAAAGCAGGATCTGGAGCCAAGGCATATTTTTGATCTAACCATTTTAACTGATTAGCTAACTCACTTAGCTCTTTATTAGTTTTTTTCTTGACACTTGCAGTATAGGAAATAATTTGACCTCTAATAAAAGCCTTAAAGGCAGGCCATCTAAGACGAGAAGTCTCTTCCAAAGTATTCTCTTCAAAAAAAATGTCTCCCCAGAAATTTTAAGAAATCATTCTCAGATAACAAAGTTAAATTAAAATGCCAAGATCTGTTTATTTGAGGAAGACCAGGGAGATTTAAAAATAAAAGCACCAGAGCACGATCTGAAACAGCAATTACTTTCTACTCATAGGATTGAACTTAAGGAATCATTTGACTATCAATAAAAAAGTAATCAATTCTGGAATACATATGATGGACATGAGGGAAAAAAATGAATACTCCCTAGTGGATGTAAGAAACGCCATATATCAACAATACCGCATTTCATTAAAAAAGATTGAATAAACAAAGCTGATTTATTAAGTGTCACTGTTTTAAAGGATGACCCATCTAAAACTGGATCTAACCAACAATTAAAAACTCCGCCCATCACCAATGAGTAAAGACTCAAATCTGGCACAAATGAAAAAAAAGCTCAAAAAATCCTGGATAATCTATATTCCGAGCATACAGATTGGCAAACACCTTTAATTTATTATCTAATTTTCCTGACACTATAACAAAACGCCCATTAGTATCAGACACTACTTTATGTTAGACAAAGGGAACTGTATTATCCATAAAAATCGAAATTCCTCTAGACTTAGCCTGGAAAGAGAAGTAAAAATGCAGTCCTTTCCATCTACTGAGAAGACGCAAGTTGTCACAAATATGTACATGTGTTTCTTGTAAAAAAATAATTGGGGCCTTAAGTTTTTTAATATAGGCAAAAATCTTATTCCGCTTCACAGGGTGATTTAATCCTTTCACACTAAGACTGAGCAAGTTAATAGTATGACCCATTATTAATACTATTCAATAGAAAAGTTAAAGTAATAACCAGTAAAATGAACATTAAAACCAAACAATAAGCCTTGAAATAGGGTCACCAAGCAACAGATGTGGCTAATATCCCAAAACAGCTCCCAGAAAAAGACACCCCTTTCTCAAGTCAGTTAACTCAATTTCTCTTTGTGCTCGCCACTGTCTTTTACAGTTTAAGATTGTACATAGGGCTCACATGTCCAAATCTAAATTGTCCCGACTTTACTCTAACATTAGTCCTGTTTGTGATAAGTGCAAAAGTGGCGAGGCTTCTCTTATTCATATGTACTGGACCTGCTCTAGTCTAGAGAAATTTTGGAGAGATGTTTTCCTAACTTTATCCCATATTCTGAATTGCCACTTAGAACCTAACCTTCTGATTGCTCTTTTTGGTTCCTTGGATGAGACAGATATACATTTGAGTTTGACTAAACGTCGAACATTATCTTTTGCTTCTCTTCTGGCTAGACGTTTAATTCTTCTTAGGTGGAGAGATGTTGCCCCACCCACACATGTTCAATGGCTTAATGATATTATGTCCTGATTAGACCTTGAAAAAATTCACTACTCACTTCTTAATTCGGACGTAAAGTTTCATAAGGTGTGGGGACCTTTTCTTGAATATTTTCATAACTTTTCTTTAGATTAAGTTTTTTTTTCCATTCCCTTACTTTCAGCTTTTTTTCTTGGTAGTAGGCATTATTATCTTTTGTTCTCATTTTCATGTATAGGTTTGGGGGTTTGAATGTTCTGATTTATATTTCCTACATTTTGCTGTGGTTGGTCTGGTGTTTTTTTTTCTTGCAGGGGTGGCAACTTTAAACGACTTTAGTTTGGGTGCTTTTTCATCATTATTTTGAATCATATTATCATTGTATGTTTATCTTGCACTGTATTAATCTCTTATTTTGGTCTTGGGTGTTTTTTGTTGGAGTGTTGTAGAAATGCATAAAGAAAAATCAATAAAAAAAGAAACAGACACCCCCCCCCCCCCAAAGTCAGAAGGCCAGCCAAAAGAAGGCTGGCAGCTACAACTAATGACTTCACCCTCCCAAAACAGCCTGTTGATTGACTCCTAATTAATTCCAAGGTCAACTGTATTCCAAGCTAGTCTAAATAACGGCCAAAAGCTTAGCCCTCATAACAAGGACACAAATTGTTTCAAAACAATAGAACAAAAAATACCCAAACTAAGCCATTTTGTTAAAAAACCTTGAGAAAATTGTAGGAAATAATAAAAAAAACTTATCAAAGTTCATAACATATAATTACACTCGGTATTAACTCATTAAAATCTTATTCCTTAAGTAAAGCATTTAAATCACAAGGAAGTTTAGCTGTGAAGGTTCACCAAAAGTAAGAGAAGCAATTATTCATATAGCAAGATACTAAACAGTCAAACCATTGTCTTTAAAAAATCCCAGCTTTTCCACTCGAATGAAACCATTCTTTAGAACCATCTTGCAGAGTGATTCTAAGACGAGTAGGATAACGAAGAGATGGTTTTAAACCTTTGTTAAAAAGTTCCAACATAACCTCTTTGAATTTAGCATGCTCACTCATGACCTCCGATGAAAAATCCTTGACAATCCTGATCTTTGACCATTGTAATCAATCATTCCTCTTCGACGAGATTCATAAATTAAACATTCCTTTGTTTGAAATTCATGAAAACAAATTATAACTGATCTGGGCTTGGCTCCCAGAGGTGGTCTCGGGACGGGTGATCTATGAGCTCGATCAATCATAGGTGCAGACAGTAAGATTTTAGGAAATAATTGTACCAAAAAGCTTGCAAAGAATTCAGTAGGCTGATCACCTTCCGTTAACTCTTCAAGACCCAGAATTCATAAGTTATTTCTTCTGCTTTCTAAATCGAGAATCTTCTGTTTTAAGTTCTCATTGGATTTAGATTGCTTTTCACAGAGCTTTTGCAGGTTATCCATTCTTACATCCAAAATTGACAGTTTCTTCATTCTCTTCTATTCATTTATCATGCTCAGTTAAGGTTTTTTGAATAGAATCCAATTTTGCATCCATTAGTTTAAATTCCTATCTAAATTGCTGGAACTCGTTGGAAGATTCTTTTCTGTGTTTTCGAAGCAAATCCATTATAGAATCCAAAGATGCAGGAGTATCTTCTTTCTTAGTACCTTTGGCACACCTCGTACATAGTAAAAAATATCATATTTAAAGGTGAGGTTTCAAAACAGATTGGAAACAGTAAAATAAGTGAGATAGGAAGTGTGTTACTATTTTTCAAGTGAAATATTAAAGTCTTTTACACTTATCAGCCCTGTACTTTCTATTGCTGAAAGCAGCAAATATATCTAGAAATTGGGCATTAAAATGTTGTGCACAACATTAAAGCTGTCAGGTTTTTTCTCACTAAGATTGTGAATTTGGCCAAGAAAGCGTTTACATAAAGGATTAAGTTGTTTTTTTACCCAAATTATGCTATTAAATAGAACCCATGCTGCAATGCCGTCCAATTAAGTAGACCTGCAACACACATGCAGGACCTTGGTGAGGCCGCATCTCAAGTATAATGTAGAGTTTTAGTCTCCTTCCCTATAAAATGGCAATGTAAAGAGAAGATTCACTACTCTAGTTACAGGGATGGCAGATTTACCATGAAAAAATTGACTGAGTATAATTAGACTATATTCTCTGGAGCCTAGCAAAATGAGAGACCATCCCAATGAAATTTACAAAATACTTAAAAGATTCTAAAGATGGATGCAAGGAAAATGCAAAAGAATTTAGAACCAGGGTTCAATCTCAGAATAAAGGGTAAACCATTCAGGACTAGGATGAGGTGTTATTTTTTCATGCAGAAGGTTGTGAGTCTACAGAATTTATTTTCTCAAAAAGCTGTTGGAGCTCAGTCACTGAGTTAGTTGAAAACAGATTCCAATAGATTTCTAGACATCTAAGGAATATTGGGATAGTGCAAGAAAATAGTGTTGTAGTAATTCAACCATGATCTCACTGAGTAGCAAAGAAGGTTCACAGGCAAAACAGCCCATTTCCTATGTTCTTAATACTAGCAAAAAATCTGTGCACCAATCCCTTAACTGAATCAATTTAAAGACACACATAACAGCAAACACAGATAGCAGCATTGACTGTAAAGTTACATAGTTGAAGGAACAAGCTCCTCAATTTATTGTGCACTATTGGCATGCACACTTAATTCAACTGATTACAAGGAGGAATGTCTTTTACCGCAAGGAAGCCAGGAAACAATGTAGGGTTACTGCAGAGTGAGCCAACTAGGACATTGTCTGGCTGCAGCAATAATTCTCATACCAAGGAGAAATATAACAGAAAGTTTAAGTTTAATGATTTGTCATATATGCACTCTTTTAAAATAAAGGAACCACAATGACAACCACTTCAAAATCTTTGCTCTCAAGGCCCACTCACCCTTGCATCACACCACTAATCAAGTACCACCACGATCCACACCCAGTGGTCAAGTTTAAATAAAAATGCATTATGCCTACTAACATCCTTTAACCTCTCCATTAAGGCAAAAGATGCCTGGGGTAGATAGAGGCCCCAAACAGAACAGTACCTCAAACACCAGGAACTTTGCCTAGTGAGATAAGGACTAATACCTGATGAACACCAATGATCTGGATTTGGAAGATTTTCTCTTCATGAAAAGGTTGCCATTATTGAGCACATAAATGCAGTCAATAGTTTCCTGAGCTGATGGAAAGCCAATATGATTTAAAAACCTTAGTACCCAAAGTTGAAGGCAAATTGAAAAATATGGTATAGGTCTGCTCGTGCTGCATTGAATGACTCTATGGAAGTAAAGTTGACAGTCAAGTGACTGCGATCCTGACAGCAAAAAAGGTATTTGAATGATAATATGACATCAAGTTTTTGCTGAGGCAGCACTCTTACTTCTGTCAGGCATGGCTTTGAATACCTGGCCCCATGAAAGTTATAGATAGGAAACTATTTTCCCAGAGAATCTTTAGAAATACGATCTTCTGTGATGAACACTTGTGTATTCTGGGAGAATATTCCCAATACAACTAATGGTCGCAATATTGATTTTTCTGTTAATAGTTAGCATGCTTTGGTGTGACTACTGAGGTTCTTTATTGTTACACTATCAAATTCATTGCTTTCACTCACTGTGGAGTGCAACATAGTTGTTGGGCATTGGAAGGTGCTTCAGTGGCCTAGTCTGATTTCTGAAAACAATCAACCACATATCCAGATATCTACCTATGACTCACAAAAAGTGTTAAAAATGGTTAAGCTGTAATGCAAAGGTAACTGCTTAAAAAAAAGCCGATTTATGAGTGAAGACATAAATGGTAGTGACATGTAGTGATAATCTTATCAGTTGTATAGATCATGAACAAAAATAATTTTCTGCTCAAGGGTAAATAGCACATGCAGGTATCCAGCTTGATTTTGCAATGGGTTCTTATTCTAATGATATTTACCTCAATCTCGTAAATTCATGCATCATCTGTTCATATGTTCTACTTACATCTGAACAGTAGGTACAGAGCACTCAAGTGCAAAACATCTTGTGTGTTATTTGCACAAAACAAAATGGATGCTAACAGGTCCAAGTTTTAGACAATAATGGACAACATAAGAATAATATACAAACATGAGGAGATCTGCAGATGCTGGAAATTCAAACAACACACACAAAATGCTGGTGGAACACAGCAGGCCAGGCAGCATCTATAGGAAGAAGCACTGTCGACGTTTCGGGCCGAGACCCTTCGTCAGGATATAACAATAATATAATATAGTTTGTTATGTGCTCATACCTCTGAGCCACAATGTTACTTTTGACAAAGCTCATAGACAAAATGTGTAAGAAGACAGTGATCAGCAAGTTTCTAACACACTGCAAATAACTGACATTACCAAGTCATATCTGATTTACATTGTCATAAGTGAAATTGCAAATTTAATTATATCTTGAACTATTTTCTCATTTCAGCAGTTCTAAAATCATTGGAAAAAGAGGCCTGAAGGCCCTAAGTAATATTAGGAGATAGCACTAATCTGTATTACTTCTATTTTTTAAAATTATAAAATCATCTTTTTGTCACTGCTTATTACATTTTTATATTTCTCACCTTGCTAATTCAGGAATCTTGGGTAACACAGCTTTTGGTTGAATAAATATATTTCGATATTGCTGTAGGAATTCTTTGTGGGCTTCAGGTGTACTTTTGGAATTATCCCTAAAAATGAATAAAACACTGGTTTATTTGGAAGTTTCATTAATTCTATCAAAAACAAATAAAACAGCCTTCATTTTTCAAATCAGTAGACAAGTAAAACAATCTTGATAAAGTATCAGTGATGTAAAGGAATTAAAAGAAAACAAGACACTACCATGCTGTGAAACACAACAAATTAACAACTTTGACTGCAAAAAAAACATAAAATAGACACAAGAAAGACTGCAGCAAAAAGCAAACTACTGGAGGAATTCACCGGGTCAAGCAGCATCTCTGGAAAAGGTTTTTGTTTCCTGAATCACCATTGTTATGTGATTATAGCAGCTGCTGCCTCTGGTGTCTCCACTTACCACATTCCAGCCTCTGATTCTATCTCCAACGCAGTACCCCAGACCTGGCTCCATCTGTTTTTAAACATAGCAAATTCCACAGAAGCTGGAAATATTGATGCAGCCCGAAGCATCAACTGTTTATTCCCCTTTATGGATGCTGCCTGACTTGCTGAGTTCCTCAAACATATTGTGTGAATTGTTTTCCATGATTTTTCCCCATCTCTCAGCCTGCCATTAATTATCACCCACCAGTCACCGACTTCCCAAATCTATTCCATTCTCTCCACCACCTAGCCCCATCTCCCTTCTCACCTGGTTCCATCTATCTCTTGCTGTTCACCACCACACCCCACCCTCTCACCTCTTTATATAGGTTATCTCCCCTCTCACCTCCTAGTTCAGATACAGGGCTGTCACCTGAAACATTGACCATTCTTCTGCCTTCGCAGATTCTACGTGAGTTTCTCCAGCAGTTTTGTTTTGCTCAGATTACAACATCTGTGGTCCCTTGTGACTCTACTCACTGAAAGATGTTATATCACAATAGACATGCACTTCCTCTCACATTTCCAGTGAAATCCGTTTTATTTTAGTTATTTATTAATGTCCACAAGATAATCAGATATAGGAGCAGATTTAGGCCATTTAACCCATCAAGTCTGTTCCACCATTCCATCATAGATGATTTATTATCCTTCTTACATCCATTCTCCTGCCTTCTTCCTGTAACCATTGACACCCTGGATAATCAGGAAGCTAATTTAAATGTACAGTACTCAATGACTTGATCTCCATAGCTATTCGTAGCAATGAATTCTTTCTACTTCACCACCCTCCGGCAAAATAAGTTACTCCTCATCTCTGTTCTAAATTAACAACCATCTATTCTGAGACTGAGCAATCTGGTCCTAGAATCATCCACTATAGGAAACTTTCACTCCACATCCACTCTATCTAAGCCTTTCAATATTCAAAAGGTTTCAATAAGATTCCCCCGTTATTCTTTTGAATTCCATTGAGTTTGATGGTCAGAGCCATCAAACACTCCTCGTACATTAACCCTTTCATCCCCAGAATCATTCTCATGTACCTCCTCTGGACCTCCCCATTGCCAGCACATCTTAGATAAGATGCCCAAAGCTACTCACAATACTCCATATGCATTATAAAGCCTCGACATGACAACCAGTCTCTGCCTATACTCAGGGAGCCAGCGGTAGGTATTGTACTTGGGTTTCTTGTATAATTCTGGGTCACTGGTCTTGAATTCCACAGGATCTAGCCCTCAGCAGACTGAGTATCCTGGTTCATCCACCACTTTTGGTTTGAGTATTTCTGGTATGACTGTCGAAGATGCACACTCATCCACACAGATCTTGTTGAAGTCAGTGAAAACAGTAGCATATTTGTTCAGATTCAGAGATGAATTGCTGAATGTTGTCCAGTCCACTGACTTAAACCAGTCCTGTAAGCACTCCAACTGGTTGGACAATACCTTCTTGGTCCTCACCACTGGTGCTGTGGTCATTAGTCTCTGCCTATACGCTGGGAATAGAAGTACAGTCAGGAGATTGGATTTTCCAAAGTGTGTGAATGGGATGGCACAGTAAGTGTTCTTGATGGTGGTACAACAGCATGTTGTTTCCTTTAGTTTCACAGGTGATACACTGGTGGTTGTTGTTCACAGACTTCTTTGAGCTGGCCTTGTTGAAATCTCCCACAATGAAAGGGTGGACTGTTTTGTGCCTACTGATTACTGAGCATTGCTCCTCCAGTGCCTACCTGACATTGGACTGAGGTGGAATGTACACCACTACCAGGATGATGCTGGAAAACTCCCTCGCCTCATCAACAATGATGATGAGTTGGAGAACAGACAGGAAGTGATGCAGCTAGTGGTCTGGTGTGAGAATAACAACCCAAGTCTGAACATGAAGACCAAGGAAATTATTGCTGACTTTAGGAAGGTGCAAATTAGCCACCCCCACCCCCATGGCTTCTCTACAAGTGCACCAAGCTCCCAGGAGTTCACATCATCAATGACTACACCTGATTCCTTAATAGCCCCTTCCTCAATAAAAAGTCACAGCAGCACCTCCACTTCCTCAGGATATTGAGTCAAGTAAGATGGCAGGGGTGGGGGGGGGGGAAGTGCCTTAGCTTAATTTTTCAGAAGCACCATTGAGAGTGTCCTGATAAATTGCATCTCCATCTGGTATGGGCACAGCACAGCATTGGACTAGAAATTCCTACAAAGGACATGATAATGGCCAAGAGAATCACAGGACGTTTCCTTACCAACTATTGGGGACATTTATCAGGAGCACTGCATACGCAGGGCCCTTAGTATTAGCAAGGATCCCACCGATGCATCCAGCATCCTCTTTGATTTTCTACCATCAAGCAAGAATATGATGCATTAAGACAAGAACAGTTAGGATAGGAAATGGCTTCTTCCCTCAAGCCATTAGGCTTCTGAACTGCTTACTGCACCAGCATTCAAAGTGTCATCTGATAATTTGCAATGTACCCTATAATATTTAATTTATGCACTTTGTTTATGCATAATCAAGTTGTAGATTTAATTGTTACTTTCCTAGGTTATTATTTGTCATATGTGCTATGTGTACTTCTGCACTTTACACACTGGTCCGGAGAAACAATATTTTGTTTGATAGTATATATGTATATAGTCAAATGACAATAAAATTGACTTGACACTTGACCACCAGGTAGGGTGTGCAGGACTGAGACAGAACCACCATAATGAATTAATCAAAATGCATACACTACCTCCTCTGCCTTTAAAAGACTGAGTTGTTCAGTCTTTGTGGAAAATGGTAAAGCTATCAAACTACAGCACTTCATCAAAAATAGTGGGGTCAGTTATGTTTCTGTGAAGCAAAGTACACAACAGTCCCTGATGTCCCTCTGGTATAGCAATCTTGTAAACTTATAGTAATAATTCCACACCCCCCCCCCCCCAGAGGCGGTACATTAACCAGCAGGATAGTCAGGGCTCTGCTTTTCAATAGCATTTGTAGCTTCAGCACATCCATTTTCTTAAAGGGGGAATGCACTCACGACCCGAGTCTGAAGTCCTGGATCCATCAATTTTGAGTATCGGTAGAGTTTTTAAGCTTCTTAAAAAATGTTGTTACCGAAGTACCTATTGCTGTTACTGTGGATTTCAGCTGTAGTAGTCCTGAATGGGAATCATCAAATATTCCCATCGAAACTTCGCTAAAAGAGCGGCTTATCAATGCCATCTTCAGAACATTTTACAAGTTAGATATCACATTAAAAGATGCCTATTTTTAAATAAGATTTTCATTGAGGGATAATTCTGAATCATAGGAAACACATACAAATAAGTATTGCTGATACGAACAATGTATTTCACAAAAGTACAAAGTTTGGCACTAAATCACATCGGAAAATGTAACAAGCTGGTCGAATACTTGGACAAATAGAGGTTTTAAAGAGCAACAGAGAATTTAGTGCAGCTAACAACACAACATCCAATGGGGGCGGGGGGGGGGCAAGCTAAAATAAGCTAAGAAATATAGTTGCACAGCTGAAAGTAACAGAAAAGGATGCACTGAAGGATTTGAAAATTATAACAAAAAGATGCATGAGCTAAGACAGCTGGGTAAATAGGAAAAGAATTAATTTGGAATAATGTTATGGAATTTTAGGTAGCCTCAAATTTATCATGATTGAAAGAAGTCTGTAGTAGTGGAGCATCTTAGAGATTAGAAGTAAAATGGAAGTCTAATAAAGAGGAAACAAAAACAGATGGAAAATGTCAGGAGCATCAGTACATCATTCCATGACACCATAATTCAAAATTAAATAGATCAGCTTAGTTACATATTCTAGTGGCTCAAATAGTCAGAGTTTTATCCTCAACTAGAATGCCATCAGCTCAAGTACTAATGGCAGTTACTCAAAAAAATATACCTGCCTATAACTTAGAAAATACACAACCCTTTGTGTGCTACAAATCCAAATTCTATTAACAGCAAAATACAAATGAAAATTGTCAAATTATAATGTGGTTCATAAAGTACTTGATTGCTATTCTAACCTTCTCTGAGCAAAAAAAAAATACACAAAAGATTTCAAATTTGCAAAGAACCATCTACCAAAATGTGACACATGTTGAGGAGTTACTTCTGATATTTTTTCAATCTCATTTAAATAGCCACACAAGTCCAAAGGCCATTCCTACAAAAGCAGAGTGTCCATTTTAAGTTCCAGGCAAGCACTCACAAAACAAATTGGTGAGTCCTCTAAGGTACTTACTTATCTTACTCTTTTGATCCTGTCTTCATCAATATAGTGATGCAATATTTCATAATCCGTCCAACAAACTCATAAAACACTGACTGAACAATCTCATCTACAAACCATCTAATCATACCACCTTCCATCCATTGTGCAAAGGGAAGATCTTCATCTGTGCAAGGGAAATTGAGTAGCACTCAACACCTTGAGAGCTATAGAATTTCCAAACAGTATTCTCATTACCAAAATAGTTGTAGGCTGTTATCAATGACATTTGACATCTTAACAGAAACCAAGAAATTTGATAGTTTGATAGAACTGATAGTTTGATTAGTTTTATAGTTTGATAGAAATATGATAGTATTTGAAAAAAGGCAAGCACTGTTCTATGGAAGCTTTACTATACATCATTTCAAGGAGAGGATAGTGAATAAATTTCCTAAATCATACTTGTCTAGTTTCCTAGATCAACATTCAGAATCATTCTGATAACTGCTATACTTTCCTATGATGATCTTTATTGGAGTATAAAAGTTGCAACTTGCTATTTGCTAGAGAATGAAATCTTAGGAATGTAGAAGACAATGGTGTGTTAAAGGAAGCTAAGAGATGTAAATTAGAAAATCTGAGTTTGCTATTTGCTATGCATGTACCCAATTTAGCAGGAGAATGAAATATTAAGAATGTAGAAGACAAGGTAGCTAAGAGATGTAGATTAAAACATGATTAAGTCAATGGGTAGAAACAATAGCGGTGGATGTGCGTGTGGTACGCAACTATAGACCGATTGCATATGCTAATGCAACTAAACCAGGAGATTGCTATAAAACATACTATGTCCAAAGATCAGTGGGCAATCAGCGACTAGCTCAATGACTGTCTCAGCTTTGATTTGCAAATTAAAGTTTAACCCTTCTTGAAGAATCTTCTGCGTCTCCTAATCATTTGTGGGGCACGAGAAACCACGACATCTTCAGCAGCGCACAAAATAGAAACAATTCAATACTACTACATTGAATACCTGTTCTGTAGACCACTGATGTTGCATAATTTCTGCAAATTATCGTAATCTATTCCTGAAAAATAGTTCATTCCTGAAAAGAAAAAAAACAAATCTTAATTTTAAAATTGTTCAGAGTTTTGGCCCCAGTAGGGTAATTTGCACAACACTGTAATTCTATTTTTGTACATTAACTGCAAATGTACTTTAAACAAAGTTCTAAAAGCAACAGAATAAAATTTGTCTTTGAGTCACTGAAGTCAGTTTTAGTTCCTTCAGATCTTCTAGGAGTTAATAAAATAGTCCAGTGATTGTTTTGGTTTGAATTCAGCAAATAACAAGTGTTCTATGTCTATGATTCTAATACTTTAAGTGTGACAGAATTTCAAAACAGCATTTCCCATGGCTAAAACAGTTGATGGTTGTTACCAGTAAAAGCTTAACATGCTTCTGCAGGGAAACTTGATAGCTAACATAATGTTTGAAGATTGGCAAGCATTCCCCACCTCTCCCCCAGAATTGTTATTACATATCAATTTTAGGAAGGAAAACTAAATGACTGATGCGCCATCAATAACTCTCAGAGACGTGAGGCGAGATAAGTTTTTATTAGCTGGAAGAAAGCACTGTCAGCAGCAAGAGACCATCACACAACATCCTGTAGACTGAGGGAGGAGCAGTGCCTCCAATTGCCTTTATACAGGGGTCTGTGGGAGGAGCCACAGCAGTCAGCAGAGGGGGCATGTCCAGACAAGTATAAATTCACCACAATAACTTAATTATTCTTCAATGTTGTTAGCCACACAAATTTTCAGAATCATTCTGTTATACTTCCCTATGAGAATCAAATCAATTCTACCATTTTGAATGGTAACAGTTTGGTAAATAAGTCATTTTGGTGCTATAAAATACTAGCTGTTTTAGCAGCTGAGGAGCTAAAATTGCTATTGAAGTTTAACACCCTTGACAATGGACACAATATAATCTTAAAGATTCTTCCCTCCGTTAAACAAGATGCTGAGGTTGAAATTAATACACTGGGCTCTGGTTAATTGGGACACATGGGGATCAGTACATTTTGGCCCAATTAAATAGCTGCCCTAATTAGCCAGGTTTCATGGAAATAGCTAAAAAGTACAAGACAAACTACCAATTAACTGAGTAACAAATTATGTATTTGAATAAAATACAGAACAAATTAGAACACTACCACTATAGCAGTATTATAAAACTCTTATTAGACCCTAATATTTATCGGAGGAATTCAGCCACTGGACACTGCCATGCTCTTTCAATTGACTGTAAAGGAACAAAATCAGCGCAAACACCTAGTGCAGATACTGCCTTCATTGTCTTCCTGCGTGAAGTACAGTGGTGTCAAAAATCACCGCTTTTATAGCACAAGCACACGTACACGCAACTGCTTGCTCCGAGTACTGCGTCGTTCACGTGACTGATGCTAGTTACAAACCGTTCAGCAATTGCCTCCCGTCCTAATCAAGCGGTATTGTATTCCAAGGAAACAAAGGGAATCCCGACTATTTGCTTAATTTGGTTTTTGTTCTTTAAAAGTTGCCCCAAATAAGTGGCTGCTCTGGTTAACGGAAAGCACAATGAATTCACCGTATTCAAAACGAACGTCTGGAGGAGAGCCCGAATTTACTTGTTTGACATCCAGAAATGACACACGTTGGTGACTTCTTGAAACATTATCGCACTTCTTGTGAAGCAATTCCCATGGTGTTTTTCAGTAGGGAGAATTGTATTTATAGCAAGCAGCTATAAAGCTCTAGCAATTTACTTCCAAATTAGGATGGCATGCAACTCAAATGGAAAGTTGCAGGTGACGGCGTACCCATAAAATTCAGCTATTGCCCCACTTGGTAAAAAAAAGGTTGAGCGTTTTCAAGGTACTTGTAGACGAGTTTGCACAAGTGATTGAAGCCTGCCTTGTGGATGAAACATGCTGTAGTCATAACGTACCGGTGGTGGAAAATGAATGTATTAACCCAATAAATATTTTAATGAAGTTGTGTTTTAAGGCGTTCTCTTGAATTTAATGCTTAAGCTGCTAAACCGATATGAGACATTGCACTAGCTCAGAACATGAGCCATTAAGTACATCGTTCTACGTTAACCCGAAAACTGTCAGAGTTAGGGCTCTTCTCAGCCTCTGCCCCACGCCTGAACAAGGGCAACATTACCAGCACGCCCTACCCCAGGGAATCTCAATGCGTGCCCTGAGTCTCAGGGTGGCTACCACCGCAGCTCCACACTAGCAGCGGGGAAATACCTCAGCGCTCTTACCAGGAGTCAGAGCCAACCGGCTCTTACAACTACAGCGAGCACCCGAAGCAGCTTCTTCCGTCCAGCTATCTGCGGGCCCGGTTGCTGCCGGTCTCCACGGCAACGGCACCGCGTCGCTACGTAACGCGACCAAGTCTCGCGGGCGGACAAACGTCTTCCGCAAGTTCAGGGTCTGAGCCAAGGTTCTGGACAATTCAATCTGTAGTAATACTGGAGTTACGCAAGCATGTACAGTAAAGTCTTAGGCACATGTATATATTGCTAGGGTGCCTAAGACAGTACCGTATTTGTCAAAGTGGAGCGGACAGTTAATTTGTAAATCCGACGCGAGCAAAGGAATGGCAAGGGATGTGTAACTGGTGGCAGGGAAACAGTGCAGGCACACCTAGCCCTGAGTCACCAGGCAAGATCATTCGATTCCAAACAATTGATTTATTGATCATTACAGAATGTCTCTGGTGCATCCCGCTCTCTCCCTTCCCCAACCATGATTTCCTTCTCCTTGCCCTCTTCCCACTCTCAGCCCACAATAGAGACCAATATCAGAATCAGGTTTATCATCACTCACATTTGCCATAACATTTTATCCAGCAGCAGTATAGTGCAATACATAAAATTACTACAGTACTATGCAGAATTCTAGGCATCCTAGATATAGGTGTGCGTGTGACTGCGCACGCACTTAAGATTTTTGCACAGTATTGTATATTATAACAACTTCAGATTTCCTTTATCATTCCAACTTTCACTTATTATATTAAGCCACAAAGTTCATGGCTTGGACAAATACTACGTTAAGTATAGCTATATAGTACCCTGGTCAGACCCCACTTGGAGTACTGTGCTCAGTTCTGGTCGCCTCCTACAGGAAGGATGTGGAAGCCATAGAAAGGGTGCAGAGGAGATTTACAAGGATGTTGCCTGGATTGGGGAGCATGCCTTATGAGAATAGGTTGAACGAACTCGGCCTTTTCTCCCTGGAGCGACAGAGGACGAGAGGTGACCTGATTGAGGTGTATAAAGATGATGAGAGGCATTGATCATGTGGATAGTCAGAGGCTTTTTTCCCCAGGGATGCCACAAGAGGACACAGGTTTAAGGTGCTGGGAGTAGGTACAGAGGAGATGTCAGGGGCAAGTTTTTTACTCAGAGGGTGGTGAGTGCATGGAATGGGCTGTCAGCAACGGTGGTGGAGGCGGATACGATCGGGTCTTTTAAGAGACTTTTGGATAGGTACATGGAGCTTAGAAAAATAGAAGACTATAGGTAAGCTTAGTAATTTCTAGGGTAGGGACATGTTCGGCACAACATTGTGGGCCGAAGAACCTGTATTGTGCTGTAGGTTTTCTATGTTTCTATGGGATGAATTCTCAAATTCACTGCACAGGTTTATAGTCTTTGATTTATAAGCTCGAAGCTCAGCTTGTAATGGTTTTTCACGGGCTGTGGCTTCTGGTGTCTCAGAACACCATTTTTCATATTTTTCGGAATATGCCTTCCGAAGGTTTTATTCGTTCTTAGCCCAACTCAGAACTCTCATGATCCTGGAATTACTCATTGTCGCGCATCCAGGCACTGAGTAAGCAAAACACGCCTTCTTTCCTTTTCAAATTAGAGTGTTCTTAATTGATAAAATAATGCATATTTGTACTTGTGATTTCCAGGTACACTTACTTTGTTTCTACGTGGATTGCCACGGTAGCGGCAGTAAGCGTGACACTGTACAACTCGAGATGTCGGAGCTCAATTCCGCAGGTCAGATCACAGATTATTGGAGTATTAAAGTACTATCCTTTAATGTGGTACACTGTCACAAAGCACCTCATACAAGAACTGTGGAAAAAAAAGGGGGGGGGGGGAATGGCATCAAGGCCAATTAAGGAGATGCTGGTGCAACGGACTAAAAGTGTGAACATAAACCGTCACTAATGTATTTATATTATATATTATTAAGATTGCTTTAAATAATTACTATATCATGCCTGTGCTACTTTAAATTTGGTAATGTATGTCCTAACACGACACTAGCCAGTGTAAGACATGCTTTAAAGTTCTGCCTGCCTCGATGCAAAAAGCAACATCAGACTCTCCTTGTTGCAGTCAGAAGAGCAGGGTGAGCTGTCTTAATTACTATAGTCTAGTAGCACTTAAATCCAGTGAAGTGCTTTGAGAGGTTGCTTATTGTTAGCCCTGTCTTAGCAAGGACTTGGGCCCTCTGCAATTTGCCTGTTGCCATATTGTTTATGAGAGACTTGATTTTTAGTCTTGGATCACCTGGACAATACAATGTTAGGATTGTGTTTGTTCACTGCCACTCAGAATTTAAGAGTTATTTCCACAGTTTTGATCAAAAAGGTCCAGTTCCTGGGCCTCAATCTCCTTCTGTAACCGGATCCTCAACTTCCTAACCAATAGGACACAACCTGTGCAGATCAGAAACAACATCTCCACCTCGCTGGCGATCAACGCTGGCACACTTCAGCCCACCGCTCTACTGTCTCTACACCCATGACTATGTGGTTAGGCACAGTTCAAAAGGCATCTGTAAATTTGCTGATAATCCTTGGCAAAACTTCAGATAGTGATGAGGAGATACAGGAGCAAGATATATCAGCTAGTTGAGTGGTGTTACAGCAACAAATTTGCATTCAGTGGCTGTAAGACCAAAGAACTGATCACGGACTTCCGAATGGGTAAAGCAAGGGAACACACAATAGTCCTCATCAAGGGATCAGATGTGGTAAGTATGAGCAATTTCAAGCTCCTTGGCATCAACATTTCTAAGGATCTATCCTCGGCCCAACATATTGATGTAATTACAAAGAAGGCATAACTGTGGCTATATTGAATTAAGAGTTTAAAGAAAACTGGTATGTCACTAAAAACATCCAATTTTTTGCAGATGTACTGTAGAGAGCTTTATAACCAGCTGCATCACCATCTGGTATAGGGAGGAAGGGGGGAAACTACTGCACAGGATCTAAGTAAGCTGAAAAGAGTTGTAAACTTAGTCAACTCCATTGTGAGCACCAGCCTCCATAGTATCCAGAACATCTTCAAGGAGTGATACCTCAAAAAGGCAGTGTTCATCACCAAGGTCCCCAACACCCAGGTCATACCTTGTCCTCATTGCCATCATCAGGAAAGAAGTAGGGAAACCTGAAGACACGCAATCAACGATTCAGGAAAAGCTTCTTCCCATCTGCCATCTGATTTCTGAATGGGCATTGAACCAATGAACACTACCTCACTACTTTTATTACTTAATTTAATGATTTAATAGATCCCAAAAGTCAACAAATTTCATGATATATACTGATGATTGATTCTGATTCTGTAGACTTTTATTTCCTGAGTTGAGGATGCAATTAAGACTCAATTATATTAGTAGTTCTAGATTCATAGATAGATTATCTAGATAAAGATGATTGATTTCCTTTCCTGAAGGAAGATTAGTGAACTAGTTAGCTTGTTACAAAAAGCTGGTAATTATATGGATATATTATGATTAGAAACAGAGAAAACATACAGCACAATACTGGTCCTTCAGCCCACAAAACTGTGCCGAACATGTCACTACCTGAGAACTACTGAGGCTTTACCCATAGCCCTCTATTTTTCTAAGCTCCACATAGCCATCCAGCAGTCTCTTAAAAGGCCCCATCATTTCTGCATCCACCTCAGCCGCCAGGAGCCCATTCCATGCACTCACCACTCTCTCCTTAAAAAAAACTTACCCCTGACATCGCCTCTGTACCTACTTCCAAGCACCTTAAAACTATGCCTTCTCATGCTAGCCATTTCACCGCTGGGGAAAAGCCTCTGACTGTCCACAAGATCAATGCCTCTCATCATCTTGTACACCTCTATCCGGTCACCTCTCATTCTCCATTGTTCTAAGGAGAAAAGGCCGAGTTCACTCAACCTATTCTCATAAGGCATGCTCCATAATCCAGGCAACATCCTTGCAAATCTCCTCTGCACACTTTCTATGGTTTCCACATCCTTTCTGCAGTGAGGCGACCAGAATTAAGTACAGTACTCTAAGTGGGGTCTGACCAGGGTCCTGTATAGCTGCAACATTACCTCTCAGTTTAAGAGCCGAGGAGCCGATGAAGGCCAATGCACCATATGCCTTCTTAACTACAGTCGATCTGCGCAGCAGCTTTGAGTGTCCTATGGACTTGGACCCCAAGATCCCTCTGATCACCCACACTGCCAAGAGTCTTACCATTTATACTATATTCTGCCATCATATTTGACTTACCAAAATGAGCCTCCTCACACTTATCTGGGTTGAGCTCCATCTGCCACTTCTCAGCCAAGTTTTGCATCCTATCAATGTCCCGCTGTAACCTCTGACAGCCCTCCACACTATTCACAACACCCCCAACCTTTGTATCATCAGCAACCTAACCCATCCCTCCACTTCCTCATCCAGGTCATTTATAAAAATCACAAAGAGTAGGTGTCCCAGAATAGATCCCTGTGAAACACCACAGGTCACCAGCCTCCATGCAGAATATAACCCACCTACAACCACTCTTTGCCTTCTGTGGACAAACCAGTTCTGGATCCACAAAGCAAGTTCCCCTTGGATCCCATGCCTCTCTACTTTCTCAATAAGCCTTGCATGGGGTACCTTATCAAATGCCTTGCTGAAATC
The DNA here is from genome assembly GCF_030144855.1 of Hypanus sabinus. Lineage (NCBI taxonomy): Eukaryota > Metazoa > Chordata > Chondrichthyes > Myliobatiformes > Dasyatidae > Hypanus > Hypanus sabinus. The sequence continues at coordinate 150,978,520 of NC_082706.1, forward strand.
CCTATGCACTAAATCTACCATCGTCAATGTGTTTAGTCACATCCTCAAAAAATTCAGTCAGGCTTGTAAGCCATGACCTGCCTTTGACAGAGCCATGCTGACTATTCCTAATTATGATAACTATTTTTAATTCTCTATCAATTGAACTTAATTGCCCCATTTACTATAGTGGGATTTCCTACCTCTATCAATGGCCCAGAATTCTGGTTGCTAGGTTAATTTAACCATTCTGCTAAATAGTCAAGATTTTCAAGCGATAACTTTTCTCAAGAATGAAAACATTTGGAAAAAAGAATTAGCATTGCATTTTAAGCTGGCTTTGTAATCAAGGTATGATTGGATCTCATTGAGCATAGGTGGAAAAAATTGGAGCACATAGAATAATCTGATGGTTCCTCACAGGGTGATCATCTTGAGCAGATAATGGATGATTTAAAGTACTTGATCCAGCAGGGATCAAATTATAGAATCAAGAGTGCACTCTGGGGAAATGAGTACTATCTAAAACAGAGTCTTCCTGAGAAAAGTGCATACAAACCTTCAAAGCAAACCAAAACAAGCCTTGAAATGTTGGATGGCTAACAGTTATAAGAACGTACTGAAGCACAAGACAAAAGACATGGAATAATTTATTCAAAAATGAAAAAGAGGTAGAGACTTGATATTCATATACTTTCATGTGGTGATTATTCTGGCCCTATAATTACTTATCTTTTTGGATATTTGCCTCTTTTTTTCCATTACTTAAAATAAGAGCATTCTGGCCACTTATGTACAATTAACAATTTGGAAGAAAGGACCAAGTATAATGTACCTGGATTTAATGATGACACTAAATTGAATAGAAAAGCAAATTGAACAGATGATGCAGAGAGTCTGTACAGAGAGATATAGGTAGGTTAAGTGAGTAAGAATGGGCCTGCCAGATGGGGTACAATGTTGATAAATGTGAAGTCACACAATTTGGAAGAAAAAAAATGAAAGATCAGGTTAATTTAAGTGGTACAAGATTGCAGTATGCTGTTGTGCAAGAGGGACTTGAAAATACTTGTACATGAATCGCAAAAAGTTGGTTTGCAAATGCAACAGAGTATCAAGAAGCCAAATGGAATGTTAGCCTTCACTGAGAGACACATTGAACGTGTGAGTAACACACACAAAATGCTGCAAGTCGCCAGGTCATGCAGCATCTATGGAGAGAAATAAATAACATTTCAGGCAAGACTCATCAGGATTGGAAAGGAATAAGGAAGAAGGAATAAGAAGGTGAGGGCAAGAGAAGTAGTACAGTTAGTCAGACAACAACATACAAAATGCTGATAGAACGCAGCAGGCCAGGCAGCATCTATAAGGAGAAGCACTGTCGACGTTTCGGGCCGAGACCCTTCGTCAGGACTGACTGAAAGGAACAATAGTAAGAGATTTGAAAGTAGTGGCGGGAGGGGGAAATGCAAAATGATCGGAGAAGACCAGAGGGGGTGGGATGAAGCTAAGAGCTGGAAAGGTGATTGGCCAAAGTGATACGGAGCTGGAGAAGGGAAAGGATTATGGGACGGGAGGCCTCAGGAGAAAGAAAGGAGAGGGGGGAAGCACCAGAGGGAGATGGAGATCAGGCAAACAACTAAATATGTCAGGGATGGAGTAAAAAGGGGAGGAGGGGCATTAACGGAAGTTAGAGAAGTCAATGTTCATGCCATCAGGTTGGAGGCTACCCAGCCGGTATATAAGGTGTTGTTCCTCCAACCTGAGTTTGGATTCATCTTGACAGTAGAGGAGGCCATGGACAGACATATCAGAATGGGAATGGGACGTGGAATTAAAATGTGTGGCCACTGGGAGATCCTGCTTTTTCTGGTGGAACGAGTGTAGGTGTTCAGCGAAACAGTCTCCCAGACAGTGTCGGGTCTCACCAATATATAAAAGGCCACACCAGGAGCACCAGACACAGTATACCACACCAGCCGACTCACAGGTGAAGTGTCGCCTCACCTGGAAGGACTATCTGGGGCCCTGAATGGTGGTGAGGGAGGAAGTGTAAGGGCAGGTGTAGCACTTATTCTGTTTGCAAGGATAATTGCCAGGAGGGAGATCGGTGGGAAGGGATGGGGGGGGGACGAGTGGATGAGCGAGTCGTGTAGGGAGCAATTCATGCGAAAAGCAGAAAGGGACGGGGGAAGGGAAAAATGTGCTTGGTAGTTGGATCCCGTTGGAGGTGGCGGAAGTTACGGAGAATTATATGTTGGACTTGGAGGCTGGTGGGGTGGTAGGTAAGGACAAGGGGAACCCTATCCCAAGTGGGGTGGCGGGTGGATGGGGTGAGGACAGACGTGTGGGAAATAGGAGAGATGCGTTTGAGAGCAGAGTTGATGGTGGACAAAGGGAAGCCCCTTTGTTTAAAAAAGGAAGACATCGCCTTTGTCCTGGAATGAAAAGCCTCATCTTGAGAGCGGTGGAGACGGAGGAATTGTGCGAAGGAGATAGCATTTTTGCAAGAGACAGGGTGTGGGTGTGAAGAAGAGTAGTCCAGGTAGCTGTGAGAGTCTGTAGGCTTATAGTAGATATCAGTAGATAGGCCATCTCCAGAGATGGAGACAGAAAGATCAAGAAAGGGGAGGGAGGTGTCGGAAATGGACCGGGTAAATTTGAGGGCAGGGTGAAAGTTGGAGGCAAGGTTAATGAAGTCAACGAGCTCAGCATGCGTGCAAGAGGCAGCACCAATGCAGTCGTCGATGTAGCGAAGGAAAAGAGGGGGATGGATACCGGTATAGACTTGGAACATGGACTGTTCCACAAAGCCAACAAAAAGGCAGGCATAACTGGGACCCATGTGGGTGCCCATGGCTACACCCTTGGTTTGGAGGAAGTGGGAGGAGCCAAAGGAGAAATTGTTGAGAGTAAGAACTAATTCCACTAGACGGAGGAGAGTGGTGGTAGAGGGGAATTGGTTAGGTCTGGAATCCAAAAAAAAAGCGAAGAGCTTTGAGACCATCTCGGTGGGGGATGGAGATATATAGGGACTGGACATCCATGGTGAAAATAAGACAGTGGGGGCCAGGGAACTTAAAATCATTGAAAAAATTCAAAGCGTGAGAAGTGTCACGAACATAGGTGGGAAGAGATTGAACAAGGGGGGATAAGACAGTGTCAAAGAATGCAGAAATTAGTTAAGTGGGGCAAGAGCAAGCTGAGACAATAGGTCTACCTGTTCAGGCAGGTTTGTGGATCTTGGGTAGGAGGTAGAAACAGGAAGTGTGGGGTGTGGGAACTACGAGGTTGGTGGCAGTGGATGAGAGATCACCAGAGCTGATAAGGTTGGTGATGGGATAGGAGACAATGGCTGCTTAGTGGGGTCATGATCAATGGGTAAATAAGAGGAGGTATCAGAGAGTTGTCGCTGTGCCTTGGCCAGGTAGAGGTCAGTACACCAGACAACAACAGCTCCCTCCTTGTCAGCAGGTTTTACAGTGAGGTTGGGATTGGTGTGGAGGGAGCGGAGAGCAGAGCGTTCGGAAGGAGTGAGGTTGGAATTGGAACAGGGTGTGGTGAAGTCAAGACGGTTGATGTCCCATCAGCAATTAGCAATAAGCAGTCAGTCAGATGATAGGTAAAACCAGGTGAAGGGGGAAGGCAGGTGTGGGGGGCGGGGGGAATGAAACGAGAAGCTAGGAGGTGATAGGTGGAACAGTAAAGGGTGAAGACGGAAGTATCTAATAGGAAAGAGGAGTGGACCATGGCAGCAATGGAAGGAGGAGGGTCTCCTGAGGGAGATGACAGGCAGGTGAGGAGAAGAAAAAGGAGAGCCAGAAATTGGGAATGGAAAAGAGAGAATGGGGAGGGTGGAGAAATTACCAGAAGTTAGAGAAATTGACTTTCAAGCCATCAGGTTACAGGCTACCTGACAAAATATGAAGTGTTGTTCCTTTAACCTGTAGGTGGTCTCATCTTGGCAACAGAGGAGGCCATAGACCGGTATGTCGGAATGCAAAGGTTTTAAAGGTATAAAAGGTACAATTTAATGTCAGAGAAATGTATACAATATACATCCTGAAATGCTTTTTCTTTGCAACCATCCATGAAAACAGAGGAGTGCCCCATAGAATGAACGACAGTCAAATCTTAGAACCCCAAGGTCCCCCCAGCTACCCTCCCTCCTGCGCGTAAGCAGCAGCAAAGCAACAATGCCCCCCTCCCCCACCAGCAAAAGAAAAGCATTGGCACTCGCCAGCGAGCACTGAAGCATGAGCAAAGCAACAGTAAAGGCACAGACTTGCAGTTATCCCAAGTACTACATTGTTCACCTGGCATTTGACGTGTGTGTGTGCGTGTCTCTCTCTCTCTCTCACACATATAAGGGAGAAAGGGATGTCTCCATTTTCACAGCGAGAGGGGAGACATAACAAACAACTTCCTGGTTTACAATGTTAAAAGTCCACCACATTGCTATTTTTTGCAAACTCTGTTCTGTGCCCAAAGATCACAAATCTCTGGGCACACAGCCGCAGATATTCCGACTTCCCCGAAGACACACAGGTCTCCTGTCATGACACCAACCCTCAATCCGCTCATTCCAGAGGCCTGAAAGCCGTCTCTCAAAGCCCAGCTGAATACTTAGGCTGAACTCTTTGCGTGCCGAACTACAGCCAGTCCTGAAACCCCGAGAGTAGGTCCCACTCCCGCGAAGAGCCGTCGTCGGCATGTGACTCCAGGTCAGGGTTTCAAAAGAACCCCGAAAAGGGAAAATAAAGACATTAAAGATTGAAATAGAGCTGTTTCCGAAGATGCAAGCAAAGGAGTCAACGTTTAGTGCCATCATCGCTCCGCTCCGCCTTCTTTGAAAATTGTTGGCCACTGGGAAATCCTACCAATTCAATTCGATTCGATTCGTTATTCCAGGATCAAGATGCAAAACACAGTACCAGCAGTCATGCATAGCCCAAGGCATATGAAGGAAATCAGTAAAAATACAGCCACACAACAAAAGTGCAGGCCCTGAGTTCCTGTACGCTGTATGTTGCAAACTGTGCAAAGTGCCCCACAAAGCCAACCCCCAATTTGAGTTGAGTCTCACTGATGTAGAGAAGTTGTGAGTGAACATTTCGCCTTATGGATAAAAAATATTGAGTGATAGGAGCTCCAATGTTTTATTATAACATTATTAGCCTAATTTCTTCTCTTATTCAGTTTATGAAGAGTGACCTGCCATTCAGTTAAGATTATTACATTTTTGAATGTCAATTCCAGTTACTATTATGGGTTCCTAATACAATATGCAAATATAAATTATTTTCCTATCCAGGAGTGCAGATAGGAATTTAAATGTTACATTTTTAAGGGTTAATTACTCATGCATTATTAATAAATGCACTTAGAAGAATCTTTAATATGCATCATAATTATTAGATAGTCTTTTCTGAGCATGCATCTCAAACTGCTTCATATCCTCCTATTTTTGTGGAACTGCTCATACATATTAAAAATATTTCCTTAAGTGTTATCCAGGTTGAAGCTTATATGTAGTGTTTAAGGGATACTTTATTGTCAGAGAATTAAGACTGCACAAGCTCTGTTAAATGATATGCTTTTAAATGGAAAACAAATCAATTTTCTAGAAGAGAAGTGTTTCCTCTCAATCACAATTATCTATTCATCCACCCTGTTGTTAACCTCACATCTCCTTTCCTAGAGCGTGGCTTTGTGTTGCTGCAAGAAAATTTATGTCCCTTGGCCATGTAAACATAACAATTCACTTTTTTTGCAGCAAATAATGCTACTGTTCCCCAACTGATACTAAGAAAAGGTGATTAACTTGCAATTAAACACATTGTTGTTTAGAGTATAAATTACAATAAATTAATGCTAATAGAAATAATTCTTGCAGTTGAAAGCTAATTGCTATTAGGCTACTGTACATTTGATGCTAATTTCCCAGTAAGCTTGTTATTGTGCAGGAATGGTCATAAATGAAAAACATACTGAAATAATCAGAACCTCAGTATTAAAGAAGCTCTACATGTTGCATAATCAAATATTTATTAAGGATTAACATTTCCAAAGGTATTGTAAATTATATCTTCTTTAAAAGCTATTCCTCCAAATATGGTGAAACACAATTTAAATTGCTATTTATTAGAAATTGCACAGACATCCTCGATTTGCATAGGTTTCAGTGACACTGGATCCTGTGCAGGCATCACTAGCGATAACACTAACTTAATTAATTTATCTCTATGTTAAATCATGTCATATGCAACTAAGTTAAAATCTTGCAATTCAGTTTTTCATGTGCAATGTTCTTTCATGTCACATATTAGCGCTTATCATTTTGTGTCAAATATAACCAAAAAATATGTTTTTTTACTAATTTAAAATCATCCTATGATCTGAAATCATCTGTTCCAAATGGTTGATTGATCAATAAAAGCTTTTGTTACACATTTTATCATAAACTGTCTATGGGGGTTTTACACTGGAACCAGGGAAATTAAGAGTGCACCATGTTGTTTAGAGTTCCATTGGAAACCAATAGAAGAAAGTGTAAGTCAGAATCTGAATCAGATTTATCATTGACATACCTCCTGTACCTAATCAAGGGGCCACCAACTGTATGTCCGTGGTCTTCCGTTGCTATAGACCATTCACCTTCCTGTCAACTTGAACCAGTCTGGCCATTCTCCTCTGACCTCTCTCATTCACAAGGCATTTTCATCCACAAAACTCTCATTCACTGGATGTTATTTGTTTCTTTGTAAACTCTGGAGACTGTTGTACAAGAAAGTCATCGGAGATCAGCAGCTTCCGATGTGTTCAAACCATCCCATCTGGCAGCAACAATCATTCCATGGTAAAGGTCTCTTAGATCACCTTTCTTTCTCTTTCTGATGTGTGGGCTGAACAATAACTGAACCTCTAGACCACATCTGCATACTTTTATGCATTGAGTTGCTGCCACATGATTGGCTGATTAGATACTTGCATCAACAAGCAGGTGTACCTAATCAAGTTGCCACTGAACGTATATTGTGATATTTGTTGTTTTGTGGCAGCAGTACAGTGCAAGGCATTACAATTATTCTAAGTTACGTAAATAAGTAGTGTGAAAGAGGAATAACATTGTAGTGTTCAGTGTTCATGGACCATTCAGAACTCTAATGCCAGAGGTGAAAAAGATGTTCCAAAATCTTTAAGTGTGGTTGTTGTGATGGAAATAACTGGTTCTTTTGAGTCTCAACAGTAGAGGCCTGGACACACACAGTTTTAATAATAAGGAATTTATTTACAAGGGGAAGTCGGATGAACACAAGCAACTACAATACACAGGAAGCGGTTTGGGGACAGTTTACAGTTACACATACAAAGAACAAGGGAAAAGCACTACAACAGCTATCCCCCTTGACCTTGGATAGCTGCGGCTCCCTTACCAGGACAAACGATAGACCTTCCCAAACATAAATCAGTGCACTTACCTCCAATGAGGTGGTCTGTAAGAGAGACCAAGCCAGGCATATGTCTCACCTTTTATAGCATGGGGCTGGGCGAGATAATCCAATTAAGGTGACCAATAATTTAGGTGTGCATTGATTAGTTGGGAGGGACCAAATGTTGAATGGCATGTGGTGTGTCCTCCGACCAGCCAGGTGGCAGTGCGTCTGTCACGTGGCCGGTACCTCTGGATACACTCCACCCCTCGGAAGACGCACCACATAGCCAACACACACAAGAGGGTGAAACAACATCACATATACCAGAAATAACCATTTTTAAGCAGCTAAGTAAATGCAGAGACACTGTTAATCAGCAGGCATGCGCAACATAGTATTGTTACGTACCCCGTAACTGGGTCACTTACCAGCCAAGATAGAGAGGTCCGTTGAAGTCTGATGGTACTATTTTTAACAGTATTTATTGATTAAAACACACAAAAATAACATCGATGCAAACATACAGATAATATACGTCGTCAATACTAAATCTAAAAGCGCGGGTATAATAATAATCAATTAGAAATAGCTCTATCATTGTCTAGGGGATAATGTATTGTCCGATGGAAATATAAAAGTCACTCAAGTTCATTCAAGCTGTAGCTTTTGGTTGGAGAGAAAGATGGAGGTTTAACTTGCCCATTCCTTTTATGATGTCAATCCTTCGAAATGGCGTCGGTGGTGATCTCTTCCTTAGCTAAGCCACCTTCCATGGTAGGGCCTCAATCCTGGGGCAATGGGAAAGGACACACATGGGCCCTCCACCGGCTATCGCTATTAAACAACGTCATGGAACTTCTAGCGTTTCTCGTGGTGCGTGTCAAGGGCTGTTCCCCAGACCCTCTTTTATCCTGACTTACAGGGTCTCAGATGTCAATCAGGGTGGAATGATGCCATCCCCCAACCAGCCCACATTGCCTGAAGGCTTCCATGAAGTACAGTATTCAATACACAATTCCATCTCCAAGAGACAATGACCTTTTCTGTGGCTTTGTATCGCTGGGGCCAGGACATTCCAAACGTCTCTCTCTCTCTCATTTCCTGGGTCTCCTGACCTGACTTAATAGCGATCTTGCGATTCTCAAAAAGGAGGGAGGGCACAGATGTAACACCCCCTTTCTTCAATGCTTTTTTTACCATCGGATAAAAACGAAGTAATACAGAGTCTTACAGGATTTTAGAATCTAACACCATACAATTTTTTTTTCTACAGGGTAATAGTTATACATTCAATTTAGTATCTAGATGGTTACCGATTACATTGTCACTTCCTTTAATATCTTAATATCTTGTACCTTACTAAAGTCTTGTAGCATCAGACTCCAATTTAATAACCAACTATTTTTAGGTCTTATTTTTCTTTAGCCAACAAAAACTAAAGAGTTGTGATCTTAGCTTACGAGTATACTACAAAAGTTCATGCAAATACTAATCTTTATGTTGCTTTCAAACTTAACAGGCAGACTTCCATGGGGGTTGTCTTTTATTATTCACATGCTTTGTCGAAATCCCTTAAAACCGACTTCTGCCATTTAAAAATGGCGTCCCATTAACCCTCGCCTCTTTTCCGGTTAATTCCCATGTGGGGAGCTTATGCACCTTGGCAAAATAGGCTTTCGCCCGCTACTTCCATAGGAGTTATTTTATCAACAATGCGTTCCAAACTTAGACCATTTCCCAAATTTCCACCCAATTCTTTAATTTTACGCAAGTTGCTAATTGCCTTTTCAGGACCCTTGAGGCTGTTGGTTTTCAGTTTAAACTCTTTATTCAAACAGCATTTCAAATTCTGCCTTTTCACACCACACTCTGGAATAACAATAGCGTGTGGGGTCCCATTACCTTCCAACTCAACCTGTAATTGATTCACAGGCTTTGTGGTACTACGCCATTGTCTCTGTAGCCTGATTGCTGCATTTGATATCAGTCCAGCCTTTAAATTTTCTTCATTCAATTTGGGAACTACATATTTCCCTTCTCCTTCAATAATAATATTCATCTCCTCACTTTTGATCTCCTCATTAACTTTTAACACACCTTCGAGCACAAACACCTGGGAACTCTCACTTCCCACTATTACCAAGGTTAACCCTTTCTTCACTGAACCAAGTCTATCTGACCCACAAGGACTGCATTCCTTTTCAACCGAATCAAATACCTCAGACTTTTTCTGAGCTCCATTACTAGGTTCAGTACCACGTGCATCCACATCTTGGACACACTCAAACGGGACATTTGCCTCTTCCAGGCTTTCAATAGCCGTACCCGGTCCAAATTCTAAATTCCCCTGATTCTCCCAGCTACTCTCTGGGCAACTCCCTTCCGGAGTAAACTCAACCCCGCGGGCTGAAACAACCTCATCTGCCAACCCAGCAGACTTCTTCAAGGTAAGGGCACCCTTTTCATCTAGGACTGCCCTCATTTCATTATCGGGAACACCAATAGAATTTTCAACTTCTTCAAACAGTTCTGCCAAACCAGACAGATCATCCATGTCCAACTCTGGACCTTTTAACAGCTCTATCTGTTTCTCATCTTTATTTCGTGCCTCTAGAACTTTTCTCCTCGCTAAGGGCAGGTCTACCCCCTCTCCCTTACTCTCTTTTACTTTCCTATTTTCCGTCCCCCCCCACCCCTCTTGGTACAGGGTCAGTAAAAATGTCTCGGCCAAATCAATACTGGCCTGATTTAAACTGCTCTCTATTTCAGCTGCCTTTCTCGTCATGCTGCGAGTGATCGCGCATGTGGGATAGATCTTGGAATCTAGGGGGGGTACCGCAATGCTCAATGGCCAGCTCGTCAGCGTCATTGCTGACCAAACCTTACCACCGGCTAAATCATTATCAAGAAGGACGTCCGCGTCAGTTCTTGGGAATTCTGATCACACCCCTATTTCAACTGGTCCAGATACCAGCTCACAATCCATAATGATCCTACGCAAGGACACCATTTCCGTCCCTTTTCCTATTCCTTTCACAGCGACCATTCCCGTCTTGCAACCAAAATCCAGTACCTTACTGCTAATCAATGATAGTTCAGCCCCCTTGTCTCTCCAGATCCGTACTGGAACTGGTGTGTCTCCCTCCCTCACAGACACGTTTGACATACAAGTCTCAGATCCTGCTAGTACTCTGTCTACCCGGGGCTCTCTTGTCGATTTACTGAGTACCACAGCACATCCGATAGGGACTGCTGCTTTCCCTTTTCCTGTCTCTTACCTCGGAGCAAAGCACCGAGATGCAATATGCCCCCCTTTCCACAATTAAAACAGGTCAAGCCCGGAAATCTCTGGCCGTCTTGTCTTTCCCCCTCAATCTTACCACTCGCTCCCGGCGGGATCTCTGCCTCAGCTGGCGGGCTTTCTCGATTGTTCCCATGGTCTCTCTGGGAACTTTTATTCAAGGAAAACTTTGTCTTGTGGGTTAGGGCATATTCATCTGCGAACCTAGCAAATTCTGAGATGGACTTATTCGGCTTCTCATTCAAGTACATCTGGATATCCTCCAAAACACAACCTTTAAATTTCTCAATCAGAATTAACTCCCTGAGACGCCAAAAATCCTCTGCCACTATTTCTGCTGTACACCAACGGTCCAAGAGCACGCCTTTCTCATAGGCAAACTCGGTATACGTCTGATTCCACCCTTTCTTTAAATTTCTGAACTTTTGTCTATACGCTTCAGGCACCAATTCATAACTCCGGAGAATGGCCGCTTTTACTTTGTCATAACTCTCCGCCTCTTTCTCCTCCATGGACAACGCTGTATGTGCTTGTTGTGCCTTCCCTTTTAACACACTTTGTAACAACGCCACCCACTGATTTCTGGGCCACTTCTGATTCACTGCCACTTTCTCAAAAAGCAAGAAATAACTCTCAACATCCATCTCCTCGAACGGAGGTACTAACCTCAACTCCCGACTAACATTAAACCGCTCCTCTTGGTCTGACCCTTGAGCTCTTTGCTCTTGCCTGAACTTCTCCATCTCCAAGTCATGTTTCCTCTGTTTCTCCGCCTCCCTCTCCTTCTCGGCTCTTTCCTTTTCTTTCTCAGCTCTCTCCCTCTCTCTCGGCCCTCTCTCTCTCCTTTTCAGCTGCTTTCAGCTGTTTTAACTGAATTTCATGCTCCCTTTGTTTCTCAGCCCCATCCTGCTCCCTTTTCACCTCTAACTCCTTTAGCTGGAGTGCATGCTCCCTTTGTTTGTCGGCCCTTTCTTTCTCTCTCTCGGCTCTCTCTTTCTCTTTCTCGGCTCTCTCTTTCTCCTTCTCAGCTGCTTGCAGCTGCTTTAACTTAATTGCATGTTCCAAACTTAATTTCTCCAACTCTAACTGAGCCGTCCCACTAGCTGGTACCTTTTCAGGGATATTTTCCAATACCTCAGCTGCAATCACATTCTTCCCAATATAATACTGAGTTATTGCCCTTCGCACCTCCCGCTTTTTCATTGACAACCTCACCTCTGCGAGGTTTAACCCCTTCGCCACATTTATCAAGTTTGATTTGGTGGCCGCCTCTAGCGCCTCCAGAGTCAGGTTTTCTATAAATTCACCCACGTCCATCTTTGCTGGTTTCCCGTCTGGCTACCCGCGTAACCAGATCCAAGTTTGGACTTACAATCCCGATTCACTGGCCTCCCAATTTGGTGTCAAATCCCGAGACGAGAACCCCAACTGTTACGTACCCTGTAACTGGGTCACTTACCAGCAAAGATAGAGAGGTCCGTTGAAGTCTGATGGTACTATTTTTAACAGTATTTATTGATTAAAATACACAAAAATAACATCGATGCAAACATACAGATAATATACGTCGTCAATACTAAATCTAAAAGCGCAGGGATAATAATAATCAATAAGAAATAGCTCTGTCGTTGTCTAGGGGATAATGTATTGTCCGATGGAAATATAAAAGTCACTCAAGTTCATTCAAACTGCAGCTTTTGGTTGGCGAGAAAGGCGGAGGTTTAACTTGCCCATTCCTTTTATGATGTCGATCCTTCGAAATGGCGTCGGTGGTGATCTCTTCCTTAGCTAAGCCACCTTCCATGGTAGGGCCTCAATCCCGGGGCAACAGGAAAGGACACACGTGGGCCCTCCTCCGGCTATCGCTATTAAACGCCGTCACAGAACTTCTAGCATTTCTCCTGGTGCATGTCAAGGGCTGTTCCCCAGACCCTCATTTATCCTGACTCACAGGGTCTCAGATGTCAATCAGGGTGGAATGATGCCATCCTTCAACCAGCCCACGTTGCCTGAGGGCTTCCATGAAGTACAGTACTCAATACACAATTCTGTCTCCAAGAGACAATGACCTTTTCTGTGGCTTTGTATCGCTGGGGCCAGGACATTCCAAACGTCTCTCTCTCATTTCCTGGGTCTCCTGACCTGACTTAATAGCGATCTTGCGATTCTCAAAAAGGAGGGAAGGCACAGGCGTAACAGTATAAAAATGGCTTTGATTACAAGGATGAGTGCGATGGACCAGTGAATGACAATTGCCCACCACCCCTCCAGGGACCCAAACGGCCACCAATTGCCCCATGAGGTGTTGTGCTGGAGGGGCTGGTCCCTTGATTTTTGAGTTTTAGCCACCGAGTCCCGAATGTGAGCTGCCAAGTGAGTGATGTTGCTGGGCTCATCAGGGATAAAGGTACAGCATTCCTTACTGCACACGTTTCACCATCAGCAGCGAGTAGGTAGTCCAGGGCCATTTGGTTCTGCAGGGCGACCATCCTGACAGCTGTCAGTTTTGCCGCCGTTCGGGTGAGGACATCCTCCGTGTGTTGTAGGGCCACTGCCGTCTCGTTGGCCAGAGTCTCGAGCACACTGGTCATCTGGATCACCTCCCGGGACAGCCGGGCCGGACCATCCTTCGTGTGTTGTAGGGCCACTGCCGTCTCGTTGGCCAGAGTCTCGAGCACACTGGTCATCTGGATCACCTCCCGGGACAGCCGGGTTGTGCCATAACTGGGAAAGGCTATCATTCAGAACCCCTCTGCCTCTGTAATGGCCCTCTTGTCCCGGTAGCCGCTGTACGCCAGATGCTCCCCAAGGTCATTCAGGGGGTGGATGAAGGGCACCACATATGCTGGAAAGCAGCAGCCGTACCAGCTCGTGGGGAGCCACGAATAGGCGCGGTGGCCGCAGATCCAGTGGGTCCCGTTCAGGGTCCAGGGAGCTCCAAGCTTAGCGGCATCGTCGGCAGTGGTCACTGGGGCACCCGGGTACCAGTTTCACTGACAGTTGCTGTGACCAACAGAAAAGTTAGAAGTGTGCGCATTGCGGAGTCTGCACCAGCATTCTTTAGGTATACTCACTGGCTGTGGAATAACTCTGAGGGTGGGGACTCGGGTGGAGGTCGAAGTGTAGGGAGAGAAATACCAGTTCCTGAAGCACCCACCCCATCAGGGGTCAAGGAACGAGATGTTGTGTAGTGGGGAGGAGAGTGGTGGGGGACTGCCAGCAGGGCCCCCCCCCCAAACAGATATACCAAAACCAGCAGGAGCAAACAGTCTGTGGAAACAGTTCATCTCAATGTCATCCAGCGGGATCGGCGTGAGTGGCAGCACATCATCAGCGTGTGCTGGGGCCCGCAAGCAGATCCAGCAGTCCGATTGGTTGGTGTTGCTGGCAAACTCGTAAGCGACCCTGAGGAAGGTGTTGGCAGCTGTCACGGAGCCGAGCATCACAGCGACCAGGAGGGATGACTGGAGTCGCACCATTGTCCTGTAGAGGGAGACGGGGGTGGAGGGGTGGGGGTAGGTGTCGGAGGAAACTCATTCCCGTCTGGTTAAATGCCAGGTATGTATACAGGACAAATCAGATTTGCCCGGAATGGCAACCCAGCGGGTGTCCCCTGGACTGCGCGGGACAATTTCTCCCTTTCTAGGGAGGCTCTGCGGCTGTCGGATCCATACTCTGCCCGAGTCCTCGGCCTCGGGGGGTTCGGTGGTTTCCCAGTTGGGAGATGGGGACTGTGCCAGGTGGCGGGCCAGTGGGGATCCCCCTTGGCTAGCGGGCCGTGTGTTTAACTGGTCAACAGCCTGCTGAAGGACACTTAGCCACCCCTGCAGGGTGTCAGAGTGCGGATTTTTTCCTTGAGTTCATTCTCTCAATTAAGCCCGTTGCCTGGGGATGGTGGGGTATATGGAACAGCCACGAGATCCCCGCCTCAGCCGCCCAGGTCTGGGCCTTGGTCCCAGCAAAGTGTGAGCCCTGATCAGATTGTACCTCCCATGGGACCCCATAGAGAGAGGAGAGGTGCTGTAATCCTCTGATGGTGCCGTTCTGGTCGGCCCTCTCACAGGGCACTGCCACCAGGACACCCGAGTATGTGTCCACCATCGTGAGGACATACTGCTTCTTATTCTGACACGGGAGCGGTCCAATATAGTCAATTTGCCATACCTGACCCGCTCCCGTGTCGCGACGAATGTGGCCCGGTGGCCATGTCGCCCAGTCCCGTGGCTTGACTTGCTGGATGATGGGGCAGTTACCTACAGATGTTTTACATTGATTGAGTGTCAAGGTGACACCGAATTGTTCAGCCCAGCGCCGCGTGCCATCGGCCCCTAAGTGGCCACCTTTGCGGCGTGCCCACGCAGCTAGTGCACTGGGGTCTGTGTCAGGGGTGGAAGTGGTGGCAGATGATATTTGGGCAGCCTGGTCCACAGCAGCGTTAAACGTTCCTCTTCATTGTCTTTCTGGGTATGGGCATCCACATGGTGGACAGAAATTTTTCTGTGGGTAGCCTGGTCCCAAATGAAACGCCAGTGGTGCTGTCCCCAGAGGGAACGTCCATGTATTTCCCACCCCATGTCTTGCCAACGGGCCATCCACACTGCAATGCCGTTAGCTACTGCCCAGGAGTCAGTATAGATGTGGACTGGTCCGGTAGTGTTTTGGAGGGTGAGGGCTACTGCCAACAGCTCGGCAAGTTGACTGGAACCCCCCTCTCCCTCGGTGGTTAAAATTCTACCCGTGGTAGGATGAAGTGCTGCCGCTTTCCAAAATTGTTTACCCCCTTTCCAGCGGCTGGAACCATCTGTGAACCAGGCGCGCGGTTTGCTGTCGGGGTCGAGGGAATCGAAGGGTTGACCCCAACATGCTGGGGAGCATTTTGTACCTCGGGGACGTCCGGGGCAGGGTCCTGGGACTGGGGGAAAGCCATGACTTGTTCATGGAGGCGGCTGACTCCTTCAGGACCGGGCTCAGCCCAGTCCACAATGTACCACTTCCACTTGACAATGGAGGACCTCTGGGCACAGCCCTCCTTGTGGGTAGAATCGGGGGACTTGACCCATCGCATTATGTGGAGAAAGGGTCGGTGCCTGTTTGGTGTTCTGTGGCGAGGAGTGCCAGGTAGCAAGCTAGTAACTGGCACTCGAAGGGGCTGTAGCGCACTGCCACTTCAGGTAGGGACTTAGTCCAGAAACCGAGGGGGACTCTAAGGCCTGGGGTCTTCTGCCAGAGGCTCCACTCGGCGACCGTCTCGCTCGCCTGTAACACAAAAGGCAGACCCGCGGGAAGAAAGTGGCATGGCTTGTTCCACCGCTAGTTTTGCCATATCAAAGGCAGCCTGTTCCTCTAGCCCCCAAAGAAATGTGGATTTTTTCCTGGAGATCCTATAGAGTGGCCGGAGAAGCATGGTCAAGTGGGGTTTATGCTGCCGCCATTAGCCCAGGAGCCCCACGAATCTCTGTGTGCCAGTTTTATTCGAGGGGACGGCAAAATATAAAATTTTATTTTTAGCGGCATTGGGTATGCTTCTGTGCCCGGAGTTCCATTGTACTCCAAGGAAAACGACACCCTGGCTGGGGCCCTGCATCTTTTCCATATTAATGGCCCAGCCCCGTCCCCTGAGGGATTCGATTAGCATGTGAAGGGCCTTTGACACAATGGTCTCAGGAGGGCCTTGGAGAAGAATATCCTCTATATAATGTGCGATTGAAATCTCCGGTGGGAATTGGATGTTGTGTAAATCGTGGGCGACAAGGCCATGGCAGATAGTGGGGCTGTGAATGTAGCCTTGGGGCAGGCGACAGTGTATTGTCTGCTATCCCAAGTAAAGGCAAACTGGTCTTGGCTATCTGAGAGCAGGGGAATCGACAAAAATGCATTCGCTAAATCGACAACAGCGTACCAGGGTTTATGGGGACGGCCTGCGATGTCTTCAACAAGGGTGACAATGTCAGGTACAGCGGCGGCGAGGGGGGGTGCAGCCTTGTTCAATTGCCTACAATCAACAGTCATCCGCCAGGAGCCGTTCCGCTTACAGACAGGCCAAATGGGGCTATTGAAAGGCGAGGCAGCGGTTCTAATAATCCCTTCCCATAACAGGGCTTGAATGGAGTCTGCGATTTCTGGGCGCCCCCCCCCCCCCCCAGCACTCTGTACTGACTGTTACAGATGATCTTGGGGAGGAAGGGGGAATAACAATTGGCTCCCACTTAGCCGCCCCGACGACAATAGTGGCTCGCACGATGCCGAAGGTGAACTTGCCCCTGTTTGTTTCAAGTGATTGTCCCTTTAAAACATTGATCCCGAGGATACATTCCGGGGAGGAGGCAATAAGGACTTGTACACGTCTGGGGGAATGGTTGCCTATGGCTAGGCGAAGGGTGACCTCCCTAGCTGGTAACAGGGAGCCCCCCAATCCCTCTATCTGCATGTCCGTACCCCTCCATAAGGCAGGATTGCCTGGGATAATCGTGTGCAGGGCGCCTGTGTCAACAAGCGCCGTCCACCTCTGTGTGTTTCCCTTTCCCCAGTGTACTGTGACGGGTATATGTGGCCTCAGGTCCACCTCAGTGTGTTTCCCTTTCCCCAATGTACTGCGACGGGTATATGTGGCCTCAGGTCCCCCGGGAGGGAAAGGGCAAGAGAGCAAATGCTCCGGGGGCCCTGGCCTTCATCCTCTGGGAGAGGGGAAAGAGGGCTGCCATGCCGGGGGTGAGGCACTTTGCTGATGGAGGTGGGACATTTCCTGCCTGACGAGTTGTCTGAGTTCTGCTTCGAGGGCCTTCGAGACAGTTTCAGGCAGGGGAGGTGCGGAGGGTGGCTCGGTGTGGGCATGGTCTCACCTGGTGGTCTTTTTGTAACTAGTCTTCCCCCTGCAATGCTCCTTCCACAGGGCATATGGGTTGGGGGTGGGAATGCCATCTATCTGGTTACGATCCACCCCTGCATGCAGCAGGTCTGTGTACAGCTGCCTGTGTGTATATCTGAGAGGGATAGTGTCTAGGGCCCTTGTCTCAGTCTTGCGGACCTGCATAGGTGCCCCGCTCTGCATATATTCTAATCCCTCCAGGAGGGTGATGGCATCCCATACGGTCCTACCGCTGGCTGGTGCCATGAGGGGCAGGATTACCGTCTTCAGATCGGGGCACGCGGTAGTGACCAAGTATCCCGCGAGGGCACCGGTCACTCGTGTGTTTTCGAGGAAGTTACGGTCACAGGCACCTTGATAGATGCCGTTGTCCAGTGCCCATTCCCTGATAACCCGGGTGCCCTCACTGACCGTACCCCATTGCGAGCACCCGTGTAGATCCCACTCCAGTAGTGTTCCGCGGTCACTACCCGATCCCACAGGGTTGTGCCGTTGCAGATTATTGTTTATGCTCTGCTGGTCAGAGAGGCTTCCCAGGGCGCTTGCTTCCTGATGGGAGAGGCTGAGGTTGGGCCCCCCCTTGTCTCACAGCCGGAGCAGCCAGGCAGCAAGATGCTCGCCTGGTCGTTGGCGGTAGCGATCCGCCAACTGGGTCAGCTCCTTGGGGGAGGTCCCAGGTCTCCGTGGTCTTGGAGTGACTAGGGGAAGGTCCGGCCAACTCCCCCTCGTTCCCTTCCTCCCTGCGATGAACCTGGGACATCGTGGTGACGGGTTGGGCATGTTGGAGCTCGGGTGAGAAGGGGGAAGGGTGGTTGTGGGACCTTGGCTCCTCGGGCATCCCCTTGTCGTCACTACCAGCCAGATGTCCCCATCCCCCAGCCCTGCGTCCAGCTTGTCGCCGCACTGGACTAAGGCTGGAATCTTTAATGGGTCCGGCTGCCAGCCAGACCGATGGGCTGCCCTGGCCGGCTGAAGTTTTATGAGGCGACAGGCAAGTTCAGTTCCCCTAACTTCAAGGTCATCGGCTCGGGCCTGGGCAGCCTGTGCTGCTTCCTTCAGCGTGCAACAACGCTGACTGAGGTCTTCAATTTCCCTGTCCTTCTTGACTCCCCTTGGCTTTGGGGAACCCTGATTCCTTCAGGAGGGAGACCACATGAGGGCCCAGCTTCTCTCCACGGGGCTCTAACTGCTCAGACCAGTCCGCTGGTTTTCCGTGGTCTGCCAGCATGCTGGCCAGACTCTCAAATCCCTCTCTTTCATCAGCCCACCCAGGGATCTTATCCTGGGTGCCTGCACTGGCTTTCTTCCCCTTATTCCAGAACATTATCCCCTGTGCTTGTGTCCAGCCAAAACCTATGAGACCCTGCTCCGCAGCACCAAATGTTGTGATGGAAAATAACTGGTTCTTTGAGTCTCAACAGTAGAGGCCTGGACACACACAGTTTTAATAATAAGGAATTTATTTACAAGGGGAAGACAGGTCAACACAAGCAACTACAAAACACAGGAAGCAGTGTGGGGACAGGGTACGGTTACACATACAAAGAACAAGGGAAAAGCACTACGACAGCTATCCCCCTTGACCTTGGATAACCACGGCTCCCTTACCAGGACAAACGATAGACCTTCCCAAACATAAATCAATGCACTTACCTTCAATGAGGTGGTCTGTAAGAGAGACCAAGCCAGGCACACGTCTCACCTTTTATAGCATGGGGCTGGGCGAGATAATCCAATTAAGGTGACCAATAATTTAGGTGTGCATTGATTAGTTGGGAGGGACCAAATGTTGCTTAGCATGTGGTGTGTCCTCCGACCAGCCAGGTGGCAGTGCGTCTGTCATGTGGTCGGTATCTCTGGTCTTCAGTCCCCAGTACCTCTTCCCTGATGTTAGCAATGAGAACGCTGGATAGTGAGGCTCCTTAATGATAGATACCACCTTCCTGAGGCCCACCTCTGGAAGATGTCCTCAATGGTGGGAAAATTTGTGCGCATGATAGAGCTAATTGAGTGTAAAACTGTCTGCAGCCTCTTCTGATCCTGATATGTGTACTCCCAACTTCACTTTTCTGAAGTCCACAAGCAGTTTCTTGGTCTTGCTGATGTTGAGTGCAAGGCTGTTGTGATACCACTCAAGCAGCTGATCTATCTCATTCTTGTACACCTCCTCATCTCCATCTGAGATTCTGCCAACAGCAGTGGAATAATTGGTGAATTTGAGTTATGCCTAGCCAAAGAGTTACGAATATATAGAGAGAGTAGAACAGTGGGCTAAGCACGCACCCTTGAGGTGCACCTGTATTAATTGTTAACAAAGAGGAGATTTTTATGTTTTGTAACTCCAAAGCATAAAACTAATTGAAAGCAAAAAGACAGAGGTGAGAATAACATACAGTACTTTGCAAAAGTCTTGGACACTCTGGCTAATATATATGCCTAAGACTTTTGCAAAGTACTATACCTTAGTTTCATTTTTACTTTAAGCAAAGCATGAATGAATGACGTGGTAGTGTCATGATGTATGCAATTCACTTATTTTTATATACAACCCATAAAGAATGCTTAATCAAATGATATATTTATAATATTACTCAAATGCTACTGAAATATTAAAAACACAACAGAGATGTTATCACTAATCTGTTCTGACTGTGGTCTCCTGATGAGGAAGCCCGTTGCACAGAGGCCCAGGTTTGTGGATTTGTAAACTTGTAAACTTGATAAACTTGTGGATTAGTAGTGAGGGGACAGTGGTATTGAATGCTGAGCTGTAGTCAATAAACACTAGCCTGACACATGCTTTGTTGTCTAGGTCAGGGGTCAGCAACCTTTACCACTGAAAGAGCCACTTGGACCAGTTTCCCACAGAAAAGAAAACACTGGGAGCCGCAAAACCCGTTTGACATTTAAAATGAAATAACACTGCATACAACGTTTTGTTTTGCCTTTATGCTATGTATAAACAAACTATAATGTGTTGCATTTATGAAATTGATGAACTCCTGCAGAGAAAACGAAATTACATTTCTGCATGCAACAAAAACATTTTGAACTCTGAAAAAAAGACGTTGGGTTGAAGGTTACTTTTAAGTAAAATACTCAACGTCTATTTGAGTCCTTCTTGTATTTATGAAAAACGCCAAACTTAAATTTGCCGCCAGCAGCAAACCAAAAATAACGTCAGCCAGCTGTCAACCTGAAAAATAAAAGGACTATTTCACTGAACAATGAAAACATATGAATATACGTAAAATAATAGGCAATTAAAATATTTATCATACTTGTTCAGGTTGACTCACACCTGACAATGCAGTCGTATTCAGTAGGGATGGATCGATGCTTAGGGGAGTGACCGGGAAGGATAATGTGTTTTTTCCCTCTCTGAACTCACAGAAGCGTTTCCCAAACGATGTTTGCATTGCGATGATTGCAGAATGTAAATACTCCGAATTTATCATGTCGTGACCTTGTTTGAACTCTCTCAAATTGGGGAAGTGAGACAAAGTGCCTTTCTGTAAATCTCTGGCAAGCAACGTCAACTTGCGCTCGAATGCCAAAACATCCTCCAACATGTGCAGGGCTGTACGTCCTTACCCCGTTGAAGAGCTGTGTTCAGCGTGTTCAGGTGCGCTGTCATGTCTACCATGAAGTGTAGCTTTTCCAGCCACTCTGGCTGTTCCAGCTCAGGAAAGTTGAGCCCTTTGCTGCCCAGGAAAGTTTTCACTTCTTCCAGACACGCGACAAAGCGTTTCAGCATCTTCCCTCTGGACAGCCAGCGATAAAAACACGTTGTAGCGGTGTGCTACACGCAGTCAGTAAACTGCAGTCAAAGATAGCTTTATTCGAACTTTATTTAAACAGCCTTGCTTTTAAGCCTCCCTCAACCCGCCCCCCATGGGCGCGGATGCTGCAAAAGACACGTACTCACAAACCCCCGTAGGCTATCTCCCTTAGCCTGAACGCTGGCTAATTGTGAGCCGGTTCGGATGTGTCAGGAAATGGTTCGCCACAACATCTTATTTAGATTGTACAAGATCACCATAATCTTCAAATTTAGATTTACATTTCAAAAACTAACAAACTAACATAACATTTTAATTAAATACTGACCATGTAGCGGTGTGCTACACGCAGCGCTAAAATTACGACACAGAGTCGGTAACTGCAGTCGAAGGAAAAAACTTTATTCGAAATCTTCAGCCTCACTTTTAAGCCTCCCTCAACCTGCCCCCCATGGCGCAGAGGCTCCAAAGCTCTGTGCTCGCAAACCCCCGTAGGCTATCTAATTGTGAGTCGGTTCGGATGTGCCAGGAAAAGGGTCGCCACAACCATTTATTTCCCAAAGCAACAGGGAGCCGCAGCACAGACGTAAAAGAGCCACATGTGGCTCCGGAGCCGCGGGTTGCCGACCCCCGGTCTAGGTGCTCTGAATCTGAGTGGATAGTCAGTGAGATTGCATTGCTGTAGACCTCTACAGCTGCTGCAACTTTATTAAATATTAGTTAGGCCACAAAAGGACTGAAAGAAGCTACAGAAAGTTGTAAAACTAGTCAGCTCCATTATTGGTACTATCCTCCATGTTATCCAAGACATAGAACCATAGGACTATAGAACATTACAGCACAGAAACAGGCCTTTTGGCCCTTCTTGGCTGTGCCAAACCATTTTTCTGCTTTTTCCCATTGACCTGCACCTGGACCATATCCCTCCATACACCTCTCATCCACGTACCTTTACAAGTTTTTCTTAAATGTTAAAAGTGAGCCCACATTTACAACTTCATCTGGCAGCTTATTCCACACTCCCACCACTCTCTGTGTGAAGAAGCCCCCCCCCAATGTTCCCTTTAAACATCACCCCCTTCAACCTTAACCCTTCTCCTCTGTTTTTTTTTCTCCCCTAGCCTCAGTGGAAAAAGCCTGCTTGCGTTCTCTCTGTCTATACCCATCATAATTTTATATACCTCTACCAAATCTCCCCTCATTCTTCTACGCTCCAGGGAATAAAGTCCTAACCTATTCAACCTTTCTCTGTAACTCGGTTTCTCAAGTCCCAGCAACGTCCTTGTAAACCTTCTCTGCACTCTTTCAACCTTATTAATATCTTTCCTGTAATTAGGTGACCAAAACTGCACACAATACTCCAAATTTGGCCTCATCAATGCCTTATACAACCTCAACATAACATTCCAACTCTTATACTCAATACTTTGATTTATAAAGGCCAATGTACCAAAAGCTCCCTTTACTACCCTATCTACCTGTGATGCCACTTTTATGGAATTTTATATCTGTATTCCTAGATCCCTTTGTTCTACTGCACTCCTCAGTATCCTAACATTTACCTTGTATGTTCTACCTCGGTTTGTCCTTCCAAAGTGCAATATCTTACACTTGTCTGTATTAAACTCAATATGTTATTTTCCACCCCATTTTTCCAGCTGGTCCAGATCCCTCTGCAAGCTTTGAAAACCTTCCGCACAGTCCACTACACCTCCAATCTTTGTATCATCAGCAAATTTGCTGATCCAATTTACCACATTATCATCCGGAGTATTGATATAGATGACAAACAACAATGGACCCAGCACTGATCCCTGTGGCACAGCACTAGTCACAGGCCTCCACTCAGAGAAGCAATCCTCCACTACCACTCTCTGACTTCTCCCATTGAGCCAATGTCTAATCCAATTTACTACCTCACCATGTATACCTAGCATCTAAATCTTCCTAACTAACCTCCCATGTGGGACCTTGTCAAAGGCCTTACTGAAGTCCATGTGGACAACATCCACTGCCTTCCCTTCATTCACTTTGGTTGTAACCACCTTGAAAAACTCTAATGGATTTGTTAAACATGACCTACCACGCACAAAGCCGTGTTGACTCTCCCTAATAAGTCTCTCTCCATCCAAATACTTGTAGATCCTATCTCTTAGTATTCCTTCCAATAATTTACCTACTACAGACATAAAACTTACTGGCCCATAATTTCCCAGATTACTTTTTGAGCCGTTTTTAAACAACGGAACAACATGAGCTATCCTCTAATTCTCCAGCACCTCACCCATAGATACTGACATTTTAAATACATCTTCAAGGAGTGGTGCCTCAGAAAGGCAGCATCCATTATTAAGGACTCCCATCACTCAGGACTTGCCCTCTTTTCATTGTTACAGTCAGGAAGGAGGTACAGAAGTCTGAAGGTACACACTCCACGATTCCAGAACAGCTTCTTCCTTCTGCCATCTGATTTCTAAATGGACATTGAACCCATGAACATTACCTCACTTATTATTTATTTTTGCACTACTATTTTTAATTTAACTATTTAATATACATATATATTTACTGTAATTTATTTTTTCTATATTCATCGTAGTGCTGCTGCTGCTAAGATAACAAGTTTCTCAACATATGCCAATAATATTAAATCCGATTCTGACCCTGATTCTGATTCTAACCTGTTGTGACAGTAGGCAAATTATAAAGGTGTAAGTCTTTGCTCAAGAAAGTGTCAATTCTAGCCATGACCAATCTCTCAAAGCACTTCACCAGAGTAGATGTGGATGCTACTGGGCAATAGTTGCTGAAGCCGCTCACCTTGCTCTTCTTGGACACTAATATGATTAATGTCCTTTTGAAGCCAGTGGGAACCTTTGACAGTAGCAATGAGAGATTGAAGAATGGGTAGCATCTAACTCAATCAGTTTATTGGATCCTTACTTATTGGACTAGAAACTTATCACTTTGTAAAACAAGTCATTTCAGGCAAGGCACATGATATTGCATTCCATTACAAACAATGGAATATGACATTAAAACGTATTCACTTCACTATGTCATACTTTGTACTCTTGCTGGGGAAGGTTATATACATCAAAAATCAAACTAGAGTGGACACGCATGCTGTATGCTTTAATCCTATGTATGAGCATAATAGGTAGTTAAGAGCGGTAAGTTTTTGTGTTGTGCATCAAGGAGCAAGGAATATTTCATCTCCAATGCATGGCAGGGATTTTGCCAGGGATTGAGATGTTCTTCCCAACATGGCCAACTTCATCAACTTGTCTGTAGAAGTGAGGGGTAAAAATCTACATTCTCGGCTGCTACTAATATTGCAGTTTATTAGTCTTTGATCTCCACCACAGCTTGTCTCTACACACTTGTCAAACACTGAGAGACTAAAGAAAGAGAAAGGTGTTGCCATATTTTCCTCGAAGCATTCTCACACATCCATTAAAGTAATGCAGATTTACTTTGACTTTATATTACTGCACAATCTCCATATCCCTTAACAATCCAGAAATGTGTGCTTTAACAAATGATGATTGCTCCAGCTCACTGGGATAGAGGATTCCGAAGAAAAGTCACTAGTCTCATATTGAAGAAATTTCTTCCCTTTTGGCCCTCAATGGCTTACCATATATTCTGACTTTGCGACTGCCTTGTTCTGTACTCTTCAGCCATGGAAGCATCCTCTCTACTTGCAGTCTACTGTAAGCTATCATAAATTTCAATCAGATTTCCTCTCAAAAGAATGCAGGCCTGGTCTACTGGACTTCTCCTCATGGCAGAAAACCTGCCATCCCTGGAATCAGTTTCATGAAACTCCTCTACATTCCCTGTATATGAAGTCTATGTTTTTTTTAAGTAAGGAAACCAAAACTGTAATATTCCAGAAACAGTCTTGCCAAGTCCCTTATAAATGCAATAGACATCTTTATTCCAGTACTCAGATTAGCTCATAATAAAAGCCAACATACCATTAGTTTTCCTAACTGATTGCTACATATGCATTCAAAAATGGTCTGCTTTTCTGTTTTGTGTATTGAACTTATCATTTTTCAACATTATCATGTAACTGCTATGCTCTTGCCCTCTTAACTCAGCTTTCCTACATCTTTTTTAAACATTTTTATATCATTCTCCTTACTCACATTTCCACTTAATAATGCAGTTTCAGTTCAAAATAATGTCAGGCTTGTCATAAGATGTTAAGTAAATCAGTGCCATAGTGTCAGTGGCACCATATACCACAGGGAAGCATTCAATCTTCAATCCAGTAAGAAAGAATACAATGACTAACTCTGTTCTCAGTACTACCATCACTTCTGAGGAGAAAGTTTACCCAGTCTGTAGGCATCTATTTTTGTACAGCCTTTTCCTAAAAATTTGAAACTTCATACAAGTGTGCAAAAGTTCATCACCATACACTTCAATGTTTCAATGTAAAACAATGACATAAACTAATAAACAGTTGTTCATAATCCACTAAATAAAGCAGGTTGACAGTGAGCATCATAAGTTCTGATTAACTTCATGCAGAGCTTTGCAAAGATAAAAGGAATCCTACTAATCCTGGGCTTCACCATGGAACTCCAAAATGGCAGCAGTGTAATTGAATTATCATTGCATACTGGCATCATGATCTGCCACCTCTGCATGATGTCAGCAGCTGTTAAATGTACATTAGCAAATCTTTTAACAAATGATACACAGAGTAAATTTTTACCACCTGTGGTGCTTCTGTTGTTCTATGTCGAAGCACACAAGATGAGATGCCTTAGGTGCCAGTGCCGTAGAAATTATTCAGTGCATTTTAAATTTATAATTAAGA
Organism: Hypanus sabinus; assembly: GCF_030144855.1. Lineage (NCBI taxonomy): Eukaryota > Metazoa > Chordata > Chondrichthyes > Myliobatiformes > Dasyatidae > Hypanus > Hypanus sabinus. The sequence continues at coordinate 151,004,723 of NC_082706.1, forward strand.
CCCTCCATTTTTAGAAAGGAAGTTATGGGTTTTATCTTTGTGGCTAGCAATACACATGACACTGGTTAAGATAAATGAAATTATTCACAGATGAAGATGAAAGGCCTTTCAAATTAAAAAAAATAATAATTGGTTAACAAGCTTGAATCACATGGAAAAATGTTAATATGAAATTCACGAATGTTAAATTGAACTCAGTTCACAATGTCTATCGTCAATATTTTAAGTCTCTTATGGGAAGTGCATTTCAATGGCAAAGCTGATATTCATTGCTTATCTTAATGAGAGTATCATGAATCACTTGGGTGGAGATGATGGACCTTGAACCACTGTGGTCATGATGAAGATAATTATTCATTGCTCTCTGAAATTTTAGAGCCTATTTTCAAATCATGATAGTGTTTGCCTTGAAGGAATTCTGCTGCAATGTGATAATAATAAGATAAAATGACACTGACAGAAATATTTTCTGAGTTTAAAGATCAGCAAACTGTTTTGACAGCTTAATCAACTCAGAAAGCATCCTATTTCTTAATGTTAGGGGATGAGTTGATTATCGTTAGCCTTTAGCCGATCTGTCTTTGGAACGCCATCACCTAGAAATTACTCAGTGGGCAGTACCTCAAAAATTTCATGGGAACTGTAGCTACTACAATAGTGTACTTTTAGTACTATCCATCATTAATGAACTTCTGGTGTCTGATTCTTCTTTAATTCTGAAGAAAAAAAACACATCTACTTCAGAAACAAGTAATTCAGTGATTTAAAATATTTTTGAAATTACATGCAAATTATTTGATCAGCACAATCTTTTAATCAGAGATCAAAAATAATAAATATAAGATGTAATTCACATACCTGTAATTCAAAAACAGATTGAAAATAAATTTGCTGCTAGAAAAAAATGTAATGCAGAATTCCATGGAATATGAAAGTTCAGCCTTGCACAGAAGGACGAGTTTTGTAGAATGTGAGAGACTACTCTGTGCCTTCATATGCTGTAGTTACTTCAAAAATACATGAAGAACATAGTTCAAGGTTCATTTTATTGTCAAAGTATCCATGTACAGTACAACTCTGATATTTATCTTCTCCAGTTAGTCATGAAACACACCGGAAAAAGGAAAAGAAACAAAACTCACAGACCCCAGAATCTCCCTCCCCTCCCCGCAGCAAAAGAATGGTGACAATAACAATCCTCTGGAGCAGCATGTAATCCAGATGTCATGATTCATTTAAAACAATTTGACTGCTTCAGCATGAGATAGAGACTTATATAATTTTGAATTATTCTGATGTTGCATAGGTATATAGAACTATTTCTGAAACTGCACAGAATAAATTACATTTGAAAACATAATTGAATAGTTTGCTGAGATTTAATAGAAACAGGATATGTTTTTACAGAATAATTTTCTAATTTAAGTAATTTCCCTCACAGAACCCTGACTCTATAAAAACACTCAGTTTTCCCTCCAAAATATATTAGAAAATCAAGTTCATGTTCATGTTTAATTGTCATTCAAACTTTAACGAACATCTGTTAATCCATGAATACAGCCAAATTAAACAGCATTACTCTGGGTCCAAGGTGCAAAATACAGTACCGACAATCATGCACAGCACAAGGTATATACAGCACATGCAAGAAGCAAGCACATATAAGATAGTAGTAAAATGCAGTCAAACAAAAAAATATAGCCCAGTTCCCTGAGTCCATGAATGATGTAGCAACCTGCAGTTGAATGCAGTGCAGCTTGTCTTCTACTGAGAGAACACTGAGGGGGAACATCAGCTCCAGCAGACCCCACGACACACTGCCGCACTTCGGTGTAGCACCCAACTCTAACGCTTCCCCCAGGCTATACTGCAGCTTGAGGCTCAGTCCTCGCTATGAATGAGGCCATGCAACTCCCTTGCCATCCACCCCCGCTGTACGCCAATAAACCAACTGAATTGGATTTGCAACATTCCATACCACCAATGTCAACAGAGTCTTGCAATCACAGGAAAAGTGACTAAGATGATCACTAACATGAAAAGATCTGCAGATGCTGGAAATCCAAAGCAACACACACAAAATGCTGGAGGACCTCAGCAGGTCAGGCAGCACCTATGGAAAAGAGTAAACGGTTGATATTTTGGGCCGACAATCTTCAGATTTGATAAGGTCAATGATGGTGGATGTGACAAAGGCCTTGTGCTCCTTAGTGGGGTCCTGTTCAAGGAGTAAGTAAGAGGAGGTTCTGAAAGTTGCTGCCTGGCCTCAGCAAGGTAGAGGTCAGTCTGCCAGACTACTACAGCATGCCCCTTTCAGCGGGTTTGATGGTGAGGTTGGGAGTAGTGCAGAGAGTGTGCAGAGCAGGGCGTTCAAAGGGATCGAGGTTAGAATTGGAGAGAGGAGCATTAAATTCGAGGCAGTTGATGTCTCATCAGCAGTTAGCAATAAAAAGATCCAGAGCAGGCAGTAGACCAAAGTGGGGTGTCCATGAAGAGGAGGAGGGTTGAAGATAGGAGAGGGGGTCATCAGTGCGGACTGGAGAGGTCTTGCCAAAGAAGTAGGCATGGAGATGGAGGCAATCAAAGAAGAGCTCAATGTCATGACAAGCAAGGAACTCACTGAGGTTTGGGGGCAAGGGACAAAGATAAGGTCCTTACTGAAGGCAGAAAGTTCTCCCTCAGAGAGGAGAAGGTGATGATCACTCACTGTTAGATTATATAGTATATTCATATAATTCCTTTTATATTCTTCCAAAATGCTTCATGGTCAACATTATACTGTTGACAAATATGACAGCCAAGTTGAGCAAAGCACAAGTAGAATAAATTAAAAATTAATCCACTTTATATAATATTGGTGGACTATAATGAAATGGGATTGCAGGAAAATCTCCAAGCTCCTTTTGCAAATACTTTTCAGAGATTTTCTTTTTACCTCCCCAAACAGATAGTTCAGAAATACTAGAAGCCCCTACAGCTGTTTGTTCTTGTTCTACCAATAGGCTTCAACTTAAATTTTCTACCTTTGTTCTGTACCCATAATACATTCACTTAATATATTTTATTCGACTGAGTATCTGTATTTTACCCTGCTCTGGCATTGAAAATTTGCTTTCAGATTTTATTGTTAAATGTCCTATTGCTAATTTAAAACTATACTCCTTACTTTTTTCTATAGTCCAATCAGAAGAGCAGAGCAATTTTTGAAAAACATTTTATTGACTTTAATGAATACGAGCAAAGCAATTTTCATGTACTTCAATCTATTACTCTCTGTCATCCTAAATTCAGTCCTTCCAATAACACAGAATGTAGTATCGCACAATATTTCAGCCTTTGTGCTCGCATCCTGAAGCAGAGACAGAATTGGTGATTGACTGCCAAAGAAGCAAAAGGGCTCTATTGAAGCTACGTTGATCATTTATACTAAATTATTACAAAAATATAATTTGGGTTCCTGGACTATATTCTGGTAACTGAATTGTGGCTGAAGGTTTTGAACAGATGTACTTTCATTCATTTGGAGTTAGATTCTGATTTGTAATTGGATTCTTTGAGGAACTTTATTACCTTCAAATTGAATTTATCATACTTAAATAGATGCCAATGACTATTATGATGTTTAAGCAGAATGCCAATATTTTGCATAACATCAGAAACAAGGGTGATCAACAACAGTCTGGGCTTTATGAGCAAAATAAAATACTTACTGAACCATTGCTTTTGGATACCTCTTCATCTGGAAACTGAATGATACCAATTTTGTTTGTAGCAGCCAACTGACTGCCTGAGTATAAACAAAAATAATACCACTTCTGGCTTGGATTAACTGCTCCTGAAGGGGATTCACTCGCCTCAGCACTGAACTGGCCCTGCAGATGTGGACCCATTTTCAAGGACTCTGCAGTTCCTGTTCCACGTGTTTTGTCTACTTTTATTTACTGTTTGCACAATTTGTTCTCGTTTGCACATTGGATATGTGGCAGTCTTTGGTGTGTGTGGTTTTTCCATGAAATTTATAATGATTCTTTGTTTAGTGAGTGCCTGCAAGAAGATGATTCATAAAGTTGTAGATAGTATGGTGGTGTGATTGTCCATCATGTCCAATGATGACAAGAGACCTGGGAGAGATTTAAAAGTGAAAAAAAACCATTGCACTGGGGCATTTCCACTCTCTAGACCTCAGAAGTTTGTGTCTTGCACTTTGAATTTTGATTTTCAACTACTTTCAATTCTACTTCTCTTATCAAAGTGAAAACTTCAGAATATAAAGCAAAACATTTGCTATTGCATGGGGCTCAGGGGCTTGGTCCTATAATATGAACCCAGAATGTCTATAGCATTGGGCTGACAGATTCTTGTACACTGATACACTTCCCACCTCTTGACTTCAATATACCTTGGTAGGTTTCATTGAATCACCATCAATGCTACGGATGTTCCTAACCAAATAGAAATAATATGTTTATCCAATTTTCTTTACCTTAACATAAGATTTGGTGATTGCTAGCGATTTTTAATTTAGGTCATAATGATGAGATACTTCACAAGTCCTGTGATGTGGAACGTTCCAGGATTTTGTCCTTGTGGGAATGTACTATTTCCAAGTCAGACTGGTATATCACCTGGAGAAGAATTTTTAAGTGGCAGTGTTGTTCTGTGCTTATTTATTGGGTGGTTGGTTGATAAAGGGAACAGTTTAGGCCGATACCGAAGAAGCCTTGGCACCTTGTTGCAACACCCCTATTAGATGGTGTACATTCTAGCTATGCTGCACCAGGATGAAAGGAATATATGTTTAAGACAGCAGATAGTACTGGATGTGGCCATGAATCTAACTGTTAATGGAGCTTCACCTTGACAGGCATCACACACTTCAATTGAGCTGTGTCGGTGTAGTGTTCTCATTCAGGTGTAAAAATTCTGAACTAAACACCTAGGTAAATCGCAGTCAATGAGGGCACAATCGCAGTAAGATTGACCGTTTACTGTTCACTCTTCCATATTAACATATGGTGAAAACTGTTGATAAAACAATACAAAATATGTACAGTATTTGTTTCCTTCTTAACATCATATTTACATCATAAATACTTGCAAAAGTAAAACTACAACAAACTATATTACATTAAAGTACAACATACAGTCAGAATTTATCTACGCCATCAACTGGCTTTAAATACACTTCAACACAAACTATCCAGCAACTCAATAGCACAAGAAAATAAATTTTATCAACCATCATTACTTTTAACAGAATCAACGTTAAAATTTTTACTTCAACATATCAATTATCTTATGAACTTACGGCGTTGCTTCTATGATGTGTCTTAGTGCGTAGAAAGAAACTTTACTCACACTGATCCTGTACACACAAGCCCCCTCCTTCCCATTTCTCCAAACCGGTATTTTCCCACAAGACGCGACCACACCGGGTGTGACATCATCGCATGCCGCGATACATCGCAGACAGCAAATTTGCTTTCAACAACCTTAACTTTGACTAGAAAATAATTACAAATGAATTACTAAAGCAAAAATATAATAACCTAAACAAATGCCTTAAGGGCAACACAGTTGGTAATGGAAAGTCTTCAGGTAGTCAGGAGGTTGATTTTGCATTGATCTACTTTGTTCACATTTGAGCTCACCTGTCACAAAGTCCGGAACTGATTTCTCCTGGTGGAACCCAAACTCGGCATCAGTTAGCAAATTGAAAGCCCCATCACTGATGCATTCTATTCTTTTGCTAGTAACTGGAACTGATACAATGGTAATTAGCTCGATTGAATCCATATTGTGGTTAGGGCACAACTTGATAATTTCGTCTTTGGTAGAAGGCACTGGAAGAACCTTGCTATGGGGACAAATGTACTCAGGGAAATGCATAATGTAAATGTGGAGGTTATTTAGGGAGAACTTGTCTGGGATTCTCAATAGGTTGGTTCCATTGAAGCAGGGAAAGGATGGTAGGGTGAAGGAATCATGGTTGACAAGCGATGTGGAACATTTAGCCAAGAGGAAGAAAGAAGCATATTTAAGGTTTAGGAAGCAACGATCAGACAGGGTTCTAGAGAGTTACAAGGTAGCCTGGAATTACTTTAAGAATGGGTGTTCTACATGTACATGAAGATGACTGGACTGAGGATAGGACCAATCAGGGATAAAAGAGGAAATGTGCTTGGAATCAGAGGAGGTAGGAGATGTCATTAATGAATACCTTGGTTCAGTATTCACCAGTGAGAAGGACTTTGATGAATGTGAAGACAGTGTAAAATAGGCTAATATGCTGTAACATATGAGGTTGAGAAACAGGATGTGCTGGACCCTTTGAAAAACATTAGGATAGATAAGTCCCTGAGTCTGGATGAGACATTATCCCAAGTACTACAGGCAGAGAGGAAAGAAATTGCTGTACGTTTGGCTTCAACCTTAGTGTCCTCATTGACCACAGGCCTAGTACCAGAAGACTGGAGGGTAGCAAGTGTTATTCCTTTATTCAAGTAAAATAATAGGGATAATCCTGGGAATTATAGACCAGTGTGTATTCGAGCAGGTGGGGCTCATCAGCCTTGTATGGTAGCCTGCCTAGGAGAAGAAAAGCTCTGAGTTTGAACCTCTGCTGCCTAGTGGCCGTACCTACCCATGGGAAAAGCTTCGGGAGTAAACCCCAAGAAAGAAGTCTGGAGACGGGATCCATAAGGCAGTTTGCTGTTGTTTACATCTTCACTCTGGCATCCTCTGCGACGACACTGGTGCCAAGTAGTATTGGCGCTTGCCCGTCCCTTGGACTTCATCAGTGACGTGGGGTGGTGGAGAACCCACTGAATGGGCAACATTTGAATGTTCTTCAAACCTTCCCACCCAGGCTTGCACCCCAGAGAGGACACAGTCCACCATGATCTCTTGGGATCAATGGCTGCCTCCTCCTACTACTACTGAGTTTTACATATGTGGCAGGCAAACTTGTGAAGAGGATTCTTAGAGACTGAATCCATGAGCATTTGGAGAAACATAGTCTGATAGTCATCATGGCTTTATAAGGGGCAGGTCAAAAGTTCAAAGTAGATTTATTATCAAAGTATATATATATATGTGACCATATACTGTACTACCTTGAAATTCAATTTTTGCAGGCATTCACAGTAGAATGAACAAATAGAACAGAATCAGTGAAAAACTACACACAAAGACTGACAAACAACCAACGTGCAAGAGGAGACAAACTGTGCAAATAATATAATTAAATAAATAATACTAAGAACATGAGTTGTTGAGTCCTTGACAGCAAGTCCATAGGTTGTGGACTCAGCTCAGAGTGGAACTGAGTGAAGCTATTCATGCTGGTTCAGAAGCCTGACAGTTGAAGGATAAAAACTGTTCCTGAACATGATGGTTCCCGTACCTCCTTCCCATTGCCTCATAAGTCCAAATGAATTCTTTGAAAATGTAACAAGACAAAGTCAATGGATGAGTTTATATAGATTTTAGTACGGTTCTTGACAGGGTTTCCCGTAGCAGGCTTATTCAGAAAATTAGGAGGCATAGGATACAGTGAAACTTGACACATAAATTCACAATTGACTTGCCTACCAAACACAGAGGATCATGGTAGATGGAGTGTTTTCTGCATGGAGGTCAGTGACCAGTCAGGGATCTGTTCTGCAATCCTTGTTTTTTGTGATTTTTACAAATGGCTTAGATGAGGAAGTGAAAGGGGGATGGGTTAGTAAGTCTGCAAATGACATGACGATTGGTAATATTGTGAATAGGCAGAGGGTTGTCAAAGGTTACAGTGGTTAATTAATGGGATGCGGAGCTTGACTGAGAAATAGCAGATGGAGGTCAGTCCAAAAAAGTTGGAAGTGATACGCCTCGGAAAGTTGAACATGAAGGAAGAGTACGGGGTTAATGGTAGGATTCTTAGCACTGGGGTGAACAGAGGGATCTAGGTGTCTACATCTATATATCCCTCAAAGTTGACATGCAAGTTGTTAGAGTGGTTAAGAAGGCGTATGGTGTATTGACCTTCCTTAGTCAGAGAATTAAGTTAATGTTGCAGCTCTATAAAACTCTGGTTAGACTACTTTTGGAGCACTGTGTTCAGTTCTGGTCAGCTCATTATTGGAAGGATGTAGAAGCATCAGAGAGGGTACAGAGAAGATTTACCAGGAAACTCCCTGAATTATAGACCCTATCTTATTGGTATAGATTGAGTAAGCTAAGGCTTTTCTCTTTGGAACGAAGGAGGATGGGAGGTAACTTGTTAGAAGTGTATAAAATGATAAGAGGCATAGATAGAGTGAACAGCCAGAGACTTTTTCCCAGGGTGTCAATCGCTAATGTGAGGGTGTTCATTTTAATGAGATTGGAGAAAAGTATAGGATGTTGGAGGTAAGTTTTCTGACACACAAGGTGGTGGGTGCTTGGAACGTGCTTCTAGAGGTGGTGGTAGAGGTAGATACATTCAGGTCATTTTAAAGACCCTTAGATAGGCATATGGATGAAAGAAAAATGAGGACTACGTGGAAGAATAGTTAGATTGATCTCAGAGTAGATTAATAGGACAGCACAACATTGTGGGCCTAAGAGCCTGTACTGTGCTGTAATGTTCTAAGTTTTATGGTGTGGCGAATTCAAGATCACACAGGTTTTCAACACTTACCTGTTTCAGGATGAATTGACTGAGGATTTGTATCTGTGATTGTGAAGACGCACACACACGCACGCACACACACACACACGCACACACACGCACACACACCTGGCCAGGCAGCATCAATGGAAATGAATATACAGTCAACATCTCAGGCTGAGACCCTTCTTCAGGACTGGAAAGGAAAGGGGAAGATGCCAGAAATAAGAAGGTGGAAAGAAGGGGAGGACAAGTTAGAAGGTGATAGGTGAAGCCAGGTGGATGGGGGAGGGGGGGGGCTGAAGTATGAAGCGAGGAGATGATAAGTGGACAAGCTCACAGGAAAGATATGTAGCTGTAGCAGTAAGTCTGGGTGAAGGGTCAGAGGGCAGCAGAGATGAGAGGGGAAGCTGTGAGAGAGGTTCTCACTGAACTCCTGTTGAAGGGAAGATTTAAACTCTCAGCATAGGCATTCCATGAAGAAATCTTGCAGCAGAGCAGCATGTCATAAATATAAGAGTTCCTGCAGATGCTGGGAATCCAGAGCATCACACTCAGATTGGTGGAGAAACTCAATAGATCAGGCAGCCTCTCTGGAAATTAATAAATGTCAAAGTTTCAGGCTGAGACCCTTCATCAGGACCAGAAAGAAAGGGGGAGAAAGCAGAGTAAGAGGGTCGGGAGTAAGGGGGGGGGGGGGGGAACAAGCTCAAAGTTGATAGGTGAAGCCAGGTGAGTGGGGCAGGGGCGATGAAGTAAGAAGCTGGGAGGTGAACAACAACATAATAGATAATTGAAATGATTAAATAAAATCTCTTGTAAGTCCGTTTTAAAAATTAATTATTAGATAATACTCTGTGCTGAAAATTAATTTTGATTTTATATTTATCCAAAATTCATACATCACTGTTATGAAGATTTGCCTGAAGATTTAAGTAAATGGTCTTGTTTCTTGCTCTGAAGTAAACAGATTGCTGAGTACTTAATAAGATAATAACTAGACTGTCTAGTTAATCTTCTTACTTAACTACAAATCACAATGCATAATTAAACAGATTGCAGATTGCTCTCAGTATAAGTATGTGCCCTGATTCTTTCTATATTTAATATTACATTTAAAATGACATTTATCTGAAATATTAATATAATTAAAATATTCACAGCATTGGAAATTAATTTGCACATAAAATTATGTTATGGAACACCAAACATAGAACAGTGCAATGCAGAAACAGGCCATTTGGCCCATAATATTAGTGCTGACTCTATTGTCAATTAAACTAATCCCATCCACTTGCCCACGGTCTATATCACTCAATCTCCTGCCTGCACATCTGCCTGTCTAAATAGCTCGGTTGCTTTCATATCTGCTTCCACTTCATCCCCTGGCTGCTTAAAGCTATGCCCTCTAGAAATTGATATTTCCACTTATATATAATATAATAATATATACCCTATCTATGTTCTCATAATTTTACATACATCTATCAGTTTTGAATTGAATTGACTTTATTATTTACATCCTTCATATACAGGAGGGGTAAAAGTATTTTCATTACGTCTCCACCTAAATGTGCAATGTGCCATTATACTAATTTATAATAAATATTATGTAGAACAGGACAGTCAATATAACATAGAAATACAGTTGCATCCGCATGAAGTAAGCAGTCTGATGGCCTGGTGGAAGAAGCTGTCCCGGAGCCTGTTGGTCCTGGCCTTAATGCTGTGATATTGTTTCCCGGATGGTAGCAGCTGGAACAGTTTGTGGGTGGGGTGACTCGGGTCTCCAATGATCCTCCTTTTTATGCACCTATCTTTCATTCTCTAAAGCTTCAGGATAAACAATCAAAGTCTTTCCAGAGTCCTTGTAGCCAATACTCTTTATTCCAGGGAGCTTTCTGCTGAACATCTTTTGCATCATCTCCAAAGCCTTCACACCCAGAAACGCACACCAAATACATGACCAATAAACATACCTACACTGTCTGCCTATTTATCACTTTGTCTGCTTACGTTGCCCCTTCAAGGAGCTATGACTTGCACCTCAGGATTCCTCTTTGATCCCAAAAGTCCTCTTTCATTTGACGTTCCACAGTGCAGTATATCGTACTTGTCTCAAGTAAATGCCATCTGCCACTTCTCTGCCCATATTTCCAACTGATCTAGAACATAAGACCATAAGATATAAGAGTAGAATTAAGACAAATGATGTAGTCTGCTCCACCATTTCATCATGGCTGAACCAATTTTGCTCTCTGCTCCCATCTCCTGCTTTCTCCAAGAATCTCTCAACCTCTGCCTTAAATATACATAAAGACTTGGCCTCCACAGCTGCCCGTTGCAAAGAATTCCACAGATTCACCATTCTCTGGCTAAAGAAATTCCTCCTCAACTCCATTTTAAAAGGACACCCCTCTATTCTGAGGCTTTGTCCTCTGGTTTTAGACTCACCCACCATGGAAACCATCCTCCACATCCACTCAATCAAGGCCTTTCACCATTTGATAAGTTCCAATTAGGTCACCCCTCATTTTTCTGAAGTCTAGGAATACAGGCCCAGAGCCATCAAATGCTCTTCATATGACAAGCCATTCAATCCTTGAACCATTTTTGTGAGCCTCCTTGGGACCCACACTAGTTTCAGTACATCCTTCTTAAGGGGCCCAAAACTGCTCACAATACTCCACGTGAAGTCTTACCAGTGCTTTATAAAGTCTCAGCATTATACCCTGCTATATCCTCTGCGACCTTCTTCACTATCCATAATTCCACCACTTTGTGTGTCATCCATTTTGAGATACATATAAGAAGTATGATTTCAATTATCTCCCGATTTCAAATGTTTGGTTTATTTTAGCTTTCTGAAGCTCTTAATAATTGATACCTAAGAAGGCATGGTTGTGATTTTTACTTCTGATCGTAAGTTGTGTCATCAGCCATCTGAGTTTTGAAATATCATATTTTAGTCTATTCTAGTAATAACCATGCATTCATGCCTTTGTATTTTCAATCAGATATTGGAATCCTGGTTGACTTATGCTCTCCCTAAGACATGCCACTAAAGCCAATTATAATCATCACCATCATTATGTGCCATGTCGCATGGCATGGGCAGTCAAGGTCTTTAATTATTATTGTTCTTACAGAGTAGGCCATCTAGCCCATCAAGCCTGCTTCGCCATTCAATAAAATCATGGCTGATCTAGCCATGGACTCATCTTCACCTATCTGCCTTTTCCCCATCATGCTTAATTCCCTGACAATGCAAAAATCTATCCAACCTTGTCTTAACTATATTTACTGAGGTAGCCAACACTGCTTCATTGGGCAGAGAATCCCATAGATTCATAACACTCTGAGAAAAACAGTTTTTCCTCATCTCCATCCTCGAATCGTGAGGCTATGACCCCTAGTTCTAGTCTCACCTACCAGTAGAAACAACTTTCCTGCCTCCATCTTATATATATCTTTCATAATGTTATATGTTTCTATAAGATCTCCTGTCATTCTTCAAAATTCCAGCAAGTACAGTCCCAGGCGATTCAATCTCTCCTCAAATTTGTCTGGAGAAATTTGCCATTTCCTTCTTTTGGGCAACATCTTTACAAGACTGGTGATCCCCAACTATTATCAATACTCTTCAGAGATTATCCACCTGGCATCAATGACTTGTGATATGCACCAGCTGCTCATGTCCCATGGCTTCACATGACCCTGATTGGGGGGCTAAGCAGGTGATACACCTTGCCCAATGGTGGCCTGCAGGCTAGCAGAGGGAAGGAGCACCTTACACCTCCTTTGATAGAGACACATATCCAACCTGCCACCCACCAATTATAATAACATTCCTATTCAGAAAAGAAATCATAATAAGTAATTGAGGAAATAACAGAAATATATTTATTAAGTTGTAAATTAGTTAAGAGAAATCTGCATGTTTTCATGAAAGGGAAGAAATGCCTTCCAAATGTACTAGTGAATTCTGAGGAAATCTCAACCAGTTATGGAAGGGAGCCAGTTGATGTATCAGACTTACAGATGCCATTCAACAGATAATACACAGAAAGAGAAAGCCCTCCATTGGTTGGAGTTGACCATGGTGTTGCATCCCAGCTGTCTATGTGATATGCAAGCCAGTGCTCAAACCAGGGCAGTGCGATATGGAGAGCAAGCTGTTACAGATGTAGTAGGGTCCTTCTCTCCATGCAGCTGATGAATCCAAAGCAACAACAGAGGTTAATACAGTTTGGCACCAGCGGCATCACAAGAGTTGCCAGTCAGTGATAAACTCAACACAGGACTGCCTTAGGACTTCAACTCTGGATTTTTCCTTGGGGTTTACACCCAAAGCCTTCCCCATGAGTGGGTATAGCTGTATGACAGCGGAGTTGGATATTAGAGTTTTCCTTCTCCTAGATCAGCTGCCAACCATGGCAGATGAGCTGCATCTGCCCAATACAATTGGTTTTAAGGCACTAGAATCCTGCCTTTGCCCATTCTACTGTCAGTAGAAGTATTTCTGCTGGGTTTAGTAGCTAAGCTGCACATGAAAGCCAGGAACTGAACTTGATTGTTAGCGGCTATTTGAGACTCACACCATTTAATGGGTAGTGAGAGTTTATCCCTACTACCACACCCCGGCTAAAACAACCTTAAAGGAACCAATAACTCACAAAAGGATACATGACAAGATAAGGACTCATGGAGATGGAGGTAATATACTGTCATGAATAGAGGATTGGCTAAAAGACAGGAAGCAGCTAACAAGCATAAGGGGTTCATTTTCAAGTTAGTAACCTGTATCCAATGGGGTAATGCAAGAATTAATGACTTGAAAAAAGGAAGCAAAAGTAAAAGGCCATTTCTGCAGACTATAAAAAAATAGGTGGGAAGCTGAGTTGCGATGGAGAAATCTTGTAAGGAAGAACAGAACAATAGAATTTTATTTAAATGAGAAATACTACTAAAAGCCACATCATAACCAAACACTCACGGCTTTGCATTTCTAGCAGTAATTGGAGGCCAATCAGATATCATTTTTTAGGGGTGTATGCGCACAAGGCACAAAACCAGTACACAACTGCAGTACGTAGTAATATTTAATATTTAACTCAATAAAGTTGGAGTATTAAAGCAGACAATTCTTATAGCAGCTGTACGAGGTGCCATTGAGCCCAGGTCTGAAGTCCTGCAACAGTTTTGGCCTCCCATTAAAGAAAGATAGTTGGCAATTCAGAAAGCATTTATAAGAATGTTATGGCATGTCTGACTTATGAGAAAAGGTTAAACAGGTTGCGACTCTACTCATTGGACTTTAGAAGAAGGGTGGATCGTCTTACTAAAACATAGAAGATCCCTGCAGAGATGGGTGGGGTAAATTCTGAGATGATGTTTTCTTTCATAGTAAAATCCAGAATGGAGACCCGCTTTCAGAATAAAGAGGTGCATCTTTATCACTGAGGTAAGGAAGACCTTCTTTTCTCAGAAAAGAGTGTCTTTGAAACTCTTTGGTCCGAAGAATTGTGGATCAAATTGTGGATCAAAGAAAGGCTCAGAGACCTTGGCCTTCTCCCTGCCTTGTATAACTGGATCCTGGACTTCCTGTCAGATCGCCAGCAGGTGGTAAAAGTGGGCTCCTTCTAGTCTGCCCCTCTGACCCTCAACACAGGGGCCCCTCAGGTCTGTGTACTAAGGCCCCTGCTTTACTCTCTGTATACCCATGACTGTGTCATCACCCACAGCTCCAATCTGCTAATTAAATTTGCTGACGACACTACACTGATTGGCCTAATCTCAAATAGTAACGAGGCAGCCTGCAGAGAGTAAGTCATCACCCTGACACAGTGGTGTAAAGAAAATAACCTCTCCCTCAACGTTGGAAAAATAAAGGAGCAGGTTGTAGACTAAAGGAGTAATGAAGTCAGGCTAACCCCTATAGACATCAATGGATCTGGGGTGAAGAGAGTGAACAGCTTTAAGTTCCTTGGCATAAACATCACTGAGGATCTCACCTGGTCTGTAATACTGGCTGTGTGGTGGAAAAGGCACAACAGTGCCTCTTTCACCTCAGATGGTTGAAGAAATTTGGTATGGACCCCCCCCCCTCAAATTCCAGGAACTTTCTCTTGGGGCACAATTGAGAGCATCCTGACTGGCTGTATCACGGCCTGGTATGAGAACTGTACTTCCCACTATCACAGGACTCTGGTGATGCGGACAACCCAATGCATCTGTAGATGTGAACTTCACACTATTCAGGTCATTTACAAAGGCAGGTGTGTAGAAAGGGCCCGAAGGATAATTGGAGACCTGAATCACCCCAACCACAAACTGGTCCAGCTGCTACCATCCGGGAAACAGTACCTCAGCATAAAAGCCAGGACCAACAGGCTTCGGGACAGCTTCTTCCACCAGGCCATCAGACTGATTAATTTATGCTGACGCAACTGTATCTCTGTTATATTGATGATCCTGTTGTACATAATATTTATTATAAATTACTATAGTTGCACATTACAAATTTGAACAGAGACGTAATGTAAAGATTTTTACACCTCATGTACATGAAGGATATAAGTAACAAAGTCAATTCAAATCAAATCAAGTCAATTCAAATGGAAGAATGGATGGGGAATGGAGAAATGAGGAAAAGGAGGAAGGGAGGTAAAAAGAAAGGATTGAAAGTAAATTGCTATAATTCAACAGATATTCTTTAAATGCAGACTGCATAAAAGTCTGTGGTAAGAACAGATGAGGTAACTTGTATTTTTGGAGTAGTCTTGTTTTTAAGACTTAAGAGATCTATTCTCATGATTTCTTTAATACATCGCCTGATTTTGTTTTTAGATTTCTCTGAGTAGGTCCCTTGGTCTCTCATGACATGCTGAGTCAATGTTAGCTAAACAATAGTCACTGCTGGTCAGCGAGGAGTTAAGTAACAACACAAAATGCTGAAGGAACTCAGTAGGTCAGGCAGCGCCTATGGAGGGGAATAAGCTGTCACCATTTCAGGCTGAGACCCTTCATCTGGATTAGAAAGGAAAGGGGCAGAAGCCAGAATAAGACGTTGAAGATGGAGATGGAGAAGGAGAAAGAGTACAAGCTGGCAGGTGTTAGGTGAAACTAGGTCATTGGTAAGGTGTGCAGGAGGTGGAGGGGAATTAAGTAAGAGGCTAGGAGGGGATAGATGAAAGAGATAATGGGCTGATGAAGAGGGAACCTGAGGACAGTGTCCATGGAAAAAGGGAAGGAAGAAGGGAACCAGAGGGAGGTGATGGGCAAGTGAAGAGAAGAGAAGGGGCTGAGTGGGTAACCTGTATGGGGAATGCAAAAGGAGAAGGTGGGGGGAGAAATTACTAGAAGTTGGAGAAATCTATGTTCATGCCATGAGGCTGGAGACCATTCAGGTGGAATATGACATTTTGCTCTTCCACACCTCATCATGGCAGTAAAGGAGGACATGGACAGACATGTCTGAATGGAACTGGGAAGTTGAATTGAAATTGTCAGCCACTGGAAGATCCTGCCTTTTGTGGTGGACAAAGCAAAGGTGCTCAATGAAGCAATCCCACAGACTGTGTCAGATCTCACCAATGTAGAGTAGGTGGTACTGGGAGCACCAGAGACAATAAATGACCCCAGTAGACTCACAGGTGAAGTATTGCCTCACCTAGAAAGACTGTTTGCGTCCCTAAATGGTGGTGAGGGAGGAGGTTTAGGGGCAGAGGTAACACTTGTTTTGCCTGCAGGATTAAGTGTCAGGAAGAAGATGAGTGGCAAGGAATGAATGGACAAAGGAGTCATGCAAAGTGCAATCCATATCGAAAGTGATGAGTGAATGGAGACAAAGATGTGCTTGGTGGGAGGACTTAAGTATATTTCCCAAACGTAGTGGCCTACACAGGCACATATGTTCTGTGGACGGTACATGACAACAGTTCACACTGGAAAAGTAGATCTCCACACGGTAAAGCCGAAGGAGTTGGTTGAACACGTTTCTTCGCTCTTCACTGGAAAATCAGGACTAGAATTTATGGAAACTGCGAGTTATAAATTCCTTGATAGTCACAAGACAGTGGTGCTTCTCCTTCACTTCTTCAGGAACCTTACAGTTTTACCTAATATACAGTATAATCATATTGTAATATTACATTGGACTTAACAATACCTGGTTGTGATTTGAATATTGTGTCTTCAGTGGGGTGGAGATGAAAGGAAGCTTGAAAAGTGGCTTGTATTATAAATCACAGCTAATCTTTTACACTGGGATTCTCAGTGTAAGAATTGGGTCTGGCAGAATTTAATCCAGAGTAAGCCATGTTAAGACTGACAATCTCATTTGATTTCTTTACACTGACCGAGGAAAGTACATTTATATTGTTGGAGCTGCAAGCAAATTGCCTCAAAATGTTTCATAAACTCAGGGCTGGATTGAGAAAAGTGACACCAGAGCAGCCAGAGCCAAAAACTGCTGAAACTCCAGAGGTCGGCCAGCAATCAACAGAACAGGTTATTGTACAACTATTTATTTTTATACCAAGTTCTATTATCAGTACGAGAAATCAAGCACACAGACTTAGTTTCTTTTCTTCTTCATAGGAATCTGAAACAGCTAAAAATGATTCCAGGAAGACTGAAGAAGAAATAATGGTAGTCAAAACAGCACCAACAAACACTGAGCAAGGTCAGGACAGACCGACATCTACCTTGTATTGTTTAAAAAATAGTATCATCAATACCATCAGAATGTTTAGCAACAATGCACAGTAAGAATGTAAAATATTTTATTTATAAAGATATTTGTGTAAACACCAATTTTGACTTAATTCACCAAATGCTAAATATAAATCTATAAGATAGAAAAATTCATAGGCTATTTAAAGATTTAATTAGAGATATAGCATGGAATCAGCCCATTCATCTCACTGAATTTGCACCAAATATCAACCACCCTTTTATGTGAATTCTTCTATTTTATTCTCCCCACATTCTCATCAGCTACCCCTGACTATACCACTCAACTACACAGCTGAAGTAACTTACAGTGGCCATTTGTCCTGCCAACCCAAACCTTTCTGTCTCTGATGATTTAAGGCATTCAATAAAAAACAATATTAAGTACATACTTCTTGATCATAGCTGATCCTCAATGTTAAATAGCGTCAGTATTCCAAACTAGATCATGAATATTCCCTTCTTTCTCGCTGAACATAGCATGGATATGAGTTAAGTACGTAAAGGAGACCTGATTCCTTACACCATCATACTAGGTAATTTTTGACTTCACAGAAGCCTTCATCTACATCATTCAATTAGGACTGTGCAGTGGTTGAACTGGGTACCTGCAAAACCTTGCCTCTGTTTTATATGCGCTGACTGAGGGCTTCCAAGCCATAATACTAAAGAGTCTGTATCAGACTCAAACCCAAGGCACCATTATAAAAGCTGTATATTTTAAACTTAATTATAAGTTAGTTAAAAAATAATTATAGTTTAATTTATTGTTAATATTTCACTTTCACCTCTCCAGCCCTTGTCTAGTGACGCATTTCCCTCTTCATTACTTGGAGGGCAATAATGTTCTACCTCTACTTCGATTTCATTTCAAAGGAGATTTAAATTTTAACATCATCGCTAAAAAAGCTATGAGTGCCTTTATACACATAAAGTTATACAGAAGTTTTAATTGTGAGCTCCTTTTTCTGCTACACTGCCCCCCAAAACAATAATATCCATATCATTTTATGGCC
This sequence comes from Hypanus sabinus, assembly GCF_030144855.1. Classification (NCBI taxonomy): domain Eukaryota; kingdom Metazoa; phylum Chordata; class Chondrichthyes; order Myliobatiformes; family Dasyatidae; genus Hypanus; species Hypanus sabinus. The sequence goes on from NC_082706.1 coordinate 151,023,110, forward strand.
TAGATAGTAGAACATAGGACATAGAAAACCTACAGCACAATACAGTCCCTTTAGCCCACAATGCTGTGCCAGACATGTACTTACATGTATAAAAAGGGGAAATGAATACTGACTCACTGAAGTTACATAAGATTAGACGAATTATGAGTTTATATTGCAGAGGCTACATAAGAGAGATAGGTGGGCACATTGAATTTGGAAAAGAACATTAAAGAAAGGACATAGTCAAGGATGGATCACAAACCTACAGTGGAATGGCAGTTGTATTTCGAAAGAACAAAGATATGCACATGGAGACATCCATCATGCAGGACAAGAGAGATAGCTGGAGCAAATATGATCTGTGGGAAGGGCTATACTACTACTTATTAAATTATTAGGCTAAGAATTCAAATGTACCTTCAGATAACAGCAAGGAGATTATTATTTTCAGAAGCCCTGGAAGTATTACTGAGCAAATTCATTTTTGTTAAGACTTTGGTCTTCAAACAGCTATGATTTATTATGTGTATATTACTGTACAACTTTAAGTGGAAAGGTTTATTTATCACTGTCTATAAATGATCAATATTTATTTAACTTAAATTTTCTACCCAGTCTTTAGCCAATTTTAGGAGATACAGAGTATAGAATAACATAGTACACAAACAGGCACTTCAGCCTATCTAGTCCATTCTGAACCATCTAAACCCTTGACCTGTGCCTGGACCATAGCACTGCCATCCATGTAACTATCAAGCCTTCCCTTAAACATTGAAATCAAGCTTGCATGCACCACGTCCACTGGCCACACTTAGGTTGGAGGAGCACCACTTTATATTCCATCTGTATAGCTGCCAATATGATGGCATGAACATTGATTTCTCAAACTTCCAGTAATTGCCCCACCCCTTCACCATTCCCCATACCTGTTCCCCTCTCTCACTTTATTTCCTTACCTGCCATCACCCCCTCCCATTCTTCCTGCTCTTTATTTCTTTCACCAAACAACTTCCCAGCTCTTTACCTTACCCTCTCCCCTTCTACCAGTTTCACCTATCACCCACCACCTTGCAGAGTCATAGAGAAGTACAGCACAGAAAAATCCCTTCGGCCCATCTAATCATACCAAATCCATCTAAAATGCCCACTCTCATTGACCTGCACTGGGCCCATAACCCTCCATATCCCTGTTATCCATCTACCTATCCAAACTTATCAAACTTTGAAATCAATATCTCCTAAAATTGGCATGGACCACTTGTGCTGGCAGCTCATTCCACCCACTCATGACCCTCTGAGTGAAGAAGTAACACCTCATGTCCCCCTTAAACTTCTCACCCTTAACCCATCACCTCTGGTTGTAATTGCCTCAAACGTTGGTGGAAAAAGCCTATATCTATCCTTCATAATTTTGTACACCTCTATCAAATCTCCTCTCATTCTTCTACATTCTAAAGAATACAGTCCTAATTATTCAATCTTTCTTTTTTTTTTCTTTTTCAATCTTTTTATTGAATTTCATATATAAAGAGAAACATAACTTAATATAAATAGGTTATAAGTGCACTAGATTTGAAGTTAAATTTATAATAGGATAACAATATCTTATTAAATATCAGCCAAAAAAAACATAATAAACAATCAAACCTATTTTGATTGAACATGAAAAAGAATAAAAATAGTCATCAAAAGAAAAAAAAATGTAAAAATGCACGAAAAAATGTATATTAAAAAAATAAACCTAAACTAACATGGGCAATAATACCAGTTTATATGAGTATGATAGTGTCAAAAACTCCGGAACTCCATACCAGAACAAGAATAAAAAGAGAAAAGGTCTGGAAGAGGCCAAATTAATTCATATGAAAGTGTCGAATGAACGGTCCCCAAGTTTCTTCAAATTTAATTGATGAATTGAAAATAGTACTAATTTTTTCTAAACTCAGACAAGAGATAGTTTGAGAAAACCACTGAAATGTGGTAGGAGGGTTTACTTCTTTCCATTTTTGTAATATAGACCTTCTGGCCATTAATGTTACAAAGACGATCATTCGTCTAATTGAAGGGGAAAGTCAACTACCATCCTCATTTGGTATACCAAAAATTGCAGTAATAAAATGAGGTTGTAAATCAATATTCCAAATTGAGGAAATGGTAGCAAATATGTCCTTCCAATAGTTATGTAAAGTGGGACATGACCAAAACATATGGGTCAATGAGGCCACATCTGAATGACATCTATCACATTGAAGGTTAATATGAGAATAGAATCGAGCAAGCTTATCTTTAGACAGATGAGCTCTATGTACGACCTTAAATTGTATTAAAGCATGTTTAGCACATATAGAAGAATTAACCATTTGTAAATTTTTTTCCCATTTTTCTGTTGATATATTATATTGAAGTTCTTTTTCCCACTCTTGTTTAATTCTACCTGATATTTCTGGTTGTATCTTCATAATCCTATCATAGATAAGAGCCACTAATCCTTTCTGACAAGGATTCAGGGTAAAAATCATGTCTGAAAAGTCTATCAAAGTTGAATTGGGAAAGGATGGTAAAACTTTTTATAAAAAATTTCTAATTTGTAAATATCTAAAAAAATTAGATTTAGGTAAATTAAATTTGTTGGAAAGTTGGTCAAAAGACATCAAACTACCTTCAAAAAAGAGATCACAAAAACATATTATACCTTTCCTTTTCCATATGCTAAAAGCTTGATCTGTTAAAGAAGGTTTAAAAAAGAAGTTAAGTAAGATAGGGCTATCAAGAACAAAGTTTTTCAGAGTAAAAAACTTACGAAACTGAAACCAAATTCATATTGTGTGTTTGACAATAGGATTGGATATCTGTTTATTGAGTTTAACTAAATCAACCGGAAGAGAAGAACCAAGAATGGAGAATAAAGAATATCCTTGTGCAACATTACATTCTAAATTTACCCACTGTGGGCACAATGGTGAATCCAAATCTAGTTTCCAATATATTAAGTTTCGAATATTATTCGCCCAATAATAAAATCTAAAGTTAGGTAAAGCTAAACCACCACCTTTTTTAGATTTCTGTAACTGTCTTTTACTTAACCTGGGATTTTTATTTTGCCACACAAATGAGGAAATTTTTGAATCAATGTTATCGAAGAAAGATTTCGGAATAAAAGTTGGTAAGGCTTGAAATAAATATAAAAATTTCAGTAAAATCATCATTTTAATAGCATTAATCTGACCAACTAATGATAAGGATAAAGGAGACCATCTAGTAGTAAGTTGTTGAATTTGATGAAGCATGGGTAAAAAATTCAATCTGAATAAATCTTTATACTTCTTAGTAATTTTTATACCTAAATAAATAAAGTTATCAGTAACAACTTTAAATGGTGTCCTGTCATTCAATAAAGTTTGCTCATTTAAAGGAAATATTTCACTCTTATCCAAATTTAATTTATAACCAGAAAAACTACCAAATTGAACCAACAAAGATAGGAGAGCAGGAATAGACCTATCAGGATCAGAAATATATAACAACAAGTCATCAGCATAAAGTGATAACTTGTATAACTTTTCATTACGAGTAATACCAAAAATATTAGGAGATTCACGAATAGCAATGGCTAAAGCTTCTAATGCGATATTAAATAATAAAGGACTTAAGGGACAACCTTGTCTCGTACCACGAGATAATTGAAAAAAAGAGGATCTATAATTATTTGTAAGAGCAGAAGCAACAGGTTTATAATATATTAATTTAATCCATGATATAAAATTAGAACTAAAAATTAAAATTTTTCAAGGCATTAAATAAGTATGTCCATTCAACTCTATCAAAAGCTTTTTCAGCATCTAATGAGATAACACATTCTGAGGTTGTGGGTGAAGAAGTATAAATTATATTAATCAATTTTCTAACATTAAAAAAGAAATACCGATTCCTCATAAAACCAGTTTGGTCTTCTGAAATAATCTGTGATAATACTTTTTCTAACCTAATAGCTAAAATTTTTGTAAGAATCTTAGAGTCTACATTTAAAAGCGATATAGAGCGATAAGATGCACATAAAGTAGGATCTTTATCTTTTTTAAGAATTAGAGAGATAGTAGCTTCATAAAAAGACTGGGGTAATCTCTTCTTAGTAAATGCATCATTAAAGATTTCACATAACCAAGGGGAAAGCAAAGAAGAAAAAGTTTTTAAAAATTCTATAATATAGCCATCAGGACCAGGAGCTTTCCCTGAATTCATTGATGAGATAGCCTCTCCTACTTCGGCCATAGAAATAGGAGCATCAAACACACTTCGATCTTCATCTGTCAGTTTGGGAATATTTAAATTGTTAAAAAAATTATCCATCATGGACAGATCGCCATCAAATTCTGATTGATATAAAGATTTATAAAAATCTTGAAAAGTATTATTAATTTCTTTATGATCAGTAGTCAGATTACCATCTTGTTTACGAATTTTAATAATTTGTCGCCTAGTCGAAATAGCTTTTAATTAGTTAGCTAACAATTTACCAGTTCGATCACTATGAATATAAAATTGAGCCCTGGTCTTAATTAATTGATTCTCAATTGAAGAAGATAATAATAAGTTATGTTCCATTTTAAGCTCAACTCTCTTCTTATAAAGTTCTTTGGTAGGAGTAACAGAATAAATCTTATCAATTTCTTTAATTTTATCCACCAATAAAGCTATATCTAAATATGTTTGTTTTCTTTTACCAATGGAATATGAGATAATTTGTCCACGGATAAAAGCCTTGAAAGAGTCCCAAAGTATTCCTCTGTCAATCTCTTCAGTATAGTTTGTTGAAAAAAATAAGTCAATTTGTTGTTTTATGAAGGTAATAAATTCTGGATCTTGAAGCAAAGTAGTGTTGAGTCTCCAAGATCTAGTATTAATGGAAGAGTCCGAAATCTTGATAGATAACTTCAAAGGTGCATGATCCAAAATGGCAATAGAATCATATTTACAATCAGTAACATCTGTTAATAAACGATGATCAATAAGGAAATAATCAATTCTAGAATAACAATGATATACATGTGAAAAAAATGAAAATTCTTTATCTTTAGGGTTCAAAACCCGCCATATTTCAGTAATTCCCGAATCAACCATAAAAGAATTAATAAGTAAGGCTGATCTATTCGGAAGAGTTCGAATAGGTTTAGATCTATCCATCAAAGGATTCAAACAACAATTAAAATCTCCACCCATTATCAACATATATTCATTTAGATTAGGAAGGGAAGTAAATAAACGTTTAAAAAATTCAGGGCAGTCAAAGTTTGGAGCATAAATATTAACTAGAGCCACTTTTCGATTAAAAAGTGAACCAGTAATCAACAAAAATCTGCCCTGTGGGTCAGAAATAATTTCATGATGTGTAAACGAAATTGAGGGGTCTATAAAAATAGACACACCCCTAATTTTGGCGGTACAATTCAAGTGAAATTGTTGATTTTTCCAGAACCTAAAAAAGCGTTGATTATCCTCCCTCCTAATATGAGTCTCCTGTGCAAAGATAATATTAGCATTCAGTCTATGGAATACTTTAAATATTTTTTTACATTTAATCGGATGATTTAAACCATTAGTATTCCAAGAGATAAAATTAATAGACTTATCCATCATGCCAATATTGATTGTGTATATCATAAAAGGTTAAAAAGACATATAACCCATAATTCAGGAAGAAGAAAAAATGATTCAGGAGCAACCGGAGAAAATGACACCTCAACAATATTAATAATTTAAAGTTGGCCTATAAACTAAAAGCAAAAAAATAAAAAGCAAAAGCGTGAAAAAAGATCCCTACCCCCTCCCCCCACCCCTCGAAAAAAAGCCAAGCAGCAGGCGCACAAACTAATACTAATATTACCCCCATTTCAAGATGGCAACTTCATGAAAAGATAAAAAGGGATTATAAAACACCCAGATTTAAGTACAGGGTTGCAAAAAAAAGAATATATATCAATCAAAATGAAAAAAAAAGTAATATAATAAAGTAAAAGATCATTAATTAAAAAAGGATAAACGTTAAAATTTGAAACAGTGTAATATGCCTAAAAAAAGATTCCATATTCAAATACAAAAAAATGACGTTTCAAAAGCAAAGACTTATGGGAAGAAGAAATGACATTTTGAAAAAGCCATATTACAAAATATAAATGTAAATTCACCAATCTATTAAAAAAAGTTTTAAAAAAAAGGTTATCAAAATAGAATTAAAAAAGGATTCAATAATCACTACAATATAAAAAAGGGTCCAAAAATCCAAAACATTCGTCCCATTCTCAAATACAAGCAAACAAATGAATGCTTACGGAAAGCAAAGTCTTATGGGAAGAAGAAACGACATCTTAAAAAAAGAAATCATTATTACAAAATATAAACATGTATATCCAATTCAGAAAAAAAATAAGAAAAAAGACATTATAGTATAATTAAAAGAGCATCTATAAACCATGATAGTAAAAAAAAAACGGTCTACAGACGAAAGTAAAAAGCTATAACGCAGCTTCATAAGTTAAAGCCCAAAACGAAATGGCATCTTCTCTCCAAAAATTCTTCAACATAACACATAGTTCAGCTTATGCTGGAAGATTGATGTTCTTCGACGAATTTCTTCGCATCTTCCGGAGTATTAAAGAAACGCTGACTGTCGTCACTCAACGTAACTCTGAGATTCGCTGGGTATCTTAAAGCTTGTTTAAATCCAATCGAATGAATCTCTGCCATCACTGGTTTAAAAGCGATTCTTGCTTTCATTACTTCAAATGAATAATCTTCAACAATACGAAACGTGTTGCTTCTGTAAGAAATCATACCTTTCTGATGAGCTAGTCGGACTAAAAGTTCTTTCTCCCAAGGATAATGGAGGCGAACAATCACAGCTCGTGGCTTGTCTCTCGAGATCGAAAATCTCGAAACTCTGTGGGCACGATCAATAGTAGGTTTAGCTTTCAAAACATCAGTGCCAAAAACTTCCCATAATAAGTTAGAGAAAAATTCAGTTAAGTCACCAGATTCAACATTTTCAGGAAGCCCGATGATACACAAATTCTGTCTGTGAGATCGGTTTTCAAGATCGGTGATTTTAAACTTATAATGTTCTACTGTTTTAGCAGTCGACAGTACCTTCTTCTCCAGTGTTTTGATTGTACGTATTTTTTCACAAATTAACTTATCAAGAGCTGTGAACTTTTCTTCATGTCGTTCAATATCTGCTGCCTGCGATTGTAACTTGGTATCAAACGATCTAACGGCTTCTTCGAGCCCAGACATTTTCGCAGTAAGCTTATTTTCCAGACTTGTCATTTTACTTTCCAAGCTTGCAAGTTTAGTATCCAGTTTAGTATCCAGAAGATTAGAAATTGCCTCAATAGATAGAGGCTCTTTAGATGATTTCTTAGGTGCAGACATTTTAAGTTTGGAAAGATTAAATCAAGTATTATTTTAGAAAAGAAATAAATCATAAGTATCAACCCATGTAATAAAGATGAAAAGATTTGATTAAAGGGTGATTATAATTTAAAAAATGAAGAGCGCCTAAAAGGCAGATGTTTACGTCGCCATCTTGAAACTCCGCCCCAATCAATCAATCTTTCCTTATAACTCAGGTCCTCTAGACCCAGCAACATCCTTGTAAATTTTCTCTGCACTCTTTCAACCATGTTTACATCTTTCTGTAGGTAGGTGACCAAAACTGCACACAATACTCCAAAAGTAGGCCTCACCAAGGCCTTATACAACTTCGATATTACATTGCATCTCCTGTACTCATTACATTGATTTATGAAGACCAATGTGCCAAAAGCTTTCTTTATAACCCTAACTACCTGTGATGTCACTTTCAATGAATTAGGGACCTGTATTCCCAGTTCACTTAGTTCTACCATACTCCTCAGTGCCCCACCATTCACTGTGTACGATCTACACTGGCTGGTTCTACCAAAATACAAAACCATACATCTGACGGCATTAAATTCCATCTATCATTTTTCAGCCCATTTATTCAGTTGATGCAGAACCCTCTGCAAGCCATGATAGACTTCCTCACCCAATTTTGGTGTCATCCACAAATTTGCTGATCCAGTTAACTACATTATCATCCAGATCATTGATATAGATGACAAAGAACCCAGCACCAATCTCTATGGCACACCACTTGTCACAGGCCTCCATTCACAGAGGCAACCCTTTACCACCACTCTCCTATAATTTCCTGGTTTCTGTTTAGAGCCTTTTTTAAACAGCAGAACAACATTGGCAAGCCTCCAATCTTCTGGTAACTCTCATGTCACTAAGGACATTTAAAATATCTCTGCTAGGACCCTGGCAATTACTGCATTTGTCTTCCTTAGGGTCCGAGGAAACCCTTTGTCAGGCCCTGGTCTGCCTCTGTGTTGCAGGCACCTCCTCCTCTGTAATCTGTATAGGGTCCTTGAAGTTGATCCTGCTTTGCCTCACTTGTGATACTCTGTATTCTTCTCATGAGTAAATCCATATCCAAAGAATTCATTTAAGATCTCCCCTGTCTGCTTTGGCTCCACACATGGATTACCATTCTGGTCTTCCAGAGGACCAATTCTGTCCCTTGCAATCCTTTAGCTCTTAATTTATCTGCAGAATCCCTTAGGATTCTCCTTCTCCTTGTCTGCTAATGCTTTCTTTTAGACCACCGAATTTCTTTCTTAAGTGTCCTCTTGCATTTCTTATACTCCCAAAGTATCTCATTTGCCTATACCTGTTATGCACCTCATTTTTTTCTTAACCATGGCCTCAATAGCTCATGAAAACCAAAGTTCCCTAAACCTGTTATCTTTACCTTCAATTTTGACTGGCACATACATGCTCTGTACTCTCAAAATTTCAATTTTGAAGGCCTCTCACATACCCAGTACAACTTTGCCAGTAAACAGCCTGTCCCAATCCACACTTGGTCATATCCTTTCTGCTAGCATCAAAATTAATGTCTCTGCAATATAGAATCTCAATCCTCGGACCAGACCTATCATTCACCATATTTATTTGAAACTAATGGCATTATGATCACTAAGTGCAAAGTATTCCCCTTCACAAACGTTTGTAACATGCCCTGTCTTATTCCCTAACAGTAGATCTAGGATCACACACTCTCTTGTTGGGACTTCATGGTATTGATTAGGGAAACTTTCCTGAACACATTTAACCCAAACTCGATCCCATCTAGTCCTTTAACAGTATGGGAGCCCCAGTCAATGTGTGGAAAGTTAAGATCACCTACTAGACGAGCCTTCTGTTTTTTGTAACAGTCTGCGATCTCTCTACAAATTTATTCTTCTAAATCTGGCAGACTATCGGGTGGTCTATAAAATAGCCCCATTAAAGTGGTCATACCTTCCCTATTCCTCACTTCTACCCGTAAATTCTTACCAGATACATTCTCCGGTCTACCTCTCCCCTCCCTCCTTAGTCCCCCTTGCTCTGTCACATGTAAAACAGTGGAACCCCAGAATATTGAGCAGCCAGTCCTGCCACTCCTGCAACCAAGCTTCATAATGGCTACAATATCATAATTCCAGGTGTTGATCCATGCCTGAGCTCATCCACCTTTCCTACAATCCCTCTCGAGGCCGCTCAGGACACTAGTCACACCATTCTCAGCCTTTTGATTCCTGACTTTGTCTGAGGTCTTAACAATGTCTGGCTCCACTGTTCTGTTCTGGCAGCCTGGTTCCCAACTCCCTGCAACTCTAGTTTAACCCCCCCCCCACCTCACCCCCATGCAGCACAAGCAAACTTTTCTGCTTGGATGCAAGTCCCCCTCCAGTTCAGGTGCAAACTATCTCTCCTGTAAAGGTCCCACCTTCCCTGGAAGACAGCCCAACAATCCAAACGTATGGCACCCTCCTTTCTACACCAACTCCTTAGCCACGTATAATCTTCTGGTTTCTGGCCTCACCCACATGTGGCACAGTTAACAATCCTGAGATCAGAATCCTGGAAATCCTGCCCTTAACTTATCTCCTAACTCTTTGCTCTCACCTTGCAGAACCTCATCTCTCTTCTACCCATGGTCATTGGTACCTGCATGGACCATGACCTCTGCCTGCTCAGAATGCTGTGCGCTCGTTCCAATATGTCCCTGACTCTGGCACCCGGGAGGCAACATACCTTCCAGGAATCTCATTCTCATTCACAGAACCCCCTTTCTGTTCCCCTAACTAATGAATCCTCTGTCACAACAGCTGGCCTCTTCTCCTCCTTTCCCTTCTGAGTCAGAGACTCAGTGCCACAGACCTGATCTCTGTGACTTTCCTTTGCAAGGTCTTCCCCCACCAACCTGCCCTCCCCCAACATCTGTTTTTGAGGGGTTTGGCCACAAGGAAACTCGACACTGGCTGTTTAATGCCTTTCCCCCTCCTGACCATCACTTGGTCTCCTGTGTCCCTCACCATACTATCTTTTTGTATGTCCTATCACCCCCATCAGCCTCCCAAATGATCTGGAGTTCATCCAGTTCCAGCTCCAACTCTTGAATGCAAAGTGTTATAAGCTGCAACTGGATGCACTCCTTGCAGATGAAGTCATTAGGGACACTGGAGGTCTGGAGACAGTGGAGATGGGCATGGCTAGGCTTGTCATCAGGTGTCTAGCCTGTTGGACAAACCGAGAGCTTACCCTGATAATGTATCTGGCTTACACCCAATAGGCATTCAGCTCCACCAACACCAGCTATTTATGTTTGTCTCTAACACCTAATGGAACTTGAGAGTTAATGCTGTGGTGTAACTGAGGTGAAGCCATATGCAACCAGAAGACATAAATCTAGAGAAAGAATTAAAGCCATGCACATCGACTAGCACCTACATTTCAGAAGATTCTTTAAAAAAATTCTGCCTGTCATTACATTTCTCAAAAACCTCTAAAAAGATCCATAGCCGGTGTGAACATTTTGCAGTTAATACAGGTACATTTGATCCCAATTGAACCTGTATTTGTGGGACATCTTCAGAACTGCATAGGTTTTATGAAAACAAAATTAATTTAAGGAATGTGGTATTCCTGAATGGTCATATTCTGCAAAAACCATTACCTGGCAGAATTCCTCAGTAAGATTTTTTTGACACTATAGTACTCAAAAAATTATTGATATCTCAAAAGTGCTACATGTTTACCATAATTATAACATTCTGACCATAGTTGAGAGTATAAAATTATATGTTGCATCAAAGCAAGAGAGTTGTAAAGAAATAATAATGGTTTAATATAACTATGACTCCAAAATGTGTGGGTACATCAGCTTTACTACAAAAGATAATGTATTTTACAGCAGTAACTTCGAAGACTTCTCTTTGGAAAAATGCAACAAAACTAACACCTTCAACTGAAGAAGCCAAGTCACAGGAAAGAAGTGAAGCTACCCCTAAATTGTTACTTCAGGAGCGTGAGTCAAAGGACAAAGAAACTGAATTTAAGTAAATATCATTCAGTTAACATAAACTGTCTATTTGATATGTACTGGCACTTGGGTTGATATTATTTATTTTTTAAAATACAAAATTATGATAAATATTATTTAGATATTCCTCACCTTGATTACAAAAATAAAAGTGTGATATAGTTGTGCAAAGAGCAACTTAATTCTCTTTATAACTAATAAAGCAAAGGTAAGATTCTACTTCAAAAGAAATAAAGAACATTTTGCTGATTTAAATATTCCAGGTTTATGTTATCTTCAGTTTGCAGTTAAAGCTTGAACTAGTCCTAGGGTGTAAATTTTAAAGATGATCTGATTTGAAAAAGCCAGAAGAATTTGAACATAAATGGGGATTCTAATTTTTAGCTTGGGGGTTTCTTCGCAATGTAATATATTACCCATTACAACACCTGTCTTTATAATCCATGTTGTAGATTGAGTTGCAGATAAAGATGTAAATTATTGCAAGTAGAGAAATTCTGAATAGTTTCAGTAGACCTTTACTGACAATTCAGAATCAAAATTTCCTGTGGATCACATCCTATTCCTTTTATACTGAAGAATAAAGTTAACATATTATCTTTGAGTAACTAGAAGTCAAAGATAGGATTTTGTTTTGGCTTGTTGTACTGTGCATGAATTATCTTTAAAATGTTAGTGAATACTGGTTGTAATCTTAGTGTCATCTATTGTGTCTGTGCTGTCAAAGTAAGTTACTATTTTACTTGGAAGAATTTTGCAATGGAATACCACTGTAAGCAATGGAGTACCACTCTGCTGGAAGAAATCAGTGGGAGGAGGGAAATTGCTGACATTTCAGGCCAAAACCCTGCATCAGGATTGTGAGTGAAGCAGTGAGATGGCCAACACAGAATGGAGAATGGGAGTGTCAAGAAAGGACTCCAAGATGATTGGTGGACTGAGGAAGGGTGTAAGATGACAGACAGGTGGTGCCAGATAAGGGAGGTAAGCAAGGGTGGAGTTAGAGAACTATAGCAGAAGAACCATAGATGGAGACAGATGAAGGAAGAGGGGTAAAGGTAAAAAACAATGGATGGAGCAAGGTGGGGGAGAGTGGAGCATAAGACAAGAGACAGCTACGGGGGGGGGGGGGTTGGGGGGAGATAAGCAGCTGTCTTTCCACTGATGCAGCTTGACCTACTGAATTTTTCTAGCAGGTTCTGTGTTGCTCCAGAATCCAGCATCTGTAGTGTCATGAGCCTTCAGAATATCAATATTCATTCTGGTATCAAGGTCTACAATATGTAATAACATTTGTGGAGTTCTTCTTCCAGCAGAGCAGTATTATGTACCTGGGAAGAGTTTTTAAGGAGTGTGGCTTTCCGCTTAATATAAGTTTGAGAATGGGACTATTGTTAGACTACTTCTTGTCACGGCTGTTGAACTGGATCTGCAGATGTTGGAGTAGAAACCTACAAGATCTTTTAAGTTTAGATTCCTGACTCCCATGTGTTACCTTATCTAATGTTTCTTTATTATTACACTTTGTTGGTTAGTACAGGTTACACGGATACATTGGAGACAAAGTGGAATGTAGCTGCTGGAATCTGGAGCAAAGAAAAACTGGAATAATTCTGTGAGCGCAAAGGAGTGGTTGAAGTTTCTGGCCAACCATTGCATCAGGACTGTGCAGAGTCTCAACACAATTTGTCAGCCATCCCTTTGCCTCCACAGATGCTGCTTGATCCACTGAGTTCTCCAGCAAAATATATATTGCACACATGTAAAGTGACAGGCTTGCCTCTGTATAGATTGCCTTCTGCAAGAGTTTGAAGATTATTTCTCCTGATATTAGGGCGTAAATTTTCTGAATTCAATTTCCCAAATTGTCATTTGTAAGGTTTTCACTTATAGTGTCTAGACTGCTAATCCACTATATAATCAATTGGTTTCTCTGGGAATCCCATCCTTTTGCGTCCTTTATAGTTTAACATAACTCCCACTAACTGAAAGTTAGTGTGAAATACCCAGGAATTACTGCAACAAGAAATTCATCCAGGAAGGGATCATTTGTAACTATTCCTGATTGGCTTTGAAAGAAGATGAAAGCTCCTTTGTTCTTTGTATGCTGGGGTCATCTGCTATATCAAAGAGGTATAACATCACTCTGACACTTAGCATTGTTTGTCAGGATATGCTCTGTTGCCAGCCCCGCAAATCTATAATTGACCTAAGACCTTTCTCTTTGGTGCAGTTGGAGTAAATTCCACTATTGTTCTGAAGATTAAGTGAAGATTTGATAGATGTATTCAAAATCACACACTACTATTTTGATAAAGTGGATATGGATATTTTGTGACCACTGCTCCATCATGACAATCTCCAATTTTTTAAAGCTCTATCAAACATTCACCTCTGGTCTCTTGCCAAAAAACATGCTGTCTACATTCAGATATTTTATATTTGCTTTTCTTATGAGTGCTTTTAATCTTGCCGTCTTGACCCATTATAGTTTTAAAGATTCCTCCAGTCGGTATAACTCCTTCCTCACCCTTCGGTCTTAAATCTCCATTTCTGCTTATTCCCTTCACCATCTATCACTCATTATTCATTGCAGCCTTTAATTAGTCTCTTACTGGAACTTCAGTCTAATAATATCCATCATTTTTGCTTCCTTTGCTCTATCAAATCCTTTATCATGGCCATACCTTTAATTTATTTTTAAGATTATTCATTCATTTCTGAAGTACATTGGATATTTTTGCCATAAAAATAACTATTAATCTCTTTCTCAGTCAGGCATTCTATGTGCAAAGCAGAGTTTAGATAAACAGTTTGTCTGAAATTACAAATCTGAAAGAATTTTTTCTTCATTTTTAATTTAAATTACCAAAAAGGCCACAAGACATGGTCAGGGGTCTAAGATTTCCCAATTAAAGCTCAGTGCACTATTCATCCCTGGAAAAGCCAAATTAGAGAATCAGCTCTAAAATGCAAATTGTAATAGAGTGTGAAATTTTCTGAGTCCTTATGTCACACAATGGGTTTACGGGCTTATCATGCAATGGTCATTTTGAGTTGACTATCCTCAATTTGTTGTGCAATTATTTAATTGAATGGAAGATTACGTGTATTTCATGTTAAGAGAAGTCAGCAGCTATTTGCAGCACAAGGTCTCAGAAACCCTAATTCTAATGCATATAGTCTGGAATATTTATGTTAATGCTTCATTCAATCATAGACGGCCGTTGATTCCTATTATGCCAATATTTTATTTTTTGCAAGTCAAATATATTTGTTATAATTAACTTTCCTTTTTTAGTTAAAATCCATCTCAAGTCTTTTATTCCCTCTCATTCATATTCATTTTCCTATCTCTCCCTCTCCCACTCTTTCCCTCATTTTCTATTCTCTCCATTTCCCCCTTTTTATAAACTTTTCACAGCTATCATTTTGGTCGGTTTTAATTTACTTCTAAGGTTCAGCGTTAGCACTTAACTTGATGAGTTTCTGAAGCTCATTAAATTACAACAAATATTCTGTAAAAAAAATACAATTTTCATGTCAGGTTCTTTAGCTATTCATGAAAATCTGATTTTCTTTTTAGTCATCAGTCTCCCTCCGACCTAGATCCAGCATCACCTGCCACCTGCTGCCTTATCCCTCCCATCACCCCTTTACTGGCTCTTTCCCCTTTACACAAGGGTCTCAGACTGTTGACTATCTGTTTGCCTCTGTCGATATTGCTGTATTTGTTGAGTTACTCCAGCAGCTTGGTTTTGCTTCAGATTCAAATATCTTTAGTCTTTTGAGTATCTGTAGTATTTCTTCTTTGCCCTCTGTATACCTAAGTCCCTTATTGAAAAGTGGGTCCCAAATTTGAAAGGAATACTGAATTGAATTGGATTGAATTGAATTGAATGATCTTTATTGTCATTATACATAGGTACAATGAAACTCTGTTTGGGTTCCTCTCAAACAAAGTGGTAGATTAAAAAAAGACAGTAATAGAAAAACAGTATAAATAGATAAGTACCAGAAAATAAGCTGCAGCTGCACCAGAATATCACAGTAATGCACAAAGTGCCATTAGTGCAAGTATTTGAGTCCTTGTGTGTGCATATGTGTGCTTACAGTTTCAGTCATTGTTCTATGGAAGTGGTGTGATGGAGGCCACAGCTATGGGGTAGAAGTTGTTCTTCAGTTTATTTGTTCTGGCTTTTAGTGTCCTGAACCTTTTGCTGGATGGCAGTGGGTCAAACGGAGTGGCCGGGGTGTGTGATGTCTCTGGTTATGCCGATTGCTTTCCTCCTGAGTTTGCTGGAATAGATGGTGTCCAGTCCTGGGAGTTCCATCCCGACAATTCACAGGGCCGCCTTCACCATGCGTTGCAGGTCTTGTCACTCTGCGGCTGTGCTGCTGGCATACCACACTGTGGCGCTGTTGGTCAGGATGGTTCCAATTGTGCTTCTGTAGAAGTTAAGCAACAGCTTTTGTGGGAGTTTGGCCTGTTTCAGCTTTCCTAGGAAGAAGAGTCTTTATTGTGCGTTTTTTACAAGCAGTGAGGTGTTGGTGATCCATGTCAGCTGTTTTGACAACGTAACTCCGAGGAACTTCAGGTTTTCCACACTTTCCACTACCTCTCCAGGTATATGGAGGGAGGGGTGTGTACTCTGTCCTTTGATCTCCTGAAGTCAATGATCATCTCCTTTGTTTTAGAAGTGTTAAGTACCAGGTCATTGTCCTTACACCACTCCGTCAGATGATCCACTTCACCTGTAGGCTGTTTCATCCTCATCCGAGATCAGGCCAACCACTGTGGTATCATCTGCAAATTTAATTATGGGGTTGGAGGTGTAGGTGAGGGTGCAGTCATGTGTGAAGAGTGTGTAGAGCATAGGGCTCAGCACACAGCCCTGCGGGGTGCAGTCATGTGTGAAGAGTGTGTAGAGCATAGGGCTCAGCACGCAGCCCTGCGGGTGCCTGTTTTTAAGATGAGGGTGGTGGAGATGTGCTCACCAACTCTGACTTGCTCTGGTCGGTCTGTGAGAAAGTCCATGACCCATGAGCACAGGGAGGAACCAAGGCCAAGAGTGTTCAGTTTGTTGACCAGTTTATGGGGGATGACTGTGTTAAATGCAGAACTAAAGTCCACAAGTAACATCCTCACATAAGTGTTCAGTTCCTCTAAGAGAGTCAGAGCAATATGGAGGGCTGTTGTGACTGCATCCTCTGTAGGGCAGTTTGCCCAGTAGGCAAACTGGTGTTTGCCCAGATCAGGTGGGATTATAGCCTTAATGTGTGAGAGCACAAGTCTCTCAAAGCACTTCATGGCTGTGGGTGTCAGCGTTACAGGGCGATAGTCATTCAGGCACTTCACAGCTAATTTTTTTGGGCACTGGCATAATGGTGGAGGTTTTAAGGCATGTTGGAACAGCAGCTAGTTGCAGTGAGAGGTTAAGTATACCAGCTGAGGGCAAAAACATTGTATAAAAAATTACCATAATGCCCTTCCTTGTTGCTTTTATGAATAAAACAGAGATCAAATTTGACTTTTAGCAGTCTCCTCAACCAATTCTTCCTCGTAGAAAGATTTATAAAAATGCACCTGATGTGTTGGCATCTCTTCATATTACCATTTAGTTTACATCATCTCCTGTTATTATTCTTATGAAAGTGTGTCATTTTGCATTTATCTGCATTTAGATTCATTTGCAACCTTAAAAGTTGCATGCATATGCAACTTTGAAATTGCATAATGTCTACATATCCAACTCCAATTCATTAATGCAAGAGCAGTGATCCAAAACTGATCCTGGGGGATTCCATGTTATCTCCATTCGGGTGATATAATTTTAAATGGTCAATCCAGTTGCTGGCAAATGGTTGGTGGTCCATTCCCCATTCCCCTCCCTGAAACAAGTTTGATTCAGAGTAGAATTACTTAGTATTTTTCAAATTTATTTCATCACATCTGCCTCAGCCCACTTATTTTCAAAATCATAATTGCCTCCTCCCTATCGTTAATTTATTTTCCACTTTAAATCTGGCATAATGGAATTTGTGCCTTTATTTGCCTGTCAGGCACCCAGGGGCTTACTGTTTGAGCAGGAATAACATTTGGATTGCTTAAAGTTAGAGCTTAATTTAAAAGTTAGCTAATAGTCAACAGAAGTCAGTTTGCATATAACACCTTGGGGTACTTTGATTAAAACTAATAAAAATGCAATTTGTATGATTGACATACATTTTTAGTAAAGAATTCAATTAATATTTTTACAAACTCTTAAGCATCCTTGCATACCCCCAAGTTTTTGATGTAACAATATTAAATTCAGAAGATCCAGAATTTCTGTAGTTGCCTTTCCATTGGTTAATAACCACTTGAAATTGAACCATTTTAAATGTATTAAAACATTGCATTTATTATAGAGAATTGTACTTAAATTAAAATATATCAACATTTATTTAGAAATTTCAAACTCAAAGGAAGTCATCCAAACGGTTACCTTTTTTTTATCAGGGTTAGCGGTGAACCTTGCAAAATTTTATTATACCAGTTTCATATGCATGATCTGCCATCCCTCCCTTTGATAATTTCAGCTACTTCTATTGAGATAAAACCACCGTTAAAATATTTGGCAATGGAAAACTAGTTCCTGTACTTTGTTTTAGTAATATAATATTATATGATAATTTAAAACACAGCTATTTCTTGAGAAAAGTGTGACCTTACCTGCTTTACAAACTTTACAAACTGATGATATACTTTAGAAACCAAAACAAAAACACCTGAGAATTTAACAATTTTATGCACTCAATTTGACATCTCTTCACCTCTTCAGTAATTGCATGTAAGTTACCACAAAGCTAATAATTAAACTAATTAATAGTCTATGTATTGACTCTTTAAAATAGGTTGCTTAATAACTGATGAATTATTACAAAAGTTAGTTCAATGTTTAACTCCATAAATATTGGCATTTTGCAGCAATTCTCTCAGTAGTGAGTGTGAGCGACAAGCACCTGTACTTAACAGTGATTATGCCGATGCACAGATGCAGAGTTTGGTGCTACGTATGCGGGAAAGGACATCTCTGTACAAAGAAAAGTTGTTTGAACAGGATAGCACTTCCTCAGATGAAACTCTACCACCCAGTAAGTTCTATTATTAGAAGCAAGATTCGGTTCCTAATGGATTTCATAGCATGCAAACGTTAATCTACTATGACGGTTAATCGTGTAAAACTATTAGCAGTGTGTCCAGAGGTAATGTTTTGTATTGAACTGTTTCAGCATTCAGAGATCGTAATATTGTGGTCTTTGTTTTTTCTCCTACCATTTTTGATTACAAATGTTCTAATGTATGGAAGGTTCCACGAGCAGTGCCACCAAGCATAGAGGAGCCAACAACTGGATGAAGCACATGGATTGACGCTACCCATACTTGCCCTATACTTTAGGCACTTCATTGCCAACTAATACCATGCACAATAGGTGTAGGAATCAAATTCACTTTACATTATCGTAATTGCACTGACAAATATTACATGCCTTAATTTCTTACATACCTCCCTAAACACCACATTAGTGTAGAGGTTAGTGTGACACTATTACAGCTCATGGCATTCTGGAGATTGAAGTTCAATTCCAGCACCATTTTGTAGGGAGTCTCTGTATGTCCTCCATGTGGAATGCGTGGGCGCTCTGGTTTCCTCCTGCAGTTGAAAGGCATACCACGTAGGTGAATTGGTCATTGTAAATTGTCCTGTGATTAGGTTAGGTTTAATCGGGTTATGGAGTTGCTGGGGTGGCATGGCTCAAAAGTCCAAAAGGGACAACCTGTGTTTTTTTTACAGAAAATAATACCTGTAGTATACATAGAATATAGAAAGCTTACAGCACAATACAGGCCCTTTGGCCCACAATGCTGTGCCGCACATGTACTTACTTTAGAAATTACCTCGGGTTACCCATAGCTCTCTATTTTTCTAAGCTTCATGTACCTATCCAGAAGTCTCTTAAAAGACCCTATTGTATCCACCTCCAGCAGCATCGCCAGCAGCCCATTCCACGCACTCACCACTCCCTGCATAAAAAACTTAACCCTGACAGCTCCTCTGCACCTGCTTCCAAGTACCTTAAAACTGTGACCTCTCATGCTAGCTATTTCAGCCTTGGGAAAAAGCCTCTGACTATTCACATGATCAATACTTCTCATCATCTTATACACCTCTATCACGTCACCTCTCATCCTCCGCTGCTCCAAAAGGAAAGGCTGTGTTCACTCAAGCTATTCTCATAAGGCATGCTCCCCAATCCAGGCATCATCCTTGCAAATCTCCTCTGCACCCTTTCTATAGTTTCCACATTCTTCCTGTAGTGAGGTGACTAGAACTGAGCACAGTACTCCAAGTGGGGTCTGACCCCACTCGGCTCTTAAATTCAATCCCATGGTTAATGAAGGCCAATACACCATACGCCTTCCTAACCATAAAGCCAACCTGTGCAGCCGCTTTGAGTGTCCTATGGACCCAGACACCAAGATCCCTCTGATCCTCCACATTGCCAGGAGTCTTACCATTAATACTATATTCTGCCATCATATTTGACCTACCAAAATGAACCACTTCACATTTATCTGGGTTGAACTCCATCTGCCACTTCTCAGTCTAGTTTTGCATCCTATCAATGTTCCACTGTAACCTCTGACAGCCCTCCACACTATCCACAACACCTCCAACATTTGTGTCATCAGCAAATTTACTAACCCATCCCTCCACTTCCTCATCCAAGTCATTTATAAACATCATGAAGAGAAGGGGTCCCAGAACAGATCCCTGAGGCATTCCACTGGTCATCAACATCCATGTAGACTATGAGCCGTGTAAAACCACTCTTTGTCTTCTGTGGACAAGCCAATTCTGAATCCACAAAGCAAGGTCCCCTTGGATCTCATGCCTCCTTACTTTCTCAATAACCCTTGCATGGAGTACCTTATCAAATGCCTTGCTGAAATCCATATACACTACATCTACTGCTCTACCTTCATCAATATGTTTAGTCACATCCTCAAAAATTCAATCAGGCTCGTAAGGCACAACCTGCCTTTGACAAAGCCATGCTGACTATTCCTAATCATATTAATCCTCTCCAAATGTTCATATATCCTGCCTCTCAGGATCCCCTCCATCACAGAAGTAAGAGTCACTGGACTATAATTTCCTGGGCTATCTCTACCCCCTTTCTTGAGAAAGGGAACAACATCTGCAACACTCCAGTCCTCCAGAACCTCTCCAGTCCTCATTGATGATGGAAAGATCATTGCCAGAGGCTCATCAATCTCCTCCCTCGCCTCCCACAGTAGCCTGAGGTACATCTCATTCGGTCCCAGAGACTTATCCAACTTGATGTTTTCCAAAAGCTCCAGCACATCCTTTTTGTTAATATCTGTATGCTCAAGCTTTTCAATCCACTGTAAATCATCCCTACAATCGCCAAGATACTTTTCCGTAGTAAATACTGAAGCAAAGTATTCATTAAGTGCCTTTGCTATCTCTTCCTTGTATCTTGAACAATTGAATAATGGGACATTTATATAAAAATTTAATAATTCCAGCCCAGAAACATAATTAAGAATAAAAAAACATGAGATGGAAATCACAATAAAAGTTTCCCTCAAGAATAAAGAGGAAAGATTAATTTATTAGGAGTAAAATATTTGCAGAACAAATACCGCAGTTTAAGCTATTGGTAAGTCAATATTAATGCATTCTGATATTTTCATGTATGGTGCTTTAATATTCTTTACTGAGGTATTAAATTTATTTTCCAAAATAAATATGCACTTGTCAACAAGACTCTTTATTTGTGTCATTAAAATGAACACAAAGCGCTTTTGAGGTAGATGGAACTTAGTAAAGTTTTGAGTTTGGAATTAATTTCCATTTCTTTCTCTCCAGAAGCTGCAAGAAATGCTGAGTACTTATAGAAATTTTATTTTGGAACCATACTATGGTCCTAAATAAGGCAATTTTTCATTTTGTCAGTGACAATGCATACTCTTTTCTCAACTGGTGGATTGTTTTTAAATAGCCAGTTAAGAACATCTTGCACGTGATAATCCTCTGATACTCCTGATGCGTATTGCTATTCATAATAAGAGCACTGAACATTTATTCATAATTAACTAATTTCTTGCACATGTTCATCAGGGATTAATTTAAAGATTGAATTTCTTTAAAATGTCAATTGTGTCCTACTGAAGACACACCAGTAGCTAATTATTTTAAATTATGCTGCTAAAGATTGTGAAATCAGATTTTTATAGGTCTTTGAATACTAACTGCAAATGTTGAAGTTAACATGAGTTCAAAAAGTCTCATGATTGGAAAGGTAAAGAGAACAGTTTTTTAAAGTTGATATATGGATTTCCTTTACTGCTTAGCACCAGTCAAAAAGCCACCTCCACCAGAGAAAGATAAAAAGGATGAGGAGACACCAGAGAAAGAAAAAGATGAAGCCAAACTTGATGAGGAACTTGGCCGTGACATCCTTGGTTGTAAATTCAAGAGGCATCCAATCAAGAAATTTGTACAGCAGCTAAAAATACCTGAAAGTATTGACACATTATCAGGTAACATGTTAATCCAAGACATTTCAAAACTATAAATTGAGTGACATAGCAAATTTTTCAATCAGTTCCCAATTTTATCTGATTCATGAAATAATTGAAGTTTCACACATTTGTATTTCAAACTTGTTGCAAAGATTTGGTTGCTGTCGTCCGGTAGGGGCATTGATCACCTGTTTTCTAGTGTAGAACTTCAAACTTTATGGCCAATAATTTAATAGGGAAGATAGAAAAAAACATGTTTCAGGTGTGACTGAAACAGTAGAGCATATCCTTATTTCATGCAGGAAATTTGCACAGGAAAGACAACAAATGCTACAACAATTACACAAAATAGGACCGGTAGAGAACAGTGTTAAAGGTTAATAATAAGCATTCATTAATTTTCATAATATAGATCACATTGTAAAACTACTTGGGTATGAAATGTTCAAGTATTCTGTGACTCATGCGATATTCTAACACGGCAAATACGGAGGCTAGACCATTTTATGAACAGGAAATAGTTGAGACGATTGTTCGAGAAGATCAAAAATCACAAATGTCTAACATGGGAAGTAATGGTTAAGGTTACAACAGGAAAAAATGAACTCTGTGAAATTTGTAATATTTTAGGAGTTTAGAAAATGAGATGGGAAGTTAGTTGTACTGTGATCATGGTTAATAAATCTTTTGCTTTCCATCATTTCTTTGCTATTATCCCAAAACATTTCTGAAATAATAACAAAAAGCTGATTTAAATTTACTGTAGGTCGTGTTTCTTCACCACAGAAAAGAGTTTTTCTGTCTTTTTGTGTGAGAAGAGAGCTCTAAAGTTCCATTTCAACTATGAGATTTGGTTAGGACTCAGTGGCAGAGTCCACACAGAGTATCTCTGCAGATTTTATCCCCAGTGCACAGGCACCTCTTGGTGCTCAGGATGTGACCCCATCAACAGAAGCACAAGTTGCATCCTTGATGAAAGAGATGAACAGGGGGTGATATGAGAAACTGTAGGAACCAGACTGCCTTTCAACACATGGAGAAAGGTTTGCAAGATCAAGTCTCCCAACAAAAAATCTGTTGAAGGAACTCAGCAGCATCAGTGAACAGAAAGCAATTGTCAACCTTTTGGAGCAAAATCCTTCATCAGGACTAAGAGTGGAGAGGGAAGGGATAGCAACCTTAATGGTACTCTGGCCGACATAAATAAACATCTGTCAGGTTTTTGCAATCTACGTCAGGAGACTGAAACAGTAGAGCATATCCTTATTTCATGCAGGAAATTTACACAGGAAAGACAACAAATGCTACAACAATTACACAAAATAGGACCGGCAGAGAACAGTGTTAAAGGTGTTAAAGGTTTATTGGAATGTGGGGAGAGTGATCAGGGGAGGAAATGGTTGTTTAGTTTTTTTTAAGGGCGATGGGACTGGAAAGACAATTTTAGGCAGCCAAGTGAATGGACAATGAGGGACAGTAAATGGAGGAGGAGGAGGAGGAGGAGGAGGAGGAGGAGGAAGAGGAAGAGGAAGAGGAGGAGGAGGAGGAGGAGGAGGAGGAGGAGGAGGAGGAGGAGGAGGAGGAGGAAGAGGAAGAGGAAGAGGAAGAGGAAGAGGAAGAGGAAGAGGAAGAGGAAGAGGAAGAGGAAGAGGAAGAAGAAGAAGAAGAAGAAGAAGAAGAAGAAGAAGAAGAAGAAGAAGAAGAAGAAGAAGAAGAAGAAGAAGAAGAAGAAGAAGAAGAAGAGTGAGGCATGGCCAGTGGGTGATTGGTATACCAAGGAGCCATTAAGGATGATGAACAGATGGAAGAGTGGGGTTGAGTTGAGATCAGAGGCAGAGCCAAGAAGATGATAGGTGGATAGGCAGAGGCAGAAAAATTGAAAAAACACATGGAGCTAAGAATGGGGGGGGGGTAAATTTGGAGACCATTGCTGGAATTTGATAAGCAGGAACACAGCAGTGATGAAATGTGTTAAGGAAGGAAGGTGATAATGGAAGCCATTATGGAGAGGTGAAGTCAAAGATCTGGGAGGGGTATGCACTAGGCAAAATATGCAGGTAGTAGCTGGATGGAACCAGAAGAGAGATGAGGATAAAATGTGTGATGGGCAGGAAGGGGTGTGTATGGGAAAGAGAACAAAAGTAGGAGGACTGGAAGGGGATTATAAGGTGTGGGGGTGCTAAAAGGGAATAACAGATGGATGTTTCCTGAAATTAGAGAATTCAGTGTACAACCAATTGGGTTTGGACTACCCTAGCAGAATGTGAGATAATATTCTCTCGTTTGCACTGGGTTTTACTCTGGCAGATGGACCAAATGATTTGGGAAAGGGAAGGGGAATTAAAATGGAATGCAACTGAGAACTTGGAATGGTCATTACAGAGAGAGAACCGGTATACTGCAAGCCTGTTCACTAGTCTATGTTTGGACTCACCTTTGGAGAGAAGGCGACGTCAGGAGCAGCAAGTGCAGCATTTGAGGTTGGAGTAAGAGCTGCTTAGACCCTAGAAGGTGGTGAGGGATATGGCATAAGAACAAATGTAGCACCTCCTGCAGTTGTAAGGGAATGTTCTGCAGGTCAGACACAGCTGGATGGGCTGAGGTGAATGGGCCAGGAAGTTAAGGTGGGTTTTGGTAAGTAGAGCACTATGAGGGGTGAGTGCCTTTTTAAAAGCACAGCAGCTGTAATACCTATTAGTATTCAGGTTCCAGAAGTATGGGTACAATAAAAGATCAGTGTGCTCTGGAGAAGTGAGCTGTCAATGTACCTAAGAAAGTGAGTTAAGGATTTGATTGAGTGTCTATTTTTTTTTCTACCCTAAAACTGCTCTGTTCAGAAATACAGGTAGCTAAATAGCTCATTAACTGCTAGACAAATGTTAAACTACACATCAGCTATTTCCGCTGGGTGAGCTTACTGAATGACCAATGCAGTAATATAGAAAGTGCACATCGTGTACAGTATTTATGCTACCTACAAACTAGAACACAGTAGATTCCAGTTAATTAGGCCATTAGTTAATCAAGGCAGCTGTTTATTTGGGACAACTCAAAGAACAAAAACAAATTGAGAAAATAAATGAGATTCCCTTTGTTTATTTTGGACACCATGCCACTTAATCAGATAGGAAACTGTTGCCAAACAGTTTTAACTAGTGACAGTCACGTGCCTTTCTGTGGCCGTTAGACACTATACTGTGCCTTGAGGGAGCATCCATGTTCAAAAAGTAGTGCTTTTTCTCACTGATAGTTGGTGTGAAATAAGCAGTCACACAATTTAGAGCTGTTTCGTTCACTATGGTTTCAAGCATTCAGGTTTGGAGATACCAGAAACAGCCAGGAGTGAAAATAGAATAATCTCACAACTTCACTAAGTTAGGAGCTACAAAGAATTTGAAGGTATCAACAATCATCTTGTTTATTACAATGAAAATGCAGATTTGGAGGATGCCACTGTTGAAAGCATTGTATGAAGGCAGCCATTATCCACAGTTAGTGTCTGCGCTAATTTTGTTCATTTACAGTCAATCAAAAGAACACAAAAGCATACAGTAAATCAATTTCTCTGATAGCTATTAGGAACAAATACACAATTTTTTAGTACTGTAGTGTTTTTATTTGTTCAGCATTTTATTTAAATACCTAATTTGTTACTTAGTTAAAACTCGTTTTTCTTCTTTACATTTTTTTAACA
This sequence comes from Hypanus sabinus, assembly GCF_030144855.1. Taxonomy (NCBI): domain Eukaryota; kingdom Metazoa; phylum Chordata; class Chondrichthyes; order Myliobatiformes; family Dasyatidae; genus Hypanus; species Hypanus sabinus. The sequence goes on from NC_082706.1 coordinate 151,048,829, forward strand.
ATTTCCTTGAAACATTAGTTAATTGGGGCAGTCGCTTAATTTGGCCAAAAATATACTGGCGCAGATCTGTTCCAAAGAACCAGCATTCAGTTCATTGATCTCCCCAGGTGAATATGGCTGTGATTTAACATATGCTCTGTGTCATAGGCACCACTTACAGGCTGCATTGGGAATAGCAGTGAAAATCCCAAAGTGTCAATACACTGGGCTGAACTTCAACATCACAATTTACAGTGTCGCAGGGACTGATGCTGTGTCATCTATATCAACAGTCTGGATTAATAGGCTGAAAAATGGCAGATGGATTTAAAGCAGACAAGTGTGAGGTGTTGCCTTTGGAAGGACAAAGCAGGGTAGGCCTTACACGGTGAGTGGCAGGGCACTGAGGAGTGTGGTAGAACAGAGGAGTCCAGGGATACAGAAACATAATTCCTTGAAAGTGGCTTAAGTGTAGATAGGGTTGTAAGGAAAGGTTTGGGCACATTGGCCTTCATGAATCAGGTATTCAATACAGGAGCTGGGATGGTACGTTAAAGTACAAGACATTGGTGAGGCCTAATTTGGAGTGTTGTGGGCAGTTTTGTCACCCACCTTTTTACAGTCATTCCATTTGTTCTCTTCACTGTTAAGAGTCATAGAAAAGTACAACGCAGAAACAGGCCCTTCAGCCCATCTCCTCTGTACCAAGCCATTTAAACTAGCTACCCCCTTTGATCTGCACTGGGTCGATGGGAGAAGGCAGTTTAGTGCGCCTCTCCACAATCCCTTTCCTCTTATGCAGATGGTTGTGCAGCTAACAGAGCTGTAGTTTCACAGCTCCTGTGACCTAAATTTAGTCCTAAGCTCTGTTACTGTCTGTGTGGGGTTAGCTTGTTTCCTTGTTGGCTTACTTCCGGTATCTGTTTCCTCTCAAATTCCAAAGAATTGTAGGTTAGTATGTTAATTGGCCACTGTAAATTGTCCTAGTGTGCTGGAGCTATAACAATGTGGGAAGAATAAAATGGAATTTGTGTAATGGCAGAAGAAATAAAGGTGTGGGCTATTTTCTAAATTGGGCAAAGATTCAAAACTCAGAGGTGCAAAGTGACCTGGGAGTCCTTGTGCAGATTCCCTAGAGGTTAACTTGCAGACTGAGTCAGTGGTAAGGAAATGCAATGTCAGCATTCACTTTGAGAAGACTAAAATATAAATGCAAGGATGTTTTACTAAGGCTTTTAAAGGATTTGTTCAGACTGTACTTAGAATATTATGAGCAGTCTTGGTCCCCATTTTTAAGAAGAGATGTGCTGGCATCAAAGAGGGTTCAATGGAGATTTATGAGAATGATCCCAGGAATGAAAGGGTTAATATTTGAGGAGTGTTTGATGTCTCTGGGCCTGCACACGCTGGAGTTTAGAAGTATGAAGGGGGATTTCAATGAAACCTATTGAATATTGAAAGTCCTAGACAGAGTGGATATGGAAAGAATGTTCCCTATTGTGGGGGAGCCTAGGACTGGAGGGCAAAGCCTCAGAATTGAGAACAGAGATGAGAAAAGTTTTCTTTAGCCAAAGGATAGTGAATCTTTACCATTGGCGTGCAGGCCAAGTTATCAGGTTTACTTAAAGTGGATAGATTTTTGATTAATCAGGGTGTCAAAGGTTATGGGGAGAAGGCAAGAGAATAGTTTGAGAAGTATATTAGATCAGCCATGATGGAATGAAACCAACTCAATGGGCCGAATGGCCTAATTCTGCTCCTATGTATTGTGATCTAATGACACTGACTCTCTGAATGTAAGAAGCAGGCTGCTTTCCCTTCGTGGATCTATTGTTCATGCTTCTTAGGGTCTTCCTCCCAATCTTAAACAATGGCATCTTAAGCAGGTTCCTTGCTGTAGTGAAAAATTAGAATTAAAAATGTATTTCACAGTTAGTACCTCCCAAGGGTGGAAACTGAACTTTACACATCACCCGGTTTCTGCAGAACTTACTTCAACTGTTTTGAAATAACCCTTTATGATAAGTTATAAAAGCAAACCCTTTTTACAGAATAATTCAATATTGCAACGGTGAAGATGCAGTACATTGGCAGATTTGTTCTTCTCTTCTCCAGCCTCTATAGTAATGTCGCTGCTAAAAAAGCTAATTGACAAGCTCCAAAACACTTAAGTGCATTGACTGAGCCCATTTTGGTTAATATTGCTTTTAATGGGCCTTCCATGAAATTTGCAACTTTCTCTCCTAAAGGGCCTGTTGCAGTTAACATAGAAACCAATGGGTTGGATATGACTTCCTGTCACAGTACCATTTTCAGGCCATTTGAACTCTAAGCATTCACAAATCTGAGCACTCAAAGAAGCTGGAATTTAGACTGACAATGAAATTTCTAACACACCAGCACGAGCAACTGGAAAACATAAGTTCAAGGTATTTATACTGCTTTGAAATTCCTATCTTTTATTCTAATTATCAATTATTGTGTTTCAGATCTGCATTACATGGTATGGATGAGTTTTGTGGTACTTGCTTGGAACTGGAACTGCTGGTTTATTCCCATGCGCTGGGCTTTCAATTATCAGGATCCACAGATTCTTTCCATCGGGTTAACTATAGATTATATCTGTGATTTCATCTATCTGCTGGATATGTTGGTGTTCCAGGTCCGCTTGCAGTTTGTGAAACAGGGAGACTTAATAGTAAGTTTAACTTTCATCAAAGTAATCATTCTATTGCATCAGTTTATCTGACATATATAGCATAGAATCAGCCCAAAGCCCAACTATTCCATGATGATATTCATAGTCCAGTAAATCTTTCAAAGTAAGCTGGATATTGTTGGAAGTATTAATAGAAAATGCTAGAAATATTTAGCTTTGTCGGGTAGCATCTGTGAAGAATCAGGGAAAGTTAGTATTTCAGGTCAATGGTTTTTCACAAGAACCGCAGAATTTTCTGTTTGAATTTAGAATGAGCGGTCAACAGACTGGAAGTGTGTTTATCCTGTGTCGAGCTAATGAACCCTGCTGTTTATTTACTCAGACCAAATATATAAACGTCGATTTTAAACTATTTTTAAACAGCCTGTATTTTTCATAAAAGGCTTATATGAATAGCTGATTTTTATATAATTATTTCCCATTTACATGGCAGCACTTCTGAAATAATCATTTCTGCTTTATTTCCTCTGTTACAGTACATTACTCTTTTTCCTCATTAGCTTTTGTATAAGTTATTTGAAAATATTGAACAAAATTCCCCTCTGGGGATGTACAAATAGGAAATTAAGCTACTAACTATTCACTATGCTACTGCAGAAGGAGCTGTGCCATTGTTGCCATGGTAGCTAGCTTACTAATGATTTCAGCTCATTCAAAGTGTCCAATCTGTCAACTGATGTAGAGTTCTTCCAGGTTTGTTTTGTCATCTTAAAACATGTAAAGAGAAAAGTATTGCATTTAAATAGTGCATATCAAGATCTTCCAAAACCACTTGAAGCCAAGTAAATACGTTATTACTTTAAATGTTAATACACTTATAACATAGCAAACAAGCATTTAACAGAATCCCACTAATAGCCGTGTGGTAATGACTGGTCGTGAAATTTGAAATGAACCTACCCAGGATTCTGAGTTGTGTGTAATCAAGACTAAAATGTTGGAATATTGGATTATAGGGAACCAGGTAGGAAAATGGGATTGAGACCAGTGATGAAATTGGTCTCAATCTTATTGAATGCTAAAGCAGGTTCAAGGAGTTGTCTGTCCTACTGCTGTTACCATTGTGTTCTATGTCTCATTCTAAAGGTGTTTTTTTTACCAACACTGAAGGTTTGTTCAGTACTGCAGAGTAATTGCAGCTTAAATTTTTGAGTTCAAGTCTTTGGTAAGGGATTTAAATACACCATTTTCTGATTCAGAGGTAATGGCATTATTACCCAGTCTATGTTAATCCCACCGACTCAGTATTAAGATGCTCAGCAAAATTGCGTACATCATATTAATACTTCTCCTCCAAAGCATTTTATTAATAGTGCTTTCATTTGCGGCACTCATCTGAGTGTAAAAGTGATAGAGTATCTTTAAACACAGTAGAAAACATAATTGTGCATTATTCTTAGCAAAACTACCTTCTGATATAAATACTAAACATATTTTGCTATCTAACATAGTTACTAAAAATACAACCTAACTATGGCCAGTAATTTAATTTGGCTGGCACACAACAAAAGTGTGAGATACTGATATATCATATGGACATACCAGCAGAATTAACATTGTCACTCAAAATTTCCATAAAATTTAGAATGAGAAAAAGGTGGGGACTTGCACTTGGTTAGCACCATAAGAACATCTGGAAATCTTTTGTGTCCACATAATTACGTATGAAATATCACTATTGCAATGCAGGAAAATGCAAGAGTTCTATTCATAATAAATCTGACATTTAAAAAGTTTTTTGGTGTTTGGTTCACAAGAATGTTGGCCAGGAAATAAGGAAAACTTAATGATTTTTTCAAAACCAACAGCTTGTTATGCTGGAAAGGTTTTTCTGAAAATCTAACTAAATCTCTAACCACAAAGCTCTGTTTCAATGCTGATTTAATGTGTCATCTTTGCTTAGCATAGCATGCAGTTGTAGCAGAATTAAATATTGGCACCAAGCTCCCAGCACTGGACCTATCCTTAGGGGTAGACATGGGAAATGTTACAAAAATGGATGTAACCTGCAGTTGGAGTTAGAAACTAATTTCAGAATTAATAAGGACTCCTGGTTATGAATAGTCTGTTTCAGTTTCACTGGTAATCTTGTGGTGGCATATAATAAATGTGCTAGACACAGATTCCATGATTTTTCACCTCTTCCCTTTTTTCACAGTAGGTTTGTATTTGTTGCCTTCCAGCCCACAGGGTATGAATTAGAATCTAGGAAATTCTGAAAATTTAGAACAATTAAATTTGCTATCTCTGTAGACATCTATTTAAAATCCTTCAGCTATTGGCCAACAAGTTCAAGACATACATATATTTGTCATTAGTCTTATTAATACCTTATTTTTTACTGATATTAAATTACCTTAGTTCCTTATACATTCTAGGCTTTTTGTTTTCCACAATGATGTCAAAGGACCACATATACAGTAAATAGAAAGCATGAACTATCATAATATAATCACTTGTGGAACCAGAGGAACCAACACACTTGACAACATTTATATCATCATCAAGAACACTTACTATGCCATCCCAAAATGAGTGTTCAAGAACATCTTCAATCTCTCTCTGCTGTAGTCGGAGGTTAGTGACAGTCATACCAGAGCCCACGAACAGCAATGTGAGCTGCCTCAACGACTGTCACCTCGTGACACTCAACTCCTGGCTAAACAAGGACCCGGACCTGCTACAATTTGACTGTCGCCTCAGCAGATTTACAGCAGATGCAATCTTACTGGCTTTCCATGCTTTGAAAGGGAGAACACAACTACAGCTGTGAAGATCCCTGCTGCACCTGATGACCCTGTGATCTCTGTCTCAGAGGCCGATGTTAGGCTGTCTTTAAAGAGAGTGAACACTCGCAAGGCAGAAAATCCCAATGGAGTACCTGGTAAGGCTCTGAAAACCTGTGCTAACCAACTAGTGGGAGTATGCAAGGACATTTTCAGCCTCTCACTGCTATGGGTGGAAGTTCCCACTTGCTTCAAAAAGGCAACAATTATACCAGTGCCTAAGAAGAATAATGTGAGCTGCCTTAACGACTATCACCCGGCAGCACTCACATCGACAGTGATGAAATGCTTTGAGAGGTTGCTCATGACTAGACTGAACTCCTGCCTCAGCAAGGACCTGACCCATTGCAATTTGCCTAGCGCCACAATAGGTCAATGGCAGATGCAATAGGACAATGGCCCTCCATACGGTTTTAGACCACCCGGACAACACAAACACCTATGTCAGGATGCTTTTCATCGACTATAGCTCAGCATTTAATATCATCATTCCCACAATCCTGATTGAGAAGTTGCAGAACCTGGGCCTCTGTACCTCCCTCTGCAATTGGATCTTCGACTTCCTAACTGGAAGACCACAATCTGTACGGATTGGTGATAACATATCCTCCTCGCTGACGATCAACACTGGTGAACCTCAGGGGTGTGTGCTTAGCCCACTGCTCTACTCTCTGTATACACGTGACTGTGTGGCTAGGCATAGCTCAAATACTATCTATAAATCTGTTGACAATACAACCATTATTGGTAGAATCTCAGGTGGTGATGAGCGGGTGTACAGGAGTGAGATATGCCAACTAGTGGAATGGTGCCGCAGCAATAACCCGGCACTCAACGTCAGTAAGACGAAAGAGCTGATTGTGGACTTCAGGAAGGATAAGACAAAGGAACGCATTCCAATCCTCACAGAGGGATCAGAAGTGGAGAGAGTGAGCAGCTTCAAGTTCCTGGGTGTCAAGATCTCTGAGGATCAATCCTGGTCCCAACATATTGCTGTAGTCATAAAGAAGGCCAGACAGTGGCTATACATCATTAGGAGTTTGAAGAGATTTGGCATGTCAAGAAATACACTCAAAAACTTCTATAGACGTACCGTGGAGAACATTCTGACAGGCTGCATCACTGTCTGGTGGGGGGGTGGGGGGGGATGGTGTTGGTGGCTACTGCACAGGACACACTCAGTGATTCAGGAACAGCGTCTTCCCCTTTGCCATCCGATTCCTAAATGGACATTGAACCCGTGGACACTACTTCACTTTTTTTAATATACAGTATTTCTGATTTTTGCATGTTTTTAGATCTATTCAATATACGTATACTGTAATTGATTTACTTATTCATTATTCTTTTCTATATTATGTATTGCATTGAACTGCTTCTGCTAACAAATTTCATATCACATGTCGGTGATAATAAACCTGATTCTGATTCTGTTTCTGCACCTCAAAGATGTGTGCTTAACCCACTGCTCTATTCTCTCTAAACCCACAACTGTGTGGCTAGGCACAGCTCAAACACCATCTGTATATTTGCCGACGACACAACTGTGTTGGCAGAATTTCAGATGTTGTCAAGGAGGTATACAGGAGCAAGATAGATCAGCTAATTGAGTGATGCCACAGCAATAGCCTTGCATTCAATGTCAGTAAGACCAAGGAACTGATTGACCACATGAAGGGAAGTCGAGGGAATACACACACACTAGCTCTCATCTAGAAATCAGCAGTGGAAAGGGCGAGCAGTTTTAAATTCCTGATCTCTGATGATCTATCAAAGGCCCAGCATATTGATGCAATTACAAAGAAGGCACAACAGTGAATATTAGAAGTTTGAGGAGAATTGGTACGTCACCAAAGACACACACAAATTTCTACTGATGTACCGTGGAGAGCATTCTCTCTGCTTGCATCACTGTCTGGTATGGGGGGGGAGGGGGGGTTGTTACTGAACAGGATTAGAAAAAACTGCAGGAAATTGTAACTCAGCCAGCTCCATCATTAACTCTTGCAACCCAGGCATCGAGGACACCTTAAAAAGGCAATGTCTCTGAAAGGCAGCGTCCATTATTAAGGATGCCATGAACTAGGACATGCCTTCTTCTCATTGCTACCATCAAGGAGAATATACAGGAACCTGAAGATACATAGTCAATGTTTCAGGAACAGCTCTTTCCTCTCTACCATTAGATTTCTGAATAAACAATGAATCCACAAACACTACCTTATAGCAGTGTGCTACACGCAGCGCTAAAATAACGACACAGAGTCGGTAAACTGCAGTTAAAGAAGATTTTATTCGAACTTCACAGCCTTGCTTTAAAGCCTCCCTGATCCCGCCCTCCCCGGGCGCGGATGCTGTAGGGGGCACGTACTCACAATCCCCCGCAAGCTTTTCTCTTTGTTGGTGAAGCAGACGTGGCGCCCTTTTGGGACTGGCCTTTATGCCGGCGCGCTGGCTATTTGTGAGCCGGTTCGAGTGCGCTAGAAAGTGAGTCGCCACAACCTCACTATTTTCCCCTATGTTTTTGCACTACCCTTTTAATTAATTTCACTGATCAGTTTTTATGCAACTTAGTTGTACTTAAATGCAATGCAATTAAAAATATTGTGCATAGGAAAACATTGGTTTGTTTTTTGCTTTGGTGTTATGACAAACTACCATGTATGACAATAGTAGAGGTAGTTGCATTAAACGAGCCTGGGTATTCCTATCTTTAGCTCCTTGCTTCTGGTGACATTATGGAACTGATGCATTCAATAAAGCATATCTCTTATGGCAGCAGCACCATCTGTAATGCCAGCTTTCATTTGATTGACAAATGCAATTTTGACCCACAGCAAGCAAGTTGTCCCACTTATTGCCTTGGTAAAGATAGCCACATTTGTCGCACGTTCTTGCCTGTGCTGCAATGTCAGTCCAATCCTTTTATGACCTTAATTTCATTTCAGCTAACCTTTACTGTGCACGTAATTCATTATGGCAATCTTTTCAATGAGTTATATTGAAATAAAGTACCTGTGTCAACATTACCATAAAAGCCATTTATAGGAAGTTAGTCTTTTTATCTATTGTGATAACTGTCTGTAATAATTTCCATTTAGGAAGAAGTATATAATCATAGTTTATAGTTTATAGAGAACTGGCAGTAACAATACACAAACATATTTATTTACTCCTTTTTAGAAAATTTTAATGATGCAAGCAGGATGCATGTTGGGAAGGTTATTAACATGTGTGAAAATATTCTGCTGGAAAGATCCTTACCACTTTTGTAGTCACCTTGTGTTCATGAAACTTCTTGCTAACACTTTTTTAAGCCGGGGGAAGAGTTGGCACTCATTGCATACTTTCTGCTTACCATTCGCAATTCAACAGAGCTGTCCTTTTCACAATTGAGGCAATTAGCCCCTCCATGTCATCAGCTCTGAAATACAATGTATAAGAAAACTGTTAAGTCATTTATACTAAATATTTTCACAATGTGTGCCTGTCCTCGTGACACCATTGTGCATTTGTTAACATGAGAAATACAAGTAGCCATTAACTCTGCTGATGCTACATTCCTGACAATGGAGTGAAACTTTCGATGTATATATCGAAAAATTGCATGTTCCTATCCAAATAATTTAATTAAATAGATCTGATATTGCAAGGGATCACCTGTTCCAACAAAACACTGTAAGCAAATGTGATGTAAGATTGATTCAAGTGAAATTTATGAACCCGTGATGTTAAATAAATACATAGAACTGGTGGGTAATAGAACAAGGAGTGAGGTAAGGTGGAAATCCCAAATGAAACCTTTCAATGCTGGAATGGCTGAACCTTTCAGGGGCAGATTCAGTAGTGGGGGTGGTGATGAATAGTGAATGTTACCAATAGCTGTTTTGATTGGTAGGAAGCTGTTGCAGAAGCTTTACATGCAATTTTGTGCTGCTGTTCGAAGCGCTTTATATCATTCCCATAATTCACAATTAAAGGAAAGGAATAATTTATGGTATGATAATCTTCTGAAAGGCTGACCTGCAATTTGGATTAAAGATCCAGGGTGCAAAATTTGACCAAGGACCAGAAAATAGGATTTGTGGTGTTTGTTGTTTGACAGACAACAGAGAAATACATATCCATAACCCAAAGAAATACAATCAGAAATCTGAGGTGAATCAATAGAAAATAAATTCTACCATTGCACAGTAGATGTAGAAAAATGTAGTGTATAGAAATATTTAGTTATGAAGGGAGCTAAAAGATGTACAAGATATTGTACATGGAATACAAAATCCAGTAAATCATGCTAGACCATTATAAAATAATTGGGTCTCAGCTGTTTCAAGAAACTACAAAATTAGGGATGATATCAAGCTCTTTGGAAGGTATACAATAGCTGAGAGTTTACTAAGTGACGAGAGATTTCTGTTTTGTTGTGTGGCTAGATAAATTGGACCAGTAAGAATACTTAAATGATAATTTGATTGAGGGATTCAAATCATTGCAAGTTTTTATAGAAGAATCCACAATAAGAAGAATCAGAAATCAGACACTGCAAACCAAATGTAATCAGCAGAAGAGACAGAGAAGAGATAAATATTTTTTACCTATACCTAGCAAGCTGCTATCCTTTGCTTTACACTGCTGGTAGGGTAATAAATGTTGATTCAATAGTAACTTTCAAATGAGAATAGGATAATAGCTCAATAGTAAGAAAGTTGCAGAGTTATCAGGAAAGGTTAAGGATGGTGGACTTCTTGGAAAATTTTTACAAAGGGTTTACACAGGCAGAATGGGACAAATGGTTTAATTTCATGCAGCAAGGTTCTAATATTCCAACATAAATCCATTTTTATCAGAAATGCAGGAAAGGAAAGAAGTGCTGCCAGTATATTGGGAAGTTATAAGGAGGGGAGGAAGACCATGTCTAGGAACAGTGCACATCATCAGAAATGCAGCAGAAACACATCTAGCCCAAAGAGCAATCCAAACAATACTTGTCTAATATGATTATATTTGAAGGCACAGCAAAGACAGAGCTTCGGTGCCTGTTGCTGCAAAGTCACGACTGAAAATGTAATAAGCATTTATGGTGCACAAGATCAGCATATATCAATTTTTGTTCTCCCAATAACACCAGTTTTCTGTGTCATTGTGCACAATGGGAATTTCAATGTTATTTTCCATTCACATTGGTAATGACAGAAGCTTGTGGGCTTTAACACATTTACAAAGACTGGAAAGTGCAATGAGCTGTTAGAAGGATATTTTATTTTGCATCTGTTGAAATTACAAATGATTTGAATAATCTCTTCTAATTTTAGATGAGAAAATGGCAAATATATTTCGTTCTCCTGTATTAGATTTCTTAGTATTCAGAAGTATTAAAGAGGTGAGCAAATTCTAAATATGTAATTCTATAATACTGATTTTGTAATTTATTCATTTTCTTGCTGTTTTAGAGTGATAAAATAGAAATGAGAAAACACTATATGAAATCATTAAAATTTAAGGTAAGCCTCATTTAGCCAAAACATCTAAACAATTAACAAATACATTTTTTATTTCTATTGCTGTTTATTGTTAAAAATTATGCTGTCTAATTTAAAATCTGTTTCTACAGCTTGACCTTGCATCAATAATCCCATTTGATTTGTTATATTTGCTGCTTGGTTATAATCCCTTGTTTCGACTAAATCGCCTACTTAAGGTAAATATGTTATGATTATTAGTTTAATGCTGGAGGTATTTTTATTGACTGTGTCAAAATTAACTTGCATATTGGTATGAATCTGAACGTATTGTTTTAAGGATCTTTAGAATGTGTCTGAGATGCCAGAACTTGACAAGATCCATAAATCATACTCCGATTGCTTAAACTAAAATGGTATTTCAACATTGGATTGTTAGAGAGTCAAGGGAAATGATTCAGGGAAATATTACACATGGCAGTGATATGCTGTAACCATTTGCTTCAATTAATTAATCATGTAAAATCTCAGTGCCGAGCCTCTAAAATACAACTGGTTTTTGTTAATATGAGATACTGAGGCTCCCCTTTTTAATATTTCCTCATGATAAGATTTTATTTTGTGCCTCTTTCTCTGTACATGACATTGCAGTAGATAACCCTTGATAGATTCTATTATGACTGACTTTTGACTTTTTGGGAAAAGATTTGGAAACAATTTTGTAAATTTCTGTTACTTTGAAAATTAATTGTTTGGAAATGCTTTGACTTGTAGACAGGTTAGGGAAAAAGAAATAGACCTAATCTAAAGATGATCTGCTTCAGCTAATGAAACCTCTGTCTTGAAAGCAGAAGTAAGAAATAAAACCTACATTGTCCACCTTACATTGAAATTGCCAGCAAACTACAGACAGAATGAATAATGCTGGCAAGCAGCCAATCTCTGTTAAATGAACCACAAACACCAATTTTACACAGGAAAATGAATTCAGTGAAAGATAGATTATAGTCTCCACCTCTCTACCAAGACAGCTATCACTACCATTTGTTGGAAATGTGATTAGTCAGTGTGTCTGCTTGAAATTATCAACATGTGCAATAAAAATCAAGTCTAGGTGTAATTACATGCATAAAGTCCCCATTCCTATTTCATTGTAGAATGGATGATATAAACTTGGCCCCAACTCTTCTAGTGATTTGGTCAAAGGGTAATAGAGCCAGACAGTTTTCTGGACCTAGAACAAGCAGTGATCTTTAGACACTCTGAAAGCAACTTGAAGATCTCAGGAATGGGATCCACTGCTCCCATCTTTTGTTTACCTGGCTTGAATGCCATCACAACCACCGTTATTGCAAAATCAATAGAGCAGCCATTGAGTCTATTAATCACTTAATGAAATGTCTGCCTCCATCAGATGCTACCAAACTATGAAAAGAATGTAATAGCAATAAATTTTGTCAGATGTAAAATTTATATTAATCCTTATTATTGATAACCAATTTTGGAAAAAAAAGATTTTTGGGAGTAGCTCCATTAATTTATCAAAAGCACAAATCCATAGATTGAGGTTTACATCTCATTTCCAGGGCTGTAACCACACTCTGTTTGTATTAGTTTTTTAATGTGTGAGTAGGGGAAGTGGATACATCACTTCATGGTTGCACATGTTCAGTTTATCTGCCTGCAACACAATTATTGTCATTGGAAGTGTCAGCCCATCTAGGGGGACTTTATTCAGTTGGCTATCCAGATATCTCACTTGCGATAAATAAACAAGAGAGGATAAATTCTCACAAAATGCTGGTGGAAGCCAGCATTTTGTGTGTGTTGCCTGAATTTCCAGCATCTGCAGATTTCTTCGTGAGAGGATAAATTTTGTCAATTTGTTAGTATTTGCTACCACCACGGAGGGAATGCAGTTCAAAACATTGGGTATGGCAGCCAGCATGTTTTATTTTCCAGGAAATAAAGTACCCTCAGATAGCAAGTTCGAATAGACAAAGCAACACATGCAAAATGCTGGAGAACTCAGCAAGCCAGGCAACATCTTTGGAAAAGAATAAACACTTGACGTTTCAGGCTGAGCCCCTTCTTCAAGATTGGAAGGGAAGGTGGGAAGTCAGAGTAAGAGGGTGGGGCAGGGAAGGAAGGTGCTAAGTGAAACCAGGGGAGAGGTGAAGTAAAGAGCTGGGAAGTTGATTGGTGAAAGACATGAAGGGCTGGAGGAGGGGGAATCAGATAGTACAGGACAGAAGACCATGGAAGGAAAGGGGGAGGAGCACCAAAGGGTGGTGATGGTCAAGTAAGGAAATAAAGTGAGAAGGAAACAGCAATGGGGAATTGAGAATGAGAGTAGGTGTCAATTACTGGAAGTTTGAGAAATTAACATTCATGCCATTAGGTTGGAGGCTACCGACCTAAATGTGGCCTCATCGCAACAGTAGAGGAGGCCACTGACTGATATGTCAGATTGGAAATGGGATGTGGAATTAAAATGGGTGGCGAGAGGGTGATCCCACTTTTTTTGACAGACAGAATGTAAGTGCTCAGTGAAGTGATCTCCCTACCTACCTGGGTCTCACCAATATATAGGTGGGAGCACCGGATAAAATAGATCAAACTTGCAGGTGAAGTGTCACCTCATCTGGAAGGACCGTTTTGGGCCCTGAATGGTAGTGAGAAAGCAGATATAAGGACACGTGTAAAACTTGTTCCACTTGCAATGATAAGTAGCAGTATGAGGGACAAGTGAACAAGGAAGTCACATAGGGAGCAATCCACGTGGAAAGTGAAAAGTGGGGAGGAGGGAATGATTTGCTTGGTGGTGGGATCCCGTTGGAGATGGCAGAAGTTGTGAAGAATTATGTTCCAAATACGGAGGCTAGTGCGGTAGTAGGTGAGGACAAGAGGAGCCCTATCCCTGCTGTGGCAGTGGAAAAATGGGATGAGGTCAGATATGCATGAAATGGAAGATATGTGGGTGAGGGTAGTGTCGATGGTGGAGAAAGAGAAACTGAGAAACCCTGTTCTTTGAAGAAAGAGAACATCTCATTAGTTCTAGAATGAAAACTCTTATTCTGGGAGCAGATGCAGTGGAGACAGAGGAACTGAGAGAAGGGGATGACATTTTTACAAGTGACAGGGTGGGAAGAGGTACAGTCCAGGTAGCTGTGAGAATCCCTGCCCTTTCTGCTCAAATCCAATATCCAATTTCAAGTTCAGGTTTAATTGTCAATCAACCACATATGAATATCCATGAATTCAGCCAAACAAGATAGTGTTACTCTGCCACCAAGGTGTAAGACACAGTACCAGCAGTCATACAAAACACAAGGCACACACAGCATAAAAGGCAGCAGGAAAATACAATCGCACAAAAATATATATAGTCCAAGTTCCTGAGTCCATGAAATTTGCAGCAGTCTGCTGTTGAACACAATCCATCTTGTCTTCTACCGAGTGAACAGTGGAAGGCAGCACCAAACCCAGCCTTGCACTCAATGACACACTGCACCACACCACCTCTAGCAATCAGTTAGAGCGCACCGATTCCAACGCTTCTCTCCTGGATGGCTGCAAACATGCAACACTGCCACTTGAAGCCTAGTCCTCGCAACATAACCATGCAACTCCCCTACCATCTGCCTCCACCATTCACCAATAAACCAATGAATTGGACTTGCAGAAGTCTGCAGAGTTCCATATTAACAATATCCAACAGGGGCTTGCAATCACAAGAAAAGCAACCAAGATGACCACTCGCTGTCAGATTGTAAATTTCCTCCACACACTCACTCCAGCCCCTCTCTGAAGCAGTCAGCTGTATGACCTGAACCTCTGCTGATGAGAAACTCAATAATGGGACAGGGCTGCAGTATTTTAAGTTCTTAATGACCAGCAGAGTCTTGTGTTCATTAAAAAAAGTTTAAAAAGACAGTAACACCTTTGATTAGCCCCTTAGAAGCTGCTACACCTGAGCCCTCTGCCATCTTACCAGAATTACCACAAAGTCCTACAGCAGGGTTTAGTTCCAAGGCATCCATTTTTTAAAATAGGCTATTTCCACACAAAATGTGTTCTTCAGCTGAAGATAATCCACTTGTTAAGATAGTTCCATTTACTTTTTGTTGTATTCATTATTGTTACAGCTATATAAGACTTTGGTCAGACCCCACTGGGGTCACCTCACCACAGGAAGGATGTGGATACTACAGAAAGATGCAGAGGAGATTTACAAGTATGTTGCCTGGATTGGACAGCATGCCTTTTGAGATTAGTTTGAGTGAACTTGGCCTTTTCTCCTTGAAGTGACAGAGGATGAAAGGTGACTTGATAGAGGTGTATAAGATGATAAGAGGCATTGATTGTGTGGATAGCCAGAGGCATTTTCCCAGGACTGAAATGGCTAACACGAGGGAGCATAATTTTAAAGTGCTCGAACATAGGTACTGAGGGGATGACAGGGGTAACTTTTTCACACAGAGAGTGGTGGGTGCGTGGAATGCATTGCCTGCAGTGGTGGTGGAAGCGGATACGATAGAGACTTTTAAGAGACTATTAGATAGGTACATGGAACTTAGAAAAATAAAGGGCTAGTGGTAGGGTAATTCTAGGCAGTTTCTAGAGTAGGTTACATGGTCAGCACAATGTTGTGGGCCAAAGGGCCTGTAATGTGCTGTATATTTTCTATGCTCAATGAGAGAGAGTGCAGAAGGACGCCTGGAGTCCAGCATGCAGGCTATCCAGCTGAACTTTTTTGATCTCTCTACTTGTACAATATGTGAACTCTTCGCATGTGGGAATGACTAACTGAATGGCATAGGCTTAACCTATTATCTCCCACAACACTTTTGACAAAAGAAACGCTGACTGTTGTTATTCCCTTGTAGGTCTCATTTGTAAATTGCTTAACATTTAACTTAAAATGCACTTTCTTTTGACTCCTTAGATCAAGGTATTTGTAAAATAGCATGTTTAAGTGCCAAACATATAAATTTAAGGCAAACTCAAAGTATAATTGTTTTCTGGTTACCATCTATCTCCACGATTGGAAAAGTTGGCAGGCCATTTAGGTAAAGGCCCATCGTCCTTTGGCCACAGATTGAACATAGAAAACTTCTACCTAATGATATTATTAAAAGACCACACTGAACATTAATTTATCTAAGCAACAGTTCAATCTGTTATATTCTGTCTTGATATAAATCTGGTAATATAATAATGATTTCTGTGCTTAAGAAGAATTTAAGATATTCTGATGACACAATGAGACAGTATAAGAATGAAAATTCTGTATTTCAGTAACCAATTAATAACATAAAACTTAATCCCAATTAAGCATTGAGGCTGCAAATTAAGAATTATTAACAAGGTATTCTGTTCAAATTATTTTTTGATTTCCATTTTTTCCCAGTATTCAATCTTCTTTGAATTCAATGATGGATTAGAGTCTGTAATGAAGAAAGCTTACATTTACAGGTAGGTGGTCATTGCGCTAAAAAAAAGTCAATAGATTTTGTGTAAAAGTAACAATTAAAATATGTTTATTGAACCCATGTTCAGGATTGCATTTCATTTCTACTTGCCACACACAAAGCTGATTTTTGATTAAAGTATATATTGCTTGCTGATATCAGAAGCAGTTTTAATTATTTAATGACAAATACTTACAAAGCCACTGATAGAATTACCATACTTAGAATTAAACAGCCAAAAACTCATGGCTAGCCTTGATCTTGGTTGATTGTTCAATAAATAGTTAGTCTTAGTTTGTTCATGTTGGTACTTCTCAGTTTTTGTTCAGGATATCCTTCACTGTATAGCACCATAATTTCATTCTGAAAACTCAGTATTGACTGCACTGTGTTTTCTGCATTTTCCAAAAGACCATAGCTTAGAAACTATAGTACTGGTGACCCCCCCCACCCCACACACACACACACACACACACACACACACGCACACACACGTATGTTATGGCAGTTCAAGTGACAGAAAATTGCCCTTATGGGATTTACAAATCACTACCAAAAATTGTTGTGAAAGTCATACAAAAAGTAAGTAAATGAAAATAATGCTTTTCTTTCAACTCACATTTCTTTATGCAAGCACAGATGATGTGGTTTTGCATTATGGAAAATTCACAATTAGGACCATAATCTACAAATGAAACTGCCCACACAGGGCTGCCAGTTTAGAACAATGTATTAGTGTTTTATCAAAGCACATTTCAAGTACTTGGTACCACACTCCCAGAAATGTTTTCATGCTCTTTCATTTGTAGGGTGCACAGATCCATTGCAACTACTCTGCTTCACAGTAATAACATGCAGCATGAAACACATTTTGCCAATGTGTGTGACATGCTTATGCACATAATCAGGGTTGAGTCCTGCTTTTCCATCTATACTACCACTTTCCCAATCCCTGAAACCTAGAATCCCTCCGATTCATACTTGCATTCCAAAGCCACACTCAATTCCTCCATTTGCAGAATAAAAGTAGTCTGGGTGCAAAAAAATGTAAGGGCACTTTTAGTATGTGAATATCTTGTTCATGAAAAGAACACCTTTGGAGGGGGCAATCTTGGTGGCTCGAACTTGACTGAAAGTCAATTTAAATCAGTTCAGATTGTTTTATGTTTTGTGGAGTTAGAACACATACTTGTATTAATGAAAACTCTATTTATAACAATATCGTGACCTCTTAGCCACGACTGGATTTCTAGTCTTAGACTATAACAATGATTTGATGGATTCAGTGACCTGGAAGGCCTGTCAGCAGCATTGTATAACTAGTGATTTCTGCACTACCAACTAATTGCACAGACTTTGCAGATTTTTAAATATAAACTCCCATAGGAGTGAAAGTCTGATTGCCAACAGGGATAATAGTCAAATTTTGTCATTTGGCTAAAATTATAGTATGTCAATATCCAGACACAGTAGGTGTATACTATACTTCATGTCAAACAGGATATAATAGATTATTAAAATGGACAAAATAGAGCACCTCTGTTTTCTACTGCTGCTTATTTCAAAAAAGTGAAATGGCGAATCAGTGCCATCTTGCAGAAACCAGGGACAGATTACAAAATCCCTCACCAATATCAAGTAACAATGATCCTTCCTCATTAGGGTCCCCCAGCAACAGATCATAGCATTTGCAGATAATATTACATGACAGGTCTCAATATTCAATAGGCCACATTTGAATTCATTCATCTCTAACTCCAGAGCATACAGGCCTGAACCAGCAGGCATGCTTCAAATATTACTCTTAGCTGTGCACTATCCACTGCTGGTGTGCAAAATAACATACTCATTCACTCAAATAGATTACTGGCTGATGCACCATCAATAACTCACTCTGAGACGTAAAGGCGAGATATCGGCTTTTATTGACTGGAAGAAGGAACAAACAGTGAGTGACCACCATACTACATCCTGGAGACTGAGAGGCCGGGCTCAGGCCTTGATCACCTTTATACAGGGGTCTGTGGGAGGAGCCACAGGAGCAGTCAGCAGGGGGCATGTCCAGACAGGCTCACGTAGTTCACCACACTGGCCTTCAGCTATATTGCAATGCTTAGCTATGTAGTTCATTTATTTTTCTTTACTATATACTTATCAAATGTAATCTCAAGTAAATTATTTTTTTATTATTTTATTCCTTTTCAAAAGTTTTTAAGTGTACCTTATTATCTGAGACCTTCAAAATGATACAAGTTGCTTTGAACAGCAGTTACCTGGTAAAGGGTATCAAATCAGTGTTCGAGTTATGTGGTGAACTACATATACCTGATTGGACACCCCCCCCCCCCCACTGACTGCTCCTGTGGCTCCTTCCACAGACCCCGGTATAAAGATGATTGGAGCCACAGACCCTTCCTCAGTCTCCAGGATGATGTGTGATGGTCACTTGCTGCTTGTGCTTTCTTCCAGCCAATAAAAGCCTACCTTAACCTACGTCTCAGAGTTATTGATGGTGCATCAGGTTATATCACCTGATTCCTGTTTTCCACTCACAACCTACCCCAGCTCCTGGTATGAAGTCTCTAGCCTGTTCTATAAGTGCTGTAGCAGGTAACTGCAGCCATGAGATTAACAAGAGAGTGCATGCCAATAGTGGGTCATCCTGAATCCCTTGCCCAAAATCCCTCGCTAAACCACGTGTGATAACTGCTATACTGCAAAACAGTGTGATGGATTCCAGAATCTTCCATCAATAATCAGTGTTAAAATGTGTCCTGCAACAAAATCCACTGATAATGCCCAATATCCAGCAAATGAACTTAGAAAATAATATCCGTAGAAGTCATGCAGAGATATTATAAAGTGACCAAGAAAGTAATGACCAAAAGATGAAAAATTGAAATTAAAATAGAAAGTTAGTAAGCAGAAAATGGAAATAGGGAGAGTGGTACTTTAATATTTCATGGGGCTAAAGCTGATAGGTAAACACACAATTTTATTGTTTTTATGACCGAGAAGCCCATCTTGTACTCAGAACCTGCTGAATTTAACACAAGGATTTGATTATAGTTTTTTTGGAATCCATTTCCTACCTAAAGCCAATCAGTCAGCTAGGATGTACATCATGCTATGACACTGACTAGACTTACAGCAGCTGTTACCAACTTTGGGATAATAAGGATGAATGAAGCCTATAGATTCTGTACCCTATAAAGAGGGCAGTATAACAAAAGAGGAGGGTCAGCAAATCATAAATACAAGAAAATCTGCAGATGCTGGATATCCAAAGTAACACACAAAAAATGCTGGAGGAACACAGCAAGCGTGGCAGCATCCATGGAAATTAATAGGCAGTCAACATTTCGGGCCGTGACCCTTCTTCAGGATTGGAAAGGATAAAAAGTGAAGGAAGAGGAAGGAGGAAGCTAGAAAGGTGATAGTTAGCCAGGTGGGTTTGAAAGATAAACGGTTGGAGAGGAAGGAATCTGCTAGAAGAAGAGTGGACCATAGGAAAAGGGAAGGGGATCCAGGGAGTTGTGATAGGCAGGTGAGAAGAGGTAGGAAGCCAGAATGGGGAATAGAAGAAGATGGAAGGGGGAGTTTTTTTTTACCAGATGAAGAAATCAATATTTATGCCACCAGGTTGGAAGCTACCCAGACAGAATATAAGGTGTTGCTCCTTCACCCTGAGAGTGCCCTCATTTTGGCACTGCATCATGAGCACCAAACACAATTGACAACCCCAGCAAATTTACAGGTGAAGTGTTGCCCCACCTGGAAGGACTGTTTGGGGCCCAGAGAGGAGGTGAAGGAGGAGGAGAATGGACAGGTGCAGCACTTTGACTGTTTGCAGGGATATTCTGGGAGGGAGATTAGTGAGGAGGGACAAATGGACAAGGGAATCAGGGAGGGAGTGATTCCTACAGAAAACAAAGAGGGGGGGGGGTAAGGTAAAGATGTATTTGGTGGTAAGAACCCTGGAGATGGTGGATGTTCTGAAGAATGATGTATTGGATGTGGAAGCTGATGGGATGGTAATAAGAACAAGAGGAACTCTATCACAGTAAAGGTGGCATGAAAATTGGATGAGAAGTGGGAAGGCAGCATCAATAGTTGGGGAAGGGAAACCCCGTCTTTTGAAGAAGGAGGACTTCTCCGATTTCTTGGAAAGGAATGCCACATCCTTGGAACAGATGCAGAGAAGACGAAGGAAATAAGAAAAGGGAACAGCATTGAATGAGTAGGGTGGAAACCTGGAGAAATCACAGGCCTCTCTTGGGTGGGGAAACAGGTCATAAGCAAAGGTAAGCTTCTGACTCTAGGAGGGACATCCAATGGCTTGAGTGACTGGGAAAACACACAATCCTTTGGCCCTTTAATAGTATAGTCAGCAAAGCCAGGTAAATGCAGCTTAACTCTTCTAAAGCTGGAACAGAGCTAAAATTGGCAGCATGCAGATCAGCTAAAATTTTTAAATAAAGGACCTGTCTTCTGTGAGTGGTTTACTCTTTCCCCTCCACCTCATTTCACCTCACTGGAGATCTGCAGCAGTTCAAGATAGGTTGTACAAAGATTTGGAATGGTTGACATTTTAACTTGTTACCTTACATTAAAGTGCTTCCAGGGGTCAAGTTTACCTGAGTGCAGACTACAAGCCTTCACTATATCATCCCGCACCCGGCACCTTTCACATGCATAGTGGTTCTGCATCTGTAAACCTGCCACTGTCATATAAACGCAAAACAGTTCTAGCAATTAGATGAATTGTTAAATAGTGATCCAAAAAGGCAATACTACAGCTAACTTGTTGCAGAGCAAACAGTTCTTTAGCTAACTAGATCATCCATCTCATTTGTTTACAGAATTGCCCGGACAATAGGATATCTGCTTTTCCTCATGCATGTAAATGCTTGTTTGTATTACTGGGCTTCAGATTTTGAAGGTATAGGCAGCAATAAATGGGTCTACAATGGCAAAGGAAACAGGTAAGTACTTTTCTGTTACTATCTAAGATTGTCAATTTCCTCAGGAAATGAACTGCATCAAGAGTCAATGCCCACATCTCCTGTGTTCATTTCAAGTACAACGTTGTTCTGGGTAGAGGGATAAGGAACAGGAATATTGTTCAGGGATAGAGGGATAGGGTTTGGGAAAGATATAAAGGAAGGGTTCCTTGATTATATTATTTAAATTTGTGAACAGAATTCAGAACTTTCAAGTCAGTTATTAACTAAACAATTACTAGTATGATTTGTTGGTGTTATTTCAGAATCTAAGACTAAAATGACCCTATAATGTTATTAGTTCATTTTCTCCTGAAGAGCTACAAAATATTATTGCATTATATCTTCTATTTTAAAGGGCACAATATCTGCATTATTATTAGTGAGCATTGATCTTTTAAATAAAATAAGTTTAAAGATAAATTATTATTTCAAGCCACTTGCATCAGTTTAAATCGATGTTGATTATTTTCCTTACTTTCATACATTTTTTTCATCTGACTTTTTGATAATTTGTAGCTGTATCAGCTTTATGCAGGGAAAGCCCTTCTGATGATTGCTGAGTTTCCATCGCCCACCAATGTGTTTGAGCAAATATTTCACATGAGCAACTATTTTTAGGAGTGATAATTCTTTCAGCCATTCTTGGTCAGGTACATAAAACCAGGTGCTTTAGATTTTCAATATCAATGAGTATCTGATTTCTATTACTTTTTAAAATTATCTTTGACCACCTTAATTGAAAGAAAAGATATAAATAGCCGAATCATGTTCATTATCAAAATAGGAAAGAAATTACATATGAAAAATATAAGATCTAATATGGCAATGGTTCTGGAAACAGAGCAATATATCTAATAATGTTGGTGTGTTTACAGTACATAGAAAAATCATTAAAACTTATCTGAGTTTTTATAGTGTAACGTTCTGTTAATATGTGTTGATTGTTATTATCCTAAATTTACAATCACAATATCCCTTAACCAACAATATGAATTGTAAACTGATTTGTATTTTGTTCAGTATTTTATCTACTTTTTCTTTACATGGTTTATTTTCTATTCAGAGTTGAGGAAGCGGTGATGGTGATAGGCTTTGGAGTTGGAGATCTGTGGTGATAGTTCTCTGCAACTATCACAGGATCTTGACCAAGCGTCAATTTTGCTGAGCAACGGAGGATGAGAGGTGTATAGGTTGATGAGAGGCATTGATCACGTAGATAGTTAGAGGCTCTATCCCAGGGCTGAAATGGCTAACAAGAGAGGGCATTGTTTTAAGGTGCTTGGAAGTAGGTACAGAGGAGATGTCCTTTTAAGCAGAGAGTGGTGAGTGTGTGGAATGAGCTGCCGGTGATGGTGGTGGAGGTAGATATAATAGGGTCTTTTAAGAGACTCTTGGATAGGTACATGGAGCTTAGAAAAATAGAGGGCTATGGGTAACCCTGGGTAATTTCTAAAGTAAGTACATGTTTGGCACAGCATTGTGGGCCAAAGGGCCTGTATTGTGCTGTAGGTTTTCTCTGTTTCTACATTTCTATGACTCACCCTATAGTCCCACCCAGCCTCATTTACCCTAGCCTGCTTGCATTTACCCTATCTGTACCCCTCATAATTTTGTATACCTCTATACAGAAACAATGGCTCTGTCAGAAATGGGCTTAGCTTCTGAGGGTGAAAGGGCACTGGGCCACAATTCCCAGCACCATGACGGAGGCCTCACTGAGGCAGGTGATGGATGGAGTCACAGAATTCTACAGCACAGAACATGGGCTGTTCAGCCCAGCTTATTCATGCTGACCAAGTTGCCTATCTAAGCTAAGACCCATTTGCCACATATGGATATATATCTCTAAACCTTTGCTATCCATGTACCATGATCCATGTGGGAAGGATGTGGCAAGGGTGGATTGGGACAGGCTGGTTTCTGGCAATGGTGTACTTGGTAAGAGGGAGACCTTCAAATAGAAACTTTGAGAGTACAATGCTTGTATATGTCTGACAGAATAAAAAATAAAGATAATAGGTAGAGGGAACCTTGGTTTTTCAAGCGATATTGAGGGCTTGGTTAAGAAAAAAAGAGGTACATGGCAGGTATATGCAGGTAGGAACAAATGAGGTGCTTATGGTGTATTAGAAAACCAGGAAAATGCTTCAGAAGGAAATCAGGAGGGCTAAAAGAAGGCATTAGGGAAATAAATGAGTCTGCTGTGAGAGCTAGCATAGACTCATTCAACTAAATGGTCTCTTAATAATGTAAATAATTCTGAAATACTATAAAGATATGAATAATAAAAATGCTCTTATGAATCACCTTGAATGAACCTGATGGGTGCTACAGAAAAGGTAATATATATTTGATATACTGTGGCTAACACATTAAACAAACTGATATGCCTGGTGTTCATTGTTGTGCAATGAATCTCCCAGTAAAACCTTAGTCAGTGAATAATCCACTTGGAATAGTAATGAAGTTTACATTTGAAAGGAATCAAATCAGTCACTCAACTATACATTCAGGATGCTTAACGCTCACAGTCTGATACATAAGTATATTTACAACTCTATTAACACAGAGTAATTCCAAAGATTATTCAGACAATTTCCATATAAAACATTGATTAGATCTCTTCCCGAAACTCTCTGCTTTTCCCTCCTTTAAGATACCCTCAAGCCTATCTATTTGGACAACCTTACTGTCATCACACTTAAAACATCACTTAGGTTCCTGTATGGCAGTGTTCTTTGCCAATTCAATCAATAACAAATATTATTTTCTTTAACAGAATAGAGAAGGGGCAAAATGAAAAATGTAAACCTTGAAGCATGATTAGAAAGAGCAGAACTGTTTACTTTGTCAGCCTTAGGTTTCCTAAGTTGTGAAGGGAATAAATTAAATCTAGACAATTTTTCCCCCAAACAAGTAATAAAGGCTGAAACTTAAGAATAAGGAAGGATCTTTAAACATTGGGGATGGGAGGAAAGCATTTATGATTTAATATACAAAGGAGAGTAGCTGAAGAACTGAAAATGCTGGAAATCTGAAATAAAAGCAATGTGTCGGAAATGTTGAAAGTATTAGACAATATCTGTTGAGAGTGAGAAAAGTTATCATTTAAAGTTCTAATGCAAAATATAAAGGTTGGTAAACTGAAATTGCTGAACTTGGTGTCCGTTTCCAAGGGCTGTTATATGCCTAGTTAGAAAATGAGATCCTGTTCCTAAACAGGGGAATCAGTGATCAAATGAGATGGAGAGCTAAAGTGATAGGCAAATGGACGTTCAGATCTCTCCAATGGATTGGACAGATTAGTTCAAAGCAATCACTGAGTGCCGGGGAGACGGTATTGTAAACAGAGAATGCTGATATCAAATTGGAAGGATAAATCTTGAATCACTGTATCACCCAGATAGATTATTTGGGTTCATGGGTACTGGACAGGGAAGCAGAAAAAGGAAAATTGTACCACCTCCCTTGGTTGCAATGAAAGCAGCCCAGAGAAGGGGAATGAATGTTGGTGGAGATAAAGCAATGAGCCAGAGCATTTTGATGAACAGTGGCTCACTTCAGAATGCTGAAAGATGAAAATACGTCTAGAAATGACATTGTGTGAGTGTGCACTGATTGTGGATATAAATACAGAGGGCAGTGGAATAGAAGATGAGAAGACAGGGAAACACCAATCTTTGTTCTCCTAGATCACCTTGAAAACTGGGTAGACCTCTCTGGTAGCACCCTAAATTGGTTTCATTCATATATCCTAGAAAATGCTTTGTCTGCCTTGGAGACCAATTTTCTAAGAGACACAATGTACTTTTGGTATTGCTCAGGATAGCAGTCTTGGTCCCCCGTTCTTCTCCTTATACATGCTCTTCTTTGGGGATGTCATTAGAGAGCATAAACTTGATTTCCACTATTATGCAAATGACACACAACTGTATATTTTGATCGAGCCTGATGATTATAATACTGATATGGCTACAATATGCAAATAGAAGAGCATTAATTTTCTAAAACTAAGTAAAGATAAAACTGAAATAGATTTGGTTGGTTCCAAAGCCAAAAGAGATAAACTTCTTGATAAACTTAGAAACTAGGGTCCCCTTGTAAAATAAGAAGTAACAAGCCTGTGTGCTATCCTTGATTAAGAATTGAATTGTAAATCCCACATAAAGATAGTGACCAGAGTAGCATTTCCATCCCTAAGAAATATTGGGCAGGTATGCCTGGTTCTGTCATGTAATGATTCTGAAAAACTAATTCACACCTTTTATTAAATTAACTTGATTACTGCAATGCACTTTTAACTGGCCTTCCAAAGCAATCTATTGACAAACTACAGCTCATTCAGAACCCTGCTGCTAGAATTTTAACGGAAGCCTGGGAGAGGGGAACATATCACTCCCATCCTAAATAATCAGTTTTGGCTTCCTGTATCTTTTAGAATTGATTTTAAAGTTCTCTTACTTATTTTTAAAATTCTTAATGATCTGGGTCCAGAGTGCATCACAGAATCATTTTTCTTCTATAATCCCGCTTGAGCTCTCCAGTCTTCTTCTGTTGGTCTCTTAAATTTAAACAATCTTCCTCAAAATAATAATTAGGTCAGCTGTTTTGAGCCAGATTCTTAAACTGTGGAATTCCATACCTAATGCGATAGAGGATGCAGATGTGGAAGTCACAGTAAGGCAAGGTTAGCCCGGGGCAGTTGCAGTCAAATGCGACCTTTGAAGTGAGAGCACGAGAGCCACCTCTGTTTGCTACAGACAAACTAGGCTAGTTTGCCTGTGGCAGTGTGTACTCAGGCCAATTGAGTGAAGCCTCTATAGTGAGATTTTTTCAGTAAGGTCTTCATAAAACATAGCGTCCCTTTTAGGAAGTGCCAGAGACAGACAAGATAACAGAAGGATATGAAACATATCCAGCAACTAAGACTCTATTGTCTTTACTAACTTCAAAATATCGTTGGCTGTCCGCTTGAAGCTTCAATTGACTTTAACACCTCTATTGTGAATGACAATTGATCTTGCAAGTAAAGAGTTCAAAACATATACAATTTAAAATAATCATTATCTATAACTGTTAAGCCAGTTCTGTTTAAAAATAGTGCTTTTCTATTCAGATTTCAGAACGAATGCCACAGGCCATGTTGTTCTCCTTGTACACAACTGAAATAAATAGAATGCTTGAGTTATAAGAGTCTGTGTCTCCTGGGCCCAGTTATTTTATTATCAGTTGCAACAGTTACTTCGACAAAGGCTCAATTGACACTTTTAATCCTATTTATTTAACCTTGCTTTTATGGTACATCACATTGTTTTTTATTTTCATTTTTTAACTTATTTTCATATCTGCACTTTATCCCATTGTAAAGCACCGACTATATCATTTGTATGGATAATGCTCTATAATTAAGTTATTATTAGTGGTAGTATTGTTCTGGAAAGAAGAAGAGCAGGTGAGAGTAGAGCATAGAAAATGGAACAAGCACATTTGAGAACTCTGTCAACTGTGGGAAGACATTCTTATGGAAAAGGGAAGAAATGCTACAACACTGTGGCACGGAGTGTCATCACCAAGTGGATACATCAGGAGTTAGATAAGCTGGGAGAATAGAATGGAATCCTTACAGGAAACAAAATGGGAAATATCCAGGCAATATAGATGTGTGAGTCCATTTATGTAATCAATTGTGCTCCTTGACCAATCCCCTGAGATGGAAATATAGAAGTCAAGAAAGAAAAAGGAGGGGTCCAAGGTGGGCTTTCTCCAAGTGAGAACAGCATGGAAACACAGGTAGCCTGAATTCTGTACAAAAGTAGGCAGAATACCAACTGAGAAGGGGATTATTAATAGATTTAAGAAACATATGAAAAATCTTCAAAGGCAGAGGGATTTGCTTGAGAACAGTTTGAGGAAATTCAATTTTGTGTAGGGCGTGGTTGATTACAAATCTAAATATTCCTGCTTATCTTGCTAGAGCTACATACAAAATCCTAGTTTGTTTCTTCAGGACAAATATTGCAGTGTGAGAAACATGAAATGTTAAAATGAAGTTTTGGCTGCTTGTTCAAGTTGGCATAAGATGTCCTATTTAAATTAAACAGGGAGTACTCGGGTTAGTTCGAACACTTCAGTTGTTCTTCCACATAAATAACACACCAAAAATAATTAGATGTATGAGAAACATTTTGAATCTTCTAGTGAATATGAATGACGTTATGTAAATGCCAGGTTCGGCATATCTCAGGCCTTTTTGGAAGTCAAAACTTAAAACCTTAAATGCCATTTAGAAACCATGCCCCCCCCCCCATTAAATATGGTTTCAATTATTGAAAATATTTGTGTTCTCCAGGTACCTGAGGTGTTACTATTGGGCAGTCCGGACTTTGATTACAATTGGTGGTATTCCTGAACCAGTCACTCTCTTTGAACTAGTCTTTCAGGGGTGCAATTATTTCACAGGTGTCTTTGTGTTCTCCAGCTTACTTGGTCAGGTAAGTGAAATTATCTTTGAATGAATCACTGTTCTTTGCAGTGTATTCATCATACAATTTATTAGATAATAGGTCAGGCAGAGAATCAAAGAAAAGGCTGAGGAAAATGTTAACAAGGTATTACTTTAGAAACAAATACTTATAAGTGAAATATTGCTAAAACTGATCTGGAAAACATTTTTTCCTAGGTTTTGCATGAGGTGGGACTGGTCTACAGAGATTTATTTCCTTAAAGTGCATAGGCACTGAAGTAGCAAAACTTAATAAAATAGCAATGTTCTAATAGATAATGGAAAATAGAAACATAGAAACATAGAAAACCTCCGGCACAATACAGGCATTTTGGCCCACAAAGCTGTGCCAAACATGTCCTTACCTGAGAAATTACCTAGGGTTACGCATAGCCCTCTATATTTCTGAGCTCCATATGCTTGTCCAAGAGTCTCTTACCATATCCGCCTCCGCCATTGTCGCCAGCAGCCCATTCCATGCACTCACCACTCTCTGTGTAAAAATCCTACCCCAACATCTCCTCGGTACCTACTTCCAAGCACCTTAAAACTGTGCCCTCTCATGCTAGCTATTTCAGCCCTGGGAAATCTCTTCAAATTAGCTACAAAACAAGAAGGTAAAGGAGGATCCAAATTTTAAGTTGGCAAGCTGCTTTGGAATGCATTGCCTGAAGTAGACTCAATAGGAATTTATAGAAAAGAGGAGGACATGAATTAAACAGTGAACATTTCAGGACGCAAACTGGGGAAGAACAGGACGCAAGGGCCAATGAGAGAGCTTATCAAAGTAAAAGAGCGAATACACAATATCACAAATGGTCCTTATGTATGCTATGTAATTTTCTAATTCTTAGTGCAATGTCCTGGTTATAATTGCACCTGTAATTTCTTCATGCTTATATCCAAAGACCATTCAATCATGCACATCTACATTTTCGGTATGCCTTTCTCTATATGGTATCGATTCATTTTATATTTGCAATAAATGAATTCCAAAACAGCAAACCTAAGATTTAATGTCAGTTAAGGTACTGTTATAATTTCAAATGTATTATCAAATACTTATACAATGCCAGCAACAAAGGCTATTTTTAACTGTCAGAGTGTGTACAGAACCACTTTGCTAGCTTCAAAGCCAGAGATCACATACCCAGCCACTGGACAGGTTGCTTGAGCAGTTCTGAGGCAGTGATAATCTTTGTTGATGAGATGGTTCTAAAACAAATCAAATGTCAACCTTTAAATCAAGAACTAAAAGCACTGGTGTCAGTGAAGCAATGTGGATTTTTCATTGGCCTGCAAGTTCATTCAAGGGAAAATTTCAGTAATGTTCCCAGAAACTGATTAAGAAATTATGGTTGTACGATTTAATCTACCACACATAGAAAAAGTGGCAATATCTACCGTAACTGATTCTAACATGATAAAGGCTTGCTGCTGACCTTTGATCCTCAAGTTTGGACTGTGGAATCCTCCATTAAGAATTAATTTCACCATTATTCATAAACACTGAGGGGATATTGCTGCTGAAGAGCTCTCAGCCTAGGTGAACACAATAATGCAATACCATTATTGTGTTGACTTGGACTGAAGTGTCTTCCTTCATATAACTGTTACATTCACTGCTTATTTGTGTTGAACATGTCATTGGACAATGTTTGCAATCACACCCAGACACCGCATAATCATAGATAAAAATACACCAAGGATAGTGCTCGAAGTAGAATTTAGCCGGACTTCTACAGATTCTGCAAGCAGTACTCTACTGAAGAATACCCTGAGGCAAGTGTTGCCCTACTGTGGATTTAAGTCATCAGCAGTCTACCCAAAGTTGACAGGTTTCCAGATCAGGTTGACTCAAACCTCTTGTTTACCCCCAAGGGCTACTGCCCTTTTAGTAGGGTGCAATGAAGTATGCCTCTCCAGGAATTTTAGACCTGACTAAAAGTTAAGACAACCATGGGTACAACTTAATTACTTATCTACAAGATCCACATATAACTTTACTAACTGCTTCCTTACGTTTAATGAAAATTGTTAATGTACTTGCATATTTTCCCACTTTTAGATGCGTGACATTATTGGGGCAGCTACTGCAGGCCAAACGTACTACCAAACATCTTTGGATAACACAATAGCATATATGAATACATACTCAGTTTCAAGATATATACAGAATCGTGTACGTAAATGGTATGAATATACTTGGGAATCACAAGGCCAGTTGGGTAAGTAAGGCTGTGCGCAAACTAGGTTTCCTATTTGATAAATATCCTCAGTGACTTGTACTATAAATAAAATGTTTTATTTGTTATAGATGTATCTGAGATGATGGAAGGTATGCCAGTAAAGATGCAACTGGCCATTGCAATTGATCAAAACTATGAGATAGTCAGCAAAGTTGATCTGTTTAAGGTATTGTACTTTCAGTTTCACTTCAATTGACTGGGTTTTGTTGCTACTGTTATTTATTCTATCTCATTCTCTTATCTCATTACAACAAAAGAGGCCATTCAGCTGATTATTTCCCTATAACCTATCTTATATTCCAACCACCCACTGTACTTAAATTACAGTGCTCAATTAAGCTATTGATGAGCACATCTTTCTGATGTGGTAGGAATCCAAAGAAACACATTGAACAGCCTTGAAAGGTGGAATGACCTACTACTTGTATATTTAATATTTCAGTAATATTGTAGACATGTTGTTTGATTAAGTATTATTTGTTGTTTACATAATTCATTCCAGGTTACGTGTAAAAGTACATGAATGGCATACGTCATTACACCTCCACATCATAAGAGCACACCTCACTAAAGTAAAAATAAAGCAGACATGCTTTTATCATGTTTTTCTTTCAATTAGTTTTGAAGTTTCAAAATACACCAGTGGCAAAAAGTAAGTATTAAAATGAGTCAAAGATGACTAACTAACTAATGAAGCACATCAAACACATTTGAATTTTAAAGAATGCACAGCTTAATTTTTCTTTACAAAGGGAGAAAGATAGTGAATTTTTAAAAAAGCAGAACATGGATGAAATTCACAGGTTCATAAACAGTGAGTACTAGGTGATAATTATAAATAAAAAAAAACTCGAACGGAGACCTCCCAATGGCAGAGCTCACCAGGGAGTTGTGGGCATACTCAACTCACAGTAGATGGTCGCTCCAGGTTGACAGGTGGTTTGCCGTTAAGCAACGTAACGTCGCCTCCAGGTCTTGGTTGACCCGTTCCGTCTGCCCGTTCATCAGGGTGTGGAAGCCAGACGACAGGCTGGCCATTGCTCCCAGGGCTCGACAGAAGGATCTCCATACCTGCGAGATGAACTGGGGACCCTGATCAGAGAGGATGTCCACGGGGATTCAGTGGAGGCGGAAGACGTGGCGGACTAGAAGATCTACGGTTTCCTGCGAGGAAGGGAGTTTAGGGAGGGCCACAAAATGCACCGCCTTGGAGAATCAGTCTACCACGGTGAGGACAGTTGTTTTTCTGCGGGAAGGGGGTAGACCGGTGACGAAGTCCAGGGCGATATGTGACCAGGGACAACAGGGATGGGTAGAGGACGAAGTAGACCCGCAGGTGGTCAATGAGAGGTTTTTCCTCGGGCACAAATGGAACACACTGAGACATAAGAGCGGGTGTCCCCCTCCATGGACGGCCACCAGAAGTATCTCCTCAGGAGAGCCAGGGTCTGATCACTCCCAGGGTGGCAGGCAAACCGGGATGTATGTCCCCATTGGAAGACCTGAGGCCTGACGGAGGCGGGCAAGGCAGGCTGGACTGCCGTTGCCTGGCAGAGGACTCTGACCCTTTCCTACCCCTCACTTCTGATGGGCGGTGCCCCGCAACCTGCCCAGGTGCTCCGCGTCTTGCCCAGGCCCCTGCGTTCCTGCCTGGGGGGGGCGGCCCTGCCCAGGAGCTATGCGGCCCGCCCTGAGGACTCTGACCTTTCCTACCCCTCACTTCCAATGGGTGGTGCCCCACATCCTGCCCAGGTGCCCCGCGACCTGCCCGGGCCCCCTGTGTTCCTGCCTGGGAGGCCGGGCCCTGCCCAGAAATAATGCGGCCCGCCCAGGGGGCTATCCTCCCAGTATTCATTGTCCCATAGACACATCCTTTAGCCTAGCCAAGGTCCTGCCTTCACCATGAACTCTCTGAACCCCAGGATCACTGTTGCAGGCCACGGTCTCCTCCTCTTATTCTATCCTTTAGTTGTTCCTGTCCTGCCCCTAGTACTTCAGTGCCTGCGTCCTGCATTTGGGTCCAGTCTCCACGTCCCCTTGTGACAGTCTGAGCATTGTCAGTGAGGTGACGGGCTTAATGATGCACGGAGAGATTGTTTAGTTTGTGGAATCTTACAAGCAATCATTCAAAAATGGCTCCTAGCTGAAGCACAACTCACATTTAAAAGAGCAGGAATTGCTGTGTTAATCAAAACAATAGCTAGGGACGCAATTGAGTTGGAGTCAGGAATAAAAATGAGCATGAACAAAATTGCAACATATAAACAGCAACTTACCTGGCCAAATAAATTGTGTTACCATTGTGGCAGGGCCTCACATACACAAGACCAATGCAAATTTAAAGGTGAAACTTGCAGAAAATGCAACAAAATAGGACACACACTAAACAAAGAGAATGTCAGGCTGACAAAAATAAATGGACGGCACAAGGAAGAGAAAAAAATAAAACATCAAGGTGCAGTTTCACAAAGAGCATGAATCTGCATGCTGCTGATGGAAATTCTGATAATGATGAGAGTGACACACGTCTGAGTAGCCTGAAGATTTACAATGTGAAAACTAACAGGAGACAACATGGCTTACACCAGAAACAAATGGCAAATTAATTAAAATGGAACTAGACACTGGCTCAGTTGTTTCAGTCATTCCACAAAATGAGTTTGAGCAGCATTTCAAAGATATTGAATTGAAGCCTGCAGATAGCCAACTAAGAACTTGTACTGGAGAAAAGATGGCTCAATGGTTCAATGGTTCCCTTTAATATCAGAGAATGTATACAATATACAACCTGAAATTCTTGATCTTCACAGAATCCACAAAACAGAAGAAAACCCAAAGAATGAATGACAGAAAATAGTAAACCTAGCAATTATAGGCCTGTAAGTTTGACGTCAGTGGTAGGTAAATTAATGGAAATTATTCTTGGAGATGGTATATATAATTATCTGGATAGACAGGGTCTGATTAGGAACAATCAACATGGATTTGTGCGTGGAAGGTCATCTTTGACAAATCTTATTGAATTTTTTGAAGATGTTACTACGAAAGTTGACAAGGGTAAAGCAGTGGATGTTGTCTATATGGACTTAAGTAAGGCCTTTGACAAGGTTCTGCATGGAAGGTTAGTTAGGAAGGTTTAATTGTTAGGTATTAATATTGAAGTAGTGAAATGGATTCAACACAAAGTACACTGCAGATGCTGTGGTCAAATCAAGACGTACAAAAAAGCTGGATGAACTCAGCAGGTCGGGCAGCATCTGTTGAAAGAAGCAGTCAACGTTTCGGGTCGAGACCCTTCATCAGGGCTCAGATGGATTCAACAGTGGCTGGATGGGAGATGCCAGAGAGTAGTAGTGGATAACTGTTTGTCAGGTTGGAGGCCGGTGACTAGTGGTGTGCCTCAGGGATCTGTACTGAGTCCAATATTGTTTGTCATATACATTAATGAACTGGATGATGGAGTGGTAAATTGGATTAGTAAGTATGCAGATGATACTAAGATAGTTGGTGTTTTGGATAATGAAGTAGGTTTTCAAAGCTTGCAGAGAGATTTAGGCCAGTTAGAAGAGTGGGCTGAAAGATGACAGGTGGAGTTTAATGCTACATGAGAGTGTGAGGTGCTACATTTTGGTAGGAATAATCAAATAGGACATAGGTGGTAAATGGTAGGGCATTGGAGAATGCAGTAGAACAGAGTGATCTAGAAATAATGGTGCATAGTTCCTTGAAGGTGGAATCTCATGTGGATAGGGTGGTGAAGAAGCTTTTAGTATACTGGCCTTTATAAATCAGAGCATTGAGTATAGGAGTTGGGATGTAATGTTAAAATTGTACAAGATATTAGTAAGGCTGAATTTGGAGTATTGTGTCCAGTTCTGGTCACTGAATTACAAGAAAGATGTCAACAAAATAGAAGAGAAGATTTACTGGAATGTTACCTGGGTTTCAGCACCTAAGTTACAGAGAAAAATTGAACAAGTTAGGTCTTTATTCTTTGGAGCGTAGAAGGTTGAGGGGGGGACTTGATAGAGGTATTTAAAATTATGAGGGGGATAGATAGAGTTGACCTAGATAGGCTTTTTCCATTGAGAGTAGGGGAGATTCAAACGAGAGGATGTGAGTTGAGAGTTAGGGGGCAAAAGTTTAAGGGTAACACAAGGGGGAATTTCTTTAATCAGAGAGTGGTAGCTGTGTGGAACGAGCTTCCAGTAGAAGTGGTAGAGGCAGGTTCGGTATTGTCACTTAAAGTAAGATGTGGACAGGAAAGGAATGGAGGGTTATGGGCTGAGTGCAGGCCAGTGGGACTAGGTGAGAGTAAGCGTTCGGCAGGGACTAGAAGGGCCGAGATGACCTGTTTCCATGCTGTAATTGTTATATGGTTATAAAATGTTAGGACCGCAAAGACCCCTCCCCAACCCCTCCCATGTACAAGCAACAGCAAAGCATCAACCCTCCCCCACTTGTTCCAGCAGGAAGAATCAGCATCCACCAAGCAAGCAATAGCAAGCCCACAAAGAGCCCATGATCTGCAGTCCATAACAGGTCTACAGGACCTGTAAATCTACATGTCCATAACCCAGCACTTCGACATGCCACTGGCCCTCTCACAAACAAGATATAAAGACATGTCACCCTTTCCACAATGAGAGGATCAACAGGTCACAGTTTCAACACATCCAACTCGAGAATCAGCAGACGTACCCCCCCCACCCATGCACATTGAGAGAGAGAGAGAGAGAGAGAGAGAGAGAGAAAGCTCGATGGAGCACAGAGGCCTCTGACAGCTGCACCCATTGTCTCAATGTTTCAATCTCCATGACATTCTGTTCCGTGACACCGGCAAGGAATTGAGTTATCCACAGAGGCCTCCTGAGGCCTTATCTTTGATGGCTCCAAAGGCGTACATCTTCCAGGCCACTCCTGGACACATCAAAAATGCTAGGCTGCTCAGTAAACTCCAGAAGTGGGAACCCACTGCCATTTGGAACCGCAATTTGAGTGCAGCCATAGATCATTGACAGGAACCCAGCCATCTTGAAAAGGCAACTCCTGTGGAAATTACATTCATAACAGTGAAATATAAAAGCCAACAAGCCACATTGGGCTTGTATGTGGTAAAAACAGGAGGATCAGCATTGTCAGGCCATGATTGGCTGAGACAACTACAACTTCTGCCATTGTTACCAGCACCAGGATGAACCTGCCCTTGGCCTTCATAACAAGGAGAGTTGAGTGTAGGAGCAAAGAGGTCCTTCTGCAGTTGTACAGGGCCCTAGTGAGACCACACCTTGAGTATTGTGTTCAGCTTTGGTCTCCAAATTTGAGGAAGGACATTCTTGCTATTGAGGGAATGCAACATAGGTTCACGAGGTTAATTCCCGGGATGGCGGGACTATCATATGTTGAAAGATTGGAGCGACTGGGCTTGTATACACTGGAATTTAGAAGGATGAGAGGGGATCTGATTGAAACATATAAGATTATTAAGGGATTAGACACGCTAGAGGCAGGAAACATGTTCCCAATGTTGGGGGAGTCCAGAACTAAAGGCCACAGTTTAAGAATAAGGGGTAGGCCATTTAGAACGGAGTTCAGGAAAAGCTTTTTCACCCAGAGAGTTGTGGATATGTGGAATGCTCTGCCTCAGAATGCAGTGGAGGCCAATTCTCTGGATGCTTTCAAGAAAGAGTTAGATAGAACTCTTAAAGATAGCGGAGTCAAGGGATAGGGGGTGAAGGCAGGAACGGGTACTGATTGTGGATGATAAGCCAGGATCACAGTGAATGGTGGTGCTAGCTTAAAGGGCCAAATGGCCTCCTCCTGCACCTATTGTCTATTATCTATTGATAGGGGTCGGCTTATGTAGGGTGAAAGTTGTACCATACAAGCCAAGAGCTAAAGTGTTGGAGGAGCTACATGCTGGTCAGCTAGGCAGGATCAAAATGAAAGAGTTTGCTCGAAGCATTGTCTGATGGCCTGGGAAGGATCAGCAGATCAAACAGCTTGCCATGTCAGCATGTCCATCTCTGGGAACGGCCTGCATTGCCCTGGCAGAGGATTCGTGTGGATTTTGCTAGATTTTTGATAGTAGTGGATCCATCTACAAAGAGACCAGAAGTGATCCCAATAGATTCCACTACAACCTCACATGCTGTTGAGGTGTTGAGAAGCCTCTTCCCCAGGAGTGGTGTTACAGAACACTTAGTGACAATGGACCACAGTTTGTTGTGGAAGTTTATCATTCCTGAAGCTGAGTGAAATAAGACATATTACATCTGCATTGTACTACCCAGCTACAAATGGAAAAGTTTGTCCAGAGTCTAAAGAACTCACTGCAAGCATTGTCAGTAGGACACACTACACTGGCACTGAATCAGAAGGTCACCAATTTCCTCCTTGCATATCATAATGCAGCACATTCAACAACCAACAACTCACCAGCTCTGCTGTTCCTGGGCCGTCCCTTGCTCTCATACTCAGATCTCCTCAAACCCATTCTCAGAAGGCGTATGCAGACAAACAGCCGAGACAAATTGAGGGCTCTGACATGGAAGTTCGGTGTTTCACAAGGGACTACAAAGGTGATCAAAAGTGGGTTCTTGGAAAGATTAAGGGCAGATCTGAACCATTCCCTTGCACAGTGGAAATTGCATCTGATGTTGTCTGGAGATGAGGCATCAATCAGTTGAGACAATTGTTGGAGAGGAAAGGTGGCCAGAGCTGTCAGAACCACTCCCTGCAGTTCCAGAGACAACTCCTACAACCATCACAGAGGAGACCTCATGACCTGAGATTGTTCCACAGCCACAGTAATGATGTTAGTCATAGTGAAAGAAAACAGTCAAACACTTAAACACTTAAAGCTGTGAAATGCAGTCCCAAACTATTAATCTGAAACCAACAGGAGAAAAGCATTTCCAGCATCACCTATTTCATAGTTCTAATGTAGAATTTTTGATTAGGAAAATTTATTTATTTACTCAGAGAAACAGGAGCTCTTTTCTAGATTCCATAAAACCATAAGAAATACAATATACCCAGAATGCTGGAGGAACTCAGCAAGTCAGGCAGCATTTATGGATTTGAATGAACAGTCGACGGTTCAGGCCAGGTCTGGAAAGGAAGGATGAAGATGTCAAATTAAGAAGGAAGGTGGACAAGCTTAGAAGGTGAAAAGTGAAGCCAGGTGATTGGAAGAGGAGTGATGAACTAAGAAGCTGAGGGGTGATAGGTGGAAAAGGCAAAGGGCTGGAGAAAAGCAGAGGGAATGATCCCTGCAGAAAGCTGAGAGAAGTGTGGAGAGGTAAAGATCTGATTGGTGGGTAGGGTCCTATTGAAGATGGCGGAGGTTATGAAGAAATTTGTGTTGTATTGGAGGAATAAAAGAAATAGAAATAAAAGTTGAGGTGAAGCACTTGGCCTTTAAAACCAGCTTTATTGTTTAATAACATCAAAGTAATCCTTAGTTTCAACTCCACCCTCCTATATTCACTCACATCAGTTAAGTCTTCCGGTCTTCAGAAATCTATTCAATATGTATCTTCAAGACTGGCTTGGTAGTACAGCACTGCCACAGATGGAGCCAGCTGGGTCCTGAAATACATAGCTGCCAGACTGGGTCTGCAGCAGGTAGTGAGTGACCTACTTGAAATCTTCACCATTTTACATGTGGCCACTTAATCTATTCACAACAGCATTGGTAGAAGTGACCATCGCAATGTTTCTGCGTTCCCATCACGCATAACCTCCATTCAGTTTGTATGGCACTACAATCATGCTACGAAGGATAGGCTTGGAACGTGTTTATTATCTCAAATCTGGGCATCTGTGACACAACATAGACCATTTGCAGCAGTGGAAATCTTTCGTTTGCATCCGCAACTGTATCCAGAGATACCGGCCACGTGACAGATGCACTGCCATCTGGCTGGTCGGAGGACACACCACGCACCAATCAACATTTGGTCCCTCCCAACTAATCAATGCACACCTAAATTATTGGTCACCTTAATTGGATTATCGCGCCCAGCCCCATGCTATAAAAGGTCATGTGCCTGGCTCGGTCTCTCTTACAGACCACCTCATTGAAGGTAAGTGCATTGATTTATGTTTGGGAAGGTCTATCGTTTGTCCTGGTAAGGGAGCCGTGGTTATCCAAGGTCAAGGGGGATAGCTGTCGTAGTGCTTTTCCCTTGTTCTTTGTATGTGTAACCGTACCCTGTCCCCACACCGCTTCCTGTGTGTTGGACATCCTGGCAACAGTCCTGAAGACAAGTGCCTATGAATTACATATTTTACCCAATCTACAGCCCATTCCAGTTATCATATTGGTGTCTACCCAGTAATATGGAGAAGTGTTCAGGTACATTGTGCTGAGAAAATCCAATCTAGATATTGACTGCTCAGTCAGTCTGCGAATGGGATGAATTGTTCAATCCAACTGTAGAATTCTATTTGTAATTCAGTAAATGAGGAAGACGTGAAAGTTTCTGTGTATTTATAGATTTTGTGCAGACTAGAAGAACTAAAATGCTTCCTTTATTGGACTTAAATCAATGTTTCATTACTATGTCTCTCCAGGAATGTGACCAGCAGATGATATATGATATGCTGCTCAAGCTGAAATCCGTTGTCTATTTGCCTGGTGATTTTGTATGCAAGAAGGTAATCTTCATTTTTCTCCTAACCATGTAGTAAATTGTTCACATCTATTGAGCCAGTTAAATTCAGACAGACATGGTTTAATCATTGGTATATCCAGAATTCATAAATTAACTCAACATTAAAAATGTTTTGATTGTGAGGCTTTCAAACGGCATATAAAAATGCAAGCAACACACACAAAAGGCTGGTGGAACGCAGCAGGCCAGGCAGCATCTATAGGGAGAAGCACTGTCGACGTTTCGGGCCGAGACCCTTCGTCAGGACATAAAAATGCATGATTATTTGTAAATATAGGTGTTTGTATGTGGCCTGGTTACACTACAATGCTACTAATAAAAACGCTGGAGATGGGAGCTAAAATTCATGATCCTTTACTGGCAGAAACCGAACTCGGCACACACATACAGATCAATATGCGCCTAATAGCGCATGCTCAATACGTGCCTAATAGCATATGCAATGGCATGTCCCTACAACATAAAGTAGTCCCTTATTATACTGTTGGCCATACAATACACTCCTCCCCTTCTATTTTAATAGTTTTTTTACTGCGTCACTATGCTAAACAAATGTCTACCCTTAACATACAAATGCCTACCATTTGTTTACTTAGTAACTTAATAATATCAAATCATAACAAACTGACATAGTAATATTAAATTATAACAAGCCCCTTTTTTCTTTTGTTTTTTTTTACTTGTGGTCTAAGACCCATTCATAACTCAAGTCTCTGGGGAGGTCTCCCCTGCCTCTCCCGGTAATGTCTGACTTGAAATGTTTGCTTCGGAGAACGAGTCTCCACAGGTACCTCAGCACTGATGACAGGCTCATCTGTGGAGGAGGCTAATGTGGTCATAGCAGGAGTGTTTGCTTCTATGTCATGGGAATCCGGGCAAGGTGTTGTTGTGTTTTTCACCCGAGCATCCAGGATGTGGTCCACATGCCATCTCCATACGTTCTCTCCCACCTGTACTCTATACATCAGTGGCCCATCTATGGCGGAAATTATACTTTTCAGTCCGGTAATCACGTGCGAGAACTGCCTGACCCACACTGAAGCTTCATGTTGACTTAGCATTCATGTGTTTGAACTGTCTGTTCTCTACATCACGCTGTATATCTGGTTTGAGAAGATCCATGTGGGAGCTCAGGTTCCTGTTCAGAAGCATGATCGCTGGAGTCTGGTTTATGGTCTCAGGTACTGCATCATGATCAGGGCCGGATTTAGTGGGGCCGGGGCCCCTGGGCTGGAGGTCCTGATTTGGCCCCTGCTGACACTGTAAAATGCTGCTGTACCAAGCAAAAACAGGCAAGAACAAGAGCAAAGGTCGTACTGGTCTAAATATCAAAGCTGTGGACCAAGACATTGGTTTAGTACAATACGTAGGCTATAAACTTACAGGCCTTAAGAGGGAGGACAGAAAATTTAAAGGACAGTATCTAAAGCACTCAAAAATTGACTTAGGCTTAGTTGGCTTAGTAAAAGTTATGAAGGAGACGAAGTATGATGTACCCAATCTTAAATCTTTATTTAGCTATTGCTGAACATACCATAGGCCTTATTTCTCAAACAATGCCAAAGCATTTTTATCTGGGTATTTTTCTCAACCGTGTGTTCTGAGAAAGTAAAATGGAAATGAGAGACAAAAAGGCCAAGAGAGATGGCACCTTGGCAAACTAGGAAACTTGACAATACTCCAACAATCTTTTTGAAAACTGAGATCTAGCACATACTAACCTCTTGCTGTGCTGTGTAGTTTGCAGAGTAAAGACCACTTATTACTTATTAGGTTTGTAGACGATCAACTATTAGCCTATTGTCACAAAAACAGGAACAGCACTGACACACAAGCCTAGATATTTACAAAGTCTGATGCTTGTTTTTCAAAATTAAAGCCTAGTTCTTCGGGATTTCTTTGCAGCAAAGTCTTTGATCAGATCACTAAAATCCAGTTTCTGAACAAGATCACTTTCAAGTGACCTCAGAGTCAGATGATTCAGCCTGTCCTGTCCCACTGTGGATCTGAGCCTATTCTTCACTAGCTTGAGCTTGTAGAAAGATCACTCACCACTTGCATTTGTGACAGGGAGAGTCAGGTAAAGCCTCAAATCAATGCTTACATTTGGGAAGATGACCTGCAAGTTTTTTTTCGCTGAGGAAGCATAAAAGTTCTGTTGCAGATGAAATATCTTTACTGATCTACGTGTGCAACATCTGTGCTTGAATCGCTGCTAATAGGAAAATACTTGGCCATTTTGATTTCACTGATGATCTCTGACAGAACTCGATCACTCACGAGCTCAATAAACTCATCACATGTTTTAGGTGAAAGATATGAAGGGGTTCCTGATCCCGCATTTCCAAATTTCTGTATGTGCGCCTTCAAAAACGGGTCAAACTCATTTATTACCTCTAGAATGCCCATGTAGTTGCCGTTATCAGGCCTGCAAAATATGTCACTGGAGCCAAGGATAGCCAGTCCCCTCTCGACCAAAAACTTCACAACTGTCACTGCTCTTCACAATACGTTGGTCCAGTAGACACACTCTGACTCGAACTGTTTTTGTAGTTCTGTATCTATTCTTCCACTTTCAGACGCTAGTGTAATGTGGGTCTGTATCGTTTTCCCGTGGCATTCGCTATTTTCAGGCTAAAGCCAGTTTCGAAGATGGACTGACAGTTACCATCGCTGAAGATGTAGCATGCAAAACAAATCACACAGCCAGTGGAAGGAGCAATTGTCTCAATATGTACTCACCATTTACGAGCTTGCGTTTGAAGTGAAATTTGGAGAAAAATCATCTCTGCTACTTGTATACTCGCTCAGAAGGTTTGATATCCACATCCTTATTCTGGCAGGACTCCAGTCCTATCTTAGCCCAGTATGCTCAGACTGAATCATTTAATATTTCCTTTCCCCAGCAAGCTCGATCAGTGCTGTAAGGATCCTCAGTAGTAGTAACTGTAACCCCCTGGGTCGCCTCAGGCTCGCTCAGCTTATTCTCGTCTAGGGGGGAGCAGCCTTCGGCCCCACCAAACTGGGTAATCAGCTGGTGTGGATGCTGTGTGATGTCCCCGCCTCGCCCAAAAACAGACAGTACACCATAAGCGATTAAATGAGTACAATTTATAAAGGTTACTATAACTAAGTGATTAATAATGATACAGTATATATGAAGAGAAAAAATAAAGAAAAGGCGCCAAACTTATCAAAGTCCAAACCACTTCGTGCACAACCGTTGGAGCTCAATTACTGAAGTCTTCTGGCCACCATTCGATCCCCTCCGAACTCCTCGACTCGCAGCTCAGGACCCTCCAAAGTGGTCAACCAAGCACATCTAGCTTCATCTCCCTTCCTCGGAGTACCTCCGGGCCTCGGATCCCCGCTTGGGGTCTGATCCTTGTCCAGCTTACAGCATTGCGTCCTCTCTCTCGACC
The DNA here is from genome assembly GCF_030144855.1 of Hypanus sabinus. Lineage (NCBI taxonomy): Eukaryota > Metazoa > Chordata > Chondrichthyes > Myliobatiformes > Dasyatidae > Hypanus > Hypanus sabinus. The sequence continues at coordinate 151,091,106 of NC_082706.1, forward strand.
CCCTCGTGCCGATCTGCCCAAAAGCCCGTCAACAAAAGCTTACAGACTCAGAAGAAAGAACATTAATCCCCATTTGGTTTACAAAGGAATACAATTCTCGTTATCAGTAAATTTTAACCCAAACCAGCTTCTAGCACTCTCTCGCAACAAAGAAACATTCCTGCTTTTAACAAAACAAAGAAACCCTTTCCCAATAGTAACAAAGAAAAAGGAAGAAACCCCCTTTACATAACGTTAACGTTAATGGCGGCCAGACTTGGTTGTTTGAAGCCCTCTGTGGTCGGGAATTACAAAGTCGTGCTCTCATCCTCCAACATTAGCTGCTGACTATGGCGAGGACAGTGCTCCTGTGCTAATGCTGGTGCTAGCGCTAGCTGTTGGACAAGTCTCTGTTTGTCCACCGGTCTCAGACTGTGACAAGAGGGATGGTACTGCTGCATCATGGAGAACAGGCTTTAAAAATTCTGTCAGTTTCAATGTCTTTTTTAATGCTTCTTTCTCACAGTCCTCTTTTTCTTGTTTCTTTTCTCGTTTCTGTGTTCCACTCTCATACTTTTTTTGTCCGCCATGATGATAGCTACCCATTTTGGGCCCCTCTGCAGCTCCGGACCCTGGGTTCATTTCTGTTCAGTGACATTTTATCTGTGGCATATTCCAGAGATTTTTGTTGTATCTCAGAAGCACCCCGTGCCGCTATTTCCGTTGATATTACAATGTTTAGCACTTTCTCTTGTAAGGTCTCTTTCACACAGAAACCTCTTCTGTGTGGTTTTGCAGTGCATACCACACACTAACCTGTCCCTCAATCCATCTGATAGTCCAGCTCCAAATTGACAATGTTTTGATATTTTGCGCCGTTCAGCTAATGCTTTCACTTTTGCTCTGATTCCGATTGTAAAATTTAAATCTTTCAGCAATGACCAGAGTTTTGGGGTTTAAATGGTGTTGGAGAGTGTCTTCTATTTGTTTGAATGTTTCATCAGCTGGCTTTTCAGGGGTAAACAAGCTCCATAGCAGGCCATATGTTGTTGTTCCCATAATATTGAGTAAGATGCTGGCTTTCTTTTCATCATGAACACCGTTAGCCTCACAATATGACTCCACTCTTTCAATGTAAGTTGCCCAGTCTTCAATGCCACTATCAAATGCTGTAATGGTTCCAATCCTCGCCATCTTTATTATGTTAATAAGTCCCGTTCTCCACTTATTTTCCTTTTTGACTCACGTGTCCTTTTTGCTAGTGCCACAAGCACACTCTTTCTAGATGTGTGTGTGTTGCTCCTTTTTATCTCCCTTCTGGGGCAGGCAGACCCTCAGTCCCTGGGGGTCAGTGCCGGCTGTGGTCTCTGCTGGACGTGCTGCAGCTCCGAATGTGTCTCTTGGTCTCCCGACATTCCCGACCCCAGCTCTGCTCCCACTTCCTTTCAGACCTCGCTCTGCCTCCTTCTCCTGCTCCTTGGCTCATTCTTTGCGCTCTTCTTCCAAGTGTCGTTATCAATTAAAATATGGCATTCCGATATGATGTTGGTTCAATAACCTTATCACCAATTTGTTGTGTATGTGGCCTGGTTACACAACAATGTTATTACTAAAAACACTGGAGACGGGAGCTAAGGTTCATGATTCTTTACTGGCAGAAACTGAACTCGGCACACACATACAGATCATTACTCGCTTAATAGCACATGCACGATGTGTCACTACAACATAAAGTAGTCCCTTATTATACTGTAGACCATACAGTACAGTGGGAATGATAATTTCATCATTCTTCAGGTATGAATTAGGTAACTGCAGAAGATTTCACTAATGCAGATGATAATTATTCTTTGCTAGAAAAATGAACATCATAAAGTTTCACAAAACAAAAGATAAAACCAACAGATTTGCTTTCCATATTTTACCAGATAATACAATTATTTTAGTTTATCTCTATTATAATTGTCTCCTGAGAACAGAGGTTATAATTCCTCGTATGTCTGGAATCTGGGCAATTTTCTGGTAATTTTATTCATGTTCTTATGTGAGATATAATGTTTCAATGTCTGGTGGTAATTTTGAGAACATTGTTGAGGGAAGTGAAACTACAGCCATTTGCTCCAAAATCCTTTAACAAGTTGCCTTTCTTCAGGAAAGCAAATAACCAATGTATTGTCTCAGCCATAATAGATGGCATAAAATGAAGTTTCTTAATGGTCAGAATATTCTCATGCCAGATGCATTCCTTGGAATTTACTGGATTTGGCTGAGAACCTCAGTCACTAGCAACAAAAAATCTAAACCCAGAGCCATATGTGTATAGTCAATACTATGCAACACACAGAAAATACTGGAGGAACTCAGCAAGTGTGACAGCATGTTTGGAAAGAAATAAACTGTCGACAGTTTGGGCTGAGCTATACTCTAATAGTTGAAAATATTTACAAATAACATTAATTTGAAATGTCTTGAGGATTAATTAGCTAGTATTTAAAAAAAATAATCAAAACTGTTTTTAAACTATTCCAATGTTTTCAGACTATTTTTAAAAAATTAAAGGCAATAGCAATTCTGGCATAAATGGATGGAACAAAAATAGTCAGGGATAGTTCTTCTAACATGTTCCAGATTCCAGCATCTGCTGTCTCTTTTGATCTGATGACCTGATCTAATATATCCTAGAGTCCAGCAATTTCACCTGAACATCAATCGACCCACTAATATGTGCAAGTGACCCAGCCATGAAATATCATTGAAGTCTTTGACAGCTGGCTTAGCCATACACCCAACTTGACTGGCTGTAAAAGAAACGATACGAACCCCGTAACTGGGTCACTTACCAGCAAAGATAGAGAGGTCCGTTGAAGTCTGATGGTACTATTTTTAACAGTATTTATTGATAAAGGGGCACAAAATAAGATCAATGCAAACATACAGAGAATATACGTCGTCAATATTAAATCTAAAAGCACAGGTATAATAATAATCTATGAGAAATAGCTCTATCGTTGTCTAGGGGATAATGTATTGTCCGATGGAAATATAAAAGTCACTGTTAGTTCGTTTAAGCTGCAGCGTTTTTGGGTTTGAGAGGGAGACGGGTTAAACTTGCCCAGTTCTTGGATGATGCCAATCCTTCGAGTTGTTGGGAGTTGGTTTCCCCGTTGTTAGCTAAAAGCCATTTTTCCATGGTAAGGGCACCAGTTTCCAGGGCAAAATGGAACCGAATGCACGTGGCCTCCCACCGGCTTCCACTATCACGGGATCACTAGCATTTCTTCTGGTGCATCTGAGGGGCTGTTCCCACAGACCCTCTTTTATCCTGACTCACAGGATCTCAGATGTCAGTCAGGTTGGGGTGATGCAATCCCTCCCTCAACCAGCCCACTTTGCCTGAGGGCTTCCACGTAGCACAGTATTACAATACACAAGTTCGTCTTCAAGAGACAATGGCCGTGTCCCGTAGCTTTATATCGCCGGGGGAACGAGACATTCCGCACGTCTCTCTCTCATTTCCTGGGTCTCCTGACCCAAATCAATAGTGATCTTGCGATTCTCACAAAGGAGGGGGCTGTAGGCGTAACAGACAATATTTAAAAACACTTAAAAATGAGGTAAATTATAAAAATGAATTAACATTTATTTTAGAAGCTAACTAAAATATTTGAAAATAATTAGCAATAAAACAGAGTAATGGTTTAAAATTAACTTATCCATATTTCCTACAGCCACAACCTACAATTCCCCATTGAAATCCAATGCCAGGTCTGAATGCGTCAGCAAATTGAGATAGCTGTTAGCTAGCAAGATCAAGCCCAATGTTCTTCCAAACACTGTGATCTTCCTCTGTGATGCACATTACCATCCACAGGAGTGCGAATGTAAAAGTCCTTACTGTGAACACTATCCTTTCATTTTCTCTTATTCATGCTTAGATGATCACTCGAGATTGCAACCAATTTCAAGCTGTTGGCTCACTACTAATCACAAAATCTAGATCATTATGCTTGGTTTTCCTATAAGGCCTTGGTCTTGATTAGTAAGAGTGTCAAAGGTTACAGGGAGAATGCAGGAGAATAAGATTTGGGATGGGTAATAAATCAGTCATGATAGAATGGCAGAGAAGTCTCAATGGGCCAAATGGCCTAATTCTACTCCTATGTCTTATGCTCTTATGACATTATTGTCATCATAGAGTCTTACTGCATGAAAACAGCCCAATAGGTCTAAAGGTATGGATAAAACCCCATCTTTTAAATAGACATGAGAAGACGGAGGCAAACACGTTATTAAGTATGCCTCTCTGGTACATACTGTAATGTATTTGTTTGTCTTCCCATCTTCAATTCAGACATCCCAAAGCCTCCATGTGACTTAACCTACTTCTAGATATAATATACCAGGACTCTTAAAGATATTTAACAAAATAATGTTCAAGGTGGGCTCAGCTTTTAAAGTAATTATTGGGATTTAATTACAAAAATCAAACAACTGGACACATAGCAATACAGTTACAATGACAATACAAAATAGTTTGATCTTTTAAATCTATATTTTGCTCCTAACAGCTGTGATTGTAATAGGCTTTTTTTTTGTTAATGACAGCCTGTAATGTGCCAGAATGCTAAATTCCTGTTCCATTTCATTCTGGACCAAGCTGATTCAATTTTATGGTTCAGTTTCCCTATCTCTGTCCTCAAACCATTGCCTTAAGTTATCTGTTTACATTTGTACTGCCTGGCATGCATGTTAATCGGTTCCGAGAATTCCATTTCTAGATTGAATGTCCCATAGCTCAGAGCATTTCCATTATTCAATACAGCCTTGGGGTCTAATTTGTGCAGTAATACTGCACTAAAGTTGTTACAAAAAGCTTCCTTGTTATAACAAGCTTTCTCCAAGTCTGAGTTCTTAGTCTCCCCAGTCATTAACAGGTACGTGGTTGTTGTCTGGTATATCCGAAGGTGACAAGAAGTAGAAAAGCCACTGCACTGGGGCATTCCCACTCTCTAGCCCTCGGAGGTCCAGGTCCAGTAGTCGTCACAACTGGGTCTTCCTTGTTTGCAGAGGATGACCATGACTTCTTCTGTGCCTTGTCACGCCCTTTGCTCTCCACAAAGCATTGCAGATATGCCGTCCTGGCCATCAGATCTCACTGTTGATCTCAGACCAACTGCCGAAACTGACTGCAATTGCTAGAACTGACGTGTCCCAGTCTCACTGGGGTATGAGGCCCTCCGGCTACCCTCACCTGGTTTAGCCTGCCTGTTGAAAGGGTGCACCGGGGTGTGTCTGCTATCGCATACAAACAAATACTTGTAGCTGCAGATGAGACCTGAGTATCTGGTGGGGACCAAAGGTGAGTGAGCTGCCCCAGAATGGACACGACAAGCCCCTTCACCAGAGGTGCTACCCCTTCCTGGACATCCCATATACCCTAATTAAACATATACATACACCCCTGCTATTAGCATATACTTATACATATGGGTGGTTGTGATTTAAACTGCCCATAATAATTGACAAAACTGTATTTAAGAACTTGCGATAATGAGTTAAATATTTTTGCATTATTTTTCATTGACAATTCAAGTAACTTCTATATAGAAAATAAAGGAATTGCATTTAAAAAGTAGGTTTCATCTTCTCAAGGTGAAATTGCTTTGTGACCAACAAATTATATCTTGTAAATAAATGTGACAACTGCACACAAAGCAAAGGCTCACAAACAGCAATTAATCAGTGTTTACAGATGAATTTCTGCTTGGTCACCAATGGAATACTAAGTTCTTCAAGCAACTATTCTGGGATCTTTATCATTCAACACACACATAATGCTAGAGAAGCAAACCAAGTCAGGCAGCGTCTATGGAGGGGAATAAATGCTTGACATTTCTGGTGGAGACCCTTCGTAATGACAGCTTATTCCCCTCCATAGATGCTGCCTAAATTGTTGAGTTCCTCTGGCATTTTGTGTGCAATGCTTAAGATTTCCAAAATCTGTAGAATCTTTCATGCTTAGCTTTATCACCCAAATGGCCAAGTAAATGGGATCACGGTGCCTTTCAGCGCTTCACTGAAATATCAACCTGGATTATCTGGAATAAGCTTTGAACACATAAAATCTTTGAAACAGAGATGTTAGGGCCAAGGCTGAGTGATCTTTAGTTTCTCTCACCAAGGACTAGATGTTTCAAATATTTTCTGTTTTTATTTAGTTGTGACATTCACAATATTTTGCATAAATTATAATTTGGAACTCTTACATAAAAGATCAAGTAGTGTGAAAACACCAAATGACTTTGAACCTGATATTGTGCACTTCAGGGAGATATAGGAAAAGAAATGTTCATCATCAAGTCGGGAGAGGTTCAAGTGCTTGGAGGACCAGACGGTAAAACAATTCTGGTGACCTTGAAGGCTGGATCTGTATTTGGAGAAATCAGGTAATGGTCCGACTGCTGAGGAATTGATTTACAGTACTAAATGCCTAGCATTTTTAATGAGAACATAGTTTTTATCTTGCCTCAAAATAATACATTTTTTGATATTAATAGAAAAGATGGGGTGAGGTTTGAGTTTAGTACTGGAATGGGGTTAAAATCCGCCAAACCAGCTGCAATATTTTCATTGAAATCAATTCAAAACACATATAGTAGATCTATATATTTCATGTTTCCTCAAACTTGATATTAAAAAGGGCCAACTAAATCTCAAGTAAATATTGTAATGTATTGGGGGGAAAGTTCAACAAAAGTCAAAAAAGGAAGAGGAGAATTATCCAAGCAACAGTATTCAATTGGTCCAGTTAAAATAGAAACAAAAGAAGGCCAAATTTATTGTGAGGGTGTCCCACATCTGTAAGCTTTGTGATTTGTCACCTTTTCTTTCATCATTGAAAATACAACATGCTGTTATATCAAATGTATTAACCAGGGCACCAATAGCAAACACCAGAGGGCATATGTACAAAATTAAGGGAGGAAAGTTTAGGGAAAACATCAGGGGTAAGTTTTTTACTCAGAGGGTTGTGAGTGCTTGGAATGACTTGCCAGGGATGGTGGTGAAGGCTAAAACATTAGGGGTATTTAAGAGCCTCTTGGACAGGCACATACATGGATGAAAGAAAAATAGAGGGTTATGGGGTAGTGTGGGTTTAGTACTTTTTTTTAGGATTATATGGGTCAGCTCAACATGGAGGGCTGAAGGGCCTGTACTGTGCTGTAGTGTTCTATGGTTCTATGGTTCTGGAGACCGTATCAGTACAAAGATCTGCATGGGATCCCAATACCCGAGATTACCATATCTCATTTCTGTTCTTATTTGATTAATGTTTGCAAATTCACAAAGAAGTTAAAAAACATACAAAAAATTGAAAGATAAAACTACAAAAGCAACAAATGTAGACTAGGATTGAGTAGGAATATGAGATTAGAAAATCTTTGTATAATCCTCTCCAAATAAACTTAATGCTGTTTTCTTACATGAATGAAGTAACTCAGATTGTGATGGAACATCACCATTGGATGGCAGCATTTCACCTCATTGCTGTGTAGGACACAGTAAAAGGCAATGAAACTTCGGGCTCTGACATATACTCAACTGGTTGAGCTGTTGACAATGATGTTTAGTGGTCATAGTAATACTTCAAAACATAGCTCAGAGATAAACTACAAATAGGAAAGGTCCAGTACAATCAAAACTACAACCATTTTTTTATACAAACTACAAAATAAATGTTACCTTGTTCCTTGTCCTTCATCTATTTTAAATGCATCAGTGTTCCTTAGCTCTGGTTTCACAATGCAAGTGTATTTGACATGTCTTTCCTTCAAAAACTCAGCAGGTATCTGGCTGGTGGAGTCTGATATGTTCCACTGGTAAAATATGAAGTGTGTAACAACACAATTTCACCTCTGTCATCGTTCTCAGTCTATCTTTTGTAGTCTAAACTGGCAAACAGCATGAGGTTGAGTGATATGGCAGTATGCTCATATGACTGCATCCACTCCTGTTGTGGAGTTAAGCAAATTCAGCACTATTGAAACTGCCTTCATTGCCACTTTAATGGATTATCTTTTGCAAAGTAAATTCTGGTAATTGAAGATGGTGTTTGTACAGTATTATCCATATCTTCATCAACCTTGAATATGCACATGACAATTATGATGATTTTTCTGCAAAATCCACATATATTGCTTGACTAATCTGTTGGAGTTTTTTGAGGGTGTAACAAGGATGTTAGACGAGGGTAAGCCAGTAGATGTTGTGTACCTAGATTTTCAGAAGGCATTCGATAAGGTGCCACATAGGAGATTGGTGAGTAAAATCAGAGCTCATGGCATTGGGGGCAGGGTTTCAACATGGATAGAAAACTGGTTGGCAGATAGAAAGCAAAGGGTAGCAGTGAATGGGTGTTTCTCAGACTGGCTGGAGGTGACTAGTGGGGTACCACAGGGCTCTGTATTGGGACCACAGCTCTTTACGATTTATGTCAATGATTTAGATGAGGGCATTGAAAACTATATCAGCAAGTTTGCTGACGATACTAAACTGGGTGGCAGTGTGACATGCGAAGAGGACGTTAAGAGAATACAGGAAGACTTGGATAGGCTGAGTGAGTGGGCAGATACTTGGCAGATGTCATTCAATGTGAATAAGTGTGAAGTTATCCACTTTGGAAGCTGGAACAAGAGTGCAGAGTATTGTCTGAACGGTGTCGAGTTAGGTAAGGGAGAAATGCAAAGAGACCTAGGAGTCCTAGTTCACCTGTCAATGAAGGTGAATGAGCAAGTGCAACAGGCAGTGAAGAGGGCAAATGGAATGTTGGCCTTTGTTACAAGGGGAATTGAATACAAGAGCAAGGATGTTCTTTTGCATTTGTACAGGGCCCTGGTGAGACCACACCTGGAATATTGTGTACAGTTTTGGTCTCCAGGTTTAAGGAAGGACATTCTGGCAATTGAGGAAGTGCAGCGTAGATTCACTAGGTTGATTCCTGGGATGGCAGGGCTGTCTTACGCAGAGAGATTGGAGAGATTGGGCTTGTACACGGTGGAATTGAGGAGATTGAGAGGGGATCTGATTGAAACGTTTAAGATAATTAAAGGATTTGATAGGATTGAGGCAGGAAATATGTTCCAGATGTTGGGAGAGTCCAGTACCAGAGGGCATGGATTGAGAATAAGAGGTCAGTTATTTAAAACAGAGTTGAGGAAGAACTTCTTCTCCCAGAGAGTTGTGGAGGTGTGGAATGCACTGCCTCGGAAGACGGTGGAGGCCAATTCTCTGGATGCTTTCAAGAAGGAGCTGGATAGATATCTGATGGATAGGGGAATCAAGGGATATGGGGACAAGGCAGGGACTGGGTATTGATAGTGAATGATCAGCCATGATCTCAGAATGGCAGTGCAGACTTGAGGGGCCGAATGGTCTACTTCTGCACCTATTGTCTATTGAATACCATGGCTTGTTTGCATAGGAGCAGGATTTAAGATGAGCAACTGGTGGATCCTTGGAAAGATTTTGACATGGTTGTCTTTCTTTTACATGTTCAGGCTACCCAAGAGGAAAACATTTGAAAATATCCTTGATAAAAGATCTGTTTCAATTGTTTTCTTTGGAATAGCTATTCTTGCCTTGCAATTAAACTAGAGGATCACAGTATTCTGGAAGCAAAGCTTAAACCCATTTATGTAATGTGACAGCAATGCACCATCTTCATATTCGCCTCATCCATTCTGGATATGTTAGATGCAGATATAGTAAGGGCATTTAAGAAACTCTTAGAAAGTCACATGTATAATATAAAAATTGAGGCTATGTAGGAGGGAAGGGTTAGATTGATCATAGAATAGATTAAAAGGTCAGCACAATATTGTGGGCTGTGCTGTACTATGTGTTTGTACACGCACTGAATGCAGGAGCAAGGTATTGGGTTGTGACTACAATGCATAATCTCATTTGCTGTTTTGTATCTCAGATGTAGGTGTAAGAACTGGCAGCCAACCCAGCACATCCATATTTTGATTGTATGATACACCCTTAACATTCCTCACCATGGCTTGTTTGCATAGAAGCAGGGTTTGAGATGAGCAACTGGTGGATTCTTGGATGATCCTGACACTCTTGTTGTTCTTTTACATGTTGTTGGATTCTGATATTTTAAATCCAAGTTTCTTTCAGAGGGCAGGAAAGAGGCACAAAACTTGTAGCTTCATGATCATTATGTACTAAGCCTTGATATAACAGAGTAAAATTGAAAATAGATGGAGATAAAGGTCTGCTAAGTGAAGGGAGAGACTAAAGGCCAAGATGCCACTGCCTTATGGTCGGTTATTTTTATATCCAGAAGAAAAATTCCATTCACATTTGTAGATAAGAGGTAAATGATGAGATAACTCCTATTCAAATAACGCAGAGCAAAGAAATTTTCACTGCTGTCCAGAATTGTACCAATGTAACCACTAGGGGACACATTGAACTTGCTTTTAGATATATATAGTGACCACAAGGAAGCAAAATAAATGGTTAATTCTTTATAAGTAATTATATAAAATACAAGCAAATAATTAATTGTTAAACTGCAAAGAAAATAACAAGTAAATGGTATAATCTAAAAATTAGAACCAACAATGTTCAAGCTAACCAAGGAAAACCATTTGAAATCTTCATTGATCCAGAACTATTTAAGAAGTTTAGGTACAACCTATGGAAGGCTATGTTAAGAGCAAAAAAAAGTCCAATTGTGGTTAGAGATGGAATTGGATGCATATCAGTGCTAGCAGGTGTTGTAGGCTATTGTTTCTTACAAAGTGGAACCAAAGATCATGAACAAAAATGCTGCTTCACTCACAGATGAGCTCAACACTTATTATGCATGCTTTGAAAGTGAGAATAAAACTATATCTATGTGAATCCCTGCTTTGTCTGGTGATGCTGTGATCTCCGTCTCAGAGGCCGATGTCAGGACATCTTTCAAGAGGGTGAATCCTCACAAGGCGTCAGATTCTGGTGGTGTATCTGACAGGGCTCTGAAACGCTGCGTAAACCAACAGGAGGCAGCGTACAAGGACATCTTCAATCTCCCACTGCTGCAGTTTGAGGTTCACATCTGCTTCAAAACAATCATACCAGTGCCCAAGAAGAGCAGGGTGAGCTGCCTCAATAAGTATCAGTCAGTGGCACTCTCATCTACTGTGAAAAAGTGCTTTGAGAGATTGGTTATGGTCGGAATCAACTCCTGCCTAAGCAAGGTCCTGGACCTGCTGAAATTTGTCTATCACCACAATAGGTCAGAATCATAATCAAGTTTAATATTACCACCATATGCCATGAGATTTGTTGCTTTGTAGCAGTAGTACAATACAATATACATATATAAAATAGTTAAATATATAAATTAAATAAGTAGTGCAAAAATAGAAATAAAAAAGTAGTAAGGTTGTATTCAATGTCCATTCAGAAATCAGATGACAGAGGGGAAGAAGCTGTTCCTGAATCACTGTGTGTGTGTTTTCACATTGTGTACCTCCTTACTGATGGTAGCAATGTGAAGAAGATATGACCTGGGTGTTAGGAGTCCGTAATGATGGATGCAGTCTTTCTGAGTCATCGCTTCTTGATGTCCTGGATACTATGGAGGCTAGTCCTCATGATGGAGCTGACTAAGTTTATAACTCTTTGCAGCTTATTTCAATCTTGTGTAGTAGGTCCCACATACCAGACAATGATGTAGCCAGTTAGAATGCTATCCATGGTACATCTGTAGAAGTTTTCAAGTGTATTTGTTGACATGTCAAATCTTCTCAAAGTCCTGATAAAATAAAGCTGCTGTCATGGCTTCTTTACAGCTGCATTGATATGTTGGGTCCAGGCTAGGTCCTCAGAGATAATGATGCCCAGGAACTTGAAATTGCTCTCTTTTCCACTTCTGATCCCTTTATGAGGACCGGTGTGTGTTCCCTCGTCTTACCCTTTCTGAAGTCCACAATCAGTTCTTTGGTCTTACTGAAGCTGAGTGCAAAGTTGTTGCTATGACACCACTCAACTAGCTGATATATTTTGCTCCTGTACGGCCTCTTGTCATCATCTGAAATTCCACCAATAGTTCTTGCATCGACAAATTTATAGATGGCATTTGAGTTGTGCCTAGCCTTACAGGTGTAGAGAGGGTAGAGCAGTGGGCTAAGCACACACCCCAGTGGTGTGTTGGTGTTGATTGTCAATGAGGTGGAGATGTTATTTCCGGTTTGCAGAGACTGGTCTACCGGTTAGGAAGTCAAGGACCCAGTTGCAGAGGGAGGTACAGAGGCCCAGGTTCTGGAGCTTTTTAATTAGAACTGTGGGAGTGATTGTGTTAAATTCTGAGCTGTAGTCAATAAACATCATCCTGACATAATGAATGGAATCTCACTGGCTCTCCAGTCGGCCTTGAATCACTAGGACAATAGCAGTACCCAAGTTAGGCTGCTCTTCATTGATTACAGCTCAGTGTTCAACACAATCATACCCTCGTTTCTAATCAACACATTCCAAAAGCTGTGCCTCTCTGCAGTTAGATCCTTGACTACCTCAATGGTCAGCATCTGGTATGGAATGGCCAGTGTACAGGATCAGAAAAAGCTGAAGGAAGTTGTAAGCTCAGCCAGCTCCATTATAGGCACTCTCCTCCCAGACATCGAGGACACTTTTAACAGGCAATGCCTCAAAACTGTGACATCTTCATTCAGGGCCCCCTCCGACCTCTTCCCATTGCTACCATCAAGGAGAAGGTAAAGGAGCCTGAAGGCACACTCTCAGCATTTTATGTATAGCTTCTTCCCCTCTGCTATTCGATTTCTGAATGGATAATGAATCTATGAACACTAGCTCATTACTGTCTTTTTGCACTACTTGTTTAATTTACTTCTTTATATTGCAATGTACTGCTGCTGCAAAACAACAAATTTCAGGACATTTTACTGTGATATTAAACCTGATTCTAATTCTGATTCTGACATTCAGAATATTGTCCTGTGCAGTCAGTAATAATGCTTATCACTGTATTCTGGCTCTGACATCAAATTTATATCTATGAATATATAAAACAGTACCCTTCAGAAGCGTGTGGCCATGTTTTATGAAGTTAAAAACTAATCATGCGCTCATTGCCATTCTTCTTATTGACAGACAAATCTACACCTTTGCTTCAATTTAAGCCAGTGCAGCATTGGCCTTATTGGATGGTAGTGGAGAAAAATCAGTGCATTCTGCTTGGCTGGAAACAGCACATTTTTATCACGTTTTATGCATTAGAACTTATAGATGAGAGCAAATTGAACTCATTTCCTTCTGGAGTGTAACTTACAAAGATATTATATTCTATTGTTCCCACAGAACCTCAATCACACTATTAAAATATCAATTGTGGCCAATATAATATCAAGTATCAATTAACTTACACTATTAATGGTACCCTCACTTTCCTTGGCCATTTGGCATTGATTGACATAAGAGCTTCTTTTTTACATTGTGGCACCATGACTAACCAGTAAAGCCTCACAACTCTCATGAAAGGCAGGCAAAGCTTACTCATGAAAGTAGCAGCTTAGTTCTAGTTACCATTTAGCATAACCATTCGATTCAATTGATCCAAGTGCACACTTACATAACCAATTTATTACAAGGAGTCACAAACAAGAGGTGCTGGAAATCGCATTCCATGACTAATACGAGTCGCTACTTTTTCTTTATTGTACGTACTTTTTAGTACTTTTTCTTTATTGTACGTAGTCCACCACATAGAGCATGGTGCTATTCTCAATATCAAACAAAAGAAAACCTGCTGGAAATCCAAGCAAAACACACAAACTAGTAAGTTGTGTGCATTGCTATTCTCAATATATTCACCATCTATACAACACACAGATTCCTAGTCCCTTGAGGCTTCCACTAGGTCTAGAACAACAGATAGGAGGAAGAGAATGGTGGTAAATTAGCACCCGTTTAGCAATGGTGTCAAAGACACCATTAACAACATAAAGTTCACTAAGTTCCCACCCGGAGAAGGGTCCCAGAGCCATTGCTCTTCCACTGTCCCCCAACTCCCAACAATAACACTGACATAAGGCAATCCTGTAAACAATCCACTGCATGTCCCCTAAATCCACAGAACATAATCACACATTTCCAACTTGTTATCAAAGATTAATGACTTACTTCCAACATTCATCTTTATTAAAATCAGGGTTAATGTAATCAGGTTTAACTCTGACTTTAATGTCACCTTCTAAAATAACTCATTCATTTTACTAGAAGCTGAAAAGCAATGTGTGATGTGGAAATATGTAATGAGTAATGATCAGGCTGTTGATTACTCAGAAGGACCTTTGAAAATTGTAACCACAGGAGAGCCTTTCTTCACACGTATAAAACTGCCACTTACCTTTAATTTCCTCACTTCCCACCGTGACCTTAGTATATAATCCTAGGATATGCACAATATTTTGCTTTTTTCCATAAGAGTCAGGTGCAACCCTTCATCCATTCGTGGTTTATAATTGTCATTGATTAAATTTGTAAACACCAGTAAAATATTGAGAGGGCATTTTTAATTACAAGTTTAATTTCAATATGCTAACTGTGTACATTCAGCTATGATAAGGCTTTCAGGAACAAGCAAAATCTATTCAGTGTTTGCTCAAATAATACGTTATAACTCTTGCAAATAGAGGTAATGTCTGGGTCTTTGTCTGGGTCTGGAAAGATGGAGACCATGCTGTTATTTAGGGAATAACTGAAAAGAAAGTGATTATTGGTTACAATAACGGATGTCTAGCTAATTCTACATATACCTGTAAATCAAATCATACTCTGTCAATTGTCACTGGAAAAAGGGATGCTAAAAAGGAATGAAGGAATTTTTACTGAAAATGATACTAATTGTATGAAATATGTTTAGACACAATGTAATCTATTTAGTTTCATCATTGAATTTCAGTTAAATTTAAATGTAATTTTTGACATAGAAAGGGAAATAAGAAATCAAAGGAGTAGTGCTCTGTAACTACCCAGTCAAACCTCTTTATGCCATTTCTCCTCAAAGTGTCACAAAGTCAAAAGGTTATCATTCAAAATTGTGGATATAAGCCCTGGATCTTTCCCCTCACAGATGCTGCTCAACCTACTGTGCTCCTACAGCAGACAGTCTGTTGTTCCAGGTTCTAGCTTTTGCAGTCTCTTGTCTCCCTATTCGTTGTACCAATGACAGTGGTCTTCTCTTACCAGGAAGCATCTGGTCAGAGCAGTACTGATGAGGTGAACACAGATGACATCCAGATGTTAAAATTGCACATCTGAATATTATCCATCCACCTACCTCAACTCCTACTTCAGCAACTTCCATTCAGAGAGAAAGTTGTCCTTTAAGTGGGAATTATTTTAATGGCTTCAAAATAATGTGTGATTTCTCTGTGCAAAAATGAAAAAGAACTGTACGGTAAACAGATAAAATTGACTAGGACTAGATTAAGTAAACGCATACAGGCCACATTCAAGTTATCTGAGCTATAATTATCCCCTTCACCTCCCATGTTATTACTTAAAGATTCAAGATTGTTTAATGTCACTTTCAGTATACAACTGTAAAGAATAAAATAATTACTACTCCAGATCTGATACAGCACAAAATAAGATAAAGAACACAATAATAAATATACATATATAAGATAGCTTATGTACTTAAATTGTTTGTCTAAGAGTTCAGTAATGCTATTTTTGCAGTGCTTCGGTTGACTGAAACCTCTAATTGGAAACTTTGAAACATTATCTAAGAATTTAAAACTAGCACCATTATTGGGAACTGGAGAAGCCACCGTGTCTCTGCATGCCACAACTTTATTCATTGTAATCACTTCATTATGCTAGTTATTTCCTGAGCTTTTTTTTTGTATTACAGATCAATTTCTTTTGTTTCTATCATGAGTGGAACTGATGACAGAGGCTAAAGAACGTAAACCATAGAACATTACAGCACAGAAACAGGCCTTTTAGCCCTTCTTGGCTGTTCCAAACCATTTTTCTGCCTAGTCCTACTGACCTGCACCTGGACCATATCCCTCCATACACCTCTCATCCATGTACGTATCCAAGTTTTTCTTAAATGTTAAAAGTGCGCCTGCATTAACCACTTCATCTGGCAGCTCATTCCACACTCCCACCACTCTCTGCGTGAAGAAGCCCTCCTTAATATTCCCTTTAAACTTTTCCCCCTTCACCTTTAACCCATTTCCTCTGGTTTTTTCCTCCCCTAGCCTCAGTGGAAAAAGCCTGCTTGTGTAACCCCCTGGGTCACCTCAGGCTCGCTCAGCTCATTCTCGTCTAGGGGGAGCAGCCTTTGGCCCCGCCAAACTGGGTAATCAGCTGATGTGGATGCTGTGTGATGTCCCCGCCTCACCCAAAAACAGACAGTACACCATATGCGATTAAATGAGTACAATTTATAAAGGTTACTATAACTAAGTGATTAATAATGATACAGTATATATGAAGAAAAAAATAAAGAAAAGGCGCCAAACTTATCAAAGTCCAAACCACTTCGTGCACAACCGTTGGAGCTCAATTACTGAAGTCTTCTGGCCACCATTCGATCCTCTCCGAACTCCTCGACTCGCAGCTCAGGACCCTCCGAGTGGTCAACCCAGCACATCTAGCTTCATCCCCCCTCCTCGGAGTAACTCCTGGCCTCGGACCCCCACTTGGGGTCTGTTCCTCGCCCAGCTTACAGCATTGCGTCCTCTCTCTCGACCCCTCGCACTGATTTGCCCAAAAGCCTGTCAACAAAAGCTTACAGATTCAGAAGAAAGAACATTAAACCCCATGTGGTTTACAAAGGAATACAATTCTCGTTATCAGTAAATTTTAACCCAAACAAGCTTCCAGCACTCTCTCGCAACAAAGGAGCATTCCTGCTTTTAACAAAACAAAGAAGCCCTTTTGATTACATACACAGTAACAAAGAAAAAAGAAGAAACCCCCTTTACACTTGCATTCATTCTATCTATACCCATTAAAATTTTATACACCTCTATCAAATCACCCCTCATTCTCCTATGCTCCAGGGAATAAAGTCCTAATCTATTCAACCTATTCAACAATTTCTCAAGTCCTGGCAACATCTTTGTAAACCTTCTCTACACTCTTTCAACCTTATTAATATCCTTCCTGTAATTAAGTGACCAAAACAGTTCACAATACTCCAAATTCGGCCTTATGAATGTCTTCTACAACCACACCATTACATTCCAACTCTTATACTCAGAATTTTGATTTATAAAGGCCAAAGTGCCAAAAGCTCTCTTTACGACCCTATCTACCTGTGACACCACTTTTAGGGAATTATGCATTTGTATTCCCAGAACCCTCTGTTCTTCTGCACTCCTCAGTGCCCCACCATTTACCTTGTATGTTCTGCCTTGGTTTGTCCTTCCAAAGTGCAATACCTCACACTTGTCGTCCATCTGCCATTTTTCAGCCCATTTTTCCAGCTGGTCCAGATCCCTCTGCAAGCTTTGAAAACCTTCCTCACTGTCCACTACTCCTCCAATCTTTGTATCATCAGCAAATTTGCTGATCCAATTTACCACATTATCATCCAGATCACTGATATAGATGACAAACAACAATGGACCCAGCACTGATCCCTGTGGCACACCACTAGTCACAGGCCTCCACTCAGAGATGCATTCCTCCACTACCACTCTCTGGCTTCTCCCATTGAGCCAATGTCTAATCCAATTTACTACCTTTTCATGTATACCTAGTGACTAAATCTTCCTAACTAACCTCCCATGTGGGACCTTGTCAAAGGCCTTACTGAAGTCCATGTAGACAATATCCACTGCCTTCCCTTCATTCACTTTCCTGGTAACCTCCTTGAAAAACTCTAATAGATTTGTTAAACATGACCTACCACGCACAAAGCCATGTTGACTCTCCCTAATAAGTCTTTGTCTATCCAAATACTTGTAGATCCTATCTCATAGTACAGCTTCCAATAATTTACCTATTACTGACATCAAACTTACCGGCCTATAATTTCCTGGATTACTTTTAGAGCCTTTTTTAAACAACAGAACAACATGAGCTATCCTCCAATCCTCCGGCACCTCACCCATAGATACTGACATTTTAATAATATCCACCAGGGCCCCTGCAATTTCAACACTAGTCTCCTTCAAGGTCTGAGGGAATACCCCGTCAGGTCCTGGGGATTTATCTACTCTTATTTGCCTCAAGACAGCAAGCACCTCCAATCTGTATAGGTTCCATGACCTCACTACTTGTTTGCCTTATTTCCATAGACTCCATGCCAGTTTCCTTGTAAATACAGAGGCAAAAAACCTATTTAAGATCTCCCCTATTTCTTTTGGTTCCATACATAGCCGACCACTCTAATCTTCAAGAGGACCAATTTTGTCCCTTACTATCCTTTTGCTCTTAACATACCTGTAGAAGCTCTTCACCTTGACCGCCAAAGCAACCTCATGTCTTTTAGCACCTCTGATTTCTTTCGTAAGTATTTTTTTGCACTTTTTATACTCCTCAAGGACCTTATTTGCTCCCTTTTGCCTATACATCCTATACATCTCTCTCTTCTTCTTTGTCAGAGTTCCAGTATCCCTTGAGAACCAAGGTTCCTTATTCTTATTCACTTTGCCTTTAATCCTGACAGGAACATACAAATTCTGCACTCTCAAAATTTCTCCTTTGAAGGCCTCTCACTTACCAATCACGTCCTTGCCAGAGAACAACCTGTCCCAATCCACACTTTTTAGATCCTTTCTCATTTTTTCAAATTTGGCCTTTTACCAGATTAGAACCTCAACCCGAGGACCCGATCTCTCTTTGTCCATGATCAAGGTGAAATTAATGGTCAAACACGAGGAAATGTGCAGATGCTGGAAATTCAAACAACACACACAAAATGCTGGTGGAACGCAGCAGGCCAGGCAGCATCTATAAGGAGAAGCACTGTCAACATTTTGGGCTGAGACCCTTCATCGGGACTAACTAAAAGGAAAGTTACTAAGAGATTTGAAAGTAGTGGGGGAGGGGGAAATGCAAAAAGATAGGAAAAGACCAGAGGGGGAAATGCAAAATGATAGGAAAAGACCGGAGGGGGTGGGATGAAGCTAAGAGCTGGAAAGGTGATTGGTGAAAGTGACACAGAGCTGGAGAAGGGAAAGGATCATGGGACGGGAGGCCTCGAGAGAAAGAAGGGGGGAGGGGGGAAACACCAGAGGGAGATGGAGAACAGGCAAACAACTAAGTATGTCAGGGATGGGGTAAGAAGGGGAGGAGGGGCATTTATGGAAGTTAGAGAAGTCAATGTTCATGCCATCAGGATGGAGGCTACTCAGCAGGTATATAAGGTGTTGCTCCTCCAACCTGAGTGTGGGTTCATTTTGACAGTAGACATTTGCAGCAGTGTCACAGCACATAGCATCATATAAGCAGCATTCACAAGAGGAAATTAAATAAAACATAAATATACACAAGTTTTACAAAAAAGCACAAATAAGCTCTATTTTAGTGGAAGATGATCAAAGTGGTCCTGTGTTGCTAAACTGCAGTGAATAGAGATTTTCTGATTGATTCAAGAATTTAATGGTTGAAGGGAAGTAACTGTTCTTGAACCTGGTGGTATAGGACCTCAGGCTCCGTACTTCCTGCCTCAAGGAAGCTGTAAATATTTGATTGCAGATGTTGTCTTCTTGTATCAACATGTCATGTAGATACTTCCAATGATGGGGAGGAATACGGAATATGCTCAGGATATATTGGATGTAGATTGATTGTATGTACAGTGGTGACTGTCAATACACTGGTATGCATTATAATGGCGAGACAACTAGCTACCATTCTGTAATTTATTTACCTGGATCCCCAACTAGAAGAATAACAAAACTATGACATGATGATAACGCAGAAAATTTAGCTTAAGAAAAATTTAGAGCAAACTATAATGAACATTTGTTTTAAACACTTGCTTCAGGTTATTACGCTTAATTTTTAAAATGAAATTAATAGTTTATTTTACTTAATAAAAATATAGAGGTGATGAATGAAGCACAAGCTGTAATTGACCAAGTTCACTTTTGTGCAGTCTTCTAGCTGCTGGTGGAGGCAATCGACGCACTGCCAACGTGGTTGCCAGTGGATTCACAAACCTATTTATTTTAAACAAAATAACACTGAATGAAATTCTGGTGTATTATCCAGATTCCCAGAAGATCCTTAAAAAAAAGGCCAAGTAAGTAAAAACAACTTTTAATTATGTGTTTAAAATATGACATCATAAGAACAAAACACCGCACATCTGAATTTCAGCATCGTATTATCAGTTTAATTCTGAAGCCCCTTCACAGTACTTGATAATGCAGTTCATCTTTCCACTTCCCAATTTCAATGCCAAGTTTAGGGATAAGCCAGAAAACACAATTTCCTTCAAACCTACAAAAGCCATCACCCAATAGATTTGGTTTGTGGCCATGTTGTAAGTAATTACACAAAGTTGCACATAACCTCGTGCCTTATTGATCTGCTGCTGTCATCTTGTTGCATTTTGACCTTTACTGTTCAATATTATTAATGTTGTTCATTTTACTATGTCAAAGGTTTAAATTAATATCTATTTGGCAATCTTTAAAACTGGGAAAAATTGGTAAGCGTGGAAGCTTTAGGTTTTAGGTTTCAATTATAAAGTTATAGAATACACAAAGGAAGAAGTAACATTGTCCTACTGTCAGTTATTATTTAGGCTGCCTTTTGAACAAAGATTAAAAGTATTAAATATTAAATATTAAAATATTTCAATTTAGGTAGGAACTTATCAAAATGCATTTTAAATTATGTAAAATCTATACTGATATATTCCTAACTAAATGCAGGACAAACTTGAAAATAATTGCAACTATGGTGTGTACAATAGACAAAATTGTAGAAAAGTAACTCTGCGTTATTTAAGTTCAGGAGAGAAGTGGGGTTAGATATCACAAGAAAGCCAGGATGGAGGTTAGAGACCCTGGATGTAATCAAGAGGAATATCAGAGAACCTAGGAGCAAGAAAGTTGGTATCTTTCCAAAACATGGGGTCAATGTCTTAGTCTGGTCCATTGTGGTAGAGTTGTGTAATACTACAATATACACATCTTACACATTAAGATCATTTAAGTTACCCAAAATGTGTTTACAGCTTTATTAATTTAGATCCTTTAAATAATGGACCCTTTAAAATAATTAATTATTAGTCTTGCCTTTTATTGTTTCAGTTATGGGTCAAGGCTTTCAGCCAGATTTTCTTACATGAAAATCATTTGTCTTGTAAATTAGAAAATCATATTTGCAAATTACCTTAGCCACCTTCAAGTTCACCAATGCTTTTTAGAGTATTCAAAAAGAGGGACAGGAACTCCAGCAAATTCTTTGGGCTTGCAAGTATGAGTGGGGCAAGAAGAAAGGCATACCTTGGCCAATTAGCGTCTTTAAGTGATTTTGTCATTCAATGAATCGTGGCTCTCTATTGGCTAACTCCCACTACCTAAATATGTGTGGTGCATCCGTTAGTCTCATGAGACCATGGATTTGCACCTGGAAAGGACGCAGGCCTGGGCAAGGTTGTGTGGAAGACTAGCTGTTGCCCATGCAGCGAGTCTCCCCTCTCCACGCCACCGATGTTGTCCAAGGGAAGGGCAAGGGCCGATACAGCTTGGCACCAGTGATGTCACAGGTGTTGCCAGGGCAAGGTTAAAGACAACGTCGGACTGCCTTCAGCATTCCAGCTCCGGATTTGTCCTCAGGGTTTGCTCCCGAAGCCTTTCCCATGAGTGGGTATGACCACAAGGCAGCAGAGGTTTGAAATCAGAGTTTTCCCTCTCTTAGATGGACTGCTCCCTCAGGCTGACGAGTTCCATCTACCTGAAGCACTTGTTTTAAGGTGCCAGCACCCACCTTCGCCCCTTCTACTGTCAGTAGAAACAGTTCCGCCGGGCTTAGAGGCTAAGCCACATGAGAAGGCCAGGAGTTGGACTTGGTTGTCAGAGGCTATTTGAGGCATATGCCATGAGGAGAACTTTTAGATAGTGGGAGCTTGTCCCCACTACCACTCCTCAGCTTGACAACCTTGGAACCAAGGTTCCTAAATAACTAACAAAATTATAATTAAACAATTAATAGATCATCACTTGAAGAATAAATCATATGCATGTCAACCTTTACACGATAGAAGTGTTTTCTAATGTACTCCTGAAAAGATTGGCTCTAAATTTTAGGCTGAGTCTTCTATCTTTGTACTTTCCAATCAGTTAAAATCTAAATGCAGTACTATTTTCTAGAGATAATTTTTATATGTGGAGTCATACAGCAGAGAACCAGTCTCACAATTTCCGTGTTAACTTAATCACGTACCTTTCAGTGCTAATCCCATTTTCCATGACTTAATCCATGGCATTCTGTACCACGGCACATCCAGTGTTTATCCAACTATTTCTTGAACATTGTGAGAGCAGCTACCTCCACCACCCCAGATTTCAGATTTCATTCACTTCTAAGTGAAAATAACTGAACTCCCTCTAAATCTCCTATCATTTACCTTAACTTTTGTTATCTGCTCATGGACTCACTGCTAACGGGAAATGTTTCTTGCTGTCTGCCCTGTCTACGCTCCATATTTTATAAGCAACACACACAAAATTCCGGAGGAACTCTGCAGGCCAGGCAACATCTGTGGAAAAGAGTACAGTTTACATTTCGGGCTGAGACTCTTCGTCAGGACTGAAGAAAAAAAGATGAGGAGTCAGCTTTAGAAGGTGGGAGAGGGGAGGAAGAAACACAGGTGACAGGTGAAACTGGGAAGGGGCGGAGGGATGAAGTAAAAATCTGGGAAGTTTATTAATGAAAGAGATAGAGGGCTGGAAAAGGGGGAACATAGGAAAGGGCAGAAGGGCATAGAAGAAAGAAAAGGGGAGCACCAGAGGGAGATAATGGACAAGCAAGGAGATAAGGTGAGAGAGGGAAAAGGGAATGGGGAATGAAGATTAACCCTGATGAATCCTGTTTTATGCTTTATCTTTCTTTCCCAGGAAACCTCCTGGTATGTCTCCTCAGCACTTCGTCAGTACAGTCACATCCTTCTCCAGAGCATGATGATCAAAACCTCTGCAAAACATTACCATCTGTGACCCAACTAATTACTTATATAGCTCTACCGCCTATCATAATCTCCTTTCTCTTATATGCTGTGCCCTGGCTAATAAAGCTAAATTTCCCATTTTCAATTTTAACTATCTTATCTCCTTTTGCTGCTGTTTCCATAGATCCCTGGACAGGTACACCAACTCTTCACTTCCCAGAGTCTTACAATTCACTATATATATATATATATATATACACACCTGAGTTTCAGTGATATTCCCAAAAAGTATCACCTCACATTTTTCAGGATTAAATTCCATCTGCTACTGTTACCCATATACCAATTCATTGGTATCGAACTGT
Source organism: Hypanus sabinus (assembly GCF_030144855.1). Taxonomy (NCBI): domain Eukaryota; kingdom Metazoa; phylum Chordata; class Chondrichthyes; order Myliobatiformes; family Dasyatidae; genus Hypanus; species Hypanus sabinus. The sequence continues at coordinate 151,114,620 of NC_082706.1, forward strand.
AGCAAATGAGTTGCACCCTCACAACAGCACCAATTCTGATGTGATCTGCAAACTTACTAATCATACCTTCTGTGTCCATGCTCATCATCATGGATCTCAAGGGATTTTAGTTTTTGGATTGATCTCCCACGTGGAACTTTACTGGATTCATGTAGACTACATCAATTGCATTATCCTCGTCAATATACTTAGTTATGTCTTTGAAAGCTTCAGGCAAATTAGTTAAATAGGAGCTCCCCATAGCAAAGCCATGCTGACAACCTGTGATTAATCCTGGCTATTTCAAATGAAAATGAATCTTGCCCCCCAGATGTCAGGGTCACCAGTCTGTAATTACTTGGCTTATCACTGCTGTAGTTTTGGATAGAGATGCCACGTCTGCTACCTGCAATTATTTAGCCCTCGCTGAATTCATAATCTTTCTCTATCATGAATTGCGATCAGAAGTATTTATTTAAGACTTCATCTATAATCTCTGATTCCACACACAGATTGCAATCATGGTCGTTAATAGGTCTGAAATTTATCTGAATACCCTCATGCCTCTTACATACCAATAAAACTCTGAAATTTTCCTTATTCTTAGCCACAGTTTTCATCCTCCTGTTTACTATCCAACACTTGAAAATATTTTGAAATTTTCAACAATTTTTCCACCAGACATCCAACCAGATTTAGTGGCTAGTTGTGTGTCAGATTGGAAACCGGCTGGAGAGCATGTATCAGTTAATCCTGCAATGTAAAGGAGAGTGGGAGAGATAGGGTTAGAAAATGCAGTAGACATCAGAGGAGATTGGGTAAGGATTGACCAATTGCTGGGCAAATAAGTAGCACAATATGAGCTACATGGCATATAGCTCCACCAATAAAATTTCTGAAGCATTTTGGGTTTGGTGAGGAAGAGTACAATTGGTCCTCCTGCAGCTATACTTGGATCCAATCCTTCTCACCTTTTCCCTGCCAGATGCATTGAGAACAGAAACTCATTGGACAATTCTTCTTGTCTTAAAAATAAATAAATGCTTAAGGCAGTTAAGCAATATCAGACAAACCAGATATGCAAGCTGTCGCTAAGATTGGCAGGAACATTGACATGCTTATTCAGAAAAGATTCAGGAGCTATTAAATAAAAAATTATTATAAAGACTAAAATTGGATCTATAGGAAATGCTTACAGACATCTAAAAACATGAAAATACGTTCAAATTAGCTAGATGAGGTTAATTTCTTCCCTTTCATTTCAGTGCGAGGCCTTTACTTCTACTAAATAAATTTGAAGTAGACTTAATGAATAGATTTCCCAAAATTTGAGAAAGCTGTACTGCTTCTTTAGACTCCACAAGTTACCTGGAGCAGAATGCCAAGTTTCAGTCTATGGTCCAAAATCCTGAACCTTTGCACTGTTAGTCATTTAAAGTTAATAGGTTGAAATCAGAACAGAACAAAGTTGGCTTTTGTACAGATATTCTGCCTCAATATTTTAACCTCACGTGGCCTATCAGCGGCGTCAAAAGAGTTCTACCAAGAGAGATTTCTCGCAGGTCGGCGGCAGTTATTTAGAAAGGGAGCTTCAAGAGCAACTGTCCATTGTACGTGGCCTGTCACCGGCGTCAACAGAGCTCTACCAAAGGTTCAAAGGTACAAAGGTACAATTTAATGTCAGAGAAATGTATACAATATACATCCTGAAATGCCTTTTCTTTGCAACCATCAATGAAAATGGAGGAGTGCCCCAAAGAATGAATGATGGTTAATTGTTAGATTCCCAAAGCAAAGCAACAGCAAAGACACAGACTTGCAGTTACCCCAAAGGCTTCGCATTTCACTAGGTATTCAACATACCACAGGTTCTCTCTCTCCCTAATAAGGGAGAAAGAGATGTTTCTATTTTCATAGCGAGTGGGGAGACATAACAAACAACTCGCTGGTTTACAATGTTAAAAGTCCGCCACTTTGCTTTTTTCGAGCTCTGTACCCAAAAATCTGGGTACACGACCACAGGTATTTCAATTCCCCCGATGACACATGGATCTCCTGTCATGATACCAAACCTCGATCCGTCTGTCTCCGGGGCCCTGAGATCCTAGACTTCCGAATCTGGGCCGGAATTTTAGGCCAAGCATTTCGTGTGCCAAACAACAATGGTCAGTTGTGAAATCCCAAGAGCAGGACCCATTGCTGCAAAGAACTGAAGTCAGCGTGTAACTCCAAGTCAGGGTCTTCAAAAGAACCCTGAAGGGAAAAATGGAGACATTAAAGATGGAAATAGAACTGTTTCCAAAGACGCAAGCAAAGGAGTCGCTGTTAGGCGCCATTAACTCTCCTAAGCTCCACCTCCTCCCCTTTTTACCAAGAGGGATTTCTCGCAGGTCAGCGGTGGTTATTTAAAAAGGGAGGTTCAAGAGCAATTGTCCATTGTACATGGCCTATCACCGGCATCAACAGAGCTCCATGAACAAAATAAAATTACAGAAGGGATAAGTGGAGCAGCCATTGTTGGGACAGCCATTGTCGAAGTAGGCCAGTGGCGAGAATAGAAGTGACAGGATTTGGCACAGAAGAAGCATTGGCTCTGTGTAAAGCGTCTGTTAAGGTTTCCTTTTTGGTTTTTTTTCCCCCTCTCTTACTGTACCACTTAAATGGCTGTGCTGTGCTCTTCGTGCCAGATGTTGGAGTCTTGAGAGACTTAGAGTCTCCCAGGAAATTACATCTGCATGAAGTGCATCCAGCTGGAGCTCCTTGAAGACTATGTTAGGGATCTGGAGCAGCAACTGAATGACCTTCAGCTTGTACGGGAGAGCGAGGATATAATTGATCAAAGTTACAGAGAAGTAGTCATCCCAAAGTTGCAGGAGATGAGTATCTTGGTGACAGACAGGAGAAATGGTAATAGGCAGTTAAAGCAGAGTGCCCCTGTGGCCAATTCCCTCAAAATTAAGTATCCGCTTTGGATACTTTTGTGGGGGATGATCTCCTGGGAGAGTGCCACAGCAATCAGGTTACAGGCACTGACCATTGGTCGGTGGTGCAGAAGGGAAAGAGAGAGAAGAGGGGAGTGGTAGTGATAGGGGGCTCAGTAGTGAGGGGAACAGACAGGAGATTCTGTGGATATGAACAAGACACCAGATGTTGCCTCCCAGGTGCTAGGGTCAGGGATGTCTCAGGTTGTGTCCACAACATTTTGGAGAGGGAGGGGGAGCAGTCAGATATCTTGGTACATATCGGTACCAATGACATAGGAAGAAAAAGCAATGAGGTCCTGAAAAGAGAATTTAAAGAGCTAGGTAGAAAGCTGAGAAGCAGAACCTCCTGGGTACTGATTTCTGGATAGGTGCCTGTGTCACACGCCAGGATGATTAGGCAAATAAATGCATGGCTGAGAAGCAGGTGCAGGGGGTTGGACTTCAGCTTCATGGACCATTGGGATCTCTTTTGGACAAGGTATGATCTATTCAAAAGTGACAGGTTGCACCTGAACCCAAGGGAGACCAGTGTTCTTGAGGGCAGGTTTGTTACAGCTGTTGGGAAAGGTTTAAACTACCTTGGCAAGGGGTTGGGAATCAGAGTGAAGGGACTCAGGATAGAACAGAAGGTAAAAAAGTAAAGATAGCATGCAGTCAGACTGTCAGGGAGGGCAGGCAGGTGATAGGACTTAGCCACAGCCAACAGGCTGAGTATCGAATCATTAGGGATGCAGAGTCAGAAAGGAGAGCAAATACGGTTCTCAAGGTGTTGTAACTAAATGCGTGCGGTATAAGAAATAAGGTGGATGATCTTGCTGCAATATTGCCAGGTCTGATGTCATGGCTGAAGGATGGTTGTAGTTGGGAGCTGAATGTCCACGATTACACATTATATCGGAGGGATAGGAAGGCAGGCAGAGGGGGTGACGTGGCTCAACTGGTAAAGAATGGCATCAAATCAGTAGAAAGATGTGACATAGGATCGGAAGATGTTGAATCCTTGTGGGTTGAGTTAAGAAACTGCAAGAGTAAAAGGACATTGATGGCAGTTATACAGGCCTCTCAAAAGTGGCTGGAAGGTGGACCACAGGTTACAACAGGAAATAGAAAAGCGAGTCAAAAGGACAATGTTATGGTAGTCATTGGAGATTTTAACATGCAGGTCGATTGGGAAAATCAGGTTGGCAATGGATCTCAAGAGAGTGAGTTTGTAGAATGCCTAAGAGATGGCTTTTTAGAGCAGTTTGTCATTGAGTCTACAGGGGAATCAGCTATACTGGATTGGGTGTTACATAATGAACCTGATGGCATTAGGGAGCTTAAGGTAAAAGAATCTTTAGGAACTGGTGATCACAATGTGATTGTATTGAATTTGAAATTTGATAGGGAGAAAGTAAAGTCTGATGTATCAGTATTTCAGTGGAGTAAGGGAAATTACAGTGGTATGCGAGAGGAGTTGGCCAAAGTAAATTGGAAGCAGCTGCTTGCAGGGATGTCAGCAGCGTGAGTTTCTGGGGAAAATGAGGAAGGTACAGGAGATATGCATTCCAAGAATGAAGAACTACTCCAAATGGTAAACTAGTACAACCATGGCTGGCAAGTGAAGTCAAAGCTAATGTAATAGCAAAAGAGAGGGCATACAATAAAGCAAAAATTAGTGGGAAGATAGAGGACTGGGAATTTTTTTAAAACCTACAGAGAGCAACTAAAAAAACCATTAGACGGGAAAAGATGAAATATTAAAGCAAGCTAGCAAATAATATCAAAGTGGATAGAAACATTTTTTTCAAGTCTGTTAAAAATAAAAGAGAAATGACAGTGGATAAAGCACCACTAGAAAATGAGGCAGAAGAAATAATAATGGGGGACAAGGAGATAGCTAATGAACTGAATGAGTATTTGGCAACAGTCTTCACTGTGGAAGACACTAGCAGTATGCCCGATGTTGTAGTGTGTGAAGGAAGTGAAGTAGGTGCAGTTACTGTTACAAGACAGAAGGTGCTCAAAAAGCTAAAAGCCCTTAAGGTAAATAAATCACCCAGACCAGAGGAACTGCACCCTGGGGTTCTGAAAGAGGGGGCCTTAGAGATTGTGGTGGCATTAGAAATGATCTTTCAAAAATTATTTGACTCTGGCATGATGCCAGAGGACTGGAAAGTTGCAAATGTCCCTCCACTCTTTAAGAAAGGAGAAAGGCAGCAGAAAGAAAATTATAGACCAGTTAGCCTGACTTCAGTGGTTGGGAAGATGTTAGAGTCAATTGCTAAGGATGAGGTGATGGAGTACTTGGTGGCACAGGACAAGATAATACAAAGTCAGCATAGCTTCTTTCAGGGAAAATCCTGCCTGATGAACCTGTTGGAATTCTTTGAGAAGATTACAAGTAGGATAGATAAAGGGGATGCAGCGGATGTTGCATATTTGGACTTTCAGAAGGTCTTTGACAAGCTGCCACACATGAGGCTGCTTACCACATTAAGAGCCCATGGTATTACAGGAAATTTACTAACATGGTTAGAGCATTGGCTGATTGGTGGGAGGTAGTGAGTGGAAATAAAAGGATCCTTTTCCAGTTGGCTGCCAGGGACTAGTGGTATTCCGCAGGGGTCAGTGTTGGGACCATTTCCTTTTATGCTGTACATCAATGATTTAGATGATGGAATAGGTGGCTTTGTTGTCAAGTTTGTGGACAATACAAAGATTGGTGGAGGGTCAAGTAGTGTGAAGAAAACAGATAGGATGCAAAAGTCCTTGTGCAGAACACCCTAAAGGTTAACTTGTAGGTTGAGTCAGTGGTGAGGAAGGCAAGTGTCATGTTAGCATTCATTTCAAGAGGTCTAGAATACAAGAGCAAGGAGGTGATGGCTTGATAAGGCACTTGTGAGGACTCAGCTTGAGTATTGTGGACAGTTTTAGGCACCTTATCTTAGAAAAGATGTGCTGGCTTTGGAGAGGGCCCAGAGAAGATGCACAAGGATGATTCCAGAAATGAAAGGGTTATCATACAAGGTGCATTTGATGGCTCCAAGTCTGTACTTGCTGGCATTCAGAAGGATGAAGGGGGATCTCATTGAAACTGTTTGAATATTGAAAGGCCTAGACAGAGTAGATGTGGAAAGGATGTTTCCCATGGTGGGAGAATCTAGGAAAGAGGGCACAGCCTCAGGATAGAGGGGTGCCCTTTCAACACAAGAGATACAGAGAAATTTCTTTTGCCAAAGGAAGATGAATTTGTGGAATTTGTTGCCACATGCAACTGTGGAGGCCTAGTCGTTGGGTGTATTTAAGGAAGAGATTGATTGGACATGACATCAAAGGTTATGGGGAGAAGGCCGGGAACTGGGGTTGAGAAGGAGATAGAAAAAAAGATCAGCCATGATTGACTGGTGGAGAAGACTTGATGGGAGAGATGGCCTAATTCTGCTCCTGTGTCCTATGGTCTTATGGTCTCATCATTTGCATTCAGCACAAACTTTCTTGGAGATAAAAATTCAAATAATCTTCAGAATGTGCTCTCTCTAATCAATTATCTGATGAAAAGAATTACTTGTTATGGAACAAATTAAGACCATTAAAATTTACTTTAGTGTCAGAAACCCTAGTGAGTAAATCCAGACGAAAGCCAATAATTAACATATTTGAAATCATCTGCAATATTAGTACTTTGGAAATTACTATTGGAAGATATGAACAGTTTGCTAACAGCAGTCAACAATGCCCATAGTATTCCTTGGAAGATATCAAAATCTAGTATCATGAATGTAATTCACATGCACTTAAGATTTTTCAGGGATTTCCTGTTATTTTTATTATTCCCATCTGCCTTCATCTTTAAAAAGTTTGTTAGAAATGATGACAGACAACTTAAAAGCATTGAGATCTATTAAGTTTTTATTCCCTTTTGCAATATTAGTTGTAATGATAACAGAAAGTTAACTAGTATTTCAATGTGCCAGTATATTATGCTCAATAAAAAGAAACTAAGAGAAACCTTTTTCACTGAGTATATTGAATGAGTTACCAGGGGAAGTGGTTGAGATTTATAGAACTTTAATGAGCAGGCATCGGAAGAATGGGCAATGGAGAAGAGGGGGACAGAGTGGGAGGGCTTCAGCGATAATGGGTCGCGGCAAGGTAGGGTACCTTAGTAGAATACAGACAGGAAGTATGTGTGTGAGGCCGGTGTTCTGTGCTGGGCGTCAAATGTGGGATGTCCGGGAGACTCCCAGCCTCCCAGATGGCCGCATCTGCACCAGGTGCATCGAGCTGCAGCTCCTTAGGGACCGCATTTCAGAACTGGAGATGCAACTCGATGACCTCCACCTGGTCAGGTTGAGTGAGGAGGTGATAGATAGGAGCTATAGGCAGGTAGTCACATCGGGGCCTCGGGAGACAGATAAGTGGGTAACAGTCAGGAGAGGGAAAGGCACGAGTCAGATACTAGAGAGCACCCCTGTGGTTGTCCCCCTTAACAATAGGTACTCCTGTTTGAGTACTGTTAAGGGGGGGAACAACCTACCTGGGGGGAAGCAACAGTGGCAGCGCCTCTGGCACAGAGTCTGGCCTTGCGGCTCAGAAGGATAGGGTAAGGAAGAGGATGGCAGCAGTGATAGGAGATTCAAAAGCTAGGGGGTCAGACAGGCAATTCTGTGGATGCAGGAAAGGAATTCGGATAGTAGTTTGCCTCCCAGGCGCCAGGGTCCGGGATGTTTCTGATCGCGTCCATGACATCTTGAAGTAGGAAGGAGAACAGCCAGAATTTGGTACATATTGGTACCAATGACATAGGTAGGAAAAGGGAGGAGGTCCTGAAAACAGACTACAGGGAGTTAGGAAGGAAGTTGAGAAGCAGGACCACAAAGGTAGTAATCTCGGGATTACTGCCTGTGCCATGTGACAGTGAGTATAGGAATAGGATGAGGAGGAGGATAAATGCGTGGCTGAGGGATTGGAGCAGAGGGCAGGGATTCAGATTTCTGGATCACTGGGATGTCCTTAGGGGCAGAAGTGACCTGCAAGAAAAGGATGTGTTCCACTTGCATCCCAGGGGGACAAATATCCTGACAGTGAGGTTTGCTAAGGCTATTGGGGAGAGTTTAAATTAGAATTGCTGGAAGTTAGAAACCAAACTGAAGAGACAGAGGAAGATGTGGTTGGTTCACAAATAGAGAAAGCTTGGAGACAGTGCAAGAGGGAAGGTAGGCAGGTGATAGAGAAGGGATCTGCTCAGACTGATGGTTTTGAGATGTGTCTATGTTAATGCAAGGAGTATTCTGAACAAAGTGGATGAGCTAAGAGCATGGATCAGTACTTGGAGCTATGATGCTGTGGCCATTACAGAGACTTGGATGTTTCAGGGGCAGGAATGGTTACTTCGAGTGGCGGGCTTTAAATGGTTCTGAAAGGACAGGGAGGGAGGCAAAAGAGTTGGGGGCATGGCACTGCTGATCAGAGATAGCGTCACGGCTGCAGAAAAGGAGGAAGTCATGGAGGGATTGTCTACTGAGTCTCTGTGGGTGGAAGTTAGAAAAAGGAAGGGATCAATAACTCTACCAGCTGTTTTTTATAGACCACCCAATAGTAATAGGGACATCGAGGAGCAGATAGGGAGACAGATTCTGGAAAGGTGTAATATTAAAATAGTTGTTGTGGTGGGAGATTTTAATTTCCCAAATATTGATTGACATCTCTCTAGGGCGAGGGTGTTTAGATGGGGTGCAGTTTGTTAGGTGTGTTCAGGAAGGCATCTTGACACAATATTTAGATAAGCCCACAAAGAGGAGAGGCTCCGCTTCATCTGGTATTGAGAAATGAACCTGGTCAGGTGTCAGATCTCTCAGTGGGGGTGCATTTTGGAGATAGTGATCACAATTCTACCTGCTTTACCATTGCATTGGAGAGGGATAGGAACAGACAAGTTAGGAAAGTGTTTAATTGGAGTGAGGGGAAATATGAGGCTATCAGGCAGGAACTTGGAATCATAAATTGGGAACACACGTTCTCAGGGAAATGTATGGAAGAAATGTGATAAATCTTCATGGGATAGTTGCGTGGAGTTTGCATAGGTACATTCCAAAGAGACAGGGAAAATATGGTAGGGTACAGGAACTGTGGTGTACAAAGGCTGTTGTAAATCTAGTCTAGAAGAAAAGAAAAGCTTACGAAAGGTTCAAAAAACTAGGTAATGATAGCGATCTAGAAGATTATAAAGCTAGCAGGAAGGAGCTTAAGAATATAGAGCAAGAGGATAAGACATGAGAGAAGAGGACCAATCCTGTGTGACAGTGGAAAAGTGTGTATGGAACTGGAGGAGATAGCAGAGGTACTTAATCAATACTTTGCTTCAGTATTCACTATAGAAAAGGATCTTGGTGATTGTAGGGATAACTTACAGCCAAATGAAAAGCTTTAGTAATAAGATAGAGGATGTGCTGGAGCTTTTGGATGGCATCATCTTGGATAAGTCACTGGGACCGGCTACTGTGGGAGGCGAGGGAGGAGGCTGCTGAGTCTCTGGCGATGATCTTTGCATCATCAATGCAGATGAGAGAGGTTCCAGAGGATTGGAGGTATGCAGATGTTGCCTTATTCAAGAAAGTGAGTAGAGATAGCCCAAGAAATTATTGACCAGCGAGTCTTACTTCAGTGGTTAGTAAGTTGATGGAGAAGATCCTGAGAGGCAGGATTTATGAACATTTGGAGAGGCATAACATGATTAGGAATTGTCAGCATGGCCTTGTCAATGGCGAATCATGCCTTACGAGCCTGATTGAAGTTTTTGAGGATGTGACTAAACATGTTGATGAAGGTAGAACAGTAGATGTAGTGTATATGAATTTTAGCAAGGCATTTGATAAGGTACCCCATGCAAGACTTATTGAGAAAGTAAGGAGGCATGGGATCCAAGGGGACATTGCCTTGTGGATCCAGAACTGGCTTGCCCACAGAAGGCAAAGAGTGGTTGTAGATGGGTCATATTCTGCATGGAGGTCAGTGACCAGTGGTGTGCCTCAGGGATCTGTTCTGAGTCCCCTACTCCATGATTTTTATAAACGACCTGGATGAGGAAGCTGAGGGATAGGTTAATAAATTTGCTGATAACACAAAGGTTGAGGTGTCATGGATAGTGTGGAGGGCTGTCAGAGGTTACAATGGGACATTGATAGAATGCAAAACTGAGCTGAGAAGTGGCAGATGGAGTTCAACCCAGATAAGTCTGAAGGGTTCATTTTGGTAGGTCAAATATGATGGCAGAATATAGTATTAATGGTAAGACTCCTGGCAGTGTGGAGGATCAGAGGGATCTTGGGGTCTGAGTTAATAGGACACTCAAAGCTGCTGCGCAAGTTGACTCTGTGACTAAGAAGGCATATGGTACATTGGCCTTCATCAATCGTGGGATTGAGTTTAGGAGCAAAGGTAATGTTCCAACTATATAGGCCCCACTTGGAGTACTGTGCTCAGTTCTGGTTGCCTCACTGCAAGAAGGATGTGGAAATCATTGAAAGGGTACAGAGGAGATTTACAAAGATATTACCTGAATTGGAGAGCATGCCTTATGGGAATAGGTTGAGTGAACTCAGCCTTTTCTCCTTGGAGCGGCGGAAGTTGAGAGGTGATCTGATGGAGGTGTAGAAGATAATGAGAGGCATTGATCATGTGGATAGTCAGAGGCTTTATCTCAGGGCTGAAATGGCTAACATGAGAGGGCACAGTTTTAAAATGCTTGGAAGTAGGTACAGAGGAGGTGTTGGGTAAATTTTTTACGCAGAGAGAGGTGAGTGCGTGTAATGGGCTGCCAGCCACAGTGGTGGAGGCGGTTACAATAGGGTCTTTTAAGGGACTCCTGAATAGGGACATGGAGCTTTGAAAAATAGAGGGCTATGTGTAACCCTAGGTAATTTCTAAGGTGAGGACATGTTCGGCACAGCTTTGTAGGCTGAAGGGCCTGTATTGTGCTGTAGGGTTTCAATGATTCTATGTTTCTTGATGGGTACATGAACACAATATTCCAGGCGCAGGCTCATCAACACTCTATACAACTGTAAAATGACATCTGAAACTCTGTGCTCAATGCTCATCCAATGAAGGCAGAATGCCAGATACTGCCTTCAGCACGCTGTCTCTCTGCGTTACAACTTTTAGTATGTACTTGTACCGTTAGGTCCTTCTGTTCTACTTGCCGAGTCCCTCCCTGGATTTTCTTCCCAAAATGTATCACTTCACACTTGCTGAGTTATATTCCATCTGCTGTTCCTTTGCCTACTTCCCCAATTGATCTAGGTCCTTTTGTAATCTTAACCATCTTCTTAATCTTTGAAAAACTTTCTTTATCACACACACCATTTATTTTGGTGTCATCCACAAACTTAGCTATCAAGCCATCTACATTCTCACCCAAATGGAAACATAGAAACATAGAAAACCTGCAGCACAATACAGGCCCTTTGGCCCACAATGCTGGGCCAAACATGTACTTACTTTAGAAATTACCGAAGGTTACCCATAACCCTCTATTTTTCTAAGCTCCATTTACCTATCCAGGAGTCTCTTAAAAGACCCTATTGTATCCACCTCCATCACTGTCACTGGAAGCCTAATCCATGCACTCACCATTCTGTGTAAAAAAAAAACTTACCCCTGACATCTCCTCAGTACCTACTTCCAAGCACCTCAAAACTGTGCCTTCTCGTGCTAGCCATTTCAGCCCTGGCAAAAAGCCTCTGACTATCCATATAATCAATGCTTCTCATCATTTTATACACCTCTGTCAGATCACCTCTCATCCTCTGTTGCTCCAAGGAGAAAAGGCCAAGTTCACTAAACCTATTCTCATAAGGCATGCTCCCCAGTCCAGGCAACATCCATGTAAATCTCTACTGCACCCTTTCTATAGTTTCCACATCCTTCCCGTAGTGAGGTGACCAGAACTGAGCACAGTACTCCAAGTGGGGTCTGACCAGGGTCCTATATAGCTGTAATGTTACCCCTCGGCTCTTGAACTCAATCCCATGGTTGATGAAGGCCAAAACACCATATGCCTTCTTAAGCACACAGACAACCTGCATGGCAGCTTTGAGTGTCCTATGGACTTGGACCCCAAGAATCCTCTGATCTTCTACACTGCCAAGAGTCTTACCATTAATATTACATGCTGCCATTATATTTGACCTACCAAAATGAACCACTTCACACTTATCTGGGTTGAACTCCATCTGCCACTTCTCATCCCAGTTTTGTATCCTATTGATGTCCCGTTATGACCTCTGACAGCCCTCCACACTATCCACAAAACCCCCACCTTTGTGTCATTAGCAAACTTCCACTTCCTCATCCAAGTCATTTATTAAAATCTTGAGGAGTAAGGGTCCCAGAACAGATCCCTGAGGCACACCACTGGTCACCAACCTCCATGCAGAATATAACTGACCACAGCCACTCTTTGCCTTCTGTGTGCAAGCCAGTTCTGTATCCACAAAGCAACATCCCCTTAGATCCCATCCATCCTTACTTTCTCAATAAGCCTTGCATGGGGTACTTTATCAAATGCCTTGCTGAAATCCATATACACTACATCTACTGCTTTACCTTCATCAGTCATCACATCCTCAAAAATTCAATCAGGCTCATAAGGCATGACCTGCCTTTGACAAAGTTATGCTGACTAGTCTAATCATATTATGCCTCTCCAAATGTTCATAAATCCTGCCTCTCAGGATCATCTACATCAACTTACCAACCACTGAATTAAGACTAATTTCCTGGGCTATCTCTACTCCCTTTCTCGAATAAGAAAGCAACATCTGCAACCCTCCAATCCTCGGGAACCTCTCCCATCCCTATTGATGATGCAAAGATCATTCCCAGAGGCTTAGCAATTTCCTCCCTCGCCTCCCACAGTAGTCTGGGGTATATCTTCTCCAGTCCAGGTGACTTATACATCTTGATGCTTTCCAAAATCTCCAGCACATCCTCTTTCTTAATGTCTATATGCTCAAGCTTTTCAGTCCACTGTAAGTCATCTCTACAATCACCAAGGTCCTTTTCCGTAGTGAATACTGAAGCAAAGTATTCATTAAGCACCTCCACTACCACCTCCTGTTTCATACACACTTTTCCACTGTCACACTTGGTCCTATCCTCTCACTGCTTATCCTCTTACTCGTCACATACTTGTAGAATGCCTTGGGGTTTCCCTTAATCTTGCTGGCCAAGGCCTTCTCATGGCCCTTTCTGTCTCTCCTAATTTCATTCTTAATCTCCTTCCTGCTAGCCTTATAATCTTCAAGATCTCTATCATTGCCTAGATTTTTGAACCTTTCGTAAGCTTTTCTTTTCTTCTTGATTAGATTTTCAACAGCCTTTGTACACAACAATTCCTGTACCCTACAGTCCTTTCCCTGTCTCATTGGAATGTATCTATGCAGAACACCACACCAATATCCCCTGAACATTTCCCTGAAAACATCTGCTCCCAATTTATGCTTCCAAGTTCCTGCCTGATAGCTTCATATTTCCTCTTATTCCAATTAAACACTTTCCTAACTTGTCTGTTCCTATTCCTCTCCAATGCTGGTAGAAAGATAGCATTGTGATCACTATCTCCAAAATGCTCTCCCACTGAGAGATCTGACACCTGACCAAGTTCATTTCCCAATACCAGATCAAGCACAGCCTCTCCTCTTGTGGGCTTATCTAAATGTTGTGTCAGGAAGCCTTCTTGAATACACCTAACAAACTCCACCCCATCTAAATCCTTTGCTCTAAGGAGATGCCTATGAATATTGGGGAAATTAAAATCCCCCATCACAACAACCCTGTTATTACTGCACTTTTCCAGAATCTGTCTCCCTATCTGCTCCTGGATGTCCCTGCTACTATTGGGTGGTCTAGAAAAATCACCCAGTGAAGTTATTGACCCTTTCCTATTTCTAGCTTCCACCCACAGAGACTCCGTAGACAATCTCTCCATGACTTCCACCTTTTCTGCAGCCATGACACTATCTCCGATCAACAGTGCCACACCTTCACCTCAATTCCCTCTCTCCCTGTCCTTTCTGAAACATCTAAAGCCTGGCACTCTAAGTAGCCATTCCTGCCCCTGAGCCATCCAAGTCTCTGTAATGGCCACAACATCATATCTTCAAGTACTGATCCACACTCTAACCTCATCCACTTTGTTCATGTTATATAATCATTAATATATAATACAAAGAACAGAAGATCCAGAACTGATCCCTGCACAACACCACTGTTCATAGGCTTCCAATCTGACATACAAGCTTGCACTACAAGATTCTGATTCCTTCCACCAAATCAATCTTGTATCCTATTGGATAGCTCATGCACTCTCACCTTTCAGAACAGCTTACTACATGGGACCTTGTTAAATCCTTTTCTAAATTCCACATGGACAAGCTGTACTACTCTGCCCTATTCAATCCTTTTGGTTACCTCTTCAAAAAAACTCAGTTAAGCTTGTAAAGTATGATTTCCCACAAATAATGCCAAGCTAACTATCCCTAACTAGTTCTTGCTTTTCCAAATGCAGATAGACTCTGTCTCTCAGAATCCTACCACATAATGAGTAAGTAAATCCTGAGTTAAGAACTAGAATTCTGAAACAATGAAAAAGGCATTGCATATACAATAACAATTAATCTATTTTGTGGATTTCAATCTTGTGTATATTTTAGTGTTGTCTGAAATAAGTTGTGGTTTAAAGTGCGTTGGATCTAATATAAGCTGTCATGTTTCACTTACGTTTGTGAATTAAATTTCTTAACGCTTCAATGAGCTAAACTGCACATCAGGCACAATTTTTAGATGCATTGTAACTAGAGTAACATAATCCAGAAAGCAACTAACTCCTCTGTCAATGATTATTTATGTTCACGTGATATCTTTGTGTAACTCTGAGGAAAGTGTTATGGTATTAACAGCAACTTGAATTTTGCACCACATTTAACATTGTATGAACTTCCCAGATTCTTCACAAAAATATTCCCAAACAAACTTGAGTCACAATAATACCTTGGGAGTTAAGAACAAACAGACCAAAGATAGTGTGATTAGACATTGGCATCATTGAGAGACCAGAAGAAAAAGAATGCAGATATCTTAAAGAGTTAAAGTCTGGAGAAGATTATAAATGATCATGTAGATATTTGAAAACAAAGATGTGAGTTTATTAATATAAAGTTGTTGTTAAATGAAGAGGCTGCAGAGTATTGAATAACTCAGTTTTAGCTTTGTTGGAGTGCCTGGGACTGTCTAAGTTTTAAGAGCATATGGAGATGAATGTTTCAGTTTTGTCAGGCTGAAACAAATGTGTATTTGGACATATTATTAAGGTTAAATCTAGACCTCATTATTAAGTTCAGTAAGTAGAAGCAAATTGCAGTTGTATCCTGGACTTCCTAACCGGAAGATCACATTCTGTGTGGATTGGTGAAAACATCCCCTCCTCACTGACGATCACCACTGGCGCACCTCAGAGGTGTGTGTTTAGCCCACTGCTCTACTCTCTATACCTATGACTGGGTGGCTAGGCATAGCTCAAAAACCATCTATAAATTCAGTGATGATACAGCCATTGTTGATAGAATCTCAGATGGTGACGAGAGGGTGTACAGGAGTGAGATATGCAAATTAGTGGAGTGGTGTCGCAGCAACAACCTGGCACTCAACATCAGTAAGATGAAAGACCTGATTGTGGACTGCAGGAAGGGTAAGTTGAAGGAACACGTACCAATCCTCATAGAGGGATCAGAAGTGGAGAGAGTGAGCAGTTTCAAGATCCTGGCTGTCAAGATCTCTAAGGACCTAACCTAGTTCCAACATATTGATGCAGTTATAAAGAAGGCAAGACAGTGGCTTTACTTCATTACAAGTTTGAATAGATTTGGTATGTCAACAAATACACTCAAAAACTCTATAGATGTACCATGGAGAGCATTCCAACCTCGCTGCCTGGTTTGGGAGGGGGCAGGGGAGGCACTACTGCACAGGACTGAAGAAACTGCGGATGGTGATAAATCTAGTCAGCTCCATCTTGGGCACTTGCCTACACAGGACATCTTCAAGGCGCAGTGTCTCAGAAAGGCAGCTTCCATTATTAAGGACCTCCAACACCCAGAGCATGCCCTTTTCTCACTGTTACCATCAGGTAGGAGGTACAGAAGCCTGAAGGCACACACTCAGCGATTCAGGAACAGCTTCTTCCCCTCTGACGTCAGATTCCTAAATGGACATTGAACCCTCACTTTTTTAATATATATTATTTTTTGCATGATTTTAGATCTAGTCAATATATGTATACTGTAATTGATTTACTTATTTACTATTTTTTTCATCTATATTATGTATTGCATTGAACAGCTACTGTTAAGTTAACAAAATTCATGACACATGCTAGTGATAATAAACCTGATTCTGATTCTGATTCAAATGTTGAACTAAAAAAAGTTCTTAAAGAAAGAAAACAGAGGACCTGAAGTCAATAATATTCTTGAATGATAGAAATGATATTTCTGTCTGAACTTGAAGCTAAATAGGAATGGTCAGTATTACAGAGAGTGAAATCCATTCTATATCAGGTTGATCAAAAATACTGGGCTCAGTTATTAGTTAAACACTCTTTAACTCCTGAGAGGGTGAAACTTATTAAATAGAATTGCATTTAAAATTATCTATTTATTCTTCAATGACCATGTTTATTTATTGGAAATTCTTAAAAGATAATATTCTTCCAATCTACATGTGCAAATAGAGTCTCATCTTTGCTAATTTACAATGTTATATATTTCTTAATTTCTTTTTAGAAAATTGTTTGCAGGAGATAAAGCCAAGAAAGCTGATGTCCAACAACCTGCTAAAACTGGACTGTTGTTCCTAATTCATCAAAGACCAGATACTCCAAAATTTTTCCGTATCGTGCTAACTGCAATAAAAGAGAAAGGGTTAGATCTTCTAAGTAAATTTAGGGAAAGTGAAACCAAGGTAATAAATCTACATTTATAATTTTTTTTTGTTTTGAAGTGATCAATTATATGGCCGGTGGAAAGTCAAAGTGCAAAAACATTGAAAAATTAAGAATAGTCGTGATTCTGAATGTTAACCCAAAACTTTGACTATACCTTTCCCTCTACAGATGCTGTTTGACTGTAACATAGCAACAGTGGCCAAATATAAGCATGTAAAGGATATGTTAAAAAATTTTACCAGCACTGAGGAAAAATTAATAAGTTAAGAGCAAGTAAAATTGTAAAAAAGTATAACTGTGGAGATTACCACAATAGCAAAGAAAATGTATCAACATGACTAATGATGATGGTGAAATCTCAATGCCATTGTGCTTGTAGTTAAAGGCACATAACCAAATGAAGCTGGATATTTCTCCCACTGATAACGAGAGATTGGAAGGCAATGAATGTTCAAAAACTGAAGAAAAGGCCAGAACATGTGGTATGTATATCTTGCTGCTGAATAGTTAGGATAGATATCTAACATGAATCTGTAATTCTATCATTCATTTTACATCATCAACCAAAGCAAGCATACAGATGTATAATCTCCATTTAATAATATCTAGTATCCAGGTAGTAACTGTACTCTCTACTCAAAATGTGCCACTTTTCCTGTCTATAGAACAAGGAGACTCCAGTCATCTTCAAGCCAAACCTGAAGAACATCATTCAGCAAAGCATCAGTCAACATCCCATTCACATGAGATTGTCAGAAGCATGGGTATGCAGAGTGCTAAAGATTTTAATACCAACAAGGATAACTAAGAACAGGGAAGTCACTGAGTACTGTTGAGTTGATGACAAAGTGTCTGATAAGGAGTCAATGGTACAAACAAGCGATAATCCTTCAAGTTCATTTGGGCCATTTATGACACCTCTCTCCTCTTTCTGGATCGTTCTGTCTCTATCGCAGTAGACAACTATACACTAACATCTATGGTTCCATCTGCCAATCATCCCCTCCTCACCAGAATCCAATTATTGCTTGCCAGCTTCTGCCGCACTGGTACCTCTTTATACTGGCTGTCACTCCTTTGTACTCTCAATCCTGATGCTGGCCCTCAAACTATCAGCCATGTTTCTACTTCCACAGACATTCCTGACCTGCTGAGTTCTTCAGGCAGCTTCTTTGTTTTTGTTCCAGATCCCAGGACCTGTAGGGGCTTGTGTCTCCATAACTCATTCACTGTTTAATTATGATAAAGATCCTATTTCATCTATTTTTGAATTGATTTAGTATAACAGGTTTACAATAAAGAGCCAGCTGCATCCTTTGACAAAATGGACAAATTAATATATTGACAGAGTAAATTATCTATCTATATGTATATTAGTGGTTGCAGTACGACCGTTTGTCATTTTGGCTCTGAGAAAGGAAATTAAGATTACCCCGGACATAACCATTAAATCCAGCTATCACTGACCTAGTCACTCACATCTCACCTGGATCCACTACTGTTCTTGTTCCATCTCTTCTCTTCACCCCATTTACCAGCTATTTGTCCTCTGTCATTCCAGTTCAGATGAAGGGTCTCAACCTGAAATATCAATGATTCATTTCTATTCCTTGGATGCTGTCTGACCCAGTGCCTTTGTGTTTTTCTCCAGATTTCCACTGGATGCAGTCTTTTTGTCTCCACGTAACTGTAGATGTCCATCTCAATACCAGAGCAGTTAAGCCTATAAGAATAAGGGTAGCAGGGGTTTACCAAGCAAAGCACCACCCTATCTTCATTGCCCAAGTCTGCTCTATCATTGTGTGATCCTCTGTCATTTTCCTATTCAACCTTCTTTCTTTTTCTGTGTCTAAAAGGCCATTGGCTTCCATAACTGTATATTCAGAGTCCTCTGAGCTAGATGTTGAGGCAGAAACTTATCTGATAACAGATCATATGGGAAATGTCTACAATGCAGGATAGCACAATGGAACAACTAGTAGGGCTGCTACGTGACAGTGCGAGAGACTCAGGTTCTTTCCTGACCTTAGATGTTGTCTTCTTGGAATCTGTATGTTCTCCTGTGTCTGTACGGATTTTCTCCAGGTTCTCTAGATTCCTCCAACATCCCAAAGGTGTGAGAGATGGTGGATTAATTGGCCAATGTAAATTGCCTCTAGTGTGCAGGTAATTGACGTAATCTGGGGATAGCTAATGAGAATGTAGGGAGAAATTGAAAAAAATGGATTAATGTGGGAATACTGTAAATGGGATTTGGTGATTGATAGTCAGTATGAACTCGTGGGGTCAAAGGAGCCATTTCCAATCCATGATTCCCTGTAGCTCCATGAATGAGGAACAGACCTCAATACTCCAGTGATTTGGGAGGTCCATTTCAGCAGCCATTATCAAATGCTGAATCCACACCACCTAGCAGAGTAAAAGCATGTGGCATATTTTCCTTTCGCTCAAACTCCAGCCTGACTTGGTTGTAAATTCTATTCCTTCATTGTTACTGGGTTAAAACACTGGAATTCCCTGCTATCTAGTCAGAGGGAAAAAACGCATTCACCTAGCAGCCAGCACCTCAGGTCAGGATTGAACCTACGTCTCTAGCTCCGAGAAGTTAGCTCACCACCTTATCAACTACATAAATATACTCAATATTCACAGCAAGACCTGGTCCATGTCTTTTAATTCTCTTAAGCACTATATACAACAATATACTAATTTATGATTTAAATGGTTGAAGATGTACTAAACAACAGGATAATAAAAGTTAATCAGTAGAAACTCATAACAATTTTCTCTGGCTGTAAGATCTGCATATCTGTGGAAAATCAAACCACACAAAAAATTGGAAATTACAAACTCTTACAAAGATCGAATATTCCGGACACATAACAAGAAGCCCTGACATTGTCACCAATATCATCATGCAAAATGTAATGGGCAGAAAGAAAAGTAAAGGAAATTTTCAGGGAAGCTGATCTAGGCAGAAACAAAGTGACTAACTGTACAACTAGACCAAAATACTGAACATTTGGAGGAATAAACGTGTGCTCTCCACGCTGAGTTAAACTGATTGATCAAATGGAAAAGAAAGCCCTGTTCCATCAGAAAGTAACTCACGTAGTCATCAGTTAATCTGCATGTAGATGTAAAATACACATCTAAACTTCAATAGCTTTATGAGTATGATTGAATTGTTGCTGAAGTTGTTAAGCAATTAATGAGTAATTTTATAATTGATCCAAGGTTGTAAAAAAAATTAGTGTTTTTCTTTCAACAGAGTTATACCACTGTTCACCTTGTCTCAATACCTAAAATATAAGGAAAAAAATAAAAGCATATCAAAAACAAATACACCAGCATGGGACTTCCAGCCAAGCAATGAACAAGGGCAAACTGTTTCAGCAGATTGCATAGGCAACAGCCTTCTCAGGAAGATATTGACAGGACGTTGAGAGAGATAGCTTATAACTCTTTGTCATTTGAGTGATGCTGTCCCTCAATATAACTGTTTCTTGAGGAAGGTAAATTAAAGAGCCTTTGAACTTCATGAAATCCACAAACATTGGATACTCTATTACTTCCATTTATTCACACTTTATCTGTCAGAGTTGACAAATTGACTTTCATACTTCTGGTTTTCTTATAGCTAAGGAATGATAGTATAGTTTTGTGTTCACAGCAGGCATTGGGTTAGTGAAGATCTGGGGTCAGAGATTCAGCTATAACCTTGTAAAAGGGTGTGAGTGCAGTTTGAGGACAAGGCTATGAAATTTTGGAATCTTCAACCATCCTTGTAAGTTGAGTAAACATTTCTGGTATGTAAATCTTCAATATTCCCTTTATACTTTTCATATTATATGTCATATACAGTGCATGAATATATCTGAATAAAGCTCTGTGGATGTATTGAGAATCTCTATTGGGAGCTCCAATGTTGCTGCATTCCTTTTAAGAAGCCATTTAGTGTGCAAAAGTGAGTCAACAGTTCCATTGTTTTTAAAATTATGGAGAAGATTTCTTCTGTTAACCATTATAAAGTTAATAAATAATAGAGCTTTTTAATATTGGAGAGCAACTGTGTTTTGTCTCTATTTCACTGGGAATTACTTTGACTGTCAGGGCACTGAAGCAGGGACCCACTCACAGACTAAGTACTGTGCACTCTATGATATTTACTGAGCAGCAAATCCAGAGGGGCAACAAAGTCAGCATCAAAGTTCAGGCGGAGATCAAAAATTCCAAAGAAATCCAAAATCCAGAATCGGGAAACAGGCAGAATTGATATTCAGAAGGACAGAGTTCAGATACAAATGCTGGAAAAGCTCAGGAAAACTCACTGGCACAATCTGGCAACAAACAGGTGAAAACACAGGACTGAAATACACTGAGCAATAAACAGAGAGGCAGATGATAGGTGGAGCACAATGAGACACAGGTGGCAGCAATACAGGTAATAATGGGAAACAGATGAGAGACAGAGTACTGTACTCAGTAATACAGGGGTGGAGTAGAGCAGGAGCAGGGAGAGGAGCACATATCAATACAAAACCACAGACTGACGGCTAGCGGGAAACACACAAAAAGACAGAGTTCAACTGGAAGTACTGACATCTGACTTTCTCAACAGCTTGTATTTCAACAAGTTTATATGATGGCTCTGAAACAGCTAGTTATATAAATGGCAAAAAGCTTCACTAAAGCCCCTTTATTTTACCTCAAGACAGAATTATAGAAAGTGAGTGACTCTAAAAGAAACCATGCAGTCCTTGATGTCCCTTTAGAAAAAGCTACCAAGTATACAGTAATTCCAAGTGCCTTTTAAGCATAATGGTGATTTCTGTCTCTACCAAAATTTCAAGCAAGGAGATTAAAGGTTCCTTCTGCACCCCCTTCAACATAAGAATCAACCTCCTTTTTTGTGAAGGTAGTTGTAAAAAATTCAGTAAGCATTTAGTCACATTCCTGAAAGAGGTGATCTGTTTTGATCCCTAATAGCTCTATTTTTACCCAAGTTATCTTTTTGCTCTTTATGTAAATAAAACACTTCTAGATTTTCTTTAATTTTCATTGCTATTATTTTTTCATGATCTTCTAGTAAAAGGAAAATATGATTCTTAGTTTCTTATTTAATTTCACTCATATACCTTAGTCTAAGTTACTTAAAATATTTGGCTCAAATTAAATCCAGTATTGCCATTTTTACGTTCTCTGCTCTCTGACATGCAGGCGAAGGTCACAAACCCACTAGTTCTGCTGGAGATCATGTAAATGCCTGCAAGTCCATCCCACTCCAGAATTTATACAAACAAAAATTTCACAGGGAACTTCAGGTTTTCCTTAAATAATACAAGAAAAATCTACACTATTATCAGCATCATATAAACAAATTCTTTAATCCTGGTTATGTGTTTATTTTCCATGTTAGTGTAGAAAGGAAAAGCACTAATTTGGTCAGCCTTACAATACTTTTGTCAGATTACTTTATATATGGGCATTTCAACAGTTTAATAATATGGACATAAGAAATAGACTTGGCTCTTCATGCTTGCACCTGAGTTGTTAAGAATATGACTGATACACCTCTGCACTACTATCCTACAATAACCAAATATCCCTTGATTTCCTTAATATCAAAAAATGCATCAAACTCAGTATTGAATATTCTCAGGGATGAGAACCTTAGAGAAAGAATGCCAAAAATGTACTACCCTCTGGATGAAGACTTCTCTTTTCAAGTCAGTCCTGAATTGCCAACACATTATTCTGAAGCTGTAACATATTATTCTAGGTACTCCAACTTAGTGAACTATTGTGCTTGCATGTATTCTGTCAAAACCCTGTAAGTACTTTATACATTTCAGTTATCTTAGCTCTTATTCTCTAAGGGTTAGGAAATATAGGCACAACTCATAAAGTCTTTCCTTATAATTAATCCTGACAACCCAGGAATTAGTAAGATGAACCAACATTACTCTCCTCTGATCACAAAAATTTTCTTCCTTTATCAAGGAGGCTGCAATTGTACACAGCATTCCAGGTACAGATTCCTCACCCTATACAGTTACAACATGATATCTTGTAACCCAACTATTCTTGCAGTAAAGATCTCTATCACACTTTCCAGATTCTTTGGCCTTAATTTTAATATAACTTTATGTTGTGTCTTTCCAACCTTTATGCATCTAGAGCAAGTATAAATATTGTAAAATAAAATAAATTCCACACTGTTGTACATTTATATAATGCATTCTTAGGTCTGAAAAATAGAAAAGTCTTTACATATTCCCTCTACTGTCTGAAAGGAGTTTGTAGCTTCTCCCTGAGACTGCATGAGTTTCCTCTCAGTGATCCGATTTCCTCCCAAAGTCCAAAGACTTACCATTTGGTACATTAATTGGTAATTGTAAATTGTCCTGTAATCTGTCTAAGTTCTTCTGAAGCCATCCTCTTTCCTCAACACTACCTGCCCCTCCACCAATTTTTGTATCATCTGCAAACTTGGCAACAAAGCCATCTATTCTATCATTTAAATCATTGTTATACAGCGTAAGAAGAAGCGGTCACAACGCTGATCCCTGTGGAACACCACTTGTCACTGGTAGCCAAACACTCACTGCCTCCTACCAATCGGCCAATACTCTAACCATGCCAGTAACTTTCCTGTAATACCATGGCCTCTTAACTTGGTAAGCAGCCTCACGTGTGACACCTTGACAAAGGCCTTCCAAATGTTCAAATATACTACATCCACTGCATCTATCCTACGTGTAATCTCCCCAAAGAATTCCAACAGGTTCGTCAGGCAAAATTTTACCTGAAGGAAACGATGCTGACTTTGTCCTATCTTGTCCTGTGTCACGAAGTACTCCATAACCTCATCCTGAACAATAGACTCCAACATCTTCCCAACCACTAAGGTTAGGTTAATTGATCTATAATTTCATTTCTGCTAACTTCTACCTTTCTTAAAGAACGGAGTGACATTTGTAATTTTCCAATCCTCTGACACCATGCCAAGACCAATAGTTTTTGAAAGATCATTTCTAATGCCTCCACAATCTCTACTGCTACCTCTTTCGGAAACCCAGAGTGCAATTCATCTGCTCTGGGTGACTGAAGTACCCTTAACCCTTTCCTCACTTTCAGGGACTTGGCATCAACCTCGGCTCACCTCCCCTGCCTCAATTCAGACTCACTGCGGCCTCCACTCACCCTGATTCCGCTTAATTTGCTTCACCATTTTAGCAGTAATTCTTATTAATAAAGTATTTAGCAGCTTTCTTTGTTTGGTTTACCATCGATAAGAAGTCAGTGGGCATCACCAGATCATATTTCTTCCTGGACAGCATTAATAATTAGTGTGCTCCGACTACATATCCAGGACGTTCTCCCACCAACTCACTGTCAATCAGTAACTGTATTACTTTTCTGTGCCTATACATTTGTTTTCCAATACAGAAATTATTTTTCCAAATTTCTCATTGTAAAATATTGTATGTAATTAAATACTTCAAATAATGAAATTTTCCATCATGGACCAATAAAAAATTTGCTGTTTCAATGCAATGGAAATAACAAAATATAAGAGAATCCTCTCCCTATATGTTGCCCAACTTCATAGCAATATGGATGAAGATTTTAAACTTGAAACTGCACATACACAGTTTGTGCTTCTGAAATTTGAAGCATTAATTTTTGTTACTTTTTCTACAATCTGTATAATCCAGTTCAATTTTTAAATAAATTCTGTGGAACGTGCTTCTGCATCCTTATTTCCAGTTGCCGCTTAGATTGGAATAGTGTAATTTAGAATTTGTTTTCTCTTGACAGGTTTACTAGCTCTTAGTGTGGCAGAGCATACCACAACTTCACCATTCTTTGGCTAAAAAAATTCCTCCTTCTGTTTTAAAAGGCTTCCCCTCAATTTTGAGGCTGTGCCCTGTAATTCTGGATACCCCCACCAAAGGGAACATACTCTCCACATCCACCCTATCTAGTCCTTTCAACATTCAATAGGTTTTAATGAGATCCCCACACATTCCTCTGAATTCTAGTGTCTCAAATACACACTGGCTGAATTAATTTTGTAGATGTGGAACTTCCTAGCCATTATCCTGCTTTGCATCTATTAATCATTGCTAGTGTTGAATCTTTTTAATACTACTGGTCAGCTGGTGCATGTTGATATTATAGCTATTATTGCAATTATATAGGACCCTGGTCAGATCTCACTTGGAGAATTGTGCTCAGTTCTGGTCGCCTCACTACAGGATGGACGTGCAAACCATACAAAGGGTGCAGAGGAGATTTATAAGGATGTTGCCTGGGTTGGGGAGCATGTCTTATGAGAATAGGTTGAGTGAACTTGGCCTTTTTTCATTGTAGTGACGGAGGATGAGAGGTGACCTGATAGAAGTGTATAAGATGATGAGAGGCATTGATTGTGTGGATAGTCAGAGGCTTTTTCTCAGGGCTGAAATGGCTAGCACGAGAGGGCACAGTTTTAAAGTGCTTGGAAGTAGGTACAGAGGAGATATCAGGAATAAGATTGATGTAGCGAGTGGTGAGTGCATGGAAAGGGCTGTTGGCAACGGTGGTGGAGGCAGATAGGATAGGGCCTTTTAAGAGTCTCCTGGACAGGTATAAGGAGCTTAGAAAAATAGAGGGCTGTGGGTAACCCTAGGTAATTTCCAAAGTAAGTACATGTTCAGCACAGCATTGTAGACCGAAGGGCCTGTGTTGTGCTGTAGGTTTTCTATGTTTCTATTATTAACATCCATTGTTGTCAAGGTGTTAATGATGAAAAATGCACTGCAATATGTTAATCCATCATTACTGTCTAATTTGAATGAAACATCTGCCATCACATCTGGTGAGAAATGTATTGTATCAGCAGTGCAAAAATCCACCCCTTGTTGTCCCTCAAGAAATATTCAAAATTGTTTCTGAATTAAGAGAAAAAGTGACAGAACTTCTCAGGCAAGTGGGCTGCTGAGCCTGGGCAAGAGAGCACACCTCTCATTACCTACTAACTGGAATCAATTGGCTGTTTTCATAACCTGACAATAAACCCAGTGAACATTAGGACGTGATTATGTTTCTGTGATTGCTACTTCCTTTAAATCCTTATATGCCATCCGTCAGGTCTTGGTGAATTCTCTGCCCTTAGCATACCCTCCCCTCCACCGACCTGACCTTGCACTTGATTTTTTCCAATCATTATCCTTTGTAATGAGAACTTCTGTAGGTTTTGTTTTATTTGATATTAGTCTATCTGATATCTTAAAGATCGTAACAATATCTTCCACAATAAAAACTGTTTCCAAGAAGTTAATCAACATAGCTGCCATTTCTTAATTTGTTGTTATTAGTTCACCAGCATCATTTTCTGGAGCCTCCACATTTACGTTAGGTCTTCTTCTTCTGCTGGCCACCCATCCCATAGGATGATGATGGTTCCTTTCAGTCAGTTAGTGGGGTCTGGATACCCCACTCCTCAGAAAGGAACAGCATGTGCGTGAATGGATTTTAGGTGAGTATGGGGTTGCACAGGTCCAGACCCACCCTCTCGACATGCCCTCCCAGATCCAGCAGCACGGTGGGGTCCAAGGCGTCTGGGGGAAGTTCAGTTGCAGTGAATGGCCAGACCAAGCTGCGATGCAAGGGATGCTCTTTCCGCGCTTCACGATTCGTATTTGCTAGATGGGCCATTGACCCTACGAGAGGGTTCATCCGCCTTTCAACAGGTCTTGTTTTTCATCCTGCAGGGTGTCTAGTCACCCTCCTCGCCAGGCAAGCCTGGTGGGGGAGCCGGTTTAGTGGCCAACCAGCCGACCATGCAACAGGTTGTACTGGGTTACATGGTAGACGAGTGCTACTGGTACCAGGTGCCCTCTTCCTGAAGGTTCCAAAATATTCTATTCTAATAAGCCACTTGTGACACAAGAGAACATGCCAGCTCGGTTCAACCAGTCAATGTGTAGATTAAAATCTCCCTTTGTAATTGTAGTTCCTTTCAAACATGTCCTTGATATTTTCATATATTTGCTTTGACGTAAAGAGAAGTCAGATTTTGGGGGGCTATAGATGACACCCACCTGTGCCTTCCTAACTATGCTATTCAGAATCTCATTCCAAAAGGATTCCACATCACTATGCACTGCCTTTAAATGCCTCAACACTGCTCTTCTACCTTCCTTGATTAACAAAGCCACCCTACCTCCATTTCCCTTTGACCTGTTCTTGTGGAACAATGTAATACCTGGAATATGGAGATCCACCAGGTACACCATTGGGGCCTGACACCTTGCGAGCATTTACCCTCTTGAAAGATGTTCTGACATTGGTCTCTGAGACAAAGAGCATAGGATCAGCAGATGATGCAGGAATTTGGACAGGTATAGTACTAACCTCCATTTGAAAGCACACATACAAGGCATTGATCTCATCTAGAAATGAAGCATCAGAGTAACTCATGGTGTTTGGTTTTACCGTGTAGGGAGTAATGGCCTGCAAGCCCTGCCACAACTGATGTACTTCTGATTCCATCTTTAACTTCAATTGGAATTGTTTTTTGGCTGTTAAAATAGCCTTCCATAAGTTGTTCCTGAAATTCTTGTTCAGTTCTGGATCACCGACCTTGAATGCCCTCAGCAGTCCAGGAATCTCCTGGTTCATGGACTGCTTTTGGTTTGGGAATGTCCGGTATATTCTTGAAGGCACACACACTCATCCACACAGATCTCAATGGCAACTGTGGCGTATTCATTCAGGCTCAAAGATGAATCCCTGAATATTGTCCAGTCAAACTGTTTAAAGCAGTCCTGTAAAGGCTCCTCTACCTCCCTTGCATGGTCCTCACCACTGGTACTGCAGCGTTCAGTCTCTGCCTGTATGCTGGAAGTAATCAGACTTTCCAATTTGTGGGTGTGGGATGCATGGTGAGCGTTCCTGATGGTGGTGTAACAGTGCCAAGTGTGTTGGCTCGTCTGATTCCACAGGTGGTATGTTGGTGGTAGTTGACCAGAACACCATCATATCCTCAGTACTAATCAACAACTCCAAAACCTGGGCCTCTATACATCTGCAACTGGATCCTTGACTTCCCCATCAGGAGGCCACAATCAGTGCAGATTATAAATAACATCTCCTCCTCATTGACATTAAGAAGGAGTACAGGAGTGAAATAGGTCAGCTCGTTGAGTGTCTTCGCAACCTTGCACTCAATGTCAGTAAGACCAAGGCATTGAATGTGGGCCAGGAAGGGGAAGACAAAGGGACACACACCAGTCTCCATCAAGGGATCAGCAGTGGAAAGGGTGAGCAGTTTCAATTTCCTGGGTGCCAATGTCTTTTAAGAACTATTCTTGGTCCAACATATTGATGCAATTACAAAGAAGGTACCACAGTGGCTATATTTCATTAAGGGTTTGAGGAGATTTGGTATGTCATCAAAGACACTCACAAATTTCTACAAATGTGATGTGATAAGTGTTCTAACTGCTACCTACTATGGCAGGATGAGGAAAAGCTGCAGGAGATTGCAAGCTCAGCCAGCTCCATCGTGAGATCTAACCTCCCCAGCATCAAGGACTCCTCCAAAATGTGATGCCTCAAAAAGGCGGCATTCATCATTAAGGACCCCTATCACCAAGGACATGCCCTCTTCTCATTTCTACCATCAAGGGAGAGGTACAGGTACATGAAGACACACACTCAACGTTTTAAGCTTCAAGATTCAAGATTGCTTAATGTTATTTCCAGTATACAAATGTTAAGAAAAACATAATAATTGTTACTCTGGGTCCAATACAGCAAAGAAAAAATGTAATAAGATAAGGAACACAATAATTATAAATAAACAAGATAGTTTATAAACATAGATTGATTCTATGTCCATAAAGTGATGTTAGGAACTGGAGTGTCTGTACATAAGGTGACTGACAGGAAATGATAAAGTAGTGGGGTGGGGTGATGTGAAGGAGGGGATTAATGGGTGGAAGTGCTGATCAGACATTGCATGGGGAAAGTAACTGCTTTTGAGACTGGTAGTCCTGGCATGGATGCTAGGTAGCCTCCTCCCTGATGAGCAGGGTGGGTGGGATCCTTCATGAAATTATTGGCCCTATTCTGACACACCTCTGTATACGGTATACATCACTGATGGTGGATAGGTTGGTGCCAATGATGTTTTGACTACCCACTGTAAAACTTTCCTGTCCCCCACAGTGCAGTTTCCATACCATGCAGTGACTCAGCGTGTTAAGATGCTCTCTACTATGCACCTGTACAAAGATGGAAGTATATATATGAAGTCCAGATCTCATCAGCCTCCTCAGAAAGTAAGGTGGTTGGTGAGCTTTCCTGCTCGTGTAGGATGAGTTCTGGGATGAGTTAATGAGAGGCTGTGTGAATGTACACTCCCAGGAGTTTGAAATGGTTCGCAGTTTCCACTGCTGTGCGGTCAGTGTGAAGGGAAGTGTGAGTGGTGCAAATTCTCCAGAAGTCAACAATCGCTTCCTTTGTCTTGTTGACATTGAGAAAGAGGTTATTCGTCTGGCACCAGGACTTGAGCTCTTCCACCTCCTCTCTGTAGGCTGCCATGTCATCAGTAAACTTGACAATGCGATTACTTGGTGTTGGGCCATGCAATCATGTGTGATTGTATAGCAATTGGCTCAGCACACAGCCCTTCCCTTCCACCATCAGATTTCTGAATGGACTATGAACTCATGTACACAACCTTATTAATTTTATTTTCCCTCTCTTTTTGCACTACTTATTTTATGTATAGATATAGTTATTTACAATTCTGCAATGCTTCATTTTGCATTTTTCATTTAAATCTTCTACCCTGGCCTATCACACTATCAATGTCTGTTTTCCTTCATTATCCCATCCCATTGCTGTCATTTCCTCATGATTTATTAAGTGTTCCTTACTTTGAGCATTCTCCCTACCATGCCCCAAATCCAGCATAAAGCCCAGGAATGCAATTTACCATTACATTTCAGGTGGAGCTTATCCCAATGGAAAAACCTCTACTTTCCCAGTACCCAAGTTTCACACACCAAGCTCTGAGCCATACATGTACTCATCAAATCTTATTTATCCTTTGCCATTTGCAACAAACTCTGCAGAATCCTTCAGGAGAACCTCTTTTTTGTCCTAGCTGCTACATGTGCCTGTGTGGACCACAAACTCTGTATTCTCCCCCTCCCATCTATAGATTTCAATATTGGCAAAGCCCTAATAAATCTCTACTGCATGTTTCCTATAATTATTTTATTTCAATAATTCACTCCTCTTCCATGTCACCAAAGTATTGTTTGCTTTTCAGCAGCATCAACAGAGCTTTATCAAGAAGGATTTCTCGCAGGTCAGTGGCGGTTATTTAAAAAGGGAGCTTCGAGTGTTCATCCATTTTATGTGGCCTATCAGTGGCTATAACTGGAGCACTAATTGTGAGTTAGCTAGCAGGGAAGGTTCAGGCATAAAAGGGAGACCCTGCCTAGAAGAGCGGTCATCGACAGAGACAGTGATCTGAGGGAGAGTGGTGGGGCTTTGGCTCATTCGGACTTTGGCAATAACGGGTCGAGGCAAGTTAAGTTACCTGTGAGGAGTAGAATCAGGAAATATGTCTGTAAGGCCAGTGTTCTGTACTGGAGATTCCCAGCCTCCAGGACAGCCACATCTGCACCAGATAAATCAAGCAGCAGCTCCTTAGGGACTGCCTTAGAGAACTGCAGATGCAGCTCAATGTCTGATTAGGAAAAGTGAGGAGGTGATTGAGAGAAACTACAGGCAAGTAGTCACACTGGGGCCTCAGGAGACAGATAAGTGGGTAACAGTCAGGAGAGGGAAGGGCAAGAGTCAGGTACTAGAGAGTACCTCTGTGGCTGTACCCCTTGACAATAAGTACTTCTGTAAGTACTTCCCAAGGGGAAGCAACAGTGGCCATGCCTCTGGCACAGTCTGGCCCTGCGGCTCAGAAGGGTAGGGAAAGGAAGAGGAAGGCAGTAGTGATAGGGAACTCTATAGTTGGGGGTCAGACGGGCAATTCTGTGGACTCAGGAGAAAAACATTAATGGTAGTTTGCCTCCCAGGTGCCAGGGTCTGGAATGTTTCTGATCGCATCCACGATATCCTGAAATGGGAAGGTGAACAGCCAGAGGTTGTGGTACATATTGGTACCAATGACATAGGTAGGAAACGGGAAGAGGTCCTGAAAACAGACTACAGGGAGTTAGGAAGGAAGTTGAGAAGCAGGACCACAAAGGTAGTAATCTCGGGATTACTGCCTGTGCCACGTGACGGTGAGTATAGCAATAGAGTGAGGTGGAGGACAAATGTGTGGCTGAGGGATTGGAGGAAGAAGCGGAGATTCTGATTTCTGGATCATTGGGATCTCTTTTGGGGCAAGCATGACCTGTAAAAAAAAGGATGGGTTGCACTTGAATCACAGAGGGACCAATATCCTGGCGGGGAGGTTTGCTATGGATATTGGGGAGAGTTTAAACTAGAATTGCTGTGGGGTGTGAACTGAACTGAAGAGACAGAGGAAGGGGCAGTTGGGTCACAAACAGAGAAAGCTTGGAGACAGTGCGAGAGGGAGGATAGGCAGGTGATAGAGAAGGGACGCACTCAGACCAATGGTTTGAGATGTGTCTATACTAATACAAGAAGCATCATGAACAAAGCAGATGAGCTTAGAGCATGGATCAGTACTTGGAGCTATGATGTTGTGGCCATTACAGAGATTTGGATGGCTCAGGGGCAGGAATGGTTATTTCGAGTACCAGGGAGACTGATTCTGGAAAGGAGTAATATTAACAGGGTTGTCGTGGTAGGAGATTTGAATTTCCCAAATATTGATTGGCAATTCTTTAGAGCAAGGGGTTTAGATGGGGTGGAGTTTGTTCGGTGTGTTCAGGAAGGTTTCCTGACACAATATGTAAATGAGCCTACAAGAGGAGAGGCTGTACTTGATCTGGTATTGGGAAATGAACCTGGTCAGGCGTCAGGTCTCTCAGTGGGAGAGCATTTTGGAGATAGTGATCACAATTCTATCTCCTTTACCATGGCATTGGAGAGGGATAGGAAAAGGCAAGTTAGGAAAGCATTTAATTGGAGTAAGGGTAAATATGAAGCTAACAGGCAGGAACATGGAAGCATAAATTGGGTACAGATGTTCTCAGGGAAATATATTCCACAAATGTGGCAAAGGTTCAGGGGATATTTGTGTGGAGTTCTGCATAGATACGTTACAATGAGACGGGGAAAGGATGGTAGGGTACAGGAACCATGGTGTACAAAGGCTACATGGTGAAAATCTAGTCAAGAAGAAAAGAAAAACTTATGAAAGGTTTGAAAAACTAGGTAATGATAGCGATCTAGAAGATTTTAAGGCTCAGGAAAGAGTTTAAGAATGAAATTAGGAAGGCCTTGGTGAGCAGGATTAAGGAAAACCCCAATGCATGCTACAAGTATGTTAAGAGCAAGAGGATAAGACATGAGAGAATAGGACCAATCAAGTGTGACAGTGGAAAATTGTGTATGGAACTGGAGGTGATAGTGGAGGTACTTAATGAATACTTTGCTTCAGTATTCACTACAGAAAAGGATCTTGGCGATTGTAGGGATGACTTACAGCAGATTAAAAAGCTTGAGAATATAGACATTAAGAAAAAGGATGTGCTGGAGCTTTTGGAAAGCATCAAGTTGGATAAGTCTCCAGGACCTGACAAGATGTACCCCAGTCTACTGTGGGAGGTGAGGGAGGAGATTGATGGGAGAGGTTCTGGAGGATTGGAGGGTTCCAGATGTTGTTCATTTATTCAAGAAAGGAGTAGAGATAGTGCTGGAAATTATAGACCAGTAAGTCGTACTTCAGTGGTTGGTGTTGATAGAAAAGATCTTGAGAGGCAGGATTTATGAGCATTTGGAGAGGCATAATATGATTAGGAATAATCAATATGGCTTTGTCAAAGGCAGGTCATGCCTTACGAGCCTGATTGAATTTTTTGAGGATGTGACTAAACACGTTGATGAGAGAAGAGCAGTAGATGTAGTGTATATGGATTTCAGCAAGGCATTTGATAAAGTACCCCATGCAAGGCTTATTGAGAAAGTAAGGAGGCATGGGATCAATGGGGACCTTGCTTTGTGGATCCAGAATTTTCTTGCCACAGAAGGCAGAGAGTGGTTGTAGACAGATCATATTCTGCATGGAGGTCGGTGAACAGTGGTGTGCCTCAAGGATCTTTTCTGGGATCCCTACTCTTCGTGACTTTTATAAATGACCTGGATGAGGAAGTGGAGGGATGGGTTAGTAAATTTGCTGTGACACAAAGGCTGGGGGTGTTTTAGATAGTGTGGAGGGCTGTCAGAGGTTACAATGGGGCATTGATAGGATGCAAAACTGGGCTGAGAAGTGGCAAATGGAGTTTAAACCAGACAAGTGTGAGGTGGTTCACTTGGGAAGGTCGAATATGATGGCAGAATATAGTATTAATGGTAAGACTCCTGGCAGTGTGGAGGATCAGAGGGATCTTGGGGTCCGAGTCCATAGGACACGCAATGCAGCTATGCAGGTTGACTCTGTGGTTAAGAAGGGAAACGGTGCATTGGCCTTCATCAATCGTGAGATTGAGTTTCTGAGCCAAGAGGTAATGCTGCAACTTTATAGATCCCTGGTTGTACCTCACTTGGAGTACTGTGCTTAGTTCTGGTCGCCTCACTACAGGAAGGATGTGGAAACCATAGAAAGGGTGCAGAGGAGATTTGCAAGGATGATGCCTGGATTGGGGAGCGTGCCTTATGAAAATAGGTTGAGTGAACTCGGCCTTTTCTCCTTGAAGCAGCAGAAGATGAGAGGTGACCTGATAAAGGTGTATAAGATGAAGAGAGACATTGATCATGTGGATAGTCAGAGGCTTTTTTCCAGGGCTGAAATGGCTAGCATGAGAGGGCACAGGTTTAAGGTGCTGGGAATAGGTACAGATGAGATATCAGGAGCAAGTTTTTTACTCAGAGAGTAGTGAGTGCATGGAATGGGCTGCTGGAAATGGTGGTGGAGGCGGAAACAATAGGGTCTTTTAAGAGATCCTGGACAGGTATATGGAGCTCAGAAAAACAGAGGGTAATTTCTCAGGTAGGGACATGTTCAGCATAGCTTTGTGGGCCGAAGGGCCTGTATTGTGCTGTGGGTTTTCCATGTTTCTATGATTTTGTCTGGTATGGATCGCAACCCTGTATTTGTCAGAGTGGTGTTTGTGGAGTCGGTGTGCGAAGGCCACAGTGAGTGATCGCAAGGCCCTATAGGACATTTTTAGTGTAGAATGCTGCAAGTCCGATGCACTGATATATTGGTGGACAGCGGAGGAGCAGCGTGGCCTCAGTTGTAGCAAAGAGTCAGTGTCAGCTGCTTACAGCTGCCCAGGAGCGAGGCATCGGAGTTGGTGCGCTCCAGCAGAGGCAGTGTGGTATGGCGTCCAAGCTAAATTTGGTGCTGCCCCACCCAGTGTTTGCTTGATAGAAGACAATTGTATTATGTTCGACTCCAGACCGCCACGATATTCATGGGGTCTTGTTCTATCTCTTTTTGTGTGAGTGCATTTACAGATTGTGGTGAACTATGTGCCTGTCTGGACACACCCCCTGCTGACTGCTCCTGTGGCTCCTCCCACAGGCCCCTGTATAAAGGCGATCTGAGGCCTGACACTCGGCCTCAGTCTCCAGGACATAGTATGATGGACACTCACTCCTGGTTCCTTCTTCCAGTCAATAAAAGCCGATATCTCGCCTTACGTCTCAGTGTGAGTTATTGATGGTGCATCAATTTTATTGACTGGAAGTTTTAAAACATGGAACCCGTTTTGCGTCCGGAAAGGTTGGATTTGGACCCTCAAGACCCTGACGCAGCTCTCGCTTTTGAACACTGGCTTGCATGCTTCCAATCGTACTTGGAGGAGGTTCGTGCAACTGAACCCGCCGTTATGCACAGAATCCTACTCTCGAGGGTCACCCCCAAAGTTTACTCCATTATCCGGGACCTGCCGACCTACGATGGGGCACTGGACGCCCTCAAAAGACAGTACCTGCGGCCGGTGAACACCGTCTACGCAAGACATCATTTAGCTACCCGGCAACAGCGGCCTGGCGAATCGTGCGCTGAGTTTCTCCGAGCACTACAGACACTCGTCCGACCTTGCGACTGCAAGACGCTCATGGCAGAACAGCATGCGGAGCTGTTGGTGCGAGACACCTTTGTGACGGGACTGAGGTCAGTGTACATGCGCCAGCGACTGCTGGCAAATGCCGACCTTACCTTACGCTCGGCGATAGAGACGGCCAACGCTCTAGAAGCTGCTTTGCATAATGCTGACGCTGTCCAGTCGCGCGATTCCCCGCTGGTTCCATGGACACCTCAGACCCCGCCACCGCCGGCTCCCGGGAGCGAATTCGCCAACGCCGCCGCCAGTCGCAATTCCTCGAGCTCCCCGACCCTGACCACGGCAG
Source organism: Hypanus sabinus (assembly GCF_030144855.1). Lineage (NCBI taxonomy): Eukaryota > Metazoa > Chordata > Chondrichthyes > Myliobatiformes > Dasyatidae > Hypanus > Hypanus sabinus. The sequence goes on from NC_082706.1 coordinate 151,150,080, forward strand.
TGGACCGTCAGAAGCCCGTGTGTTATTTCTGCGTCCATAAAAAACACCCTCGACAACGCTGTCCAGCGCGAGAAGCGACCTGCTCCAGCTGCGGAAAGCGGGGCCACTTCGCCAAGGTCTGTAAGTCTCAACCTCGAGCGGAGTGCAGCGCTGCGGGTGAAACATGGGGGCCGCCATCTTGCATGCCCGGATGTGGGCGGCCATCTTTGTCAACGTCAGCACGCCCCGCCCCCGACCCTCGGATGCTGACCGGGTACCCCGGATGTGAGCGGCCATCTTTGTCGGCGTCAGCATGCCCCGCCCCCGACCCTCCGATGCTGACCGGGTACCCCGGATAGCGGCCATCTTTGTCGGCATCAGCATGCCCCGCCCCCGGCCCTCCGATGCTTACCGGGTACCCCGACGGCGATTCAACTCTGGCCACTGTAACCCTCGACCAAAGTGCCCCACACCAGCTTGCAAGGTCCATGATGGACATCTGGGTGGAGGGGCACAGGACTAGATGCCTGTTTGACACGGGCAGCACTGGGAGTTTTATTCACCCGGACACAGTGCAACGCTGCGGACTCGCAACGCGGCCGGTCAGTCGGAGGTTCCATTTGGCTTCTGGGTCGCAGTCCACAGACATCCGGGCGGGTTGTGTAGCGACTTTGGTGGTGCAAGGCACAGAATATCGGAACTTTGAGCTGCTGGTCATGCCTAATCTGTGCGCACCTGTGCTATTGGGGCTGGACTTCCAGAGCCATCTCGAAAGTGTGACTATGGTATACGACAGGCCCCTCCCACCACTCACTGTCCGGAATCCTCAGTTTTGTGGGACTTCTTCACATACCCCGCTACTGACCACACACACACACGGGCACACACGTCCCATCCAGCACCAGGCCGACAGCTGCGCTATGGACACCACTTGCAGCCTCTCCACTCTCAAGATCCCTCCCCCACCGCTGTTCGCCAACCTGACCCCCGACTGTAAACCTGTGGCAACCAAAAGCAGGAGGTACAGCGCGGGGGACAGGGCCTTCATTCAGTCGGAGGTGCAGCGGCTGCTCAGGGAGGGGATCATTGAGCCAAGCTCAAGCCCTTGGAGGGCCCAGGTGGTTGTTGTTTGGACTGGGCAGAAAAATAGGATGGTGGTGGACTGTAGTCAAACCATCAATAGGTTCACGCAGCTTGACGCATACCCCCTACCCCGCATCGCGGATATGGTCAACCAGATTGCTCAGTACAAGGTGTACTCGACAATAGATCTGAAATCCGCTTATCACCAGCTCCCCATCTGCCCAGAGGACCGCCCCTACACCACCTTCGAGGCGGGCGGCAGGCTCTATCACTTCCTGCGCGTCCCTTTCGGTGTCACGAATGGTGTCTCTGTCTTCCAGAGGGAAATGGACCTGATGGTGGACCAGTACCAACTGCAGGCCACATTTCCCTATCTGGATAACATCACCATCTGTGGTCACGACAGGCCAGATCACGACGCCAACCTCCAACGATTTCCCCAAGTGGCCGCAGCTCTGAACCTTACTTATAACAGGGACAAGTGTGTGTTTGGAACCACCCGCCTTGCTATACTTGGGTATGTCGTGGAAAACGGGGTTATTGGCCCTGATCCCGAACGTATGCGCCCCCTGTTAGAACTCCCTCTTCCCACCACTCTCAAGGCCCTCAGACGGTGCCTGGGTTTTTTTTCCTATTACGCCCAATGGGTCCCCCATTACGCAGACAAGGCTCGCCCCCTGGTCAAGTCTACCTCGTTTCCCCTCTCTGCTGAGGCCAGCGTGGCCTTCAACTGCATTAAAGCGGACATTGCCAAAGCTACGATGCATGCGGTGGACGAGACCGCTCCCTTCCAAGTGGAGTGTGATGCCTCCGATTTCGCTCTGGCTGCTACCCTCAATCAGGAAGGCAGACCAGTAGCATTCTTTTCTCGCACCCTCCAAGGCTCCGAAATTCGGCACTCCGCGGTGGAGAAAGAAGCCCAGGCCATAGTGGAGGCTGTTAGGCACTGGAGGCACTATCTTGCTGGCAAAAGGTTCACCTTGCTGACCGACCAGCGCTCGGTTGCGTTCCTGTTCAGCAACCAACAGCAGGGCAAAATCAAAAATGATAAGATTTTGCGGTGGAGGATAGAACTCTCCACCTACACCTATGATACACAGACTCAATGAGCCCCCTGATGCCCTATCCCGGGGAACATGTGCTAGCACACAGCTCGACCAGCTGTACACCCTTCATGCACAACTTTGCCATCCGGGGGTCACCCGATTTTACCATTTTGTGAAAGCTCGGAACCTGCCATACTCCCTGGAGGACATCAGGACGATGACCAGGGACTGCCAAATTTGCGCTGAGTGCAAACCGCACTTCTACCGTCCTGACACAGCACAACTTGTCAAGGCCACCCACCCTTTTGAACGACTGAGTGTTGACTTTAAGGGCCCCCTTCCCTCCACTGACCGCAATGTCTGTTTTCTCAGTGTTATCGACGAGTACTCACGGTTCCCCTTTGCCATCCCCTGCCCCGACACCACTGCCACGTCCGTCATAAAAGCCCTGCGCCAGCTCTTCACTCTGTTCGGGTATCCCTGCTATATCCACAGCGATAGAGGGTCCTCCTTTATGAGTGAGGAGCTGAGCCAGTACTTGCTAGCTAGGGGCATTGCTACCAGTCGGACCACGAGTTATAATCCCCGGGGTAATGGCCAGGTGGAGCGGGAGAATGCCACAGTGTGGAAGGCCACACTTTTAGCCCTTAAGTCAAAAGGGTTGCCGGTCTCTTGATGGCAGGAGGTCCTCCCTGAGGCACTGCACTCTATCCGCTCTCTGTTATGTACGTCCACCAATGCCACCCCTCACAAACGCCTATTCTCTTTTCCCAGGAAGTCTGTCACTGGGACCACCCTACCAGTTTGGCTGACGTCCCCGGGGCCAGTGCTGCTCCGGAAACATGTGAGGAGCAATAAATACTCCCCGCTGGTAGAGAGGGTTCACCTTCTACATGCGAACCCCCAGTATGCTTACGTGGTCTTACCTGATGGGCGGGAGGACACGGTCTCCATCCGCGACCTGGCACCCGCAGGTGCAGCAGACCACTACCCTGAAGGCTCTCCGGTAACTATGAACCCTGCACCAGAGGTGACACCATACTCACCAGGCCCTACACAGACTCCTCACGACACTTGTATACCGGGCGTTTTGTATGCATTTATACCAGGCGCCTCGCACATGCGTGAGGGATCACTGGCGCCTAGTGGGCAGGAACAAGCGCAACCTCCGTCCCCTGTGCAATCACCAATGTCGCCGGCATCTATGCGGTCACAGCCGGTGCTACGTAGATCACAGCGACAGATTCGACCACCTAATAGACTTGACTTGTAAGAAACTTCGCCACATGGGGACTCTTTCAAACAAAGGGGGGGTGAATGTGGTGAACTATGTGCCTGTCTGGACACGCCCCCTGCTGACTGCTCCTGTGGCTCCTCCCACAGGCCCCTGTGTAAAGGCGATCTGAGGCCTGACGCTCGGCCTCAGTCTCCAGGACATAGTATGATGGACACTCACTCCTGGTTCCTTCTTCCAGTCAATAAAAGCCGATATCTCGCCTTATGTCTCAGTGTGAGTTATTGATGGTGCATCACTGATATCTTATATACGCTTGCTAACTTATACGGTATGTGCCTTGTGCTGTATGTGACTGTTGATACTGTGTTTTGCGCCTTGGTGCTGGAGTAATGCTGTTTCGTTTGGCTGTATTCATAGATATTCATGTCTGGTTAAGTAACAATTAAACTTGAATTTGAACTTGCAAACACTTGGACTTTCATGGACTTGCATTTGAATGACCAATTTTTTTCTCCAATGTCTTTCTATTCTTCTTTTATTTACTCTCAAAAATAATTACCTCACAATTTCAGTAGATACACTGTCTGCAAATGCAGCCAAATGTAAACCCCCTTTCAGATAATGAGAATCACAGTGGGAGCCAGCTATGTATTCTATAAACCCTGATTAATGGAAATAGATCAAAGCCAAGGGAGCAAATGGAAATTGTGTCCTACCAGAATTCTGACCTGGAGGTAATAACATGTTAAGTGGAAACAGCTGCTTTTTGTGATATTTATTTAAAGCACCCTTCCCTTTGTTTTAAAATTCTCACTAGGACTTCTGTGAACAATGCCTTAAGCAGTCTCCTTGGATATAGGCAAGTCTTCTGACAGTGTTGAATGACACAATTTATTTTACAAGCCCTCTCAGGTGAGTTTTGATCAAATTAAATATTTGAGTTATTACCAATTCAATCTCTTGTCAGTATTTATAGCATTCTTCCATCCACGTGAGCAGCTAAGCATTTATCTTTTGTGTACCCTTAAACATCTTTCATGTGACAAGGTTAACTTTTTTCAGTTGATCTGAGATGGCTATTCAGGCAAAAAAAAATCTATCTTTTCCTCATTGTTGTCTCTCTTCATTTTTTCAGCAGACCTTAAAAGTGCACTTCAAGAAAATGAAAAGGTTATGATAATTCATGTGCAGCAGAAATTCACAATGCCCTCTTGTTTGGAAGCTATGAATTCAATTTCTGATCATGAATATAATGAAGCATCTCTCTAGTTTCATCCAGCAAAATTTCAATAACAGATCTCTGGAGTTATTGCTGTTGTAATTCCCTTTCCTAAAATAATCAAGACTCCATTATTAAAGAGTTAAGCTATAGCATTAAACAATCCAGCAGTAGTATTCTCTGAGTGGGAGATGGACAGAGATGCAGGCCACCAGAAGAGAATACAGTGCTGTAAATGGGGCACCTTGCAGCTGAGTTGATTTATCTGGATTTGTCACCTGCATTTGCCTTCCCCTCACCCACAGGTCAACCCTTGCCAGCCCTTTGGCTACCAGAGGTCCGTGCAAGTTGTGATGAAGCCTTCAAGGTTTGACCTGATGCCACCAAAAGGCCATATAATCTGGATGCTGTCGATCTGGAGTAACATACATAAAACGCTGGAGGAACTCAGCAGGGCAGGCACCACCTATGGAGGGAAATGAACAGTCAATATTTCAAGTAGCAGTTCTGAATAAGGATCTCAGCCTGAAACATCATCTTTCATTTCATTCCGTAGATGTTGCCTAACCTGCTGAGGAACATATTTATTTATTGTGTGTTGCACAGTATTACTTCAGTCTTGCTATGGTTTTCAAAAGGTTTGGAATACTGCTCATGGAGTGAAATAGTTTTTGACTACTATCCTCTTCAAACTGGCGTTATGATGGCAAAATGGAATTAAAACTTCCGATTTGCAGAAAAGAAATAAATGTAACACACACAAAATGCTGCAGGAACTTAGCAGGCCAGACAGCATCTATGGAAAAGACTAAACAGTCAATGTTTCAGGCCAAGATCCTTCATCAGTACACAAAGTTCTGCCTCTGGATATGAGAGACATTTAAAAACTGTTTGAATAGATCCAAATTATTAAATAAAATAAACATTTTAAAATATTGTATACAAATTAATGCCCCTGTGAATGTTATTCTCAGTGAAAAGTCCACCAGTTGGCACCCAGCGCATTTATAATCTCCACATTGTAATGTAAAGATACAGAAACCAATGATGCACTAAACTGGTCCAGTCCAACAAATTTCAAGCAGGCTCAATAGTTTCTCCCCTATTTTCCAATCCCACCACACTAAATTAATCCTCATCACTCAATCTAATCACTCCAATGAGAATTATCTATTTTCTTATGAACAGATGAATGATGTAACAGTTGATAATAGACTACATGTCCTTTCATGGTGCAGAAACACTGAAGTTTATCATACTGAAATGAGGTTTAGGTGATGCTGCCTAATCAATCAGATTTCCAGGAAAGGACATTTTTATTTTTATTCAGATATCATGCCCCAGGCTGGCATGTTATTTGGAAATGTCATAACTCTCGTGAGTAATTACTTTTGAAAAAGACCCCAGACCTTGAAGCAACTCTCATTGGGGAAAAAAAGACATTATCAATAATCCCATAATGGTGGGAAATTTCATATCCATGCTCATCAGAAAACTCTAACTAGCTGATATGCAACAGCAGCTATAATGAAATGTTGTAAATTGGTTTCCTTTTCAATATACATGTATGATGTTCAGTGTCACTGTTATGTTTGTGATGTGAGGCAAATGACTGATATTTTTTTTAAAACTTTTGAAAGTAGCTTGTTCTTATAAGATTTCATCATGCAGGAACCGGTAATTTAAACTGTTACTATGCAAAACTAAAAATATTCTTTTCCTTCAAAGCTATAATTTAAAAAGTAGACCATTGTAAGATTTTAAATAATCTACATTTTAAGATGATTGATAATTCCTTACAATAAGGACTGAAACAAGTATTCACGTTTTCATGAGGATTTAAGAGCTTCTGAATATTTTTATGTTTCTTCATAAACACCCTCTAGCGTACACACAGTGGCCACTTTTTAGGTACCTTCTGTATCTAACAAATTGGCCACTCAGTGTTTGTTTGTGATCTTCTGCTGCTGCAGCCCATCCACTTCAAGTAGAGCTCACATTCATATTGAGAACATGATTTTTACGTGTATCCACGTGTCAAACATGTGTGAATGCAATTTATAAAATTGGGGTCCAGATGTTTATTGTGAGATGGGCATGTCTAGGAGCCCCCATGTGTTACAGCACTATATACAGTTAGGATCCTGAGGGAACTCTGGCCTGTAGTGATTATGGCAGTCATTCTGGATCACACTTTGCAATCAAGTTCTCACACAGACCACATTGGATAACTTCATCTGGTGGATCATCTTTCACAACCATATTATCTTATTTGTTGAGAGGTGCTGAGCTTCCAATCCAGAAAAGAGGCCTTCTGATAAAAGTCCTTGAATAACTCATTCCCATGGAGAATCACACATGCTTTCACATTCGCCTTTGTAAATTTCCCCCAGTGTAGGGAGTGGGAAGAAAATCACTGGCTAATGGCCACAGAAGTATAGATGAAGTGACGGATTAGAAATTCTGGGGTTACAGTCAGACTCAGCCTCATCTAAAATGGGCCAAATAGTCTCCTGTGTCATTAGGGAATATAAAAATACTTCCGACATTGCAATCAAAACAAATTGCAAATTGGTCAACTTGCAACATGATGTTGAGGTACTTTGGCATAAAATTAAAATTGGACAGGAAGAATTTAACTCAATCAGTTTCATCTAGATTAAAAATTCAATTAGATCAATCAATTCTGCATTAGAAGTAGAAGGTCAGGGCAGCTGTCAAGTTTTCTAAAGCCAATACCTAACAACTAATCTCTCAACTATGCAACCTCAAGATAGAAGATAGTAAAAAATACACAGCTTGCCTCAGTGAGTGCAGTTAGAACAAGAAGTCTCTCAACAGCACCACTTCAGTTCTTCCCCTTTCCCACAAGTTGAAATATTTTTAAACACAAGAGATTGTGCAGATCTGGAAATTCAGTTGCACACACAAAATGCTGGAAGAACTCAGCAGGTCAGGCAGCATCCATGCAAAAGAATAAACAGTTGACGTTCCAGGCCGAGACCCTTCAAAATGAAAATACATTTCATTTCCATGATCTGAGTTTCTGGATGTGAAGCATTAACCATTTCAATCTTCGTATTTGTTCGCTGAATACTTTCAACATTTTCTGCTCCAAGATCTCCATCCCCAGCCCACCAGCACTCTGCCCCCCACCAAGACTTGTAGCATCTTCAGTGTTTTTTCCTCTTCAATTGCCTGTACTCCATTCATACTAATACTGTCAGTGGCCTCTTTATTAGGAAGAGCAGTGGAACCCTGCTGCTGCTGTAGCCTATCCATTTCAAGGTTCAACGTGTTGTGCAATCAGAGACGCTCTTTGTACACCACTGTTGTAACAAGCGTTTAGTTGAGCTACTGTTATTTTCCTGTCAGCTTGACCCAGTCTGGCCATTCTCCTCTGACCTCTCTCATTAACAAAGCATTGTTCTAACAGAACTGCCACTATCCAGGAATTTTGTTTATCGCACCATCCTCTGTAAACTCTAGAGACTGTTATGCCTGAAAATCCCAGATCAGTAGTTCCTGAGATACTCAAATCACCCTATCTGGCACCAACAATCATTCTGCTGTTAAAGTCACTTAGATCACATTTCTTCCCCATTCTGATGTTTGGTCCGAGTAACTGAACCCATTGACCAAGTTTGCATGCTGTTATGCACTGATCTGCTGCCACATGATTGGCTGATTAGGTATTTGGTTTAATGACCTAATAAAGTGGTCATTGAGTGTATGTATTAAGAGCAATAAAAGGCCTCCCAGACCTTCCAACCAGCTCGCCTATTTAATAATATTGTTGTTTATTCGATTGTATCCTTAGCTGTTACTACATCTCTACCCTCAGTCCCCTCATCTGCCAATTCACCTCCTTGCTTATTAAGGATCTATCTCTATCTTAAACACTAAATTTTTTTACTGAGCTGCTGAAGTATTGAGGTTCAAAATACAATTGCTTGATCAAAGTTCCAAAGAACAATTAATACTTAAGAAGCTTAATCTTGAATGGTGGCTGCTCCAGGAAGGCTAAATTCACAGATCCTCAATTGCTTCAGGAGGTTGGTCCACACAAATCAGACTTTACTGGACTACTAAATCTATTTCAATAATTGGTCTGATTATTCAACTTTCCGCTTATATTTACTAGTAGGTAGTACAGCAGAGGGGGCTTCATACAGGTAAACTTCAAATTATTTTCATACAAGCTGCATTGATGCATGAAATTAGAGAAATAAACAATTAAACTTTAATAACAAGTAATAAGGCAAATTTTCATACAGTGTATATGATTAGAAATTGGAATATAAATTGCCAGGGCTTTGATGGAATTTGAAACAGAAGAAAGGGGAGTTTGGGAGTTCCAGGGACTCGTACAAAGTCCACAGTTCTCCTCTGCCTATTCTGTGTCAACAGATCAGTACATAGAAGAGCTGGGACATGCACAATAATGTCCACACCGGGATCCCAGTAAAGGGAATTTGAATCACAAGTGAGTGGCCCTCATATGGCAAAGATCACTCATGACTGTGAGGTCTGCTTTAGTGTTACCTAAAGGAGATCTATCTGAGCAGGTCCCAGCCCATGGAGTTTGATTGTATACAATCCAAACTCACATAGACCTGTTTAAGTAATATTGCTCACTCTCCACCCCACAACCCAGTCATACACAGATCCATGACGTCCTTTAATTCCACCTCAACATTCATCTGGCAACAGTATCAACTCCCTAGTAGACCCTAAGCATCAGTACAAGCTGATGAACTCCCCAAACCCCATTCTAGTTACAAGCTCATTTCAATCTCTTTAGACAGACTCCACTTCCAAATTCTACAGCAATGTCCTCCTTGTTCAAGCCTCCCTTTTGATCCTCCCTCCACTTCTCCTTTCACCATCCACTCCAGGCTCACTTGCATTCCCACACAATTGTTTCGGCCTAATGCACTTTTCATCTTGCTGGCCTCTGAATGAAATATTTTTTCTACTGCTATCCAACAACAGTTCAATGCACCCAAACACAGACACCACTCAATTTCAAGACAAGCATACGTTTCAAAGAACTACATCTCGTTCTTCTCAAAGAAGAAAGAAATTTATTCCATGCAATTTAAACCAGGTATGGTAATGAAATATGACATGTTTTGCTGTACATTTACTAAGCAAGAATTGAGGTAGCACTTTGATTATATACAGCCTGTTTTGACTAAACCTTGAAAAGATGGATGACTGTCACAGAGTACAGTAATGATGCTGCAGGCCCACTTTACATCACTTACTGCTTTATTGTCAGTTCCTGAAACCAGCCAGTGAGTCTTTGCAAACACAGCCACAATGCTGAAAGATCGTATTGAATTGATACTAGAAAATACTTCCTTTTCTCTGAAGTAATTGAATCATCTCTTTCTTTTCCCATCTCCTTTCAAAACGTTTGTCAATTTGTCTTATAACTCCATGATGACATCATTGTCTTCACACACTTTTATAGTTCTACTCAGAATAACCCTTCCATGAAAATCATCCTTCAATTAAACCAAAACCTTGTTTTTGCTTAATGTTGGAACTGTCACTCAATTGTGCAAATGTAGTTACAACCTGACAAGCTCTCATGCAAACCTGTTATCTAGGTAATGATGTTTGACTGACATCCTGTCAAGTTCAGCAAAATGCAAAATTTGTAGTGTTGCTTTTCCATATTTCAGCAAAAAGAAATTGGACCAATTGTCTTTAAGATTGAGTTAGAAAAAAATTCTCAGATCTGAACGTAATGGCAGCATCAACTTTACTCGATTCATTATCTACTTTTATTCTGTCTCATAACAAAACAACATGACTAGGTTAATAATTAGCTTAGAAATGAGTGTTCTTGTTATACAAGAGAAGTGCACAAGTATGAAATGAAAAACTGAGAGCTTACTCTCCTTCCTACAGAAATGTTTATATCACTACTGAGAATTAACTACACATGAATGACATTCACATACATACACTTTATAGCAGTGACTACAGACTCCCAATTTTGATGTTGGAAGACATTACAAAGATTCAGTTCATTAATCTACTTTTTTCTTTTTACAATATTTTTATTCAGAAGAAAAAAAAGATTTACAGAGTGCAACACATAGATACATCTCATCATAATTTATGTACATTCATATATTGTAATAAAATTGATCAAAATGTTATAGCATAACACATAAAGGTATACCACTCTGTAATCAAAAATTTTAAGATAGGTCATACATCATAAAATAATTTTTTTATATATAAAAAAAAGTCAACCCCCTACCAACTACCAAAGAAAAAAGCTGATGGATGACAATGGATAATTAGAAAAAAAACCATATTCACTTAAGAAGAGAAGATAAAAATATAAAAGTCTGTGCACTGTTAAACTTTATAAATTGGAAAAGTAATTGATCTACTGAATTAGTATTGGCATCTACAATTTTACTACTTTAGATTGCTCAGCATTTCCTTAAAGTGCTAAGCAAAATATTAAGACACAATTGAGGCAAGAGATTTCAGTTTTCCTCTCCGCTAAAATCATTTGAATTAGTATGAATTTTACACAAAATATCATTTAGATTCTATACCTTAATATCTCTCATTTTCATCAGGAAGCTGTTTATTTTTATGTACAAGCAAAACTTACTTATTAAAGTTTAATTGTTTATTTCTCTAATTTCATGCATCAATTAACCCAGCCTGTATGAAAATAATCTGAAGTGTACGTTTGTGAGGTCTCCTCCACTGTATGACAAGTAAATATAAATGGAAAGTTGAATATTCAGTCCATATTGTAACAGATTTAGTAGTCCAATAAAGCCCGATTTGCATTTTAGGTGATCGTCCCTCCTGAAGCAAGTGAGGATCTGCATCATTTAGCCTTCCAGCAGCAGCCACCTTTGACGATCAAGCTTTCTGAATACTGAATGTTTATGGAGCTTTGATCTAGTATCTATATTTTGAACCTCAGTACTTTCACAGCTCAGTAATATAATTTAGTCATGTTAAATCAGTTCCACTACATAATGTAAGTCAATATATTAAATATATATATAATTGAAAACATTAACTTTAATTTGAAAAACATGGTTCATTTCTATTATAATTTACATTTATATTATGCTGCAGAATGTTAGCAGAGCTCAGTGGTGATGTTCCACTGCTCACTCATAAAATTGATTGGAATTTGTTTTCAAGCCCCTTATTCAAAAGTACATTTTGTATAACTGACATTTCTGAACAAAATGTCATGTCTTTTAAAAGCTGTTTTTGTAGTCTGAGTCCAAGTCTGCGGCCTCCGTCCTAGCTGTCTAGATACACAAACCTGGGCAACAACTTGCTCTCCACGTAGCAAGCTCCCCCGTCCACACATCCGATGAACCCAAAGGAAGGGCAGAGACCGACACAGTTTAGTACCAGCAGTGTTGCAGGAGTTACCAGTCAGCACTGAACTCAAAGTAGGATTGCCTTAGGGACTCCACCTCTGGATTTTTCCCTCGGAGTTTACTCCCAAAGCCTTCCCTATGAGTGGGTATAGGCACAAGACAATGGAGGTTGAGTTTTTCAGAGTTTTCCTTCTCCTGGATGAGCTGCCAACCATGGCTGATGAGCCCCATCTGCCCAAGCGACTGGCAGTGGGAGCTTGTCACCATTACCACTCCTGGCTATAACAACCTTAAGGAACCTTCTGCAGTATATGAGAGTAAATATATTGCATTTTATAACCCCAATATGACTAACAGATCAAATCTGTTGTCTTCACATCTCAGAGTTGTACACAATTTTGGGGAAGACAATAATTCCCTCTTCAACATAGTCAACTGCTCCAGTCTTCCACTGTCTGATGCTATTTCTATTTCTCTCATATCTGACCAGAACCAGCACATCTTCTGTCAATTCTCCACCTGCCATAGTGGTATTTGGACTAACTTCTATCAGTCCAGATAATGAGCCTGCTGCTCTACAATACTTAATAAATCTGGGTACAATTTATGAACATAAATGTAACCTTTGAAGAGTGATAAGCTGCATTTGAGCTGGGAAAATTCAGCATTTGTTTTGTAAATCTGGACAAATATTCTGGTCAAGCGACAGTCAATAAGAGCACATTTGTAGTGGTTAGCACCTGCAACCAGGGTTCAATTCCACCACTGCCTGTAAGGAGGTTGTACGTTTTCCCCGTAACCACATGGGTTTCCTCTAAGTGCTCCTGTTTCCTCCCACAGTCCAAAGATGTACCGGCGGGTAAGCTAATTGGTCATTGTAAATTGTTTTGTGATTAGGCAAGGATTAAAGCAGGGGATCGCTGGGCAGTGCAGCTCAAAGGGCCGAAAGAGTCCATTCTGCGGTGTGTCTGCATAAATAGGTAAATTTCCCAAGTCCCGTTAGAAGTGACAAAAGGTATTCATGATTTCTAGAGTGTCCACTTCAAAAGAAGTACAACGGGTTTCAAGGTTGCATAATGACTTCACGTAAGAGATACATACAGTATATGATGTTAGGAAAGCTGTCAGCTGTCACAAAACCCTGCACTGTAGGAAAGAACATGCAAATGAAATTGTGGAAATAAGGAAGTTTTCAACATGACAAAAGTAGATGATCATTGTTTTCAAAAGGCTATAGACAATGATTCCGAGGTCATAAAGTTGTGCTTCCTCAGTAGTTAGTTATTTTTATTTGTCATTTAGCACTCTCTGCTGGTAGTTTTGTATAGCAGTAATTTAGGTTATGTGATCTGTGTCTCTAGTTGATGACAACATCATCAGTAAGTATTTAAGCAGTTCTCCATGTTAGAGCTGAAGGAAACTCATGCCTTTTCATCTGATATCATCCTGATTTTTGAGTCTTTGAAGCATCATTGGTATGTAAAACTAACCTTTTGGTTTATCATTTATTGATGTATATGGATATTTTCACAAATCAAAGATATTTGAGCGTTTGTGTGCAGATAAAGATACAGATGGAGGATTCATGTGGGCCACATGTTCCTACAGACAAAAGGATTTAATACAACATGACAAGGAACCATTTAATTCTCAATAGCATTATTTTTGTAGGCCTCTTTGGTAATGGCATTATTTTCTTGGCAGTATCATTGCCATTGTTTGATATTTTATGTTTTTAGGAATGCCTTTTAAAGTTTTATGGAATGCTGGGTAAGCTAGGAGATTGAAGGTACCCATATAGGTAATGGGCATCACTAATCAGCAGTTGATTTAATTATTCAAGGTTGAAAGGGATGATATTTGTAAAGATCAAATTCCTCTTTTTAAATAATGTCATAGCTGTTTTCAATGTAAGTATTGTAGTAAAACTTTTTTGACCACTTCCAGTAACAGTAGGTAGTTGTGTTTGCTAAGGGGGTAAATTGATTATGAGTATCCTAATGACATAGAATGCATTGGTGCTTTAAGAAATAAAGATGCATGATGGGATATTTGCACGTGGACTTTGTTAATTAGCTGCTAATTAGAGCTGAGAACAAATTAAATTTTATCATTCACAAATGTAGAAAGTTCCAAGAGCATTTGGCAACTAAATGTTTAAGATACTGCTATATATAAAGCAGTTTTCCCAATATGCTGTGGGCAGCCATGGCTTATAGTTCCTTGATTCCAGAATGTTATGGCAATTGTTCGTCTGGTTTGACTGCTTCAGTAACAACATGCATCTGTATTGCATCTGAGGTTGAAATTACTTGACAGAAAAACAAGCCATTAAGTTGAATCCTGATCATGTGTAAACCTGGCTAGCTTGTAGTGAGAAAATTGACATCATGCTTACCAGTAGCCTATCTTTGATACATTTGGAGCTTATTTGTATACAGTATGTTTATTGTTTTCTATCATTTGTGGTATACTTAACACTTGTACTTACCATAATGGGAATTTGGACGCATTTGACTGTATGATTTTTGTCAGTTTTTACCCTGCTGCCAGTTGCTACATTAAAGAAAGTCAACTTGGAGCATCTTTCTCAGTGTAGTAATTGGGGATGGAGTTTATCTGCCTGTCAATTCATGCAAAGTGTGTGAAGAGGACAGGACAAGTGAATTATACCTTGATACTAAGACTGTGAAGCAGTCTGAAGCTGTATAGAATTGAATAGAAAGTTGCTGTCATTGCTCAAAACAATGGGATTGTGGTGCTTCTCCCATCCATTCAAACAGATATTTACAATGAATATGGTATGGCTTAATAAATAAATACTCCTGTATTTGCATGCAATAAATGACTTTGATAGTTCATAACACTCAAAGGCCACTGACAAGTTGGGCTGTAAAATTATTCAGCACCAAAACAGCCTTTGGGAAACAGCGTTTTTCAGTCTAACTGTCTTGGCTATAATGTTTCTCTATCTCCTACCAGATGGCAGGAGGTTGAACAGGGTCTGGGATGGGATGGGTCTTTCCTGAAGCTGACTGCCAATACTGAGAAAGAACAGGTTAATGAGAAGTCCTGCTTAGTGGACTGTTGATAACTTAATTTTTATCACCTTGATGTTGAAGTAAAATAGACTGATGAGGGAGTAACTAACCAACTTGGGCTTGTCCTGAGCAGTTTTCCATATTATTGGGTAAATACCAATGTGGTAACTGTACTAGGGTAAAGCTTGGATAAAAATGCAGATAATTCTTCAGGACAACTGCTGGGATGTTTGAAACTATAACCTTGCACTTAATGCTATCAACCATTACTTACTGTCACATGGAGACAAAGCTGGAGACTGGCTTTTGTGATGGCAGAGACCTGTGGATTCTGCACTTGGTCATTCTATTTGGAGATTATTACAAATGATATAGCTTTGTCTTTGTGCTGCCCTGTGCCATAGTTAAGCTAGGGGATGTTTATGGAGTTTCCTCCTCCTGTTGACTGTTTAACTGTCCATTACAATTTATATGTGAGGTAGTTGGCCACCAGAAGGCTTTGATCTGAACAGTGGGGTGTGGCATCATTCTGCTGTTCAGTCTGCATGTTGTTGCCAGTTCCAGCTTCAGCAGGTTTGCTCCTCACTCTGTGTCCTCACAAAATAATATTCATTCCTGTGGCCTAATGTAGAACAAGGAATATATTAGGCCTTGAGATTACAAATTCTGGGGAAATGCAAGATAGTTTCTAAATATCAATTTCTCCTTCTAGCATAAAAAAAAATTCCCTCCCCTTCCCCTCTTCTTCCCCACTCAGGCCCCTTCCTCCTTCCCTTTCTCCTATGGTCCGCTCTCCTCTCCTATCGGATTCCTTCCTTTTCAGCCTCTGGCTTCACCTATCACCTTCTATTTATCGTCCTTCCCCTCCCACCACCTGTTTATTTTGGCATTTCTTCCCCCCCACTTCCTTTGCAGTACTGAGAAGGGTTTCAGCCTGAATCCATTATGAGTTGCTCCAGCATTTTGTGGGCATAGCTTCTGATTGAATGGTTTAGCATGATGTTTGGAATGTGTTCTTGGGAAAAGGATGAATCTTTGCCTTTTACAGGGGACGATCAGTAGTCCTTTCTCTCTACCCTATCGCAAAAAGACAGGTGGATCAGTGAGAACGAGAACAAATGGGTTTATCCAGTATGATCATTCACTCATAACCTGACACACATCTAATGTGGGAGATAGATCCTTCAAGATTCAGCCAGCTTGGTTAGTGATTATTCTATCAAGCCAATCATGATCATTTTTCTAAAACCTCATACAGGAACCATTCTGTGTCTTTGCTCCCCTAATTGCTTCTTTCAGCCATTACTCAACAAGGACAAGTATTGATTTGTCCTTGGTTGGATGTTTCCTTGCCCAGCTTTAAAGATGCTGTGAGGTTTCCTAGGGTCAAGAGTGAAAATTCTCCTGGGCATGCTCCATCCAGCTGACACCATTAACTCTGGCAAGTTTGTTTCATTAGAGGTTCCGAGATCTCTAGGGATTGTGATGGGGGATTCCAGGGCACTGAATGAAAGTTAGGATTCTATGATTGCAACCATGTCAAATTGTTTGACTGATCTGTGGGAAAATTGTGCCAATTCATTCTCCATATGCTTAAGGTGAGAACTGGAACTGGGAGAGACTTTGTGTGCAATACTGGGAGACAGACTGATTTCCTTAAGTGAGAATCTGTCAGCCAGCTTGTGTGTTTAAAATTAATAATACGTTCTGACCCATGGCTCCATACAGCGAGGGAGGAAGACATACTTGGCTAAATGTCAAAAACTCGGTAGTAGTAAATACTCAATTCCTTTGTGGAGCCAAAATAATATTTCTAGCTCTTTTAGGACAAAAAGGGAAACACCTTTTCTACTCATCCTTGAGGGTTCTACTGTGCTTGACAGGTGTCACTTGTAAGAAAGGTGATCACACTTCTGAGGCTCTTAAACGTGCCTCAGGTTCTATCACTTCAAGCAGGCTTTAAGTCACCACCAAAACTCTGCTCAGTATTATATTTCACTCTACTTGCTCTGCAGCAATAAACAGTAAACTTTCTCTACATAATCAGTCCAAATCTTATTGAAACACAATCACAGGGGCATACAATGGAAGCAAGCAATGCCAATCCAGGTTAATGGTCCATTATAAATGAAACATTTACAAAATTTAGCGATGACGTAGGACCAGTGGAGAACAAAGCAGAAGTTAACAAATAGCATCAGATAAAGTGAGTGGAAGCAATGGGAGTTGAACTATTACACTGTAAAATAGAGGCGGTACATCATGGATGCAACAAAGGCACAGGACTATAAATGAATACAGATGATCAAAGGCAGTCATAAGACATTACAGCAGACTTGGGCCAGTCAGCCCACTGAGTCTGCTGCACTATTTGATCACGCCTGATCTAGTGCCCTCTCAACCCCCTTCTCCTGACTTCTCTCCATAAACTTTCACACCCTGACTGACCAAGAAACTACCAACCTCTGCCTTATACACTCAATGGCATGGCCTCCATGGCTGCCTAGGGCAATGAATTCCACAGATTCACCACCCTCGGGCTAAAGAAATTCCTCCTCATCTCCATTCTATTTGGTCACCTCTCTCTTCTGAGGTAGTGCTTTGCAATAGGAAACGTCCTCTCCACATCCATTCTGTCTAGGCCTTTCAGCATTCAATAGGCTTTAATGAGATCTCCCCTTTCATTTTTCTAAATTCCGGTGATACAGGCCCAGATCCATCAAATGCTCCTCATAAGGTAAACCTTTCAATCATACAATCATTTTCTTTTGAACCCCCTTGAATATAAACATCTTTTATATAAGGCACCCAAAATTGCTCACAATATTCCAAGTGAGGCCTCACCAATGCCTTATAAAGTCTCAGCAGTACATTTTCATTTTCATATTCTAGTCCTCTCAATATGAATGATAACATTGCATTTGCCTTCCTCACCACCAACTCAACTTGCAAATTAACCTTTAGGGAATCCAGAATGAGGACTCCCAAGTCATTTTGCGTCTCTGATTTTAAATTTTCTCCCTGGTTAGAAAGTTTCTTCTACCAAAGTACATGACCATAAACTTCCCTGCATTATTTTCCATCAGCCACTTCTTTGTCCATTCTCCTAAACTGTCTAAGTCCTTTTGCAGCCTCCTTGCATCCTCAACACTACTTGCCCCTCCATCTATCTTCATATTGTCTGCAAAAATATCCACAAAGCCATCAATGCAATCATTCAAATCAATAATATACAATGTAAGAAGAATCAGTCCCAGTACCAATCTCTGTGAAACACCACTAGTCACTGGCAGCCAGAAAAGGCTTCCTTTATTCTCAGACTTTGCTTCCTGCCAATCAGCCAATGTGCTATCCATGCTAGTGTCCTTTCTGTAATACCATGCCCCTTCATCTTGCTAAGCAGCCTCATGAGTGGCACCTTGTTAAACGCCTTTTGAACATCCAAGTACACAACATCCACTGATTCTCCTGTGTCTGTCCTGCTTATTTCCTCAAAAAATTCCAACAGATTTGTCAGGCAAGATTTTCCTTGAGGAAACCATGCTGACTACAGCCTATTTGATGATGTGTCTCCAAGCAGCCCAAAACCTTATCCTTAACAGTCAACTCCAACATCTGCCCATCTACTTAGGTCAGATTAACTAGCCTATCATTTCCTTTATTCTGCCTCCCTCTCTTCCTGAAGAGTGGAGTGTCATACATTTGCAATTTTCCTGTCTTCCAGAACCATACCAGAATCAATTGATTCTGGGAAAAATCATTAATAAAGCCTCCGCAATCTCTTCAACTACCCATTTCTGAACCCTCTGCTGTAATCCTTCTGGTCCAGCTGACTTTATTTATCTTCAGATCTTTCAGTTTCCCAAGGATCTTTCCCTTGTGGCAACTGCACTCACTTCTGCCCCAACACTATTGAACATCTGCCATATGGCTAGTGTCCCACTGTGAAAACTGATGCAAAATACTTATTCAGTTGGTCCACCATTTCCTTGTCCCTCAATACTACCTCTCCAGTGTCATTTTCCAGTAGTCCAATATCTACTCCCACCTCTCTTTTACGCTCTAAATCTCTGAAAAACTTTTAGTATCCTCTTTGATATTAACTAGCTTACCTTAATATTTCATTTTTTTCACTCCCTATGGCTTTTTAGTTGCCTCCTGTTTTTTAAAAAAACTTTCCAAACCTCTAACTTCCCAATTTTGCTCTATTACATGCCATCTCTTTTGTTTTTTCTGTTGGCTTTGACTTGTCAGCCATGGTTGTGTCATTCTGCCTTTAGTATCCTTCCTCCTCTTTGCGATGTGTATATATATCCTTGCCTTCCAAATTGCTCTTAGAAACTCCAGCTATTGCTGCTCTGTTGTCATTCCTGCTAGTGTCTTCTAATCAACTTTAGCCAGCTCCCCTCTCATGCCTCTGTAATTCCCTTTACTCCACTGCAATACTGATGCATCTGACTTTAGCTTCTCCCCCTCAAGTTGCAGGGTGAATTCAATCATATAATAATCACAGCTTCCTAAGGGTTCCTCTACCTTAAGTGCCCTAATCAAATCCAGTTCATTACACAACATCCAATCCAGTATAGCTCAAGCTGTTCTAAAACCATCTCATAGGCATTCTACAAACTCCCTCTCTTGGGATCCAGAAGCAACCTGTTTTTTTCAAATCTACCTGCACATTGAAATCCCCCTGAATATTGTAACATTGCCCTTTTTATATGACTTTTTTTAATTTTCCATTGCAATTTATATCCCACATCCTGGCCACCATTCAGGACTGTATATAACTCCCATTAGGGTGTTCTTACCCCTAAGGATTCTAGATCTTCCAATCCTATGTCACCTCTTTCTAAGAATTTGATTTCATTTTTCACCAACAATCATGTCACACCCTCTGCATACCTGCCTGTCTATTTGATGCAATGTGTATTGTTACATACCCCGTAACTGGGTGTCTTACCAGCAAAGATAGAAGTACCTGTTGGAGTCTGGTACTATTTTCAAAACAGTGTTTATTAGTAAAATATATAAATCAATATCAACAATGCAAATATACAAATAATAATCAATAATAAACCAGCTCTATCAATGTCTAGGGGATAATGAATTGTCATATGTGAAAATAAAGTTCAGTTCATACAGGCTGAGGTAGTTGTGGTCAATGTGTTGTAATTGTTGGGGGGGGGGAGAGAGAGAGAGAGAGCGAGCAAACAAACAGTGACAGCCAGTCAAACTTCCCTTTACGTTCTTGATCCATCGATGTGTTGTTGTGGCCATTCAGGTATGACCCCTCTGTCCTTTAGCTAGACCGTTCTTCTATGGTGGACTCATCACCCAGGCAAGGGTGGGCACACACACAAACCCCCACCGGCCTCACTATAAACGCTGTGAGTTAAAATTGACCGATCCTTTGTTCGGTCTCCGATGCCCTCACACCTTCTCGTGGGTTCCAACACTTAAGCTGTGCTCACTAGTGTGTCTCCTGGTGCATCTCTTGGTGTGTCTGAGGGGTGTATCCCTAGACCTCACTTTTATCCCTACTCACGGGGTCTCAGGTGTCAATCAGTTTTGAATGGCTTAGTCCATCAAACCAGCCCACTCCGGCTGTCCACTGAGGAATTTTAATGAACAGAATGGTACCAAGTAAACAATCCTTCTCCAAAGCCATAAGTCTTTCAGGAGTCATAATATGGTGGAACAGGAAGTCTCTTTCTCCCTGTGTTATCTCTCCCTTATCTGAAGCAAATGTTCCAGTCCCAGTATGTTTTTGTTCCATCTCTTTCTCTCTCATTAGCAGCCTGGCAACAGTAATGGTTTGTAATTCTCCCAGGGGAGGGGAACATGGGCAACCCTGCACCCTTCTGCCCATCAGAGCTGTTCATCCTTCGTAACAGTATCTTTAGATGTTAAGCTCCCAACTATAATCTTCCTTCAGCCATGACTTGGTGATGCTCACAATGTCATACCTGCCAATCTCTAACTGCACTACAAGGTCATCAGCTTATTTCATATACTGCATGCATTCAAATATAACACCTTTAATCCTGTACTTGTCACTCTTCAATGTTGTCCCTGTAACAATGCAACTCATTCCTCTGACTGCAATTTCACCCTATCATCTGTCTGTCCTTCCTGACAGACTCACTACACACTGCCTCTGCTTGTATACCAACTGCTCAATTCTCAGCCCTATCTTTCAGTTTCCCATCACTCTGCCAAGTTAGTTAAACCCTCCCTAACATTTCTAGCAAACCTGCCCACAAGGATATTGGTGCCCCGCATTCAGATGTAATCTGTCCTTTCTGTACACATCACACCTTCCCCAGAGCAGATCCCAATGATCCATAAATCTGAACCCCTGTCCCCTGCACCAGTTCCTCAGCCACACATTCACCTGCCAAATCATCCTATCCTTCACTGTCATGTGGCACAGGCAGCAATCCAGAGATTGCAACCCTGGAGATCCTGTTTTCCAGCTTTCTTTGTAGCTCCCTAAAACCTCTCTTTAGAAACTCCACCCTTTTCCTACCCATGTCATTGGTATGTACCAAGTTGCTCCCCCTCCCCCTTTAGAATACTGTGGATCCAATCTGAGACATCCCTGACCCTGGCACCTGGGAGGCAACATATCATCTAGGTGTCTCTGTCATGTCCACAGAATCTCGTGTCTACTCCTCTAATTATGGAGTCCTACTGCAATCCTCTTCACACTCCCCTTCTGAACCACAGTGCCAGAGACTCAATTTCTGCAGCTTCCCCCTGCTTCTTTTGGAATATTCTGCTGTGTGTGGTTTATGCCTTAAGAAAATTATGCTAGAAATGGAGTAAAATGTTATAGGTATTTTGCTGAAACAAAATGCACTAGAAATACTTGATAGGGGCGTAAAAGTACAAGAAAATGCAAACGACCACACAAGCACTAATGGCAGCTTGGAATTCAACAACTTGTCTACTTCCTTACCCATTCTTCAGATCCCTTTCTTCTCTGGGTAAATCTTTCAGTCTTGCCAGTCATGAACATAATTAACTCTTCAAGATCCTACAGCCTCAGGGGTAAAGAATTCCAAAGATTTGCAACTCTGTTTTGTTTTTAAATAGAATTTTCTAATCATCCAAATATGACCATTCATCCTGAATCCACGTCCTTCGGGATTCCAAGGGAGGAAGGAAACAGCCTGCCAGAAATTACATTCAGATGTTTCTAAGATGTCTTTTTTTTACAAATTCCTTTAAATGCAGGCCTATCCTACACAAATACTTGGGTTGAGAGGGATTGAGAATGATCAGCCATGATGGATTGGTGGAGCAGAGTGAAAACAAGACATTTCAGGTCATCAATCCTAACTGGAAAAGAAAATGTTAAATATTAAGTGCAGAGGCAGAGGAGGATAAAAACCAAAAGAGATGGTTTGTGATGTATCTAAAAGCAGGAGGTGAAATATGAAAGCGGAAAATAGTGCAAGGCGGCTAATAATGATCAGGTATTGAGGAAATAAATTTGCACCTAGCAGACTATAACTCCACCATGGATGGTCCCAAGACCAGCTGTGTAAGGAGGAGTGTTGGGAATGGGGCTGACAACCCCTTCCCATAAAAACCCAGAGCTACAGAAATGCCAACAGAAGCCTCAAAGATCTCATCCCTGGGAGAGGAAGGATGGGTCACACCTGGGGACTACCTGATAGCCTGGCCCAGCACAGAGGCCTCTGGCGAGCTACTGTGGGTGGCACATGCCCCAGTCGGGGTTATAGGCTGAAGCAAGTGAGTAGCAGACTGTGAGAATGGCATCTTTACTAAATAGCTCAAAGAATATTTCTTAGGATAGGATAACGGAGTTTATAGAGTCTGAAATTGAGATAAGGTGAAAAAGAGATGGGAACAATTAACAGCAATGAGCATATGGAAATGTGAAGCAAAATTAGTGGAAATAGAATATAACATTACTATAATCATAAATACTCTGCTTGAGGAAGGGCGGCAAAATAGTAACCTGTCCTTTTTGTACACATCATGGGTTTGTACAAGCTTGGAGCAACACATATTCCACATAGGCTGCCAAAGGGAGGCTTGAATTTGAAAATGGTGACTTCCTATCGCAACATTTCATTTAGAAGAAATGAGTGAGTTAAAAAGTTGAAGTGTTCAGTGGAACGATAATACATCCTAGTGAGTGAATTTGGAATTGGGTGGGTTTTTGCTACTACACTAGTCTTGATAAAAGCCCAGACAAGCTTCAACGGGGTGCTGAAGAGTAAATTATGACAAGAGAAGACAAATGTACAGTCAAGATTTCTAAAATAAGAGATTAATGGCTGAAGTTAGATAGAAAATGTTCCTTCTCTTTGTTTGGTATCAGGAAAATGACGTCATTTTAAAACTGATCTAAATTGAAAAATGAATCAAAGGAAAAGCCAAAGGCTCTTTTCAGGACAGCAAAGCAAACATAAGGACAGTAAGCATCTATTTCCAAGAAAAATAAATTAGAATTAAGAAGAAACAAAGAATGTTAGGTTCAATTAAGAATATTGGGTTCAATAGCTAGACAAGAATCATGAAAGATATCAAATGAATCATGAACATATAAATCCTCTTCAGGAAACATCTGGAGTTTACTATTCAACTCACACTGAGGTTTTGATGATTCTTAAAATGCATTAATCTGGTTTTGATTAGTTTGGCACTGAAGCTATCAACCTCCCATCAGGAGCTATAAGAGCTACTCAATAAATGAATTAACCCTTTCCAGCTATCTCAATTGATGTAATGAATTCATAAATAAATAATGACTTCACTGTAGAATCATAATTGCAAGCATAAACAATGAGTAAACAAATACTTTCAGATCAAACTTATTCATAGAGTACATTTAGTCAGTAATTGGGCATTTACTGTTGAAATACTTATAGCTGATATCATCTTCTGACATTGATACAATTTGCAAGATTTATTTTAGTTTCAACTCTTTAGAAAGCTTTCAACTTAATAGCACTGGATACCCAGGCCTGGAAATTGCTGTAGTACATTTTGAATGATGATGAACCTTCAATGTGCCACATTAACACTACTTGTAAGAGACACACCGAGATCGCAAGGTTCGCAGATCAGTACTGTCGGTTTTCATGTGGCATTAACTCTATCCGCCTCTTCAAGCCCTTGTAGCTATTGGTGTTTAACTGTGTGAACTTCACCCCTGAGTGAGGGGTGGAGAACAACATGAGGAAGCAGCACAGGACCGGCTAAAGGAAAGTGTTGCTGCACTCTGCTCTATCTAGGCCTTTCAATATTCGATGGGTTTCATTTCTCTAAACTCCAGAGACCACAGACCCAGAACCATTAAATGCTCATACACATTAACTCTTTCATTCCCAGGATCATTCTCGTGAATCTCTAACAATAAACTGCTCACAAAACTCCAAATGCGATCTGACCACTGCCTTTATAAAATCTCAGCACTGCATCCTGGCTTTTACTGTATACTCTAGTCCTCTCAAAATGAATTTGCCTCCCTTCCTACTGACTCAATTTGCAAGTTGACCTTTAGGGAATCCTGCACAAGAACTCCCAAGTCCCTTTGCACCTACAATTTCCAAATTTGCTCCCTGTTTAGGAAAAGGTCTATGCCTTTATTCCTTCTACCAAAGTGCATGACCAAACACTTCCCTACACTATTCATCTGTCACTTCTTTGCCCATTCTACTAATCTGTCCAAGTCTTTCTGCAGCCTATCCATTACCTCAACACTATTTGCCCTTCCACCTATCTCTGTATTGTCTGCAAACTTGGTCACAAGGGATCAATTCCATCATCTAAATCATTGGCATATAATGTGAAAAGGAGCGGTTCCAACACCCAGTCCTGTGGAACACCACTAGTCACCAGAAAAGTCCCTCTTTATTCCCACTCTTTGCCTTCTGCCAGTCAGCCAATCTCTGTCCATGCTAGTATCTTTCCTGTAATATCATGGGCTCTTATCTTGTTTAGCAGCTTTATGTGCAGCACCTTTATCAAAAGACTAAAAAGGCAAGTAATATCCATTGACTCTCCTTTATCTGTACTGCCTATTATTTCCTCAAAAGAATTCCAACAGATTGGTTGGGCAAGATTTCCCCTTAAGGAAACCAATGCAGACATTGGCCTATTTTACCATGTGCCTCCAAGCACCTCAACCTCATCCTCGATAATGGATGCTAAAGTTTTGCCAAACTCTGAGGTCAGGCTAACTAATCTACAATTTTCTCTTTTTTGCACCCCTCCCTTCCTAAAGAGTCGAGTGACGTTTGCAATTTTCCAGTTCTCTGGAACCATTCCAGAGTCAAGTGATACTTGAAAAATCATTACTAATGCCTCCACAGACTCTTCAGCTACCTCTTTCAGAACCCTGGAGTGTAGTCCATCTGGTCCAGCTGACTTACCTACCATCAGACCTTTCGGCTTTCCAAGCACCTTCTCCTGACTAACAGTGACTTAATTCACTTCTGCTTCTTGACACTTGCAAATTTCTGGCATGTTGCTGGTGCCTTCATTAAATACTTAGTTGTCCTCCATTTCTTCATCCCCTATTTCAAGCTATTTGTCATTTTAGCCACTCTTGTCTCTCTTTCACTCTTTATATAATTGAAAAATAATTAGTATCCTCTTTTATATTATTGGATCATTTACTTATTTCATCTGTCTCTCTCTCTCTCCTTATTGCTTTACAAATAAGTTACAAAACTTTCCAAAATGAGATACAAAAACATATTTTCTTCCTCCCTTAGTGAACTCACTTTAATCCCATTGTTTTGAGGTCTTATTTTTGGTTATATTTTTTAAAATTACTGTTATTTCCTTAGCAATTTAGTCAATATTAACCTTTCTGTTTCTCACCTGTCTGTTTATGTGAAGCTTGGACAAACTTGGTCAAATAATTTCTTAGCCTTATTATACTACATATTACAAAGTAGAATATTTTAGGCCAAATAGTGGATCTTGGTTATTATAATCTGAATAGTGTCAAACATCTCATACATATTTGATATAATCAAAACCAGGCTTCATGAAGCAAACATTTGCTGATAATTGGGCTGGTACAAGTAAGAGATTGAGAGTTTGAAGTAGGAACAGGCATAGGGCAGATGAAGTGGTGAGCTCTAACCAACTTATAAAACTACTGCAAATAACTTTAAAATCTACAACCATATTGAAACTAATGTGAGCCTCAACACAACACTGCAACTAACTTAGCAAAGCCATCCATGACAAATGCAAATGTTCTTGGATTGGAAACACTACTATGTGACAAGTGGGGGGAAAAAAAACTTTTGAAATACCTAGAAGGCCAAAGCCGAATCAATAACTCCGTGACCTAGAGAAGAGATGATGAGAATATGTTTAATCTAAAATCATGCCCAGTTGGAAGTTGAGTACATGTTAAGTGGTGCTGAAATTATGCAGGAGGTCAATGTGGACAGAAAGGGTAAATTAAAGGGAAATTTGAGCAGAAGCCAAGGATTAGTTATTTATTGAGATAGTGTGGAAAGACCTTTCGAGCTACACTGCCCAGTAATCCCCGATTCAACCCCAACCCAATGACCGATTAGTTACATCAGTGGAACCATGGGAGGAAATCAAGGCACCATCCACATGGTCCCAGGGAGAACGTTCAAACTCCTGACAGACAGCAGCAGGAATTGAACCCCAGGTTGCTGGTACTGTAAAGCGTTGCGGTAACCACTAGCTATCGTGCTGCCCTGAATGCAACTGAGTGTTCTGCAGAGTAATTGGAAGGATTGCAAGTGACTTGCTGCATTTTCCAGATAAATATGACATTTGGTGCTCATATTGGGATCTCTGCTTTCAAGAAACAAAATGCAGACTGGTTGACCACACTAGGATTTCCGTAAATGAAACATTACACAAGCATGATCCTGACCTGAACATGAGAACATTCTGACCTGAAGTCAGTGACGCTTTTAAATCAACTTGTGAATTTGTTAAAGACTGCAACATTTAAAATTAGACTTCCATAAATCATGAAGGATAGGGGCTCACTGGATTGATCGAGCTTCTGTCCATTATACAAGGGTTAATGCTGCCGCCTTGTGGATAAAACAGCAGCTTGCATCTGTGGAGGGAAATGAACAGTCGATGATTCAGGCCAAGATCCTTCATTGATGCTGGACAGAGAGGGCAGAAGCCAGAATAAAAGGGTAGGGGAGATGGGGAATCCAGGTGGAGAGGAGGTTGGTAGACGGGGGGGGGGGGGGGGGTGGAGGTTGTTGGAAGTGGAAACGTGAGAAGCTGGGAGGTGATAGGTGAAAGGGCTGATATATGAATATGATGGAGCATGATAGGAGAGCATAGTGGACCATGGGATAAAGAAAAGGTGGGGAACCAGAGGGAGGAGGTTGTGAAGATGGGTCGCCAGCTCCAAAGAGACCCTGCCACCAGGCACATCCTCCCCACTCTGCACAGGAATTGCTCATTCTGCCACCTCTCCTCTAGTTTCCTTCCCTTTATTCCATGGGTCACTATTTCTGGCCCATCAGGTTCCATCTTTATCAGTCCTTTACCTCTTCCACTTATCACTTCCTAACTTCTCAACACTCTTTTCCATAGGTGCTGCCTGACCTGCTGAGTTCTTTCAGTATTTTGTGTTGCTTGGATTTCCAGCACCTGCAGATTTTCTGTAGTTTTCAATTATACAAAAATGCATTATTTGTCCTAAATCAGTGTTGATTTTAAAAAAATCCATAATTGCTTCATTGAGGCAGACTAAAGGCAATTTTCAGAGACTGGAACTACAAGTTTCTTTGAGGCAATTTTATGATCAAACAGACATTTTAGCATTTAAATCTCTGAAGGAATGCAAACATTAGATTATTAAAGTGCAGTATTTCAAAATACTGCAAAACAAAATCCATTCCACAAATGACATTACCAGTACTTAAGACCACAACAAACTAGTAATAAGCAAGAAACTGCCCTGAATATCAAGCCCTAGTAAATCAAGGTGATTGGAATTGCTGTGTTGTGTAGATGTTTCGTCACTCATCCAAGATGCTTCTTCCATTCTGATCCATGGTGGGTAGTTTTCCAGCTTATAAACTGAGTTATTTAAAGGTATAGCAATCACATGAGGGTTGTTAAGAGTCATAGGGGTAACAAGAGTGACATTATCTTTTGTATGAATGAAGGAGTGAACTGTTGTAGAGACACCAGGGTAGAGATGTTAGAACTGTATTGTTTAAGTTGATGATGGGTGGTGTTATACCCCACCCCTCCATTTGGGGATGGGTTTTCCCGTTTAACAAGGATAGCTTCTTTAACCTCTTTCAGACCACCTGTCCCACGTCCCACCACCCCCCGTCCAATATGTGCACATTGTTACCATTAAAGGACCGTCTTCTGTTCTTTAGGTGTAGATACACAGTGGAGGTGTTAGCCCTCCTCTGTTGGGCCATCTGTTTGTGAAGTGGTTGTTTTATCTCACTGATATACAGATCTGTGCATTTCTCATTGGATTCAATAGCTTATGCAATATTGCCCTGTTTATGTTTGGGTGTGGGATCCTTGGGGTGGACGAGTTTCTGTCTGGGTGTGTTTGCAGGTCTGAAAACACAAGGATTTTATGTTGAAAATCCTGAGTTTCTTTGAAACTCCAGCTATATATGGGATGACTATGTTTTTCCATCTCCTTTGCTCCTTATCAGTCTGTTGGGCTGATATCCCTGCTGGCCTTTGTTGAAGGGCCCAGTCAGGGTAACTGCAATACATTTATACAACTCTGAGTCTGTAAGTGGGAAACTACCCAGCATGGATTAGAACTGAAGAAGCCTCTCGGATGAGTGACGAGACATCTTCTGGACAACACGGCAAGTCCAGTTGCCTTGACTTACTACTGCTTGATATATAATGACCTGGATGACTGAGAACCTTCATAGACAACTACCCCGAATGTTTTTGTTGTCTCAATTTATGAAGGCGATGAATCAAGAAAGGCTATTTCCTCTTGGATGAATAAGATTACCACAATGTCTTCATTAAATTTGATTTCTGGAATACCAATAAGAAATTCAAACATCACATTTGTATCAGTACTGCCCCACCTGTATGTTTGTAGATATCTAGTTCCACAGCATCATCATTTTTAAGTTCTTGGGTTTTGTTTTTCCCCAAAGCTCCCTGTGGCATCATCCTTCCTGTAGAAGAAATTCATCCATGGTCATCTGCATTAAACCACGCGGAGTTGGTAGCTCTTCTAGTTCACTTCAAAATTCAGCTCCATTGTAGTCACTAGAATTAAATTTCAGAAGTATATGAAGCGGTCATTCCTGCACAAATATATTTAATTTATTTTCTGAAGTAATGGAAATTACACCCAAGCACCAGGCTGATTCATCAGCCATTCAATTCAATGAGAAATGCTTGTGCTGTTCGCCTTGCACAGAACTCCGGATTGTGCTCCCCCTAACTACAAGTTACATTCTCTCTGCTCTCCCACATAACTCGTGGAAACACTGGCGGATCCAAATTAAAATCAGCATTACAAGTTCTAACTGCATACCTTTTGCATCTGGGTTGACTTTGAAATGAATGTGGCATGCTACATGCACTCCTACTCAATGTCTTGATGCCAAGTCCTGTGGCAAAGCATAAGTTCCAAAGGACAACATCGAATCCCATGCATTCTACATAGCTACTTTGCGTGTGAAGTTGTAGAATGTGGGAACACATTGATCTACATAATGTTGTCAGCCAGCAAATCCCTATGGAAATACCAGCTGAGGACGAGCTTAATCTGTGTCATTATTTTTGATATTAAAAACTTAAAATGCATCTAATTAATTAATGACTGCACCTGGTTAATCAGGTTTGTAACAGCAGATATTCAGATTGTGCAGCATGATGCATTTCCCTCATTATTCAAGGCTCAACATGCAGAATAAAAATTTGCAGGCACATCGACATAGAATTTTTGATCAGTCTAAGACATTGCTTATGTGATAATAACCCCAGTCACTGCACGTGTACGTGACCATGTTGCCAGATAATTTAATCCAAAAGGGTTATCAATATAACTGGAGAATGTCCAACTGGAGATCTCAAACTACATTCAATCTACAACCACATCCCATTTGATTGCAACTATGAGAACTCTTGATCTCGGTCTCCCTCATCATCACCCTTGAACCTCCTCTTTCCATCTGCACTGTCTCTATCACTGTAACACTGTTATGCATTGCTATTATTTTTACTTTTGTACTACCTCAATGTGCAGTACTTATGTTTGGAATTATCTGCCTACATAGCATGAAATAGTTCACTGTACTGGGTGGCAGTAAACTAACTGAGGACCAGGTGAGATCCTCAGAAATGTGGACACCAAGGAATTTGAAGCTTGATACACGCTCCACTACAGCTCCGTTGATGTAGATGGGGACATCAGTGTGGCTCCTAGCATGCCTGAAGTCCACAATGATCTCCTTGGTCTTCTGGATGTTAAGGGCCAGGTTATTGTCAGCACACTACACAGCCAGGTGGTGGACTATGTCCCTGTAGGCCGTCTCTCATCCCCTCTGATCAGGCCAACCACTGTGGTGTCATCTGCAAGCTTGATTATGGAGTTATTACCATGTACAGGAATGCAAACATAAGTGAAAAGGGAGTACAGAAGAGGGCTCAGCACATGGCCTTGAGGCACGCCGGTGTTCAGGAATAGAGTGGAGGAGGAGAGGTTGTCTAACTTAACAGATTGGGGTCTGTTAGTCAGAAGGTCTAAGGTCCAATTACAGAGGGATGAGCTGATACCAAGCTGGCGAAGTTTAGCGATCGGCTTGGAGGGGGTCACAGTATTGAATGCTGAACTAAAGACAATGAACAGCTGCCAATAGAAGATGACAATTGTTTCTAATTGTCATACAAATTGTCATTCATTTCCACTGTTTTATTCAGTGTATCATCTAATTCATTCGCCATTATATCCAAATAGCCACTTGTTAAAGAGTTACAGTGAACGATGAAATACTGACCAAATTTGGTCAAATGTTAAAGGATACAAGAAATTTGTAGATTGATTCCTAAAATTCAACTAAACAGAACATTTTTTAGGCAGTTTAACTTCATCAGGTCCATTTACTTTAGACTTTATCAGTCTTGATCCAGGCAACTGGGTTCAGGTGAAAATGACTACAGGACCTCAATATCAGGTAATGGCATTCCAGTTACTGGAATCACACTTTGCACAAAAGATGGTGATTGTGGCTGTTGGAGGTCATGAACTCGGCTCCAGAACATTACTGCCCTGTGCACAATCATCTACAGCTGCTTAGGATGTCAGAGGCAGGGATTGTTAGCATAATGTTCAATTTCATTTGCAACTCCTTTGCAAATAAAACAGTCTTTGCCTAAATGCCCAGCAATATTTAGGCACCGAGATGAGAGCCACTCAAATTTCATGATGGAATAACCATCTCCAATAAGAGTCCAATCATGTATTGACATTTGGTAATCATGGCATTACCCTCGAACAGAAGCTCAACTGGAATAGCTGCATAAACTGTGTAGCCACGTCAGCAGGTCATCAGATTTCCTGCAATGAGCAGCTCTCCTTGTGAGAAAACAAATGGCTTTCTACCATTAACCCAGCACATATCTGACAAACTTACTAGAGTTCTCTGAGGATATAATGAGCATAGTGGATAGAAGGGACAGATGGACATTATTTTTCTTGGATTTCCAGAAGGCATTCAATAAGGTACCACATAAAAGACTTAAGCATAAGATAAGAATGCATGGAGGTGGGGGTGATGTATTGGCATAGATAGAGGATTGGTTAATTAATAGAAAGCAGAGAGCTGGGATACATGGGTGTTACTCTGGTTGGCAATCAGTGGTGAGTGGTGTGTCACAAGGGTTGGTGCTGGGCCTGCAACTGTTCATGATACATATTAACAATCTAGAAGAGGGGTTGAGTGTAGTGTACTTAAGTTTGCTGAAGATACTCAATTGAATGGAAAAGCAAATTGTGCAGAGGATATGGAGAATCTACAGCGATATGGACAGGTTAAGTGAGTGGGCAAGAGTCTGGCAGATGGAGTACAATGTTGGTAAATACGAGGTCATCCACTTTGGAGGAAAATGGAAGAGCAGATTATTATTTAAATGGTTAAAAAAAATTGCAGCATGCTGCAGTGGAGAGGGGCTTGAGAGTGTTTGTACATGAATCACAAAGGTTGGTTTGCAGGTGCAGCAGGCTATCAAGAAGGCAAATGGGATGTTGTCCTTCATTGCTAGACAGATTGAATTTAACAGCAGGGAGGTTTATGCTGCAGCTGTGCAGGGTACTGGTGAGGCGGCACCTGGATACTGCATGCCATTCGGGTGTCCTTACTTGAGGAAGGATGTACTGTATTTGGAGGTGGTGCAAAGGAGGTTCACCAGGTTGATTCCAGAGATGAAGGGGTTGGACTGAGGAGAGACTGATCTGCCTGGGACTGTACTCGCTGGAATTCAGAAGAACGAGAGGAGATCTTACAGAAATATATAACATTAGGAAAGTGACAGATAAATTAGTGGCAGGAAAGTT
Organism: Hypanus sabinus; assembly: GCF_030144855.1. Classification (NCBI taxonomy): domain Eukaryota; kingdom Metazoa; phylum Chordata; class Chondrichthyes; order Myliobatiformes; family Dasyatidae; genus Hypanus; species Hypanus sabinus. The sequence continues at coordinate 151,182,636 of NC_082706.1, forward strand.
GTTTCCACTGATAAGAGACTAGAACTAGGAGACGTGGCCTCAAGATTCAGGGGAGTAGATTTAGGATGGAGATGAGGAGGAACTGCTTTTCCCAGCAGGTAGTGAATCCTGTGGAATTCTCTGCCCAATGAAGCTGTGGAGGCTACCTCAGTAAATATATTTAAGACAAGGTTGGATAGATTTTTGCATAGTAGCGGAATTAAGAGTTATGGGTAAAAGGCAGATAGGTGGAGATGAGTCCATGGCCAAATCAGCCATGATCTTATTGAATGGCAGAGCAGGCTGGATGGGCCAGATGGCCATCTCCTACTCCTCCTATTTCTTATGTTCTTATAAAATAGCCTGCACTTGCCCAAGTGCAGCTTATTCAACTCTCAGCAAAATGGCACCATCCAGGACACTAAATCTCACATGAATCCCTCTAAACAGTCATTCCATCTACTTCCAGCAGAGTAGATTGTAAGACGATTTGTATCTAAAATGCACTGTGAAGTTTCACCTAGGTGGTCTTGCACTTTGGCAGGAAAAATAATAGAGCAAGTTATTATCTAAATGGAGAGAAACTGGATAGTGCTTCTGTGCAAAGGGATCTGGGGGTCCTGGTGCAGGAAACACAAAAAGTTAGTGTGCAAGTGCAGCAGGTGGTCAAGAAGGCCAATGGAATGCTGGCTTTTATTGCTAGGGGGATGGAATATAAGAACAGGGAGGTCTTACTGCAGTTGTACCGGGTATTGGTGAGACCACTCCTGGAGTACTGTGTGTAGTTTTGGTGTCCATATTTAAGAAAGGACATACTGGCTCTCGAGGCAGTGCAGAGAAGGTTCACTAGGTTAATTCCGGGGATGGGTGGGTTGATGTATGATGAGAGGTTGAGTAGATTGGGACTCTACTCATTGGAGTTCCGAAGAATGAGAGGCGATCTTATTGAAACATATAAGATTGTGAAGGGGCTTGATCGGGTGGATGCGGGGAGAATGTTCCCAATGACAGGTGAAACTAGGACTAGGGGGCATAATCTTAAAATAAGGGGATGCCGTTCCAGGACTGAGATGAGGAGAAATTTCTTCACTCAGAGGGTAGTGGGGCTATGGAATTTACTGCCCTAGAGAGCCGTGGAAGCTACTACACTCAATAAATTCAAAACGGAGATAGACATTTTCCTGGATAAAAATGGCATTAGGGGATACGGTGAGCGAGCAGGTAAGTGGACATGAGGCTAGGATTAGATCAGCCATGTGATCTCCTGGGCCAGCTTTCGATAGCCTGGATGGGTCGGAGAGGAATTTTCCAGATTTTTTCTCCTCAATTGGCAAATCGTTTTTTTTCCCCCCGGGTGATCACATGGGTTTGGGCAGGATGAATAATAAAATAAAATGGGCGGCATGGTGCCCTGTTGGTTGGCACTGTTGCCTTGTGGGATTCGCTGAAAACTAGAGTTAAGATTGGATCAGCCATGATCTTGTTGAATGGCGGAGCAGGCTTGAGGGGCCGATTGGCCTACTCCTGCTCCTATCTCTTATGTTCTTATGTTACTGCAATAGCTCATCCCTAACCTGCAATCTGTATCACCATGATGGAAAACAATAGCAGGAACCTAGATACAGCACCACCTGCAAACTCTCGTCAGTCATGCACCATCCTAATTCTAAATCTATTCTCTCCCTTATCACTGGGCATAAAGCCTGGAAATCTCCACTGAACATCAGTGGCAGTATCTTCTCCAGGACCAGTAATAGCCACCACCTTAAGGATAATTAGGGATGAATAATAAATCCAGTATTACCAGACCCTCCATCCCACACCCTTCCCAATAAAAAAAATTAAATGATGAGACTCATCATAAACAGCAATGAGAACCAACACTGAAGTCTAAAGGCAAAGTGGAATGAGCTGGGAGTAAATTGTGAATCAGTTCAGTACTGTAGAATCTTGCTGGTTCATCAATTATAATAGTTTTCCTTTCAGCCATGCTGAATACTTTTCTGCTATACTGTATCTCTGCTTGAAGAGTTCCATGATATGTCTGCTGCATTCAGAGGCAAAAAAAAGACAGGGAGGGAGGCAAAAGAGATGAGTGTGCAGTACCATTGATCAGAGATAGTGTCACGACTGCAGAAAAGGTGGATGTCATGGAGGGATTGTCTACGGAGTCTCTCTGGGTGATTAGGAACAGGAAGGGGTCAATAACTTTACTGGGTTTTTTTATAGGCCGCCCAATAGTAACAGGGATATCGAGGAGCAGATAGGGAAACAGATCCTGGAAAGAAATAATAATGAGTTGTCGTGATGGGAGATTTTAATTTCTCAAATATCGATTGGCATCTCCCTAGAGCAAGGGGTTTAGATGGAGTGGAGCTTGTTAGGTGTTTTCAGAAAGGTTTCCTGACACTATTTAGATAAGCCTACAAGGCTTGATTTGGTATTGCGAAATGAACCTGGTCAGGTGTCAGATCTCTCAGAGCATTTTAGAGATAGTGATCACAATTCTATCTCCTTTACCATGGCATTGGAGAGGGATAGGAACAGGCAAGTTAGGAAAGCATTTAATTGGAATAGGGGGAATTATGAGGCTATCAGGCAGGAAATTGGAAGCTTAAATTGGAACCAGATGTTCTGGGGGAAAGTACAGAAGAAATGTGGCAAATGTTCAGGGGATATTTGTGTGGAAATCTGCATAGGTACGTTCCAATGAGATGGAAGTTATGGTAGGGTACAGGAACCATGGTGTACAAAGACTGTAATAAATCTAGTCAAGAAGAAAAGAAAAGCTTACAAAAGATTCAGAGAGCTAGGCAATGTTAGAGATCTTGAAAATTATAAAGCTAACAGGAAGGAGCTTGAAAGTAAGAGAGCCAGAAGGAGCCATGAGAAGGCCTTGGCGGGCAGGATTAAGGAAAACCCCAAGGCATTCTACAAGTATGTGAAGAGCAAGAGGATAAGATGTGAAAGAATAGGACCTATCAAGTGTGTCAGTGGGAAAGTATTTATAGAACTGGAGAAAATAGAGGTACTTAGTGAATACTGAAGTAAAGTATTATGGAAAAGGATCTTGTAGTGATGGCTTTCAGCAGAATGAAAAGCTTGAGCATGTAGACATTAAGAAAGAGCTTTAGGAAAGTCTCAAGTTGGATACTTCACCGGGACTGGATGAGATATACCCCAGGCTACTGTGGGAGGTGAGGGAGGAGATTGCTGAGCCTCTGGTGATGATCTTTGGGGATGGGAGAGGTTCTGGAGGATTGGAGGGTTGCAGATGTTGTTCCTTTACTCCCTTTCTTGAATAAAGAAATCCCAGGAAATAAAGATAGCCCAGGAAATTATAGACCAGTGAGTCTTAATTCAGTGGTTGGTAAGTTGATGGAGAAGATCCTGAGAGGCAGGATTTATGAACATTTGAAGAGGTATAATATAACTAGGAATACTCAGCATGGCTTTGTCAAGGGCAGGTCGTGCCTTATGAGCCTGATTGAATTTATTTATTTTTGAGAATGTGACTAAACACATTGATGAAGGAAGAGCAGTAGATGTAGTATATATGGATTTCAGCAAGGCATTTGATAAGGTACCCATGCAAGGCTTATTGAGAAAGTAAGGAGGCATGGGATCCAAGGGGACATTGCTTTGTGGATCCAGAACTGGCTTGCCCACAGAAGGCAAAGAGTGGTTGTAGACGGGTTATATTCTGCATGGAGATCGGTCACCAGTGGAGTGCCTCAGGGATCTGTTCTGGGACCCTTACTCTTTGTGATTTTTATAAATGACCTGGATGAGGAAGTGGTAGGATGGGTTAGTAAGTTTGCTGATGACACAAAGGTTGGAAGTGTTGTGGATAGTGCGGAGGGCTGTCAGAGGTTACAGTGGGACAATGATAGGATGCAAAACTGGGCTGAGAAGTGGCAGATGGAGTTCAACCCAGATAAGTGTGAAGTGGTTCATTTTGGTAGGTCAAATATGATGGCAGAATATAGTATTTACGGTAAGACTCTTGGCAGTGTGGAGGATCAGAGGGATCTTGGGGTCTGAGTCCACAGGACACTCAAAGCAGCTGCGCAGGTTGACTCTATGGTTAAGAAGGCATATGGTGTATTGGCCTTCATTAATTGTGGAACTGAATTTAAGAGCCGAGAGGTAAAGTTGCAGCTATATAGGACCCTGGTCAGATCCCACTTGGAGTACTGTGCTCAGTTCTGGTCACCTCACTACAGGAAGGATGTGGAAACCATTGAAAGGGTGCAGAGGAGATTTACAAGGATGTTACCTGGATTGGTGAGCATGCCTTATGAGAATAGGTTGAGTGAATTCAGCCTTTTCTCCTTGGAGCAATGGAGGATGAGAGGTGACCTGATAGAGGTGTATAAGATGATGAGAGCCATTGATCATGTGGATAGCCAGAGGCTTTTTCCCAGGGCTGAAATGGTTGCCACAAAAGGACACAGGTTTAAGGTGCTGGGAGTAGGTACAGAGGAGGTGTCAGGGGTAAGTGTTTTTTTCACTCAGAGCAGTGAGTGTGTGGAATGGGCTGCCGGCAACGGTGGTGGAGATGGATACGATCGGGTCTTTTAAGAGACTTTGGATAGGTACATGGAGCTTAGTAAAATACCGGGTTAAGAGTAAGCCTAGTAATTTCTAAGGTAGGGACATGTTCGGTACAATTTTGTGGGCCGATGGGCCTGTATTGTGCTGTAAGTTTTCCATGTTTCTATGTTTAAAACTTGCAAGTTGTCATTACCTTATCCTCACTTCTAGAAGTAGGAACACAAACGAATCTTTAATCCAATTACAGAAAACAATACTGCATCTAAAAGGCGACAGAATCAATTTACCTTTTTTATTTTGTAGTTTATTTGTATACTTTATAGACACTTTAACTCTTTACACTGCAAAACAAAAAAAATTCACGTCATCTAAATCAGCAGAATTAAATCTGGTTCCGATTCGCTCCCTAGATTACCAAGGTGACACATTTTAGTTGAACAGTAACATTAAGGCAGCGGCATAAATGAACTGAGTTTCTTAAGTTTGATTTCCCATATGTTGGGTTGCATATTCAAATGTTAGGCTTTACCACCAAATATATGCAAATATCTCAGTCACACTTGCACCAGTTGGTACATTTTTTGTAGTTAGAAAGTAGATACAAATTTTCCTGACCAGTCATAAACATATGGAAAACTGAAAATCATGCCTTTCATCTATATTAATTCAAAAATCATATTAACACACATTTTTGATTACCTCTTTCCAACCTGTTCAGTGTTTTTTAAAAAAAATGCTATTGACCTTTTCTCAGTTCCTTCATCTTTGCCACATCTATTCCCAGGATGAGGTTTTCCTTTCCAGGACATCAGAGATGTCCTCCTCCTTCAAAAAACAGGGTTTCCCTTCATTCACCATTGATGTGGCCCTCCCCTGCATCTCCTCCATTTCCCAAGCATCCACATTCACCCCCTCTTTCTCTGCAACTCCCACCATCTCCAAAGGGATCCTACCACCAATCACTCTTTACCTCATGCCCCGACTCTCTGCTTTCCCGATCACCCCCTCCGTGATTCCCTGGTCCATTCATCCCTCCCCACTAATCTCCCTCCTGGCACTTATTCCTACCAGCAGCTAGTGCTACCTACCCATTCAACTCCTCCATCACCTCCATTCAGAGCCCCAAACAGTCCTTCCAGGTGAGACGACACTTTGCCTGCAAGTCTGCTGGCGTCGTCTATTGTGTCCGGTACTCCTGGTGCGACCTCCTCTACATTGAAGAGACCCGGCATAAAGTTTTGTCGACCGCTTTGTCGTGCACCTCCACTCTTCTTTCCTAAAGTGGAGCTTCCCTGTGCCAAAATTTTCCAATGCCGATTCTTATTCCTGTTCTGTCATTTTAGTCCATGGCTTCCTCTTGTGCCAAGATGAGGAGCAACACCTTGTATTCCATCTTGGTTGCCTCCAACATGAAGGCATGAATATTGATTTCTCCTTCTGGCGCTTTTTTCCCTCCCCTCTTCTACTCCCCACTCTGGTCTTTAGTCCCTACCTATCACTTCCCCTGGTGCCCTTCCTCCTACAGTCCACTCTCTTCTACCTGATTTCTGCCTCTCCATGTCACCAGGTTCGGACATGGCCCAAGTGTGGAGCGAGAGACACTGAAGCGGGTTGATAGTTCACAGACTTTAATACAGAGTTAAAAGGGATAATAAAACAATGATCACTAGGCCAAACAGGGCTGTTGACAAAAACTCTCAAGTGGAAAACAAAGCCAACACTGTGGCTGAAAAGAGCAACTAAATATTAAATGGATATTGCTAATCTTCAGAGTCAGTTGACTCGCCAGTCCAATTTTTCCAGGCGAGGCTGAATGCAAACAGGTAGTTGCTGTGCTGTGTTCAAGTCTTAACAAGCACTATGAAGGAAGGAATGGAGTTAAACACTATCACAATGAAATTATTAGCTGACACATGCATATTCACGAGCGCAATTGCTGTATCTGCTGCTCCAGTCCTTTATCTTTCCCACCCACCTGGCTTCATCCATCACTTTCAAGCTATCCTCCTTCCCCTCCTTCCACTTTTTTTTCTGATGCCTTCCCCCTTCCTTTTCTGTCCTGAAGGGTCTTGGCCTGAAAACATTGACTGTTCCTTTCCATGGATGCTGCATGACCTGCTGAGTTCCTCCAGCATTTTGTGTTTGTTGCTTTGGATTTCCAGCATCTGCAGAATTTCTTGAGCTCATTGCTTAAAAGTACAAAGAAGTGTTATGTGTGATGAGAAAACCTTATGAAAGGTTTTCATAAGTTTAGTGATGGTGTTGAGCTTGGTAAACATTAAATTGGCACCTATCCAGGGTGAAACTAAGTCAGTGGAACGGCTAATGAACAAGCTCGTGGCTGGCAACCCACGCACAGATACTGGCAGAGTTAGCAGAGACAGGAGTTTAATTTATGGAAGTTTGTCACAGACTTTTTTACCTTTCATGTTAGAATCATGTTAGGATTTGGAGAGTAAGGAGGATGAGAAAGGCTCGTCTTTGTCAAAGGATGAATTTATAGCAGAGCAAAGTAGAGATTCTGAAATTACTGCGTTGAAGGAGATGACTCTCTCAAAAGAGGAGGTTCGGAGAGGGTCAGCAGGATATTACCTGAAATATGGGATATTGATGAGGAGGTGGAGACCACCTACTGGGTTTGTAGATGAGGATTGGGCGATTGAACATCAAGTGATGGTCCCGAAAGTTTACAGGGCTGAAATTTTAAACGTGGGTATAATATGTCTTTCGGTGGACACTTTTAAGTGGAAAAGGCAGTAAATGGAAGTGAGAAGGAATTCTACGGCCTAATCTAAGGATGTTGTGAACTTGCACAGGGCTTGCCATACCTGTCAGGGTGCAGGAAAACCTAATTAGGTGATCCTAGCAGCACCATTTAGGCCGATACCTGTTCTTGGTGAACCATCTTCCAGGGTCATAGTGGATTGCCAAAGACTGCAGCTAGCCATGAGTATCTGTTAACCATCATGTGTGCCGTGTCTAGGTTCCATGGAATGGTGCCCCTCTGGAACATCAAGGCCGAAACTGTGGTAAAAACACTTATAAAATTTTCTACACTGGTAGGTCTACCTAAAGGAATCCAATTTGTCCAGGGTAGTAACTTTACATCGAGAACGTTCCAGGGGATAGTAAAAGAGTTGAGAGCTAAGCATATTGTATCACGTTTGACCTTACTGTGAGAGCAATGGTCAGGTCAGAATGAAAATGTGATTAAGGATTATTATGACTCCTACCCTGCACTAGTGAGTACTGTTATGACAACAGAGGAGATTCCAGTGTTTAGTATTGGAGTACCAATTCATTTTACTGAACATGCTGTAGTTTTCACAAGACTCAAAAGTCTAATGTTTTGGAAAATATTGATGGAAAAAATTCAACATTTGCAGTCAAAGCAGCAAAAACAACTGAAGAGCTTAATTGACAAGTATAATAAAGGTTTATTCCCTGATATTCTAAGACTGCACGTGTGCAATGCACAATGTCATTGTAAATTCAGGCCAAGTTATTAATCAGCATCCCTACAGAGTGACCTTGGAGGAAAGCAAGCTGGTAGAAGAACTGTTTAAACGAATGTCTGCAGCCAATCTCACAGTGAACCTCGTCAAAAGTGAGTTCGGCCATGCCATGGTCATGTACCTGGGGTATGTGGTAGGACAGGGGCAGCTGGTCCCTGTCCAGGCGGAAGTACAGGCTATTTCTGAAGTTCCCATCCTGACTGATAAGAGGGCACTGAGAAGGTTTCTGGGAATGGTGGGGTACTATCGGAAGTTTTGTAAGAACTTTGCGGATATTGCCCTTCCTCTTACAAAGCTCTTGCAAAAGAATGAAAAGTTTGTGTGAAACAATCCTTGCCAAGAAGCCTTTGAGAGGCCGAAAACTATACTATGTTACCACCCTGTGTTAAAAGCACCTGACTTTTCAAAACCCTTCTCCCTAGCAACCGATGCAAGTGACGAGGCTGCAGGAGCAGTCCTACTGCAGAGAGCTGAGGATGAAATTGGACACCCAGTGGCTTATTTCTCTAGGAAGTTCAATGTGCACCAGATAAATTATTGCACTGTAGAAAAAGAACATAGAATAGTACAGCACCTTACAGGCCCTTCAGCCCACAATGTTGTGCTGACCCTCAAACCCTGCCTCACATATAACCCTCCAACAAATTCTTCCATATACCTGTCTAGTAGTCTCTTAAACTTTAATAGTATGTCTGCCTCCACCACTGACTCAGGCAGTGCATTCCACGCACCAAACACTCTCTGAATGAAAAACCTTCCTCTAATATCCCCCTTGAACTTCCCTCCCCTTACCTTAAAGCCTTGTCCTCTTGTACTGAGCAATGGTGCCCTGGGGAAGAGGCGCTGGCTGTCCACTCTGTCTATTCCTCTTAATATCTTGTACACCTCTATCACGTCTCCTCTCATCCTCCTCCTCTCCAATAAGTACTGTCACTTATCCTGGCATTACAGTGAGGTTTACATTTGTCCGGCGCGGAAGCCATTGATAGTTTATACTGATCACAACCCATTGGTATTTTTGACTAACATGAAAAATAAAAATAGACGGTTATTAAGTTGGAGCCGGTTGTTACAAGAATTTGATATTCAAATACAACATGTAAAGGGGACTGACAATGTAATTGCTGATTTATCTAGATATTAGATTTGAAATGATCTGTTACTCTGTTAGTTAATGACTACTTCTGTATTATATTAGACTCTGTAATGTGCCTTACTATTGAATTTTCCCCTGGTAAAAATTCTTTGAAGGGTGGGGGAGTTATGTGTGATGAGAAAACCATGTGGAGATGGGGTCCAAAGTTGATCCCCCTGTGAATTATGCTGCTAACGAGAGGGGGAGGGGGAGAGGAGGCATCCTGTTGCAGATGGGGGAAGAGAGAGAGAGACAAGGATTAAAATGGATGATTTAGTATTATGGCTTCTTCACTGATTATTTAGCTTTTGCTACAAGGACACTTCTTTACTCGTTAACATTCCTGCGGAGACAGCAGGGAGTGGCCAGTTTGATGGACATAGTGTTGATGGATGGCTGATACCCCGTCAGTGGGGGTAAAAGACGGGTCTGCTGAGACACCGGGAGACACGCCTCGAGACACTGCAAGAGTGTTGTGCACCCATAGGAAGGTGGGGGCTTGGAGGACCGAATCAGGAGATCGGTCACAAAGCTCACAGTGTGGCGGCAGGACCGGTGGGGGCTTGTGTGTGTGTCCACTCACGCCAGAGTGACAAGTCCACCACGGAAGAACGGTCTAGCCAAGAACGGAGGGGTCGTAACCGAATGACCACATCAGTACAACGGGACAAGAAGACAACGGAAGGTTTGCCTGCTGCAGCTGCCCATAAAGATAGATAGATATATATATAAAAAATCTCTTTCACTCTCGCTCTCTCTCGTCACAACAGCAACTACCTCGACTTAATCTGAACTGAACTCTGCATTATCTTAAGACTATTCAGTTATCCCTAGACTTTGATAGAGCTTGGTTTTTGATTCTTAGTTCTACACTTCTGCTGGTTTGTTAACCCAGTTATGGGGTACATAACAGAAGAAAGTTGAGGAGTGAGCTGATACTAAATGAATTGTACAAGTTTATTGAAGTAGCTTAATAAATTGTTTAACAGTGCTGTCCATTAACTTTTACAGGTCAAGAAAACTAAGTGACTAAGATCTAATATTTTCTATAAAACAATGCATTATCATACATTACCAGAGTGTATTAATTGGAGGCAGTAATGAGATGACAAGAATAAATTCCAGCAATTCTGACAGGCAATACTTATTAAATATGAGAATCTGATGAAATAATGAATGAGTAACATTTACAAATATACACAATTCTACAATGGCAAATGTTGGGAATACACAGTGTAAGGTTGGCATCAAGTTTAATGGCCTTTCACCAGACAGTGTCAGGCAATGAGACACAATTTCAATACCTGGAAGCCTGCAAACGATTAGCTATATTCCTATAGCAGTAATATTCTACAACATTGATTCAGTCCATCTGCATTTCTTGCAACAGAATTGAAAATAATATATTGAAGATATTGCAAGCTAAGGTTCCATGACATCACCTGCATCACAAATATTACCAAACGAAAGGGACTTTCATTCTTCAAATGTGGGCTAGAAAGAGCTAAGCATTCCCAGGCCATAAAAGAATCCTTGAACTTCCCACCCTTTCAAATTCCTATTTCTGCCCATTGATACTAAATTTGAGAATTGCCTGGGAAGAATGTGCCTGCACTGCCCAACCCCTGGAAAAATCAATCCCAACACTTCAGCTGTAACAATTCAATTTTCACCTGTTTGTTAAACATCCTGCATGTTTTTAAAAAATCTGTTTGAAAGGTTCTTTGAAATTCACTATTTTTCTGGAATTTTCTCTAACTGATAAAACAGAAAAAAACTTGAAAGGTAAAATTAGGAAAAATAAATATTGCAAAAAGTTAATCAATACAGCCAAGGCTTCTAATCATTACGTAACCACTTTTTAAAAATGGTAATATACATCATGAATTGGATAAATTTACAGTATAATCACTAAGTCTTTTAGAATTCAAGTTAAATTACTCCATAAGACATAGTACGATGTACTTATACAGTGTTATAATATGCAAATCATTTTCATTCCATAATCAAACAATTGAAACTGTTGTTTACATTGGTGCCAGATACAGGCATATAAACTTAAAATTCAAAAGATGAATTATAACAATAGTATAAAAAAACTATAGAATATATTAAAGACTAATGAAAGATTGCTTCTTTAAGAATTTCTAAATATGTTACCAAAGGCAAATGAACAATTTTACAGATAGCAATGGTAAATATAATACAATGATTTGACCTCACCCACTTGTAAAAAAAGATAGTTTATAAGTTCATACAAAATATTTATAATGCAACAAAATATTTTAACTCATAAAACTATGAAAAATTACAGATGTAACATACAATACACTGAATGTTAATACATGTGTTACTGATGATATTTAAAGAAAATGTTTTTTGGCGTAATGCATTATAAACATTTAGCTATGAATTTAGAACAGTTAAGGATTTGGCTCATTTGGAGGACGAAGCTTGCGTGTGTTGAAGTAACACACCACTTGCTGAGGTAATTCAGCAAGGACACTCTGTGCAAGAGCTTCTTTTGTTGCCTGCAGAGACATAGAAAAAGTATTATTCTAGTTTAATAATAGTTAATTTAGCATAAAATATGAATTGAACTGACTTTATTTCTTACATATTTCACATACATGAGTAAAAATCTTTATGTTACATTTCTGCCTAAATGTGCCATTTATAGTAATTTGTAATGAATAGTAGTAGTAAATAGTATGTACAACAGGACAATTAAGAATAATTAATAATTATTTGGGATTTATAGGGGGGGGAGATGTCCAAATTAATAGTCTTTAAGCATACAATAGAATTATTTGCTTGATTAAAGATGTTCTACTGTTAATAAAAATTATAGTTCTTGAAGAGGTACTTGCACAAAAATTTGAAACTTGCTATCTGGAGCCAAGTCACTTTTCTTCCTATCCAAATTACTAATCTATAACTTAACTAAAATTTGTATGTGCCCATATCCCTTAATGAGTTAGGCGATCTAAAATCTAATAATGTCAGAACAAAAAATAAAAGTAGCTCTGCTATTTGTTGACAAGCCATCAACATTTCTACCACCCTTTAGATGCATGCACATGTGTTTTCTAACTTCTCTCAGAAGTTGGGCTTCAATGTTTAGAATGTGCTTGAGTCTTGGCTTCTCTCTATTTAACCTTTCAGTATCTCCATAGATTTTGAACATTTACATCAAATTAACCTTTCTAATTGCTGGTGAACACAATCTTCCAAAATAACTCAAAAATAGCCTAAGCATTATTTTTCTAAATCCACGCTGCACTCCTTCCAAGGCTAATATATTTACAGAGCTCATAGCCCTGTAGAGCACAGAAATGCAAATAGCGGTGCTACACCCAAGGTGTGGAACTGGCAAAGAATGATTTACAACAAAAATAAGCATGGCAAACCAAATCAAATTAAGTTTTATATAGCCCTTTGAAAAATGCTTTAAACAGACAGAATAGAGCTGGTTAGACCATTACATCATGATGATGTCATTCTCATTACAGAGCAGCACAGAAAATGTCCCTTTGCTAATAAGTAACATGTTCTAATCAAAAAGAAGGATTTCAGCAGAGTGATATTAAGAAGGTAGAGAATGAAGCAGCAGTGCCAACTATCTCGGGGAATCGAGTAAACTGAGCATTGTGAAACATTACAGATTTTATAGACGTGGGTATAAAAGGTCAAATTATTAATTAAAAGCAAACTGGTGACTTTGCAGCAGTAACATTCATCTATCTACCTATCTATCATTGTACCTCATTTTGTCTGAAATAACAGGAACTATGGCTACAAAATGTGGCCATATTTCAAGTTTCCTAAACTGATCTTCTCAAAAGAATGCTGCAAAAACAATGACAATAATTAAGCATCTATTATATAGGTTTCCAACCATTTTTATGCCATGGACCCCTACCATTAACTGAGGGGTCCATGCTCTGTAGGTTGGGAACTGCTGATCTAAAATTTATAATTCCTTGTAAAATACATGAAAGAATTTTTTTAAAAAAAGCATGATCATGAGCTGCAGTGACTCAAATCATGTGTTTTAAATTCCAAACTTGAAAAGAAACCAGTAATGTCTTTCAGAAATTGTTCCCAATCTTCCAGACAAAGCTATCGCTGTCTATTAGCATGGATGGAAATTAGAATGTGAACTCAACTGTATAAGAAAAATAGCCACCTGATATTGAATCAGACAAATGGAGATATAACACAATTATAAAAATGCTAACATTTTGGAATTCCAGGAACAGAAGAGATAGAAAATACTGTAATACCTCAGCAAATGATACAGCAATTTGTAGGAGAAACAGAGTTAATATTTCAGATTCAAGCCCCTTTATCAAAACTAGAAACATATTGATCTGATCACAAAGATAGCAGGAGTATGAAGGACATTAAAATAATGATAATTAGCTTTAATATTAAACCTGAATTAATGTTAAACAATATGCATTGTTATTTATGCATATATGGGCAAAATCTTTATGAACAAGTATCAGGAAGAGGTTTCAAAAATAGTTACAACACTTAGCCAAAGGAACTTTGCTAGTTTAGAAGCAAAAGCCCATGAAGTTTGAAAATGACTGGAACACCAATGAAAGTTGGCAAGTTTGTAAGACCTGGGAATATAGGGCTATTGTGATGTGATTTTACTTTAATTGGAATTTTGAGGTCAGGCAGACAAATATTGAATTCAAGCCTGAAAAAGAGCATGAGTTCAGTAAATGGTGCAGCAAATAGCACTGGGACCTCAGTACTCCAGGGACGCGCGTTCATTAGCTGTTGTCTTTATGATGACCACAAGTTTCTGCTGGGTGTTTGGGACTCCTCCCATGACCAGAAGAAATGCTAGCAGTTTAATTGCCTGCTGTACTTTGCCCCTTAATGGTGCAAAAAGTTGGGAAAGGGGTGATACTTGATTGGGATAGTGATGTGTCAGTATACAGGAGATAAGGACAAGGAAGTTAGGTCTTGGCATTGTTTCTCTGGTTGCTGGCATAGACCTGATTGATACAGAAAGAGGGAATTTAGCCAAAGAGCTGGAGGAAAGAATCAAGGTTTAGGAGCAGGCATACAGAGTTTGGCTAAGTAGTCGTTCGAACTTTTGAATCTGATGAAGCAAGTAGAGCTAAGTGGTCACTTTCTGGGCACTTTCCATCACATTCAGTAAATGAGCAGGTCACAACTATGACAGTTATGAAAGGAGTCGAACATAAATAATGTACTTTCCTGAAAATACCATACACTTTTGTAATTGTATCACTGTTTCAAGCCCATACAGAACTTACATTATGGAACTTCCTAAAAGGCACAAACTGGACAATGTCACGGATGGCTATTTCTCCAGTAGGTGATTTTAGAACACATTCGTCACCATCCAGAAACTCCATGGCACTGAAATCTGCTCCGCCAACACCAACAATGATAATGGACATTGGCAACTTAGCAGCATTAACGATGGCCTGTCGTGTATCGTCTAAATCAGTTATCACTCCATCTGTGATGATCAGCAGGATGAAGTATTGCTGTTAGGAGAAAAGAAAACCATCTCACCATGTGACTTAGCTTACCCATACTGATCAGCCGTATTGAAGTGGAATTTAACCTATGCATAAATCTCCATTGTTTATACAGATGTTGTAACATTTCAAGTTGATTTTGATTCACAAAAGATGCTAGCTTATATTAAGATTTAAGTGCAGCTAAAACTATAAGTAATAGAGAAACAAGCTGAGAATAGACAGATGCTGGGAAAACCTTTGAAAATATTATACTCTATGTATCAATTTTTAAGCACACCATCTTAGAACTTACTTCAAGGACCAAACAGGACACACAGGATTTACTGAAATTATACTGCCAATAAGATACTTCAATTATTTAAATTGAGAGGCAATTACTTGATGTATGTGATAGAGGAAGAAGGGACTAAGTGGATAGTTGTTTCAGAGTACAAGCTTTATAAACCGAATGGTCTCTCCTTTTGCACTATAAATTCAATGACTGCTTACAGAGAACAGTACAGGCTCTTCGGCCCAGTGTTGTGCTGACGTTTAACCTACTCTTAAGTTCAATCTAACCCTTTCCTCTTACAGAGCTCTCCATTTTCTCTATGCACCACATGCCTATCTAAGAGTTTCTTCAATGTCCCCAATGTATCTTCCTCTACCACCACCACCCCTGACAGGACATTCCATGCATCCTGAACATTTATGTGGAAGCACATTTTGCACACCACAGTCCTGAGGAGACACCGGATTGCTTGGAGGGGGAGAGAACTTGAAAGAAGCATGCAGGTCAATCAGCACACGTGTTACACAGTCCTGAGGAGACACTGGATTATCCATTAATTAGGCTCTTAGCAAAGAAATGCAATGTTTAAGCAGAGCGGCCAGTGTGGGAGTGCAGATTTGAGGCTTTGATTCATTGAGGAGAGGCTAGGCAGTAGGTAAATTCATTTTTCATTGTTTATTCTTTCTCATTCCATATTTAGAGTAGTGGGTATGCCAGATGGGATACTGGAATACTCTTGTGGGATGTGGGAATGTAGGGAGACGTCAAGCGTCTTTGATGACTACACCTACAAGTACGTCCAACTGCAGCTTCTAACAGATCATGTTAGGGAGCTGGAACTGGAATAGGATGAACTCTGGATCATTTGGGAAGCTGAGGGATTGGTAGACAGAACATTCAGAGAGGTAGTTATACACAGAGTGCAGAACACAATTAACTAGATTCCTGTCAGGAGAGGAAAAGGGAATAGGCAGAGGTGCAGAGTACCCCTGTGGCAGGCTCTTCAACAGATATACAACTTTGGATACTGTTGGTGGGAATGAGGAAAGCCACTGCAGTCAGGTCTCTGGTTTTGAGTCTGGCTCTATGACCTAGTAGGGAAGTGGGAAGAGGCGGCAAACTGTAGTGATAAGAAATTTGTTGGTTAGGGTAACAGAAAAGAGGGTCTGTGGACGAGAACAAGATTTCCAGATGGTTTGTTGCCTCTCGGGTCCCAGGGTCAGGGACATCTCAGATTGAGTCCATACCATCTTAAAAGGGTGAGCAGCTTGATGCCATGGCTCACATTGGTACCAATGACACGGGTAGGAATCAATCACAGGATCCAGCAAAGTGAGTTCAAGGAGTTGGGTGTTAAGTTAAAAGACAGAATCTCCAGGGTTGTGATCTCAGGATTGCTACCCATGCCACCCACTAGTGAGGCGAAAAATAGGAAGATCACAGAATTTAATATGTGACTAAGGGGTTGCTACAGGAAGGAGAACTTCAGATTTTTGATTCATTGGTCTCTTTTCCCAGGAAGGTGGGACTATACAGAAGGGATGGTTTGCAATTGAACTGAAAGTGGACTAACATTCTACAGGAAGGTTTGCCAGTGCTGTGTGGGGTGGGGGGGGGGGGGTTAAAATGAGCATTGCTGGGGGATAGGGTCTGGAGTGCCAGAACAAATAATGAAGTGGTTGTGGAGAAAGATGTTGTTGAGCCTACATACATACAAAGTCAGGAATCAAAAAGACAAGCATGATGGGATTAATGTTCTGAGCTGCATATATTTTGATGCAAGGAGTAGTCTAGGAAAGGCAGATGAGCTTAGGGCATGTATCTGCACGTGCAATTAAGATATTGTAGCCGTTAGTGAGACTTGGTTGCAGAAGAGGCAGGACTCATAGCTCAGTGTTCCTGGGTTCTGTTGCTCTAGATGTGATGAAGGCTGAGGGGGAAATGTCACGGCAGTGCTCAGACAGGACAGACTGGAGAGCTTGTCTAGTGAGGCTTTTTGGGTGGAATTGAGGAATAAGGAATATGTGACAACATTAATGGGATATTATACATCACCCAACAGTCCACAGTATTCAGAGGAGCAACGTTGTAGATCAGACTATTGCAAGAAACACAAGGGTCCTGCTGAAGGGTCTTTACACATTGACTGGGACTCTCATACTGTAAAAGGGCTGGACTGGAAAGAGTTTGTTCAGGAAAGTTTCCTTAATCAGTCATAGGAGTCCCAACTCGAGACAGTGTGATACTAGGTCTCCTATTAGGGAATAAGACAGGGCAAATGACAGAAGTTTGTGTAGAAGAACATTTTACATCTAGTGATGATAATGCCATTAGTTTCAATACAATAGTGAAGAAAGTTAGGTCTGGTCCTCGGGTTAAAATCCTAAATTGGAGAAAGGCCAATTTTGATGGTATCAGAAATGATCTGGCAAGTGTGAATTTGAACAGGTTGTTTACCAGCAAAGTTGTACTTGATAGGTGGGAGGCATTTAAAAAGGTGAAATTTTGAGATTAGAGTTTGCAAGGACCTGTCAGCCTCAAAAACAAGGATAACAGGTTTAGGGAACCTCAGGTCCTGGTTAAGAAAAAGGAGGTACATAGCAGGTACGAACAAATGAGGTACATAAGTGTAAGAAATGTAAAAGAAAATTTAAGAAGGAAATTAGGAGGGTGAAGTGTCATGACATTGCCTAGCAGACAAGATGAAGGAGAATCCCAAGGGCTTCTACAGATATTATACAGACAGACATACTTTATTGATCCCAAGGGAAATTGGATTTTGTTACAGCCGTACCAACCAAGAATAGTGTAGAAATATAGCAATATAAAACCATAAATAATTAAATAATAATAAGTTAATCATGCCAAGTGGAAATAAGTCCAGGACCAGCCTATTGGCTCAGGGTGTCTGACAATCTGAGGGAGGAGTTGTAAAATTTGATGGCCAAAGGCAAAACTCTTCCTAAGAGCAAAACCATTTCAAGGGACAAAATTGGTCTTCTGGAAGATCAGAGTGGTAATCTATCTGTGGAGCCAAATGAGATGGGAAAGGTCTTACATGAATTTTTGCATCTGTATTGACTCGGGAGATGAACACTAAGTCTATAGATGCAGCAGCAAGGTTACAGACCCTATACAGATTAGAGAGGAGGAGATGCTCACTGTCTTGAGACAAATTAGGATGGATAAATCCCCAGAGCTTGACGATGTGTTCTCTTGGACCCTGTGGAAAGCTAGTGCAGAAATTGTAGGGACCCTAGCAAAGATATCTAAAACATCCTTAGCTGCGAATGAGGTACCAGAGGATTGCAGGATAGCTAATGTTGTTCTGGTGTTTAAGAAAGGCTGTAATAATGTCAGGAAATTATAGACTAGTGAATTAGAAGGTATTCCAAAGGACCGGATAGATACAGTAAATATTTGGTTAGACAGGGATAATCAACATGATTTTGCTCATGATAGGTCGTATCTAACCAATCTTGTAGTTATTCGAGGAAGTTACCAGGAAAGCTGAAGGCAAGGCAGTGGATGCTATCTACATAGACTCTAACAAGACATTTGACAAGGTCCCACACAGGAGTTTGGAGAAGGTTTAGTCACACAGCATTCAAAATTAGGTAGTAAATTGGATTAGACATTGGCTTCATGTAAGAAGCCAGAGAGTGGTAGTAGATGGTTGCCTCTTTGACTGGGCGTCTGTGCTCTGTCTGGTGTTGTTTGTCATCTATAGCAAAGATCTAGATGATAATGTGGTTAACTGGATCAGCAAATCTGCAGATGATGCCGAGACTGGGGATGTAGTGGACAGCAAGGAGGACTATCAGAGTTTGCAGTGGGATCTGGACCAGCTAGAAAAATGGACCGAAAAATGGCAGATGGAATTTAATGTGTTGCGCTTCAGTAGGATTAATCAGTGTAGGTCTTACACAGTGAGCGGTAGGGCACTGAGGAGTGTGGTAGAACAGAGGGATCTGGGATTGCAGATCCATAATTCCTTAAAAGTAGCATTACAGGTAGATAGGGTTGTAAATAAAGCTGTTGGCATGTTGGCTTTCATAAATCAATGCATTGGGTACAGGAGTTGGGATGTCATGTTGAACACATTGATGAAGGGTATAGATAGGCTAAATGCAAGCAGGCTTTTCCCGAGGTTGAAGGAGACTAGATCTAGACGTCAAGGGTTAAGGGTGAAAGGTGAAATGATTCAGGGGAACACAAGGAAGAACTTCACTCAGAGAGTGGTGAGTGTGTGTAATGAGCTGCCAACACAAGTGGTGGATGCAAGGTTAACTTCAACACTGAAGAGAAATTTGGTTAGGCACATGGATGGGAGGAGTATGGAGGGCTATGGTCAACGGAACTAGGCAGATTCAGCTTGATCTAGATGGGCCGAAGCATCTGTTTCTGCATTGTGATGTTCTATGTCTCTATGACTCACCGATGCAATTGGCTGCTGTGCTGCTGCTGCTGCAAATCTTGCCACATGGTTTATAATCGGAGAGAAGTTTGTTGGCCCATGTAACTTCACTTGAGGCAGACAATTTCGGTAGGCATCAATAATCCCCTGCACTCCTGATGAAAAATCAAACTCCATGGGAGAGAGAGAACATACTGACATCCTCATTTTAAGTTTCACAACAACTTTATCCATTTTGCAGAACTGCAAATACATCATGTGCAAAATGCATTCTTGTTTTTAGTTAATAAGCGTTTTAAGGATGTGACATCATAGAATAAAGCTGCATCTCCATTGATGTAACCCCCTTGCAAACAAGTAGAACAGCAGAGAATTTTTTGTAATATTCAGATTTGGAAAAGACTTTGTACAAACACCCCAGTGTTTTCATTAATTTATACAATGTGCCAGTAGGAAAGTGCATTGTTATGTTTAAGTTACAAAATTCTCCAATTATATAAAGACATCTCAAACATTGTCTCGTCTCTTTACTCTCTCGCAACTAAGGGACTAGTGTTTATTGGGACGATTAAGTGTTGAATATGAAATAAGGGGGTCTAGGCCTGTACTCTCCAGAATTTGGAAATAAATTGATGTTATTGAAATGTGCATAATCCATGCAGGGTAGCTGTAGAATTAAGTCAAGGGTGTACAGTGCAAACCCACAACCAAGCATACTTCAGCCAATGATTGGTGTGTCAAGGCCGACCTGGATGGGAAAGGCAGTTTCCTGGAGCAAATAGCTTTCACCACATTGCATCAGATATAATCGTGTGGTCTGACACCAGTAGAAAAGTGGTTATTGGTGAACTCAGTCCCCTAGGAAGACAACATTGATAAAGCCCATGAGCACAAGTTAACCAAATATGCAGAATTAAGATCAGAGTGCAGAGACAGAGGGTGGAAGGTCTCATTCTATCCATTTGAAGTAGTTGCCGTGGCTTTATTGCATTCACTTTCCAGAAGTGGCTGCATGACCTTGGCTTTACTAGAAGAGAGATCAAGTCAACTAGCAGGGCTGTAGCTGAGGCAGCAGAGACAGGGTCATCATGGGTGTGGACTAAGTACGTCCAGAGGGGCGGATAATCAGACAGTGTGTCCGTCTTTTGTAAACTCTTCAGTAGCTGCATAGATACCTGAAGAGTAGACTATCTGTTGGATGGGAGCGACCAACAACTCTGATAGAGGCAGATGCCAAGTTTTTAAGCTCACCAGAGCCCAATACCTCGAGGGAACCTTGATCATTAGCGGGCCGAAACTCATGAAGACAGGTGGCAGATCAACTGATGATCCCACTGATGACAGCACAGGGCAGTTAACATCTTAGTCCACGTGTATTTTCAATTTTTCCCCTTTCTGGAGTATCTAGGGACAAGGTCATAATCTCAAAATAAATGGGTGTCAAGATCCCCACTGGGTCTAGCCTCCGGTGTGGGACAGTAAGGAGGAGGATCAATCATTATGAATATATAAGAAAAGGATTTTTAGATATATCAAGACAACCTAAGCATATAGAGTAAGTGCAGGGATGTAGTATTGAGGTAAATGATTGGCTATAATCCTAATGAAGAGTACAGCAAGAATGAGGAGTGGGCAAATGACCTACTCCAACCTCCACTTCTTAAATTATGTTCTAATGTTTCACAAAATATTGCAATATTGTTGGCCTGTCCTTCAAAAAATATTCCTTAATGCTGAAACTTGGTATCTTAGTATCCATGCTTTGAATAGATCAGCTGTAAATGTTAGTGCCATATGTTCTAATCAGTTTGCACAAATAAATAGTGCACTTCAGCATTTAAATTAGGTTATACTTACAAATGTATACAGTACAATAATTACATGCCTGTTCAAAGAATGCTTATTTCATTAAGAAATATTTCACTTCTAAATTTGTGCTTTGGGATGCATCATAAAATCCAAATTCTATCATGTATCTTCTGAAGCATTCGTCCATTGTAATAAATACTATACATCTTTCGCTGCTCATGCTGTATAGTTAAAAATTAAATTTCAGGACTTTAAAATATCTCAGCCTTCACAACAAATTAATGATTAGCATCATTGTGAAAGTTCACTTATTAGTGAAGACAGTTTTTTTAAAAGATATTGAGGGGGAAACAAAGGAAATGCCATACCTGCACAGAATGGATTTGTAGGGTTAAAATTGAGTGGAAATTCATGCGATACCTAAAGGTAAATGCCCAATGCGAACTATGAGTTTCACACCAAAGTAATTTTTTTATTATTTCTTTTATTAAACATTCCACTATTACCTGCCAGTTAGGAGGTATCTGAGCTCCAAATCCAAATGCAGGGAACAATTTGTCTCTGTTTAAAAAATAATTATCAAAAACATGTTAACATAGAACACTGAACTGTACAGCACAGGCCATCCTGCCAATAATATTGTGCCAAACCAGCTAGAAAGTAAACCAAAAACACCCAAAAACTAATCCCTCCAACCTACACCATGCCCATTTCCCTCCAGCTTCCTTACATCCAAATGCCTATCCAAACATCTCTTAAAAGCCTCTAGTGTATTTGCCTCTACCACCATACCAGGCATCCACCACGTTCTGCGTAAAAAGCTTGCCCTTCACATCCCCTTGACTCTACCTCCTCTCACCTTCAATGCATGCCCTCTGGTATTAGACATTGCAACTCTGAGAAACAAGTACTCTCTGTCTACTCTACCTATGCCTCTCATAATCTTATCAACCTCTATCAGAACTCCTGTCAGTCTGTGGCACGCCAGAGAAAACAACCCAAATTTATCCTGCCCCTTGTGATAGCACATGCCCTCTGCATGATCTCCAAACCCTCAGCGTTCTTCCTATAGCAGGCTGACCAGATCTGTATGCAATTCTCCAGACGTGGCCCAACTAGAGGTTTATAAAGTTACAACATAACCTCCCAACTTTTGAACTCAATGGTCTCAACTAATAAAAGCAAATATTCCATAAGCCTTCTTAACCACCTTATTGACTTTTGTAGCCACTTTCAAGGAGTTACAAGCCTGGATCACAAGATGTCTCTGCTCAGCAACACTGTTAAGGACCTTGCCCTTAACAGTGTTCTGTCTCCTTGCCTTTGCCCTACCAAGGTGCAACACCTCACATTTATCTGGGTTAAACTCCATTCACCACTTCACAACCCACGGTCTAAATCGTGCTGTACTCTTTGCTAGTCTTCAGCTGTCCACAACTCCAACCTCTATTATTCACAAATTTACGAACCCACCCATCTACATTTTCATCCAGGTCATTTATATACATCACAAATAGCAGAGATCCCAGCACACATCCCTACAGAACTCTACTAATTATAGACCTCAATCTTAAGTCCCTTCAACCACTACCCCACCTTCTATGCATAAGCCAGTTCTGAATCCAAATAGCCATCTTGCTGCGACCCCAATTTGCCATTGACCCCTTGCAATCCTAATATTCTGGATTAGCCTCTCGTGAGGGACTATGTCAAATCTCTTACTAAAATCCATGTAGACAACATCAACTCCCCTACCCTCATCAATCTCTCTTGTCACTTCATCAAAAAAAAACTCAATCAAGTTGGTAAGGCACAACCTGCCACACACAAAGTCTGTGCTGGCTCTCCTGAAATTAGGCCATGGTTTTCCAGATGCTCATATATCCTATCCCTACGGATTTTCTCCAGCAATTTCCCTACGAGTGTCATGAGATTCACTGGTCTATAGTTTCCAGGATTTTCCTTTGTTCTTAAATAGAAGTACAACAATTAGCCACTCACCAGTCCTTCAGGACCTCACCTATGGCTACAGAAGACATGAAGATACTGGTCAAAGGCCCAGCAATCTCGTCTCTTGCCTCCTTTAATAACTTGGGATAAATCTCTTCTAGCCCAGAGATTTATCCATCTTTATTCCAGAGGCTCAATACTTCCTCTAAATGCCTAAAATGTATTTATACACTCAGCATTGTTCTCCTGGTCCTCCATATCCTTTTCCTTGGTAAATACTGAAGCAAAGTACTCATTAAGTACCTCACTCACATTCTCCACATCCAAGCAAATGTTCCCTTATTTATTCTTGAGTGGTCCCATCCTCTTGCTCATGATAAATAAATGGATAGAAAGCAAAGATGGTAAATGATAGTGAGATAATCATAATCAAAACTCTGCAACATCAAGAATAAAGGAATTTCACCACCAAGGCCTTCAGATTCTTTGGGGCTTAATTTTCTAGTGAAATAGCACAAAATATTCAATATATACAATCAGGCAGAAACTCATGATTAACAACCATATCGGACTGAAATCTTCTCCCTTTAAATAGTTTTACACATGCAGTTTTATATGTTATCTCAATTCTTCTCAATTGAGATAGGCTATACATCGAGAGGAAAAATTAATTTGTAAATTTTCAGTCACTAAATCAAAAATGATGAAAAATAAAGGAGAGATTTTAAGATACAGACCATCATTCATCATCTCAACACTGTAGTTGGCTCTGACAAGATGTCATTGTGGGCAAAGTAAATGTAAAAAGATTAACAAAATAGTTTCATTTGGGGAAAATATGAGACCAAGCAACAATTCTGTGTAGTGATTGCTTAATTCTTAATCTCATTGTATGGAATATTTAGCATTTTTTTCTCTTTCCCCCCCCCCCCCACAGAACATAACCACAGCTTCAGTTCCACTTTGTTTGAAAGTCCAAGTCAAATAACATTGGCATGTTAAACAGGAAGTTGAAACAAGCTCTGGAATTCAACGCATCAGTGGAAGCAATATTGGTAGAGGAAATTTGGCAAAACAATGATCTGAAATGTTGGTACTTTCCAATGGAATGTTCTAAAAATAACAATCTTGGTTACATATCAAAGTCACATTTATTCTGTGCTCCTAGTCTCAGATTCTATGAGAAATTGTGCTTTAAAAAAACTGTGCAGTATTCTACTAATGACAATTATTAGTTTGTGATCAAAAATTAAAGGTTGATAACAAGTGCAACCAACCACACAAAAGGGAGGCAGAGGAGCCAGCAAAATCTGACTGCCTTCAGAAATCTCAAGTTCACATCAGATACACCACAAGAGGGCAGCCTATCCAACTCCTGAATCAACAACTGCACTGATTTTACTATGCACGCAGAAGAAAATAATTTCAACGTTGTGAAAGGAAATTATCAAACATGGAAGGATCTACTAAGCAGCTAAATTGCAAGTTCTAAGACAATACCTTGTTATGAGTGCTGAACAGACCTGATGGAAATGGGGTGAAGAGTTAACCATTCCCACCCCCCCCCCGAGAACTATGAACTATTGCTATTGATATGCTGCTACTGAGAGAGAGAGAGAGATGAAGCACAGAGGCAGGGACAGCTGCTACGGATAAGA
Organism: Hypanus sabinus; assembly: GCF_030144855.1. Taxonomy (NCBI): domain Eukaryota; kingdom Metazoa; phylum Chordata; class Chondrichthyes; order Myliobatiformes; family Dasyatidae; genus Hypanus; species Hypanus sabinus. Next base: position 151,207,461 of record NC_082706.1, read on the forward strand.
GAGAGAGAGAGAGAGAGACAGTTGATTTATGTATTATGGCTTCCTGGATTGTTTACCTTTCACTGCAAGGACATTACTTTGCTTGTTAACATTCCTAAGGAGACAGCAGGAGTGGCCTGATTTGATGGACATGGTCATTTTGAGTTGATGGATGGCTGATACCCCATCAGACGGAATAAAAGACAGGTGTGGGGAGACACCCCTCAGACACACCAGTGGACACTGACCATGTTGTGCACCCACAGGAAGGTGGGGGCTTCGAGGACCGAATCAGGAGATCGGTCAACAAAGCTCACAGTGTGAGGGCAGGGCCGATGGGGACTTGTGTGTGTGTCCACTCATGCCAGAGTGACGAGTCCACCACGGAAGAACGGTCTGGCTGAGAACGGAGGGTCATACCCAAGTGACCACAACGGTACAACGGAATCAGAATACAACAGAAGGTTTGCTGGCTGCGGCTGTTCAATCTCTTGCTCGCTCTCTCTCTCTCTCCAACAAATTACAATACAACAACCGCAACTACCTCAGCACACATGAACTGAACTGAACTGAACTCTATATTCTCTTATGACAATTCGTTTACCCCTAGACATTGATAGTTTGTTTAGCATTATTAATTATTATTCCTACACTTCTATGTTTATTATTGCTAACCTGTTTTATTTGTATTATTGTATTGTTTTGCTTATTTTACTAATAAACACCTTTAGTTTTTGGTACCACCAGACTTCGATGGACTCTTCTATTTCTGCTGGTCTGTAAACCCAGTTACAGGGTACGTAACAACCTTAAGAAGGAAAATAATACACTGCCAGGGACAATATTCAACTGAGACAATTTTAAGTGGTAATAGAATCTCAAATCTTACTCCACAACCCTCCTGCCCCAGCCCAAAAGCAAAATTTAACAGATGAAACAAAGTTAATTAAAATCTGCAGCTTCATGCCTCAAAACTAAAAGACATACTATTTGTCAATTTTTTTATGCAGGTACTTAATCATTCATCATGCTACATATAAAAAACCATCTTAATTTGGACTACACCGAATAGTTGATTAGATATTCGTTGTAGTCCAAATTAAGATGATATTCAAAAGGGACTTTAGCTAAAAGGTATAGACTCTGTATTCACATATCACTTGAGGCTTCAAATTATGCAATAAAAATAATTTATGAAAATTTCTTTGAGGAAAGTCAGAATTTCATAAAATATGCAGCACAAAATGTAATATTTAAACTGGAGCTTAATTGGTGACAGAAGTGGAGAATATGACTGATTTTTGTTTACAGCAACTTCTCAATCACTGTAATTCTCATAAGTTTATAGTGGAGATATTGGTCTGTAAGTACCTCAACAGCTAGTTGAGTGATAACATATTTCAAGTATACTGGATAAGATTAGAACATATTGGAAGCTGCATTGTAGGTTTAAGAGAAAATATATCAGATGTAATAACTTAAGCAATTTCAGTTTTAGTTATCAGTCCAAATCCAAGAAACTTCTGTCCAAAAAATGATTAAATATCTGGAGATTAGGAAGGGAGATAATACAGTAACACAAGAGCAGTGGTGCACAAAGCAGCCCCTCAAACAGGTTTCTCCATTCAATATCCTTAGGGCTAACCTGACCCAGGGCTTAATTCCACATCTAGTTGCAACTAAATATAATCAAAGGACTGATTTCTGGTCAGAACTGAAATCTCTGCATTTTCTTGCACTTGTGCAGGAGTTTTCATTTGAAAGAGTGCCTACTTGAATTATATAATTTTATATTGATTGTATAAGCTGAAATCAAGCATCAATGATAGTGTGTTTCGCTGCATTTTAAATGTATAACAATAAATAAAATTAAAACAAAACTAAACATCATTTTCATTTCATTTCCAATTCAGTGTGCCAACAAAGCACAGAACTGCACTCCAATTCAGCTGTGAATGACTATGCAGAAATGAAATTACGTTCCAGAGGGAGAGTCAACTGCCTCAGTCTGATCTTGCACTTTCTAATGCTGTGACTGTATTGGGGTAAGAAAAGGCTTCGAATCAGCTCACTTATCCCCATTCTAAGCAGAGACATGTGTATAATCCAAACAAACCAAGAAAGGTTTCACATAATACAACCAAGCCTGACTTTAAGGATAAACAAAGAGGAATGCATTACGTATCATAGTCTTGAATGATCATCCCAACAGACCAGATTGCCATAAGGTATTCATTAAAGCCATTAGGACTAATGTAATGCAGAGAGTCAGGTTTACGAGGGTCTCCATTTGAGCCTGTGAAATCAATGCCAACCTGCAATTAAGAAGAAAGCATACACTATAAATGACAAAACAGCATAAAACAACACGAATGTAAAAATAGAAATCTTAAATCTTCACTATCCTTATAGTACTCTTTTAAATAAATACCAAATTTGGTTTTAAGTTCTCCACTAAAAGTCAAGTTTTCCTATTAACAGAAACACTTAAAAGGTGTTTTATATCGAACAATAATGATTTTCATCTATTAATTTTTCCTCACTTCCCAATTCTAGAATAAGTGTTTCGATGAACCAGTCAATCGAGCTTAGAGGCGCGTCTCTGGGTGCCCCAGGTATCATACACAAGATTTTACAAAAAAATGCTAATCTACATCTGCTCCATGCCTGTAAGTTCTCATCTAATCATAGTTTCAAACTTCAGACATCGTAGAAACCCATGACAGTGTGTACTGTCCTTTTCAAAGAGGACTGTATAAGCATTTATTATTCCACAGAGTAAATGGAATTTTAGATAGCCCAACTAACAGAATACAGTTTATCAGTTAAATCAGGGCAGCCGTTTACTTGGGACAATTCTTAAGAAATACTAATGAAGAAAATAAATTTGGCATTCACTTTGTTTATTTGGGACACTGTCACTTAGTTGGGACAGAAGATTCTGCCCAATGGTTTCTAACTAGCATCATGTACTTGTGCAGCTGTTAGACTCTACACTCTGCTTAAAGTGAATGTTTTCTAACTAGCATTAATCGCCTACACTTGTCTGGCCGTTTTAGACTCTACTGCGTGTTCAGACCGAACAGTTTTTAAGTAGCATCAGTGGCATGTGTTTGCATTCAAAAAGCAGTGATTTTTGTCACAAATATTTGGTGAGAAATGAGCAGAAAGACAACACAGAACTGCTTTGCTTATTGGGGTTTCAGTCATTCAGGCTTGGAGATGCCAGAAATGGCTGTTAGACATTGAGGAGCGAACAGCTTTTAAAATAGTGTCAGTAGTGTGTGCTTGTGTTATGTTATCCATTTGGACTGACAGACACAGATTCAAAAAGCAGTAATTTTTGATAATTTTGTTTTTTTTTAATTTTGACTTCATGCAGGAAGGCAATGGAAGTAGTCTATTATGACTACTTTCTATGATGACTGCACTGATATTGTTCATCGAAAGAACGCAGCAGCGATGAATTATTCCATTGATAACTATTAGGAACTAGTACAATTTTATAATACTGTAGTATTTGTAGTGTTCTAATTTGTTTTATTTCATTTAAAGGCATAATTTGCTACTGGTAGTTTTATCTTTTTTATGCCTTTTACCATGAAACTTTAGCTAATTGGGGCAGCTGCTTATTGGGCCAAAATGTACTGGTTGCAATGAGTCCCTATTAACCGGAATCAACTGTATATTCAAAATTACATCTTGCAAGAAAAGCTGCAAGTGTATAAAACAATGTTGAAATCTGTTCATTTTTAAAGCTTGACATAGCAAGGGTGGTAAATTACAAGGGTAACTCAGCAAAAACAGCAACATGTATATAGCATCTTGAGAATCTTCACAAAATAAACATCATAAACAAAATGTCACTGATCATATGAAGATGAAACGGGAGTGGGAAATTAAAACGACATGCACAAAATGCTGGAGGAACCCAGAAGGCCGGGCAGTATCTAGGAACATTACAGTCGATGTTTTGAGCCAAAACTCTTCAGCAGGCTAGAAAAGTCGACTGTACTCTTCTCCTAAATGTTGCCTGGCCTGCTGAGTTCCTCCAGCACTTTGTGTGTGTTGCACGGATTTCCATCGTCAGCAGTTTTTCTCGCTTGTGGTGGGAAATTAAAGTTTGATTAAAATGGTAGGCTTTGAGGAGCATCTTAAAAAAAGAGGAAGGTAGTTAAATGCAAAATGGGAATTTTAAATCTTATGGGTTTGTAGCTTTTAATATCTATAAAGTTCAAAAATTTTGATCAGATTTTCACACTTAAATAATTTACTCACAATGAAGTTCATCTGACAGCCACCCATGATGTAATCCAAGAAAGAATATTCTTTCACAATCTGTAAAGTCAATGTTTAAAGTTTTAAATTTAGCATTTGTCATAATTCCTTTAATTCATTGATTTATAACTCAAGGCACCGGTTTCTTATCTCATTATTATTGTTCAAAGCATTTAGTTGTTTCAACGTAATTGGCTGCATCATAGATTTTCGAATTGTAATGGATTAAGCATCTCTTTTGACAAATTGGATATTGTAGATGTACCAGGAACTACAGAACAGAGGGATACAGCCCTGAAACGGCTCACTTCCATCAACCACCCATTTACTACATTAATGTCTTTATTATTCCTGCTGTCTCATCAAATACCTCCACCCCTCTATTTCTACCATTCATCTGCAACTTATAATATCAATTAACCCACACACCTTTAGATGTGTGAGAAAATCCACATTGCCATAGGGAAAACCTGCAAGTTCAACACAGACAGAACCCAACATAAGGATTAAATATGGATCTTTGGCATTGCTAGGCAGGTTTACTGGCTGAACCACTGTGCACTGTGATGGAGCCTTGCACATCCTCAAGAGATCTCAAAGTCCAGTTGACTTTTCTTTTTATCTGTAACTATGGTAAATCATAGAATTTGTTCCATTGAACAAAATACAACACAAACAGAATCAAGGTCATTAAACAAGGGACTCTAATGGCCATTATGATAAGCCATGACATAATCGATCAATTTAATTTACTGCAGGCAAAAGAATAATATTTCTCAAATGTGAACTGTTCCTTCTATTTATAAAGTTAAATAGAACTTATGATGAAATATACTTGTGTAGGTTGAATACCCCTTAACCGAGGTTTCAAAATCTGCATAATTTAAATTAATCATTCAATATAAACTACAACCAATAATGAAGTTACAACTGAAATTCCTCTTTTGAATGAATGCTTGCAGACAGAAATATTTTTATTGTGTTGAAAATAAAAAATATTAAATTCCACTAAATCTATACACAATTAGGTTATAGCTTGGCACATGATTAGATTGATTGAATGGGTGGGAAATACCATTGAAGATGGGCGCACTCACCATAGTAGAGGCACGACAAACTGTTGAACGAATTTATAGTAATGTCTGTGTTCTAAGAAAGGGCAAGACCTACCTGGCACAATTTAAAGCTCACTATTCCTGAATTCTTGTAATTTCTCTTTTTCTGTTTCTTCTTTGGATTAATACACTCAAATTCGACCTGGAAAGAAAACTCAATGAGAAATGTATTCAACATTTTTACTAGGCTGATTCATAGTTTTCAAAAACACAGAAACATATTCAACCAAAAAAAAAGGAAAAGGATTAGCGTCAAGTAATCCTACAGCATTATCCTTGCAGATTATTTGGAATTTCACCACGTTAGCCAGGAATACTTAAAACCTTTTCTGGAAGAGCAGTACCAGCTCACATGGAAATTGTCCCTGCCTAAAGCAGATCAGAGAGAAGTTTATTCACAGTTGTGCTGTGTGGTGAAGCTTTGGCATGTTACAGAATGCATTTTTCATAATGATTTTGGATATTGAGCAACCATCTCAACAAATATGGGGAAATAACAAAATATTGAAAAACTTATCAGGAAAGTTTATATTTTGATTAAATAAACTGCAAACATTCAGCTAGACCAAGACTAGATTGATTTGACTAAATGCTTTCCTTCTAATGGAACAACTGTGTACAGCTGATTTCAACATTCCTGATTGATTTCAACAATCCTGAAATGAGGTGAAGACCTCTGCCAGTCAGAGTTGGCCATGGATATTGCGTCCCAGCTGCCTAGATGAGCAGGCCTCATCGGTACAATATGGAAAGCAAGTTGTTGCACATGTAGCAAGCTCCCCCTCACCACGCATCTGTTGAATCCAAAAGAACGGCAGAGACTGATTGATTGGTACCAGCAGCAGTGCAGGGGTTGCCAGTCAGCATCGATCTCAATATAGGACTGCCTTGGGGGCTCCAACTCCAGATTTTTTTCCCCTCAGGTTTTGCTCCTGAAGCCTTCTACAAAAGTGGGTATGGACACAAAGCAGTGGAGATTTGCGATCAAAGTTTTCCTTCTAGATGAACCATCAACCATGGCTGACAAGCCACATCCGCCTGAAGCAACTGGTTTTAAGGCGCCAATAACTCACCTTTGCCCTTTCTTCTGTCAGTAGAAAAGATCCTGCCAGGCTTAGTAGCTAAACCACACGTGAAGTCCAGGAACTGGTCTTTGTGACAGAGGCTATTTGAAGCACATGCCCTTAGGGTCATTTAATAGGTAGTAGGAGTTATCCTCATTACCACAGCAACCTTAAGGATCCCAACCCTTCTAAAACCCTACTTATTCATTTTAAAATAACTTTTTGTGACAAGTGTTGGATCCAACTGTCAATTCTTACTTTAGAATGTTTAAGTGTTATATTCTTTGCAGACGCACATAAAGCGAAAACACCATTCTATCAGGAGTATCCGTGGAATGTGTGGGTTGTCCCTAGTGCTCTGGTTTCCTCCTGCAGTCTAAAGATGTACTGGGTAGGTTAATTTCTCATTGTAAATTGTACTGTAATTAGATTGGGGTTATGAAATTCCCGGGGGGAGGATGCTCGAAGGACCAGAAGGGCCTAGTCCATGATGCTTTGCCAAATAAAGCAGCAAATAAACAAATCAGCTTATTGAAAGTTCTCTGTAACAGAACCCAGGGACTTCATGGCAAACTGTCACTCACCACATAAGGCCAGGGTTATCTTGTTTAAACATGTTATGCAGAAATTTGATGCAAAGACATTAAAAATACCTGAAAGATATAATCTGGAATCAAGGAAAGAAAATCAGCAGGTACATAGTTTTATTATAGGAGGTTCCAGTATTGGCATCATGATGCCTTTTTGGAGAATTTCTTGTAAAGATAAACCAGATTAATGAACTCAGTCAAGCCTGTTGAACATGCAAAGTCTAAAGTTCAAATGTGTGTGTTGAATGCTGTATTATCACAAGTGCTTTTAGGAAATGTAGAGAATTTCATTCACTACAAGCAACACATATAGCTGCAGTTAGCAAAATCCAAGCCTTCAAAATGGAATCTGCAACACAAGGGTGTGAATTCAGTCAGATGCCAGCCTTGTCAACTAAGAACAACTGAGCGTTTGAGTTGTCAAAAGATCTCATTTTGACAGCTTTCAGAGAGAAAACTAAGACAAGCTAATATACTGACAACTTAAAACAGCAGGAGAAAGGAAGGCTTTTTACTTTGGCAGTTCATTCAAACAAAAGGGAACTGAGAAAGTACAATTTCTTGAACAAAAGCAGTTATTTGATCAACTTTTGAGTAGTGTTATTGATCATAATCACTGCACCAATATGCAGTATTAACACCGACGGGTAGGGAGTCAGTGGTTGATGGAAAGCACTGACAAAAGTATTCGGCTGAGGGTTCATTGGTATCATGATGCAGCACAATGAAAGGCAAGTACAAAACCCAGGATAGCAGCAAACTATGAAACAGGCAATTTTAGGAGGGAGAACAGACCTAGATGACTCACACTGATTCAAAAGAACATATTCACATCAACACGTTGTTAAAAAGGGATGACAACATGTTGAAACACCACTTCACTGGCATCACAAGGTGCAACTTGCACATTAACAGATCAAAACTAAAGAGTCTACTGCAAACCCAGTAAACTCCTTTTCTGGCTAAAAAGAGTGAAGCTGAGAAAGAACTGCACGGGCAAGAAAAAAATATGGTATACTTTCAATTAATGATGAAGTTGTGTACGAGGCAGACGAAACACTGTTTGTACAGAAACGACTAAGTTGTGCTGATTTAAGGTGTAAACTCACTTTGGAAGACTTGTACGTGGGATTTACAGGATTGAAGGTATTCACAGAATTAGAATGCTCCGAGACTGTGGTGAAACAAGCCACCAAACTGCTTTGCAGCCAGAATCATGGCTACTATTCCTTTCCAGACAGCACATGTGAACGTTTATAAAAACCTTCGTACAGACAGTCACAGAAACAGGCCGCTCAACCCAACATTGCCCGTGCAACCAAAAGATATCAAGCCATACAACACTGGCTTTTAGTGTTTAGTTTGTAGTTTCTTTGCCTAAACAATTCTCCTCTTCATGTAGTTCCTGAAATGTTCTGAACATACCCACACCCATCACCCACTCAATCAGTGCATTCCAACCACCTTTTAGGTAAGAAATTTCTTCGTCAGGTCCCCTCTAAACTGCTTACCCCTTACCCTTATGCCCTCTAAGACCGGAATAGTGAAATGTTTCTTATTATCTACCCTATCTGCAGCCTCAACTTTCAATATCTTCTTTGATTCCAAGAACAATAGACCAAGCCTGTACAAACAAGCTGGATGAACTCAGCAGGTCAGGCAGCATCCGTTGAAAGGAGCAGTCAATGTTTCAGGCCAAGACCCTTCATCAGGACTAAAGGAGGGGGGCAGGGGCCCTATAAAGAAGGTGGGGGGAGGGTGGAATGTGCCAGGTGAAAATCCAATCAGAGGAAAGATCAAGGGGTGGGGGAGGAGAGGCCGGAGAGGTGAAGAAGGAATGAAAGGGGAAAGCACTATGGGTAGTAGAAGAAGGCAGAATCATGAGAGAGGTGATAGGCAGCTAGAAGAGGAGGCAGAGTGAAAATGGGATGAGGGAAGGGAGAGGGAGGGAATTACCAGAAGTTGGAGAATTCAATATTCATGCCAAGGGGCTGGAGACTACCCAGACAGTATATGAGGTGCTGCTCCTCCAACCGGAGTTTGGCCTCATCATGGCAGTAGAGGAGTCCATGTATGGACATATCCCAATGGGAATGTGAAGCAGAGTTGAAGTGAGTGGCAATCCGGAGATCCGACCCGAAACATTGACTGCTCCTTTCAATGGATGCTGCCTGACCTGCTGAGTTCATCCAGCTTGTTTGTACGTGTTTATTTGACCACAGCATCTGCAGTGTACTTCGTGTTTAATAGACCAGGCTCATCTTGTCTCTCCTCATAACTGAATTGCTCATTCCAAGCTATGTCCATGTGAATTGCTTCTGCACCCTCTCCAATGTAATCATTTCCTTTGGATATTGTGGCAATTCAAACGGCACACAATTCTCCAGCTCTGTTCAAAGTGAATTTATGAATCAATACCAATTTCTCCCCATCTTGTGTTTTCTGCCCTGGCTAAAGACAGCAAGTATCCTATACACTTTCTTTGTTTTCTACCTGTGCTGCCATCTTGGACTGTAAAACAAATCCTGCCATTCTTCAATATTCCCTTTGGTGCCACTATTCATCATGTGTGTTTATATTGAGACCCTATCAGACAACATTACATACCCGGTTGGTTTGTCAAACAATGCAAACTTAATTCTCATTGCAACAAATGTTAAAATCCCAGAGCACAAACAGCTCAGTTACCCAAAAAAAATGGCATGCATGTCAGATGTAATTTAATCAAATATGTCAGTTAATCTGCTATCAGCCCAGTTAGCCTGGGCACGCCCTCCGACTGCTGATTACTGGAACATGCTGGTCAGTCAAGAGGCCAGTAACCAAGCTTTTACTGTAAATAGTATATTGTCTTGTAAATAAACTTGCAGCCTCTTTGCATATATATTTGCTATGTCTCAAATATTATTATTTGAAATGCAAACCTTAAATTCTGTTTTAATGAAAGTTCCTCCCCCTGCTGTTTAGACATTTAAACCTCACATTACCAACTGTTTATTGTCATTCATTTCATTCTCTCACCTCAGGCTGTCCTAACGATCATGAAGATTACTGAGTTTACTGGAGCATGGGTTACTTCCAAGAATCATCCACTCCAATATATAAATATTGAAAACGAATAATAACTCTATTCAAGTTTCAACTTGGGGAACGTTTCTTTCAATGCTGTCTAAATTAAGGCTGCACTACGGCATATTTCATACCTTCAATTTTTGAAATTCCATGATAATTTTTCCCATTCTTAATCCATACCTTAGGAGGGTGTGTTCTTCGAAAACAAATAACTACCCTTTCTTCTTCTTACGTCCACCATCCACAACTGACTTCATTAGGCCCAAGCTCCTATATCACTTACTCATCATCAACATAATCGGCATACCTCTACCATCAACTGAAAAACAATTAGCCATTCCAGAAAGTTATTTGAAAATTTACTTTAGATCAGATTTTCTCCCCACACAGAAACACACACTAAAGTAGATAAACTGAACAGAAAACTAGTGCTTTTATAAATTCAGGAATTGAGAAGCTGACTCACATTATTCCACACAGCTCCACCCCACTGATATTAACACATGGAACAAAGCCCAGTTATTATCACAAGATCTGTATTGAAGTGTCTCCATACTTGTACCCCTACCTGCTATCATCATTCCTATGACATTTGCCCATTTACCATCGTGAAGCAACATGTCTAATCGTCATGTCTAATCCTCTGATTATTTTCTGAAAGCACTGTCTGAATTCCCCTCTCCAATTGGTTTTTCCACCCTAATTTACCATATGGCAAATGAGAATCAATCTTCACCCAAAACTGAAATCATAAAGCAACCAAAGAAACAAAGTGCAAATTACCCTGAGATAATTTAAGAAGAAAAGAAAGAAGTACTGTATTCTAAAGCAAAACATAATAGACATTTGGCCCTTCATTTTAGGTAAAAACAGACCAAAATATCTGAATCATTCTGTGTTAATAAACAAGAATAGAAGAGTAAAAACTTACTGGTGAACTATGTGATGCAAACTGCAGTGTCTCCATGTTGGTCTCAAATGTACCTATTAGATCATGTGACCCATCATTGTCATAATCGTAGCAAGTTACCTGAAAAGAAATCATTAATGAAGTGTGTAAGTGGCAATTTAACATGGATCTTGTGTTTATATAGCTCCTTGCTCCCTATCATCTTGGATTCTGGTTATAGAAATAAAATTTGGAAACAAGTTGCAAGTTCCACAGCATTTCCAGAGAGAAATAGGATGTCTTTGATGTGAAACCATCAGAAACTTCCTAATGATAGGTCACAGACTTGGAAAATTTAACTGCACCTCTTTTCACCTAAAGCTAGCTGATTTGTTGATACTTACGTGCTTTCAGCTTTTATTTCAGCTGCCTAGCATCCACAGAATTTTGCTTTAATGACACTTTAAAAGCACAGTACCACTGAATTTAGTCAAAATTTTAAGTCGGGCAAGAAATATTGTGTAATACGTGCACTTTCTAAACCAATATTAGGAACTGAAAAGAATGCTCAGATACCACCACAGACATCATGTTCCTATGGCTAATTTTTTAAACCACTACACTGAGGCAAATAAAATTTAATAAATAAATTTTATATGTCTTTGTACACACACGAGAATATAACTCATACACCCATGATTAATTAAAGCAGCATTAGATAAGAACATTGCTAAAAGGTTTCAGTACACAAGATTTAATCTTGATTGCCCACAGATATTTATGTGCTTTGATTGCTCACTTTTAAATAGCAAAAATAAAGTTTGCATTTGTTGGACTATTAAGTCAATTCCTAACAGGAAGATAAACAAAGAGCCTATGAAAGAAAGTAGAAAAAACTCAAAGCGTTAAACCTACATTAGCATGTATTTGCTCAGTACAGTCAAGTATTGGCTACTAATTCTATTCCAAGGTTTCAGTCAATGAAATATACCTTTTTTTTTTATCTGGCCTAATTGGGTTGACTCTGCAGTGCCACCTAAAATCATCCAGCATGCCATTCAGTTCAAGGTCAATAATGCTAGCCTTGTCAGCAAAGCATGGATCATCAAAAATAAATTTTTAAAAGTAAGATACAAAGTACCTACTTTACGCTGTTGAGTAATCAGTATAATTTTTAAAAGTCTTTCAAAAGCATGCTTGCATTGGTAGATACAAGTGAAAATTACCTTGATTGGCTTCATTAAGTCACTGTTACAAAGTGACTGCAAGGGAATTTTATATGGTTTCCAAGCGGGATTTAAATTTCGTTTTATAACCTGAAAATGACAAAAAGAATAAATAATCATAGAAATACCACAAAAAAAATTTGATGGTTTGCATAGTCATACAAAAGTACAGCACAGAAACAAGTCCTTTGGCCCATCTAGTATTTACCGAGCCATTTAAAATGCCTACTCCCATTGATGTGTTCTGGGACCATAGCCCTCGATACCCATACCATCCATGTACCTATCCAAACTGAAATCAAGCTCACATGCATCACTTGCACTGGCAGCTCATTCTACATTCTCACAACCCTCTGAGTGAAGAGGTTTCTCCTCATGTTCCCCTTAAACTTTTCACCTTTCACCCTTAACACCTATGACCACTAGTTGTAGTCCCACCCAACCTCAGTATCTTTTCTGTGTAACAAAATTAATATTTGATTGTCCAAACATCGAGAGAGATGTTGTTTTAAAACTTTGAGATTATGCCATTGAGCATATCTTCCTACTGTTTGCTCAGTAGACAGAGAAAACAGTATTTATGCTTCACTGGAACAACTCAATAAATGTCATAGTATTACTTTACTCTGAAGTCCCATTTTACAAATGGCCGCTTCAAATAATAACATCTTCCCATTCATAAACTCTCTATTTTCTAGGTAGCCAAAAATTCCCTATGATGCTTTGTTGACCAATCTGCTTTTCTTCATAAATGGCATTTTCCAAAGCTTTACTGTCCTTATCTCTTTCAAACACACATCTATCTTCAGTTATAGCCCTTGCTATCCCAGATTAAAATGTTCATCCACCTAAACTCCACATGACTGTCCCATCCTATCTATGCAACCAGTTCCACCTTAACATTCTTTAGAAGAATTGTATCGTCTAGCTCAGGGATATTATTTCTTCACACACCATCCATTCCTCTAAACCATATTAGATTTGATTTGCTTGTATCCTATTCCTCCTAGTTCAAAGCCTTCAATAACATTTACCTTTTGAAGATTTTTAAACATTTTAAGCATTTAAAAATCAACCAAATACTCCGCTTGTCATAATCCTTAGCATAATATCTACCTTAGTCTGATAATACTTCTAAGAAGCTCTATCAGAAGACATCTCTAAATGGAGATGCAACGGTTGGTGCCAATATTTCTGTGGATTATACTATCACAAGTATTCAAATTAGTTAATGCTGATAATGCAAAGGAAAAAAATCTCATTTCTAAAGGTTAGAATAAGAACTGAAAAGCTTAAATGTTACTGCATGTTTCTTAAGCATATCCATTTTGCTTACACAGGAATATCATTAATGTGAAAAGGAGAATTTTATGTGGAAGAATTGCATTTTCCAGGGAAGTAAAGACTAAATTAGGAATTTATCATTTTCCAGTGCAATTAAACACATGAAGACTACTTTGGGAAAGTAGATATTTTACACTGCTTTAGAATCTTCATTCATTCTCCTTCCATAATCTGAATACAGCCCTTGGGTTAGAAAACCTTCCGAGAATATTCAGCTATTTGTAAATGGTCTGGATTGATGGAAAAAGAGTTGGTCAGTCTCTGCCCTGTCACTGACGTGGAGGGCACAAGAGATTCAGAGAGAATGGAAAATAGGCCATCTTACAGTAGTAAGCTATCTACTAAAAAGTAGATATCACCAACCAATTCATTTTTTGTGGCTTAGTAATCCAAGCTCTTCTAAAGAGAATGAAAAACACCAAAACATCATTTTAAAAATCTATTGCAAAAGTAGACTACGATACCTACTAATATTGTGTTTATCTTTCACTGAAACTGTACTAGCCTGATTTATTTCAAACAGAATCAACTGTACATTGATATGAACCTTAACCTTGAATGGTAATAAGATCAGTAAAAAAGATTGATTAAACACAATAAACTATAATCATTCGTATATAATGAGAACATTCCATGAAGAGTGATCATATACTGTATATTGATATGGAATGTCTTCTGTTGCAAAGTCCTTCAGAAAATACGCCTCACCTCTGTCCTATGCACCATTTGCCATTTTCCATCAGATGTCTGTTTACAGAATTCGAGGTAAGGATCTGATTTTCCCCAAAAGTCCTGGAATCCCAAATAAAACCAAGCACTGCATATTATTTCTGAATATAAAACTTCACACTGTAAATTATATCTTCCAGAAGAACTTACTAGCAATGTGTTTTTATAAAAAGTTGTGCATTACCTTTTTATCTAGTTTACGAGCTTGAACTTCAAAGTTAACCACGCGGTTATCTTTTACTTCTTCTGCAAAAATCTAGAGTAAGCAAAGCCAATGAAATTTACTAGAAAGGTACATTAGCTTTCAATCTACCTACTTTAGATTAATCCATTCATAAATCTTTTGGCTCCAGGATGAATGCACTTTGAGTTAATTCCGAAAATCTATTCCCAGACAATTCATTGATTATTTGATTAAATGGAAGACAAATTCCTGCATGGCCTTCCAACTACTCTCCTCTCAGCTCTTCCTCACAAAGTAGAGAGGTCAGGAATTCAACTGATAGAAGAGCATGCAAGTGTTTGGCTGCATAATGCCCTGCTAACATAAATGCACTGTTGCATCCACATTACTGTAAATTGCTTCACTTTATCCTTGCTACAGAAGACACCAAGAACCAGTCCTGGCGTGAAACAACAGAAGAGGTTTAGCATGTGAGACCACATTTGGAGTATTGTGTGCAGTTTTGGGCTCCTTATTTTAGAAAGGATATACCAACATTGGAGAGAGTTCAGAGAAGATTCACGAGAATGATTCCAGGAATGAAAGGATTACCATATGAGGAATGTCTGGCAGCTCTTGGGCTGTATTCCCTGGAGTTCAGGAGAATGAGGGGGGATCTCATAGAAACATTCTGAATGTTAAAAGGCCTGCACAGATTAGAGTTACCAAAGTTATTTCCCATGATAGGCGAGTCTAGAACAAGAGGGCATGACTTCAGGTTTGAAAGACATCCATTTAGAACATGATGCGATGTGGAGAAATTACTTTAGTCACAGGGTGGTAAATCTGTGGAATTTATTGCCACAAGTGGCTGTGGAGGCCAAATCATTGGGCAGAGATAGATAAGTTCTTGATTATCGAGGGCATCTAAGGGTATGGGGAGAAGGCAGGGGAATAGAGATGACTGGAAGAATTGGATCAGCCCATAATTGAATGGCAGTGCAGACTCAAGGGCCAAATGGCCTACTTCTACTCCTATTTCTTATGGTCTTAGAGGTAGAGAATTATACCCCCAGGGATAGGGGGCAGAGGTGGTTGATGAAGCTGAAGTAAATTCAACAGACATTGCACAGAAGGAGTAGGAAATACAGGTAAAGCAGATGGGCAGATGGCAGGCAGCAGTGCACTCCTCTGGCTGATTCAATGGTCACTTCCAATGAATAGATTCAAGGTTCTCAACAACACTCCAAGTACTCCTCCCCTATTGTTAACAGTCATGGACTAGGGAGTTCATTGAAGCATTTGAGGATTTTATTATTAATTAAAAACAGAGGCACTGAGAACATCCTTGAATCTTTATGTATCCTCAAATCTTTTATTACGGCCTTGGAATAGATGATGGTGAATTTCATTACTGATACCTGCCTTAATTTTGAGATGGCTCGCAAGATATGGAAAGTATTCCACATTTTAACGCCTTAAGCACATAACCCATTTTCTCTCAAAAGCTTCTGTGAGCAAGTATACAATCACTTGAGAGCTCAGCTTGCAAAAGCACCCACCCACACAAGCCTTGTTTGCATATTATAACTTCAGTCATAAAATTCATTTTATCTGCCAACATTTCAATGAAATAGATTGGATAATATTGAGTTTGACAACAGTCTGTGTGGAGAGTGTGTCTGCTGTAAATGTATTAGTTAAGATTACAGCTTGATGTAAGATGGGGGTGAATTTCTTCGAGCAGCCAAAATTCAGGATGCTCTACAGAGCCTTGTGTTGAGGACGCCGATGGCTTTTGTAAAGTAAAAACAAATGCTAAGTATAGAGATCACTGCTGAACCCTGATGGTAATATAATCAACGACTCTGGTCCTCATAAAGAGCATTCCACTCTACTTCATAGCTAAACAACTTCCTTAAAATATCGTTAATGCAACATTTTTAAAGTTTTGGCCCTTCTCACTTAAATTTTCTTCTTTATATGCTAGGTGAATGCACGATTAACATTACTAATAAAAAATAATTTCTTACACAACTAACCTTTTACCAATTGGCAAAGGGACCCAAATGTCCTGAAATAACATGATAACCAACCCTGAATTTTTCCAAGGAACCAGCATTAAGGCCGGTTTGAATGAAGAATACCAGCAGTAAAACAGAGCATCATTAATTTTGGAGTTGATCACCAATCTCTAGCAAGACTTGAGTCTGTACCGTGATTGTTCCTTTTCCTGCCGTTTTCCCATTCTGCAGCATTAGAGGTCTGGTCAATTTCTTGCTGGAGACAATCTGTGAAGGAAGTCAAGTTTGTATTAACATTGTCAAAAATATAAGATCCAAGCAAATAAGCTAAATTAAAAGGTGATCCAATTTTCCTCAAAAGTGGATTTTCCTCAAGCAGATGTATTTACATGAAACTTTGCCAAGGCAGGAGCTCAAAATGTTCGTATAGATTAACTTCAACACATTGTCTTTGAAATTCAGTTGCAGTATCACAGGCAGAGTCGTACAATGCACCAATGTTGAATATTTAACGTCACCAACTGAAAATGAGTTTCTTGATATAGAAATTGACTTTGAAGATAACATAAGCAAATCAGTATTTCTAGAAGTACAAGGATTCTGACTACCACATAATCCATTAGGGTTCCTCCAAAATCTTCACATATTCTGCACCAACCATCCAATGTCATGTTACTGACCCATTTTCTTACTAGTTTCTTTGAGGTTCTAACTTGAAATCATTAAAAGACCAGAATAATAATAAAATTTTAGAGCCACACGAATACCACTTCTAAGATATACCACCCTCTTTCAGCAGAGAAGGGATTTATAATTAAAAAGTAGCATATCTTAAAACTTCATTATGGAAGTCTTAAAGTGTATTGATAAAAATTCTTGCATTATTACTTATATAATAAAAGTCCTTCATTGATTGGTCCTAAATACAAATTCAATTGCTTACTTGAATACATTATTTTAAAATGCTTTAAATGCTGCAAACCTGAAATTAAAATAAAATGCTGGAAACACTCAGCGGCTCAGGTAGCATCTGAGAAATGAGAAACTGAGCTTAAACTTCAGATCCAAGCCTCATCTGAACCTAATCCACTAGGCTATTGAGTAGTATAAAGAATAGATAAAATAATGGCATTTACCTGACCCAAGGTGCATTCAAATTCTCCCAGAAAGTCATCATCACCCAGATCAAAAGTTTCATTATCAATATCATAGACTCCAAATTTCAACTTCTGGACTTGTTCAAAATAATAATCAATCAGAAATTTCTTAGAAAATTTTGGATCGAGGCAATTCTTAACCATTTCTGTACGACCAATCTAGGAAAGACAAAGATCAATGAACCATTCAATTACTTACACATCAGAATACACGGTCTGAAATCCAGCAGGGAAGAGAGGGAAAAAATAAGCAAGTTTCACACAAGTTGCAACTTCAGTAAAAGACCTAAGCAACAATCACAAATCAAATTAATTCAAGGGCAAGATATTATCATGACCTTTTGGCAACGACAGCTGCACATCCGTACTCACGTCATTCTACAGGTGTGCTGAGAGAGCGTTCTAACAAACTGCATCACTGCTTGATACAAAAAAAAGGACTACAGCAGATAGGAAGACTCTACAATGAGTAGTCAAAATTGCCCATTGCGGGACCACCAGAATCAATAACAGTTACCAAGCTATAAGACTGATCAACACTTCCACCCACTAACTCCACCACTACTTTATTATTTCCCATCTGTCACCTTATGGACACAGTCAATCTATGCATATAAGCTATCTTACGTATTTATATTTCTTACATATTGTTAGTATTATTATTGTGTTCTTTATCTTTTGTGCTGCATCGGATCCAGAGTAACATTTACTTCATTCCCCTTATACTTGTGGACTGAAGATGACATTAAGCAGTCTGAAATCTTGAATCAGTAAACACCCAAGAGCATAGCTTTTGTATAAATACTGGTGAAAAGTGGGAAGTAAAACTACTGAAATTCAAGATGTAGCATTAGTGAATTAGAGAAGGTTCAGGTGCATGAAGATTCGTACAGCCAGATTTGGGAACAGCTTCTTTCCAACTGTGATAAGACTGCTGAACAGATCCTGACCTGGATCTGGGCCATACCTTCCAAATATCCGGACCTGACTTGCACTACCTTACTTTCCTTTTTCTATTTTCTCATTATGATTTATAATTAAAATTTTTATTATATTTAATTTGATTTGTACTTCAGGGACCGCAAAGCGCAGAATCAACTATCGCTGTGATGTTTGTACGCTCTAGTATCAATTGTTCGGTGACAATAGTGTCCAATGTGCATTTTAATACATTTTCATTTCTAACACAAATTAAATAATCAATTTTCAAATACAGCTACAAACACAAACTTGCTTCCATCAATGCACTCCATTGTAAAATGTACTCTATTTTTAGCCTATTAACAGCAGGCTAAAAAAATAAGCCTATTATCACTTTTACATAGTTAGCAATCTATATAAAGGTAAATGCTAATAGTTTTCTTTGGAATATGCATCCATTGTAAAAAACGTACAAAGATACTCCTTACCTCAACCCACTGATTTCCACCAGTATTTAACAGGAGTGCACAGAGTGGATCAGACTTAGAGAAAACATCTTTATCAAGTAGATTTTCACAGGAAATGCTTAGCTCCACCTTACTCACACAATCTGCCATCTGCAAACCTGCAACACATTATAATAACTTGTATATTATAAATACATATTTGAAGCTTTATTTAAAATTTATTAAAATATATAGCTGCATAATATACATGCTTGGGAATGAAATTTGCCATTACTAAGTCTTTGTGAACTTCAGTACTCTTTTTAAGCACACGATTAAAATATGGAGCACATTTTGTAATAGTAATGTTAATTTCCATCAGAAATAATCAGTATCCTTTCTCTTTCAGATTGAACATCCTCTTTGTTTCACTGAATGAGTTGATTATGAACTGGGAATCAAACACCCGTTTGTCCCAAAAATCAATTCCACTCCAGCTGGGAGCTCATTGAAGGGGAGGTGCAACTTGATAATGAAAGTTGATAAAAGTGTCAGAACAACGACAACCATGTTTCACTTGTATCTTCATTAAAACAGGCTGTCTTTTGAACCAATTGTTTAGATCAGGATCAGAATCAAGTTTCATATTACCGGCAGATGTTGTGAATTGTTTTAACTTTACAGCAACAGTACAATGACATAGATGATAAATATGGAGAGAAAAATTGAATTATGGTAAATATACATCTATTAAATAGTTACGTTAAAATAAATAGTGCAAAAATTTTTTTTTAATGTACTGAGGTAGCGTTCATAGGTTCTATGTCCATTAAGAAATCAGATGGCAGAGGAGAAGAACTGTTCCTGAATCACTGAGTGTGTGCCTTCAAGCTTCTGTACCTCTTCCCTGATGGTAACAGTGAGAAGAGGGCATGCCCTGGGTGCTGGTAGTCCTTAATGATAGATGCTGTCTTCCCAAGGCACCACTTCTTTGAGCCGTCTTGGAGGCTAGTACCCACGATGGAGCTGACTAACATTACAAGTTTCTGCAACTTACTCTGATCTGGTGCAGTAGCCCTCCCCCCACACCAGACAGTGATGCAGCCAGTCAGAACACTGTCCACAGTAATTTTGTAGAAGGTTGCGAGTGCTTGCAGACCATCATGCAGCAAACACAAAAAGATGAATTTTCACCAACAGCCAAATATGAGAACAGTGCTCTGCAAAACTGCTGATTGAGAGTACAAGACTTTAGTAATGTCAAATAAATGAATCCTGCACTAATTGGAACCTGTTCCTCTCAGTCCTTTTGGAACTGCCATGGTACATATCATGTCCAGTATGCCTTTCAGACGATCAAATTCATACTTTGCTTCAAAAAGCAGCTCTTCAGTATCTATGAGGTGGTGAATGTAGACGACCCTGACAATTGCTTTCCCTGTCATAGAGAGAAAAGGTCTCCCCTGTTGGATATCTTCTTTCTTGAGGATGGTCCTAATTCTGAGAGCCTGAAATATTCAGCCCGATTATGTACGATGGTGCTGTGGAACTCCGGCTGATAAGCCACTTCCTACGTCTGATGATATAGCTGATAAAATTCACATTCACCTTTTGTGCTCCTGCACAACTTTTGACCATCTGAGGTTTAAAAAAAAGTTTGAACATCAAGTCCCTCTACCAGTGACATCACACCTCCTGAGACATCAACTGCACACAGCAAACTCATTTAACAAAGACCACTGACTCCCAAGTGTCCCTGTCCAACAACACCATTCAAGTTCATCGTCATCTGACTGTACATATACACAACCAAACAAAACACTGCTCTTCCGGACCACAGTTCACCCACACAAAGTACATCACACACAGCACATAAACCAAAACATTACACTACAAGTTAATTTATAAAATATAATTTAAAATGCATGTAGAAAAGCACAGCGCAGGTAGACAGTACAGTAAATAGCTCGCAGTCCTAGTGACAAGATCTCCATGGTGATAGGGGATTCATTAGTCTCACAATCTGAGGGAAGAAGCTGTTAGCTAATCTGATAGTCCTAGGCCTGATGCTTCTGTACCTCCTTCTTGATGGTAGTGGGTCAAAGAGACAGCAGGACAGATGGCAGGGATCCTCGACAATGCTTGGCTCCTTCATCTGCAACTTTTCAAGTAAATGTCACAAATGGGGGAAGGAAACCCCAATGATCCTCCTAGCACTGATTACTGTCGTCTGTATGATCATGCAGTCTAATGCCTTACAGCTACCATACCACACATTGATCCAGCCAGACAGGACATTTCCGATGGTCCTCCAGTTGAAAGTTGTAGAATGGAGGTAGGGAGCCTCACATGCCTCAGTCTCCTCAGAAAGCGTAGAAGCTACTGATTCCAGGTTACATATCTTGTCATGTGCACAGCAAGGAACTTTGTGCTCTTCACTCTCTCCACGACAGAGCCAATGATGTGCGATAGAACGTGTTGACCCATGCCTTCCTAAAGCCCACAATCATTTCTTTTGTCTTGTTCATATTAAGACTGAGGTTGTTCTTCTCATGCCATTTGCCAAGTTTCTCTGTATGCCAACTCATCGTTGTTGCTGATGAGGCCAACCACTGTAATATCATCAGGGAACTTGATGATGCAGTTTGAGGTGGATCCGGCAGAGCAATCATGAGTCAGCAGCGTGAACAACAGCAGGCTGAGCATACAACCCTGGGGGACCACCAGTGCTCAGCATAATGGTGCCTGAGATGATGCTGCCAACTTGGACTGACAGGGGTCTTTCCATTAAGAAGTCTAAGATCCAGTTACAGGGAGGGATGATGAATCCCAGCGAGAGCAGTTTACCCACCAGACTCTGAAGGATGGTGGAGACAAGGAGCTTTGAAGCAGAAGCATATTAACTAAGAAACTATCCACCTGCAGTTGTGGGACAGGAACACTCCGGTATCATTTGGACTGCTACGCGTTTTAGAAAATAGTTCCTCATTTCTCTGTCCATTTATAATAATTTTCGGTGTGATAGAACTCAGAGTGTCCATTTTTGGTGTCTGATGACTGGGATATGAATAATGTGATCAAACCTGGCAGTGAAATTACAGCCTCAGTGTTGGGGATATAGAACAGAATAGGAATAGGCCTTTCAGTCCACAACGTCATGCCAGGTGATGATGTCTAGTTAATGTCATTTGCCTGCACGTAGTCCACATCCCTCCATTTTCTGCATATTCATATGTCAATCTGAGAGGCTCTTAAATGCCTGAATCATAACTGCCTCCACAATGGACCCATCAATAACTTTAGAACTTGCAGAAATGGAAGTCATTCTCAATCCCAAATCCAGCACTCATACAATCATGCTGTCAAAAAAAGTCTCAGAAAGTAATAAAAATAATTAGAAGCATATGAAGTGCCTCATGAATCTAAAATGTTTCTTAAAAACTTCCATAATAACTCTTTCTATTAGCAAATTCTGGCCGATAACCAACAATTAAATATGCTTTTCGGGAGTAGGTAAGGAGGTGGGGAGACCATTGCCGCAGTGTTTGTTTTCAGTCATTTGTACATCAAACGGTGCGGAGAAAAGTGTATCATCGGACATGTGTCAGAGTCATCAACAAACAAGTCCATTGATTTGTGGAATAAAATCCTTTAAGTTTAGCTTATCTGCTGCTGAAACAAATTAGAAACAGATTTATAAAATCTCAACTGTTACTGTACAATTTTTTTTAAAATCAACTCATTCTCATTGGACTTTCTGCAAAATCCTTGCAGTTCTTAGGATCATGATACTCCCTGATAATTCAAAGATTCTGAATCCATAACAGTGGAATAATAGAAGTATAGCTTTGAATCAAAGTAATTTTGCTTTGGAAAGAAACTTGGAAGGTGATCATCCATAACAGTTGTTCCTGCTGCATGATTCAATTTGCTTTGGAGAATATGTGAGCGCCTGTACTACAGGTTGAAAGACTGTAGTCCTTCAGCCCAGGACATGACCAGAGCTGGTCCAAAGAAAATAATCATCTTGTTCTGATCAATGTATAGGCACTCTCCACGTTACACAACAGTTCCAAAAGCTGACATAACCCAACGTTTATCCAAGTCTGAAATGTTGGTGGCAGATATCACAGAAGTTGCATAGGTTCATTACCTAGAAATTAGAACTCAGTACACAGAACAGTAGAGCACAGGAACAGGCTCTTCAGCCTACATTGTTGTGATGATCTCATTAAATGCCACTTCTGCCTACATAATGTCCAGATCCCGTCATTCATTGGCCCATCTAAGAGCCTCTTGAATGCCTCCATCACATTTGCCTCCACCACCATCCCGGGCAGTGCATTCCAGGCAGCCAGCGTTCACATCAAAATCTTGCCACACACATGTCCTTTGAATTTAACCTCTCTGAAATTAAATCCATGGCTTCTGGTATTAATGTTGCAACACTAGGAAAATGATACAGGCTATCTACTCTATCTACGCCTCTCATGGTCTTCTAACAGATTTCTCAGATTCCACTGCTCCAGTGAAAACAAACCAAGTTTGTCTAACCTCTCCTTATAACATGTTAATCCAGGAAGCATCCTTGTAAACCTCTTCTATACCCTTTCCAAAACCTCCACATCCTTCCTATAATGGGGAAACCAGACTCAATACAAATCTCCAGATGCAAGCGAACTAGGTGCAGCCAGACCTCCAAGCTTTTCAGTTTTTTTCCTCAACTTGTAAAGACGAGCATGGCTGACACGAGGGGGCATAGTTCTCAATGGCTGACACGAGGGGGCATAGTTCTCAATGGCTGACACGAGGGGGCATAGTTCTCAATGGCTGACACGAGGGGGCATAGTTCTCAATGGCTGACACGAGGGGGCATAGTTCTCAATGGCTGACACGAGGGGGCATAGTTCTCAATGGCTGACACGAGGGGGCATAGTTCTCAATGGCTGACACGAGGGGGCATAGTTCTCAATGGCTGACACGAGGGGGCATAGTTTTAAGGTGCTTGAAACCTTAAAACTAGGTACCGAGGAGATGTCAGGGTTAAGTTTTTCCAAACAGAGAGTGGTGGGTGCGTGAAATGCACTGCCGGTGGCAGTGGTGGAAGTGGATACAATAGGGTCTTTTAAGAGCCTCTTCGATAGGTACATGAAGCTTAGAAAAATAAAGGACTATGCTCTAGGGAAATCCTAGGCAGTTTCTAGAGTAGGTTACATGGTTGGCACAATATTGTGGGCTGAAGGGCCTGTCATGTGCTGTATATTTCTATGTTCTATGCCTTCTTCACCACCCCATCAACCTGTGCATCCATTTTCAGGGAGCTTTGGACTTGGACCCCAAGATCCCTCTGCATATCAGTATTATCATTGGTCTTGCCATGAACAGTGTACTGTCTCTTTATATTTGATCTCCCGAAGTGCTACACTTCACATTTGGCTAGGTTAACTCCATCTGCTATTTCTTTACCCACATCTGCAACTGATCTATACCGTGCTGCCTCCTTTGCAATGTTCTACATCACCAATCTTAGCATCATCTGTATCTTTGTACTAAAATATGTATCGCAGACAGCAGACGCTCCAGTAGAGATCCCTACAGAACAACAGTCACAGACCTCCAGCCTTCATCAATCACCTTCGGTTCCTCATCAAAAAGCTCAATCAAATTAGAAAAACATGGCTTGCCATGCAAAGAGTCACGTGATGCCCTAATTAGGTCACAGTTTTCCAGATGCTCATAAATCCTATCCCTAAGAATTCTCTCCAGTAATGTCCCTATCACTGACATGAGACTCACCGGTATATACAGTAGTTTCCAGAATTATTCTTATTGCCCTTCTTGAATAATGGAACAACATTACCTATTCAGCACCTCCAAAATCTCACTAATGACTAGAAAGGGCATGAAAATTGTCAAGGCCATAACTAATCCATCTTTTGCCCCTCACAATAACCTTGGGTATAACCCATCAAACCCTGAGGATTTCTCTATCTCTGAGCTGAGTGAGCTTCCCCCAGCTCCATCTTAACCAATTTTTACAGGAGCCCAATTGGGACTGTCCTGACCTATTCATCACCTTCTGATATGGAAATTGCAAGGCACCTGACCGCAGGTCCTTACAAAGGATTATGAGGACTACTGAGAGGACAATTGGGGTCCTCTTCACCCATTATAGATATTTATCAGGAGCACTACATATGCAGGGCCCTTGGTATTGTCAGTGATCCCTCCCATCCATTCCAACATCCACCTGGCTGCAAGACTATTGAAATCCCTCCCACCACCCAAGTGCCATCATGTATGAAATGTCAGTGGTGTTATACAGTTTACTTTTTAAACTTTATTATTTGTTAATTTATTTGTGGTAATATTACTTTATGTGTTATATGTGAGAGTTGTGTGTGTTGTGTTGTGCACCTTAGTCCAGAGGAATGTGGTCTTATTTGACAATATACATGTGTATGGTTAAATGACAATAAACTTGAAATTCAACTTAATATTCTTAGTACAGCTCTTAGAATTAGTTAATTCCCATCAATTTGTACTACAGATCCAAACATACCAGACCACAGAAAGTTGGATTAGAGAGTTTCAACCTGTATAAAAGTCTTTTAGACTAGACACAGGGCATTGGTGAACATTGATGGAGCATTAACTAAATTTCAGTTTTATCCGTATTGTATTGAGCTACTGATGTAGTGTTACTGCTAAACAAATCCAGGAAAGATGCAATAGTCAAAATGATTACGTACTTGATTGAAATTACAGAAATATAAAGCTCCAAGCAATGCAGGGTGAAAAAAGGATGACCGAGGGCACAATGGCAGCTCAAATACGATCTTCAAAACTAAGACTTCATCTCCAATCACTCTTCCGCAGTTATAACAAGTTGTACATTAGAGAAAAGCTCTTTAGCCCACTAGGTTCGATATTGTCATTTAAAAAAAAAATTGGATAGGTATATGGACAGGAAAGGAACGGAGGGTTTATGGGCTGAGTGCAGGTCAGTGGGACTAGGTGAGAGTAAGCTTTCAGCATGGACTAGAAGGGCCGAGATGGCCTGTTTCCGGGCTGTAATTGTTATATGGTTATAAATCCATACCAAACCTTTTGCCCACTTATACTGACCCCAATTCCCATATTAGCTTTGCACACTTTTATAAATGCTTCTTAACCATAGTAACTGTAACCATAGAAACTGTAATTGATTCCATCATTTCCCCATCAACTCCCTTTTTAATCTCCTCCTTTTCCAAATTAAGCCTATGACCTAATTTTTGACCATCAGGAAATATTCTGACTACCTACTATACATGTCTAGCTCTGGCCTGACTTGACTTTCCAAAATGCGACACCACCTCACACTACCCTCATCCGTGAATATCAACCAACCTGGATATTCATTCTATGTGAACCAATAGAAATATATAGCATGAATCAAATCTAATTTTTAGTGTGTTGGTCGGACCATAATAATCCAGTGAACCTTCAAGTAGAAAGAAATCAAGAAATTCAATTTTAGCAGATACACAAGAGCTTTGCAATTATGTTACCCAGGATGCAACCAAGTAATACGAAATCACTATTCAAAAGTGTTTTTTTTTAAATAGGATAAATCCACTGAGCAATGGCCTAGGAATAAAATCTCAAAAAAAAGTCACATCAAACCAGATTACTGTGTAAAATTCACTTTATTAATATCTGGATGAACAGCAAAATTAGGAGAACTGACCCACAGTAGTGCTGTTGTTAAATGCCTGAGAATAAATTAGGCTCTACGGTTATTCAACAACACCAGGGAAGATTTAATCTCAATTGCCATTCACATCAGATGCCATATAATGTCCACTTCCATATCCAGAAAACAAGCTTAAATTCCCCTGTATTCAATTTCCTTTAGGATCACTACCTAGTTTCAAGCTGTTTAATTCCTGTCTTTTTATATATTTAATTTTCATAGCAATCTTGGGCTATCAATCCTGCTTTCAAAAAACTGTTGAATTCTGAATTTAAAAACAATTAATCCATGTTCAATTGGAAACCAAAGATCTTTCATTTCAGTAGTAACATGTCGATGCAATTATAAAGAAGACACTTCAGTGTTTATATTTCATTGGAGTATGTCACCAAAGACTCTAGCAAATTTCTAAAGACATATGAGAGCATTGTCACTCATTGCATCATTGTCTGGTATGGAAGTGCCAATGCACAGAATCCAAAACATCTCAGAGGGTTTTAAACTCAGCCAGCTCCATCATGGGCAGTAGCCTCCCCACTATCGAAGACATTGCCTCAGAAAGGCAGCATCCATCATTAAGGGACCCAACCACCCATGACATGCCCTCTTCATATTGCTACCATCGAGGAGGTGGTACAGGAGCCTGAAGACACACATTCAACGTTTTAAGAACAGACTCCACCATTGGATTTCTGAATGGTCCATGAACACAACTTATTTTGCTCTCATTTTGTACTTCTTTAAAATATATTTCTGATTGCAAATTACTACAATTTTTTTTAGGCATTGCACTATAGTGCCACTGCAAAACAAATATCACAGCACAAGTCAGTGATAATAAACCTGATTCTGATTGTAAGTACTGCTGAATAATGACCTCGAGCATACCTAGTCTTTAAAAGAACAAGATATTCATAGATATTTTGTGAGTGACCCTTAATTACCTTCATCCTCCTCACCAGTACAGGAATCAACTAGTTTCAACTCACCTGAGTCACCTAGTGTATATCAGTACACTTTAAAAAAAATATAAACTGAATACATCAGATTTTAAACACACTTCAAATCAGACACTGGAACTCGTTAAAGGCTGCAGGGGCCAGTGTTGTTCATTCCATGGATAACAGTATTTCAATTGCATAACAAATTATTTCTGGGTCGCTAGTATTACTTTCTCTCATCTATCACAACTCAGTTTCTTTTAACATAAATTCATTGTATAATTTTACGTCACAGTATCAAGTTTAACCAATAAGCAGATTAGCACCAAAACTGTATTATCATTGATGGTTGTCACACCCAGAATATGTTATTTTCACACACGTGGAACTTCAGTTTTGTTTGCAATACAATCAGTGTTACAATAGGATGATGCTAATTTACACAAAAGGTGATCAGATAACATTACTATATCTTAGTCATCACATTCCAGTGTAACAAAATGTATCACATGATAACATCAAAATCTCAAATTACTACACACTTTGTTAACTTATAAAACCACACCACTTCAGCAAGTAACAGTGGCAACACTGCTTGTTTTACAGACAATGGGAAAACCATTGCAGTTCTCTGGGTTTAATGTCAAATCACACAGCTGCAACATCACGTGAACATAATGTTTCACTTTAAACTAGTACCAAGAATCTGGAATGGTGCTCAAGGCTGAGGAATTGCAAATGTCACTCCACTCAAGAGGGAGAGAGGAAGAAGAAAGTCCAGTTGTCTGACCCCAGTGGGTGGGAAGATGTTGGAGTCAATTGTTAAGTATGTGGTTTCAAGAAACTTGGAAGCACTTGATTAAATAGGGTGTAGTCAGCATGATTTCTCAAGGGAGAATCTTGCCTGACAAATCTGTTGGAATTCTTTGAAGGAACAAGCATGGATGTTGTGTACTCAGATTTTCAGAAGTCCTTTGAAACGGTGCCACACATGAAACTGTTGAACATATTAAGAACCCATGGTATTACAGTAAATATACTAGCATGGATAGAATATTAGCTGATTGGCAGGAGGCAAAGTCTGGGAATAAAGGGAGCCATTTCTGATTGGCTACCAGTGACTAGAGGTGTTCCAAAGGGATCTATGTTGGGACTACTTCTTTTTACATGTCAATGATTTGGTTGATGGAACTGATGGCTTTGTGGCCAAGTTTGTGGATGATATGAAGATAGGTGGAGGGGCGGGTAGTGTTGAGGAAGGAGAGGCTATAGAAGGACTTCAACAGATTAGGAGAATGGGCAAAAAAATGGCAGATGGAATACAGTGTCTGGAATTGTTTGAACAAGCACTTTGGGAGAAGGAATAAAACCATACATCATTTTCTAAATGGAGAGAAAATTCACAAATCTGGTGCAAAGGGACTTGGGGGTCCTCATGCACAATTCAAAGGTTAACTTGCAGGTTGAGTGGATGATGAGGAAGGCAAATGTAATATTACCATTCACTTCAAGAGGATTGGAATACAAAAACAAGGATGTGATGTTAAAGCTTTATAAGACACTGGTAAAGCCTCCCTTGGAGTAACGTGAACAGCTTTGGACCCATTATCTAAGAATGGATGGGCTACACTGGAGAGGGTTCAAAGGAGGTTCATGAGAATAATTCCTGGATTTGAAAGGCTTTTCATATGAGATGCGTTGATGGCTCTGGGGCTGTCAGAAGAATAAGGGGGAAGAACTCAGAGAAACCTATCGAATATTGAAAGGCCTCAACAGAGTAGGTTTGGAGAGGATGTTTTCCTATGGTGGGGAAGACCAAAGGACAAAGCCTCAAAATAGAGGGATATCCATTTAGAACAGAGATGAGGTGAAATTTCTTTAGCCAGCAAGTGGTTAATCTGAGGAATTCACTGGCACGGGTAGTTGTGGAGACCACATTATTGGGCACATTTAAGGCAGGCGTTGATAGATTCTGGAATAGTCAGGGCATGAGGATACAGGGAGAAGCCAGGAGACTGATGCTGAGAGGGGAATGGATTTCAGCCGTGTTGAAATGGCAGAACAGACTGGCTGAGCCAAATGGCCTAATTATGCTCTTATATCTTATGGTCAAATGACTGAATGCATCTTTCCACACCAAATAAATTTCCCTCACAATTAGTTTCCTAAAGAAAAGCAGCAAAAGAACAAATCAAATTTACTATGCCTTTTTGCTTATTGTACAGTCAATGTTTAAATTAAATGTGGATAATGCTACTTGCCCATAACAAAAGTTTCAAATTGCTATTTGAAAGGGTGGAGGTGGATATTAACCTGGTACACCATTAGGACCTCAGAAACCAAGGATGATAGCTCTGGACCTACCAATACTAATAAAGGGCAACTTTTGCTGACCTACAACTTAACAACTGTTCAACCATTTTAGTTGATAAAGTAGCTGGTTGCATTACAGAATAAAGGATAAGTGATTACATTAAAATAATATGATGCATCATAAACACAAGTTCTCGTACTGTGGCGCATTATCCATTGGTTCCATCTGACTTTGATGGTTCTATCCTCAAAAAACTAACATTTGTCAAACATTAATTTCTTTTAATGAATGCATGACAACTTTACCCAATCCTACTATTATTTCCCATGTCCTCTGGTGGCACTCATTCAACAATCGGTTCCTGTGTATGACATTGACATCAGACTAACTGGTCTGTATTTTCCAACTTTTTCTTTCTATCTATGATTGAATAGTGGGATTACATTTACTACCTTCCATCCTATAACTTATGAAATTTTAGATCTACTCTCCCAAGCCATCTCTTTCAATACATTCATTGTTTTGCAAGTCATGATAACTTCCCTATTTAACAGTAGGATTTTTTTTTAAATTAACCATATAACATATAACAATCACAGCACGGAAACAGGCCATCTCGGCTCTCCTAGTCCTTGCCAAACTCTTAATCTCACCGAGTCCCACCTACCCGCACTCAGCCCATAACCCTCCACTCCTTTCCTGTCCATATACCTATCCAATTTTACCTTAAATGACACAACTGAACTGGCCTCTACTGCTTCTACAGGAAGCTCATTCCACACAGCTATCACTCTCTGAGTAAAGAAATACCCCCTCGTGTTTCCCTTAAACCTGCCCCCTAACTCTCAAATCATGTCCTCTCGCTTGAATCTCCCCTACTCTCAATGGAAACAGCCTATTCACGTCAACTCTATCTATTCCTCTCAAAATTTTAAATACCTTGATCAAATCCCCCCCTCAACCTTCTACGCTCCAATGAATAGAGACCTAACTTGTTCAACCTTTCTCTGTAACTTAAGTGCTGAAACCCAGGTAACATCCTAGTAAATCGTCTCTGCACTCTCTCTAATTTATTGATATCTTTCCTATAATTTGCTGACCAGAACTGTACACAATATTCCAAATTTGGCCTTACCAATGCCTTGTACAATTTTAACATTACATCCCAACTTCTGTACTCAATGCTCTGATTTATAAAGGCCAGCGTTCCAAAAACCTTCTTCACCACCCTATCTACATGAGACTCCACCTTCAGGGAACTATGCACTGTTATTCCTAGATCTCTCTGTTCCACTGCATTCCTCAATGCCCTACCATTTACCCTGTATGTTCTATTTGGATTATTCCTGCCAAAATGTAGAACCTCACACTTCTCAGCATTAAACTCCATCTGCCAACGTTCAGCCCATTCTTCTAACCGGCATAAATCTCCCTGCAAGCTTTGAAAACCCACCTCATTATCCACAACACCTCCTACCTTAGTATCATCGGCATACTTACTAATCCAATTTACCACCCCATCATCCAGATCATTTATGTATAGTACAAACAACATTGGGCCCAAAACAGATCCCTGAGGCACCCCACTAGTCACTGGCCTCCATCCCGATAAACAATTATCCACCACTACTCTCTGGCATCTCCCATCTAGCCACTGTTGAATCCATTTTATTACTCCAGCATTAATACCTAACGACTGAACCTTCTTAACTAACCTTCCATGTGGAACTTTGTCAAAGGCCTTGCTGAAGTCCATATAGACTACATCCACTGCCTTACTCTCGTCAACATTCCTCGTAACTTCTTCAAAAAATTCAGTAAGGTTTGTCAAACATGACCTTCCATGCACAAATCCATGCTGGCTACTCCTAATCAGATCCTGTCTATCCAGATAATTATAAATACTATCTCTAAGAATACTTTCCATTAATTTACCCACCACTGATGTCAAACTGACAGGTCTATAATTGCTAGACCTTATTATTGCTAGAAATTAATGTTAATTCATTTCTCCTTCTCATTCTTTTGGTATCCTCTATTATTTTATTGATGAGCTTACCTTCATACTTTATGCTTTCATTCCATATAGCCTTTTTAGTTGACTTCTGCTGCTTTAAAAAAAACTTTCCAATCCTCTAACTTTTCACTAACTTTTGCTACATTATATGACCTTTCTTATCATTTTATGCTGTTTTTGACTTCTCTTGTTAGCCACAGTTGCCTCATCCTCCCTTTAGAATACTACTTCATCTTTGGGATGCATCTATCCTGTGCATTTCAAATTGCCACCAGAAGCTCCACCCATTGCGGTTCTGTTGTCACCCCTAATAGTGTCCTCTTCCAATCAACTTTGGGCAGCTCCTCTCTCATGCCTCTGTAATTCCCTTTACTCTACTGTAATATTGATACATCTGACTTTATCTTCTCCCTCTCAAACAGAAGGATAAATTCTATCATATTATGATCACCAATTCCTAATGTTCCTTTACCTTAAGCTCCCTAATCAATATTGATTCATTACACAACACGCAATCTAAAATTTTCTTTTTATTAGTAAGCTTAACCATAAACAACTCTCAAAAAACTGTCTTGTAGGCATTCTACAAATTCCTCCCTTTTATCTAGCACCAACCTGATTTCCCCAATCTACCTACATATTGAAATATCCCATGACTATGGTAACATTGCCTTTTACATGCCTTTTCTACAACCATTGTAATTTGTATCCGACATCCTAGCCTGTACACAACTCCCAGAGTCTTCTTACCCTTACAGTTTCATAATTCTACCCACAAAGATTCCACATCTTCTGATCCTAAGTCACCTCTTTCTAAGGATTTGATTTCATTTTTTACCAACAGAGTCACCTTCTCTGCCTAACTGCCTGTCCTTTCCACACAATGTGCATCGTTGGATGTTAAGCTCTCAACTATCAGCCACAACTCAGTAACACCCATAATGTTGTACCTGACAATCCCTAAATGAGCTACAAAATCATCTACTTTATTCCGTAAATTGCATGCTTTCAAAAATCTAACATATTCAATCTCTGTATTCATCATCCTTTTCAATTTTTCCCACGTGTAACACTGCAACTCATCCCACTGACTACAATATTGCCTGTCCTTCCTCGCAGTCTCACTACACACTGCACCTTCTTGTACACCCAACTGTCCCATGCTCAGCCAAATTAGTTTAAATTCTCCCCAACAGCTCTAGTCCACCTCGGATTAAGGTATAATCTCTCCTTTTTGTACAGGCTATACCTTCTCCAGAAGAGATCCCAATGATTCAGAAATCTGAAAGCCTGCCCCCTACACCAGTTGCTCAGCCATGCATTCACTTGCCAAATCACCCTATTCTACCCTTACTGGTGCATAGCATAAGCTGCCGTCCAGTGATTACTACCCAGGAAGCCCTGCTTTTCAGCTTTCTGCCCAGTTCCTTATATTCTCTTTTCAGAACCTTTCCCTTTTCCTATCCATATCATTGGTACCGGGATGTGGGATACGACTTCTGGCTGCTCACCCACCCCATTTAGAATGTTGTGGACCCTATCAGAGGCATCCCTGATCCTGCCACCTGGAGGCAAAATAAATCCAGGAGTCTTTTTCACATCCCCAAGATCTCGTGTCTGCTCCTCTATGAAATCTGCTATTGCTACTGCACTCCTGTTCTCCCCACTGCCCTTCAGAGCCCCACAGCCAGACTCGGTGCTAGAGACCCAATCACTACAGATTCCCCTTTGTAGGTGAATTCCACAATGGTATCCAAAGCAGTACACTTATTACAGAGGGGAACAGCCACTGTGGCTGCTTTGGATACCGTTTTAGAAAAGATAAATGAGAAGGTAAAAGAGAGGGTGGAGTTGCACTACTAATCAGGGACAATTTCACAGTTGCACTCAGAAGAGACATAGTGGAGGGTCAGACACTGAGTCCATTTGGGTGGAACTCAGGAATAGGAGAAGTGCAATCACACTGATGGGATTGTACTATAGAACCCCAACAGCCTCTGGGACATTGAGGAACAGATATGTAATCAAATTAAGGAAATGTGTAAAAATAATAGGGTTGTTGTCATGGGGGACTTCAACTTCCATGATTTAAACTAGGACCTTCTTAGTGGAAGGAGTTTAGATGGAGCCGAATTTTTAAGTGTATCCAGGAAGGTTTCATAAATCAATAGGTAGACAGTTCAAGAAGAAGAGAGGCTGTACAGGACCAGGTGAAAGCCAATGAGCATGGCCAGATGACTGACTTTTCAGAGGGTGAGCAGTTAGGGAACAGTGACCTCAACTCATTAAATTTTTAGTATAGCTATAGATAAGGATAGGTATGGTCCTTGTGGGAGAGTTTTAAATTGGAGTACAGCAAATTATGAGGGCAATAGACAGGAACCAAGAAGAGTTCATTGGGAACGCTTTCTGACGTGTCCACATCAGGCATGTGGAGGTGGTTTAAAGATCAGTTGCACAGAGTACAGGAAAGTTATGTTCCTGTTAGAAGGACAGATGGGGATGGAAAGTTAAGAGAACCTTGGGTGGCCAGAAAGGTGATGAATTTCATCAAGAAGAAAAAGGAAAAGTATTTAAAGCTTCAGAAGTCAGGGCCAAATGAAGCACGAGGAGTGTAAAGAATCAGAATGTAACTAAAGAAGGGAATTAGGAAAGCCAGCAGAAGTCATTAGAAGTCCGTGGCAAGTAGGATTAAGATGAATCCTAAGGCATTCTATACATACTTCAAGCGTAAAAGGATAATGGAGGAGTGGGTAGGACTACCCAAGGATACTGGGGAGGGGGGGGGGGGGGAGGACATTTGCTTGGATGTAGAGAATGTGAGCGAGGTACTTAATGAGTACTTTCCATCAGTATTTACCAAGGAAAAATATATGGAGGACCAGAAGATCAGTGCAGAATGTACAAATACGTTAGGGCATTTAGAGGTCAAGGAGGAGGAAGAGTTAATGAGTATTAAGATGGGTAAATCCCAAGGGCTTATTGGGATTTATAACCATTTAACTATTACAGCACGGAAACAGGCCATCTTGGCCCTTCTAGTCCATGCCGAACGCTTACTCTCACCTAATCTCACTGACCCGCACTCATCCCATGACCCTTCATTCCTTTTCTGTCCATATACCTATCCAATTTTGCTTTAAATAACAATACCAAACCTGCCTCTACCACTTCTACTGGAAGCTCATTCCACACAGCTACCACTCTCTGATTAAAGAAATTCCCCCTCATGTTACCCTTAAACTTTTGCCCCCTAAGTCTCAACTCATGTCCTCTTGTTTGAATCTCCCCTACTCTCAATGGAAAAAGCCTATCCACGTCAACTCTATCTATCCCCCTCATAATTTTAAATATCATGTCCCCCCTCAACCTTCCATGCTGCAAAGAGTAAAGACCAATCTTGTTCAATCTTTTCCCGTAACTTAGGTGCTGAAACCCAGGTAACATTCTAGTAAACCTTCTCTGTATTCTCTCTATTTTGTTGACATCTTTCCTACAATTCGGTGACCAGAACTGTACACAATACTCCAAATTCGGCCTTACCAATGCCTTGTACAATTTTAACATTACATCACAACTCCTATACTCAATGCTCTGATTTATAAAGGCCAGCATACCAAAAGCTTTCTTCACCACCCTATCCACATGAGATTCCACCTTCAGGAAACTATGCACCATTATTCCCGGGATTTACCCCGGGTTATTGAAGAATGCAAGAGATGAGATTGCTGGGGCTTTTGACTAATATCTTTGTGTTCTCTCTAACCACAGGAAAGGTTCCGGAAGACTGCAGAGTGGCTAATGTTTTACCTCTATTTAAGAAGGGAACAAGGGAAAATCCTGGGAATTATTAAACCAGCGAGTTTCACATCAGTTGCAGGGAAATTGTCTACATGCATTTTACAAAGTCCCTCATGGGAGGCTAATCCAGAAGATCAAGAAGCATAGGATTCCCAGCAAAATGCTACTTGGATTTGTAACTGGTTTGTGTATAGAAGACAGAGGGTAGCGGTTGAAGGGACTTATTTGAGCTGGAGGATTGTAATTAGTGGAGTTCCACAGGGATCTGTGGTGGGACTTCTGCTGTTTGTAATGTATATAAATGACCTGGATGAAAATGTAGATAGGTACGCTAGTCAATTTGCGGATGATAACAAAAGTGGTGGAATTGTGAGTAGTTTAGAAGACTGGCAAAGAATATAGCACAATAGAGATCAGTTGCAGATATCGGAAGAGAAATGGCAGATGGAGTTTTACTCAGATAAATGTGAGGTGTTGCACTTTGGTAGGGCAAATGCAAGACGATAGTGCACTGTTAAGGGCAAGATCCTTAACAATGTTGCTGAGCAGAGACATCTTGGGATCCAAATTCATAGCTCCTTGAAAGTGGCTACAATCATCAGTAAGGTAGTTCAGATGGCTTATGGAATGTTTGCTTTTATTAGCCAAGGCACTGAGTTCCAAAGTTAGGAAGTTATGTTGCAACTTTATAAAACTTTGGTTAGGTCACATCTAGTGTTGGTCTGGCCATCCCACAATAGGACGGATGTTGAGGCTTTGGAGAGGGTGCAGAAGAGGTTCATCAGGATGCTGTATAGTTAAGAGGACACGTGCTATCACAACGGCTGGATAAACTTGGGTTGTTTTCTCTGGAATGTTGAAGGCTGAGTGGAGATCTGAGAGAGGTTTACAAGATTATGAGATGCATACATAGAGTATTTGTTTCCCAGGATTGAAATGTCTTATAATGTCATGTAGAGCGCCTGCATTGAAGGTGAGAGAGGGTAGGTTCAAGGGGAATGTAAAGTGTGTGAAGAGTGTCGTGGATGCCTGGAATTTGCTGCCTGGTATGATGGTAGAGGCAAATACACTAGAGGCTTTTAAGAGACATTTGGATAGGCACTTGGATGTAAGGAAGATAGTGGGATACGGACATGGTGCAGGTAGAAGTGATTAGTATTTGGGTGGTTTTGATTTGATTTTTAGCTGTTTTACAGATCATGTGGGCTGAATGGCCTGTTCCTGTGCTGTATTCTTCCATGTTCTAACTCCTAAAGATGCAGCAGATATGACCTCCCACACAGAAACCATGCTGACTATTCCTGATCAGGCTTTGACTATCCAAGTTACAGCAGATCTTGTCCCTCCAACAACTTTCCAACAACTGAAATCAGGCTCATGTGTCTGTATATCCTTGGCGTGTCTTTGCTACCCTTCTTGAACAATGGCAAGGTGTTAGTCACCCTGAAGTCTTCTAGAACTTCACAATGGCTAATGCGTTAGGTTTTGAAGGTTATTGATTAGTAGTGAGGGGTTGACAGTGTCAGGCTCTGAGCTATAATTGATAAATAACAGCCTGAAAAGTGGATTAAATAATTATAATTACAGGAAAGGAAACCTTTTGGCAGGTGATTAGCCCTTATGTCCACGTACATGTTCAGAAATCACACAAGTTTAGTGGTTATAAATGTTAAGAATAATTAAATTTTGGACTCTCTCTCTCATAAGTGCAAATTCACTGAAATAATACCCAGCAGCTGGAGGTCATACTCCAGATTGGAGTAAACCTTACATACCGTGGATTAACCAAGATAAACTAATGAAAATCAATGAGCAAAAATAGGTTCATAAAGTGCCGAAAGAGTGAAGTGTATAAAACAACAATTCGTCTCAGCTCTTCTCTGTCACATCTATTCATTAAATGATTTAAAGGACGGAGCTAACCCATTCAAAACAATGGCTGCAAGTGACACCAGATCAGTAGATCATCCATCTTCTGTTTTTGGTCAGATAGTTGTTCTTGGCTGTTACACCAAGTTCTCACAGAGCTCAGAATCACCAGTTTCCTACAATCTATGCTTCACCGACATGAGTCAGAGCACCCAGACTATTAAATAGAGTAAGGTCCCTGACATAGTGAAGCACGAGCGAAGAATGGTATCCCTGCTCAGTCTTAGGAACTAGGGAAAGGATGAGATACTAGAGACTACAGCCCATGAGCATCTTCACAGTTCGAGTATTTCCCATGCAATGGTCAACAAGTACACGCTTCAATCTATTACCACTGTGTGCTCATGCTAAAAACAAACCCTCAATGCTGCAGATTCACACATGTACGGAATAGTTATATTCTGTCATTCTTCTTGAATCACCATTCAAATGCATAGTCTATAATTTTATTGGACTCATCAATTTCTCATTCTTTCATTCCAAGCAGATTATGGGACTCGTCAACTGTGGATAGCTTCATGTTGTACCTCCTTCCCAATGGTAGCTGAGAGAAGAGAACATGGATTGGATGGTTGGGGGGGGGGGGAGGGGTTGTTGATGATAAACACTGATTTCTTGTGGCAGTTCTCCTTATAGACGTGCTCAATGGTGGGGAGGGATTTGCCTGAGATGGACTGGGCTCTATCCACTCTTTTTATAGAATTTTCCATTGTTGGACACTGGTGCTTCCATACTAGACCATGATGCAACCAGTCCAGATACTCTCTGCTGTGCACCTGTAGAATTCTGACAAAGTTTTAGATGACATGACGATTCTGTTCAAACTTCTAAGTAGAGGCACTGTCAGGTCTTCTTTGTAATGGTACTTGGGTGCTGGTCCCAGAACAAATCCTCCAATATAATATCAAGGAATTTAAAATTAATGACCCTCTCCACCTCCAATCCCCTAATGAGGACTGTCTCTTGGACCTCCAGTTTCTTCCTTCTGTAGTCAATAATCAGCTCTCTAGTTTTACTGCCACTGAAGGAGAAGTTGTAGTTGTGGCCTGCTCAACTAGCTGATCAATCTCCCTCCCAGCTGCTGATTCATCACCACCTTCAATTTGACCAACAACAGTCGTGTCATCAGCAAACTTAAGTATGGCATTGGAGAAATTATGTAACAGAAAGAATCTGGAATAGTTTAAAAGAAACAGCAAGGTACCAAGGATAGAAACAAAGGAAGAGCAACCACAGGGAAAATAACTGCCCCAATCATTTCAAAATGGGAACAAATCATATGATTTAAGACACAGAAGCTTCAGAACATGCACCATCATGTTCAGGGGCAGCTTCTATCAGATCCTTGAACAAACCTCTCATTTGCGAAAAGATGAACTCAATCTCCAAATCTACCCCACTGTGGCCACTGCACTTCGTTTATCTGCACAGCACTTTTTCTGTAAATGTATCTCCATATGTTTTCTATTTAGTACACTGAGGTACACAAGTAGGTCTTGATCAATCTGGATGACATACAAACAAAAGCTGTTCACTCATCCTCAGTTCACATGAGATGCACACCACACACACCCCTCTATACATTGGCAGGACGGCAGTGGAAACTACCAGCATTTTCAAATGTACAGCACACACAATCTCTCATGATCCCAGAACACATCCTCCACAGTGAAGAAACCTCACCAATGCCTCACCTTTCTGAGGAGGCAGAAGAGAGCTGGACCTTGCACATCCATACTCACATCATTCTGCAGAGCTGCATGGTACAGAAATTGCACCACAGCAGGCAGGCAGGCTCGCTCGGCGGGTAGTCCAAACTGCCCAGGCAACACTCCCACTCCCGT
The DNA here is from genome assembly GCF_030144855.1 of Hypanus sabinus. Classification (NCBI taxonomy): domain Eukaryota; kingdom Metazoa; phylum Chordata; class Chondrichthyes; order Myliobatiformes; family Dasyatidae; genus Hypanus; species Hypanus sabinus. Next base: position 151,247,042 of record NC_082706.1, read on the forward strand.
CAACCTTCATTCCTCCTTGCTCATCGACGATCTTCTGGCCAGTCTCACCCCTCTGCTTCATTCCTCTCCTCCCCCAGAAAGGGCCTTAACCTGAAACATGACTAATTCCTTCACTCGCACACAGGCTATTCGACCTGAGTTGCGCCATATTCCAGCGTCTTCAGTCCCTTGTGCTCCGCTATGTAACTGTCAGGAACTCCACATACTGTATTGTCACGCACAGCTCCGATTTGTCGATCAAATTTGCAGATGATACGACATTGATAGGCCTTATTTCCAAAAGTGATGAGACAGTCTACCGAGGAGAAGTAATCGCCATGACACGGCGGTGCCAAAAAAACCTCTCCCTCAATGTCAAAAAACAAAGGAGTTGATCGTGGATTACAGGAGGAACGGAAACAGACATCAAAGGAACAGTAGTTGAGGAAGTGAGTAATTTCAAGCTCCTCGGTATACACATCACCGAGGATCTCACCTGGACTGTACATACCAGCTGTGCGGTGGGGGGAAAAAGCGCAAAAGCGCCTCTTTCAACTCAGAAGGCTGAAGAAATTCGGCATGTGCCCAAATCCTCGGGACCTTCGACAGGGGCACCATCGAGAGCATCCTGACCAGCGGCTGTGTCATCACCAGGTACGGAAACTGTACTGTCCTCAATCACAGGACACGACAGAGAGAGGTGCGGACAGCCCAGCGCATCTGTGGATGTGAACGTCCTATGTTCTGCACATTTGTAGCAGCAGGTGCGCAAAAAGGGCCGAAACGATAATCAGGGAGGATAATCAAGAAACAAAATAAATGCAAATACAGATGTACGAAAGAAAACTTCGAAAAACATCTTAACAGATAATTAAACACCCAACATACTCTAACATGACATGCCCTGCTCAGCCTAGCTCAATCGAAAAGCAGCTCACCTTTCATTTCACTGCAGCACATCACCCACTCCTAATGCCCAACCTTATTCACACCAATAAGGTGGAGGAACTCAGCAGTCCAGGCAGCATCAATGGAAAAAGAGTCTTGACGAAGGGTCTCGGCTCGAAACGTCGACTGAACTCGTTTCCATAGATGCTGCCTGGCCTACGAGTTCCTCCAGCATTTTGTGTGTGTTGCTTGGAAATCCAACATCTGCAGATTTCCTCTTATTCACACCAATACATTTTCATAATTTAAAGAAATATGATCTGAGCCCATGGATATGAATCGAAAGGACTAAACAAATCAATACATGACACACGTTAAATAAAATCAAGAAAACAAAATCAGTAAATTTCGCAAGAAACGGCTTCAGAGGCTACAATAACAATGCAAACAGTACATTAAAAGAGAGACATAGATGTCAAAAATATTCGAAACTACCAAGTAAGCACCAATTCTTGTTACTATAATTTATTATTCCTCTCAGCGCCTTGTAGCACAAGGATCGGCCAAAATATCCGTTTCTTTGTCGGACTTTTTAACAAAAAAAGTCGAGTTGCTAGCTCTATGTTTAACCCAGTACGGGCGGAAAAAGTAAAAGTGGAAGGAACTAGACTCGAACCCGTTACCGCTTACTTCCAAGTACGGTGCTGATGCCACTCCGCCACCAGCTAACTTACCATAAATTAGGTCAGCTTTTAATTGACTATGCAAGATTTTGTGTGAAAATTCTGATAGAAATGTTTAAATACCAATAAAATTCGTGAATTACATTTTATACACGTTCATGCGACGTACAGAAGCATAAGAACCATTGAATTATTAAAGACAAAAAGTAGTTAAAAAGTGGATTTTTGGATATCACAGGGAACAGTTCCTCCTACGTCCCTCCCTCCGCCCTCAAGCAACTCTTACAATAACGGCAATCTGGAGTAGTTCAGGATACATCAGTCACATCATCAAAGTCGGGATTCATTGTGACATTCATTAGCGATGAATAAATATCTATCTCGCGATTTATTAGATGGTGGTGGTGGGGTGAGGGCTTTAAATGTACCGTTTTGTAATTAAGTTATTGCGATGTTTAGATTCTTTTCCTGGATTTCTACCAGAGTCCACATCATGCGTCAAAACCCTCAGACTGGGAACGTGTTTTAGATTTGAACACTCAGTTAGGGGATATAATCTGTCCGAACCTGGCCACATCCACTTACAACCCACGCCAAAATCTTCACTTACAACTCACACAAAATCTTAACATTGAGACAATGATTGCCTATTCCATATTCACCACCCCAACTCCCCAAAAACAAACACCTCACAAACCGCACCATCCAGCACTCGAGGCCCTGGTTCCTCGCCCTACGATCAATACAGTCCTCAGGTCGTGACAACGCCCAGAAAGTTACAATTCGGTCATTAAGCATACATCTTAACATTTGGTCCGTATTTTAGTCTATCTGATAGACATTATCAGCGAAGTAGTTTCTCAGAAACGATTTTACAACTTACCTAATAGTTACCACAAACTCCCAAAACAACTCCTTTCGGACTGCACAGCTTATTTTAACAGCCACTGACAGGGTAGAGCAAATAGGAAAACAATAATTAAGGCTGCAAAAAGATCTCTTCGTTGCAAAGGTTTATTGTTTATCCCGATCGATAGCCAGACAAAAATAAATACGGCGATCGACTCGGTTCTGCTCACCGCGAGTTTCAGTGACGGACAAGAGCCTGCCTACTGCACGCACTGCGCATGCCTCTACGTGCGCTCGGCCGTCTCGCCACTTCTGCGGGATTACTCAAAGTTCTTTAAAACTTGTCGCAACTCCATGTAGCCTACTAATCTGAATATTACTTAGTAAACTGAAGTTTCGGAGAATTTCCTGAATCAATTTGGCTTTCTCTCACTTACTTCTTGCTTATATACTTTGGTAACTTGTTTTGCTCATTTTCAGAATCTGGTTGTCACCAATAAGGGAAGGCAGCGTACGTTGCCCACCCCCAACTGCTGATAATAAACCACATTCTTACGCATCTCATGAAAATACTTTCACAGAATCTGGGGGTGAGAGGGGTATGTAGGTAAAGTGACCACAGGAAACAGTGCTGTATTTCCAAATCAGGATGGTCTGTGATTTGACGAGGAACCCGTCAGTGCTGGTCCTTACGCCTGTCACTCTCATTCTTTTTGCTGATAAAAGTCACGAGTTTCGGAATTGCTTTTGAGCAGCTGCAGCTTGTGGGGGGGGGGGGAATAAGTAATTGGGGAGAATGAAAGTGCAAATCAGGCTGAATCGAATTAAATTTATTACTTACATCCTCCACATACATGTGTAGTAACGTAATTTGTAATAAACAGTCTGTGCAACAGGGTAGTCAATATAACACAGAAATACAGTTGCGTCAGCGTGAGTTAATCAGTCTGATGGCCTGGTGGAAGAGAACCTGTTGGTCTTGGCTTTTATGCCGCTGTACCGTTTCCCGAGTAGCAGCAGCTGGAACAATTTGGGCCCCTTTTACACACCTGTCTCTGTAAATGTCCTGAATAGTGGGAAGTTCACATCTACAAATGCAGAATCCTGTGATTGAGGGAAGTACAGTTCCATTACCAGGCAGTGATACAACCAGTCAAGATACTCTCAATTGTGCCCCATGTAGAAAGTTCTTAGGATTTGGGGACCCGTCCCAAACAACTTCTACGTGAAATCCTCGGTGATGTTTATGTCGAGGAATTTAAAGCTGTTCACCCTCTCAACCCCGGATCCATTGATGTCAATAGGGGTTAGCCCGTCTCCATTCCTCCTGTAATCCACAGCCAGCTCCTTTGTTTTTGCGACATTGAGGGAGGGGTTGTTTTCTCGACATCACCGTATCAGGGATCTCGGATGTCGCATTTATTCCAAATTGTAGATTTGTAAAAAGAAAAAAGACATTCAGAACAAAAGTGGGACTCTCACAAATAGGTTTGAGAATTTATTACTAGGAATAAAGAGAATGTCAGGGAAATTAAGGCAGCACAACATTTGCTAACAGACATACTTTATTGATCCCGAGGGAAATTGTGTTTCGTTAAAGTGGAATCAACCAAGAGTAGTGTAGAAATATAGCAATATAAAACCATAAATAATTAAATAAGTAAATAATGCCAAGTGGAAATAAGTCCAGGATCAGCCTATTGGCTCAGGGTGTCTGACACTCCGAGGGAGGAGTTGTAAAGTTTGATGGCCACAGGCAGGAATGACTTCCTATGACACTCAGTGTTACATCTCGGTGGAATGAGTCTCCGTTTGAACGTACTCCTGTGCCTAACCAGTACATTAAGCAACAGTCTAGGAATAATGCAGATTATTAGATTTTAAGAAATGCAGACGTGGTTGGTGGGACTTAAATAGCTGATAAATCCCAAACGCCCAATGATCTACATCCCAAAATTCTGAAATAGGTAGCTATAAGGTTGATGGTTATCATCTTTCAAAAATAGATTCTTGTATGGTTCCTGCAGTTTAGGTGTTGGTTCCACTATCTAAGAATTGAGGGAAACAGAAAACTGGGAACAAGCAACTCCTTGATTATCACAAGTAGTAAGAAAAACATTGGAACCCCAGGTTGGGTACTCTAAGCTATCTATCTCTGTGCCCAGGAATTTTGCACAGTCCATAGTACTTTTATGTATTACACTGTACTTCTACCTAAAAACAAATCATAACATCTATGAATGATGAGAACCTGATGCTGATTTGTGTCTCTGTTATGGACTGAGAGTGGGAAGTACCAGATAGACATTCAATAAACCAGTTGTTTGGATGTCCTTGCCTGATGCATCAGAGCTGGGTGTGTCTACACCCATGCCAAACCTCGCCCCCAGCAACCCTTCTCTGCCACCCATCCCACACCACTCCACTCTTGCCATTTTCAATATCCTTTGCTACTCCTCCCCCACCTCCAGAATTATAAACTCACTCTCCGCTCCATATAGTCCTGTGTAGAAGCTTTCGGCACTCTAGCCATATATATGTGCCTAAGACTTTTGCACAGTACTGAACAGTATAATGATGTAAAAAGAACTACTAAAAGAATTACTAGAATTCTTTGATGGTCTACCAAGTCGGGATAAACTACTGGAGGATGTGGTATAATTAGATTTTCAGGAAGCTTTTGTTTAGGCCTCACAGATTGGCTGATGGGCTAAGAGCAGTTGAGCAGAGACAAAGAATTGGTTAACAGAAGAAAGCAAGACTGGGAATAAACAGTCCCTTTTCTTCTGAGGTTAGTGGCCTGTGACTTGTGTGGAGAAGAAATGTAGACTATACAACATGTGTGCTGACCATGATGCCAAATTAAACCAATCCCATCTGCCTGCAGATGACCTATACCCCTCCATTACCTGCTTGGTCATGTTCTTGTCTAAATATCTTAAACTTCACCATCATATCTGCTTCCATCACCACCACCATCCTGCCCTCCCCCCCCCCCCCCCCCACCACAGCACATACCAGGCATCTAGCACTCAGTCTAAACAACCTCTTCTTTTCCACTTTCACCTTTAAACTATGTCCCATAGTTTTGGTATCACAACCCTGGGGAAAAAAGACTCTATATACCTAAGCCTCTCATAATTTTATACACTTACCGGTAGATCAGGTCTCCACTTTGCCTCTGGCACCCAAGAGAAAACAATACTAAGTTTTGCAGCCTCTGCTTGTATCTAATATTCTATAATCTAGGTGATGTTGTCGTGTCTGCTTCTGTGTCTTCTTCAAAACCACATTTTTCCTGTAATACAGCAGCCAGAACTGCACACAATACATCGAGTGTGTCTTAACCGAAATTTCTTATAGAACTGCAACCTGACTTCCTGACTTTTGCTGTCAATGCCCTAACCAATAAAGGTAGGGCACGCTGTATGCTTTCTTTCTCACCCTACTGACTTGCATTGCTACTTCCAGAACTACAGAAATCTGAGTCACGCGAGAAGCCATCGCAGAACAGGCAGCATTCAAAAGGTTAATTCTGCTTTCGTAGATGCTGCTTGGTTGGCTAAGTGATTTCATCATTTTTGTATCTGCTTTAAAGACCTTCTAAAATGTATTGGTTGTTAACTTTATCTCATTAACATTTTCTAGTCATGATGTTGTAAAATTCAAAATTTGTTGTTTATTTGAACAAGGATGTTGCTTCTGACTATTAAGTTTCCATGAAATAGTCACATAATTTTACGCAACCATCACCAATTCCTTCAATATTACAATATTAATAAGAAAAAATAAGACAGTTCAAGACCGAATAAGCAGTACCAAGGGAAATACTGAGTTAATTTCACCTTAATTGTTTTAACAGTCTTCAACTCAACATTGTCAGACAAATAAAATGCTGGAAGAACAGAGTAAACAGTTGACATTTCTGGCCAAGACCCTTCACGAGTCCTGATAAAGGGTCTCAGCCCAAAATGTCGACAGTACTCTTTTCCATCGATACTGCCTAGCCTGCTGAATTCCTCCAGCATTTTGTGTGTTGTTTGGATTTCCAGTGTCTGCAGGTGTGCTCATCTTTGTCAGACAAATGGTTCTTTCAAATACAACTTTAAAAAGGTATAGTGACAGATTATTGAATGACATAAATGTGTTAATGTAAAACTAACAGTGGTCCAATGAACTAACGCAAAGACAAAAGTAACCATTTAAAATTCAGTAATATGCTCTGTAGACAGCTTTATCAGACCCAGAAGTGCCAGTAAACAGTGAACATACTTATTTTTGCAAATTCCATTTCTGCATTTACAAACAAACTCATTGGATGACGAGTTGGAGTTTTTTTTGGCACTTTTATTCAATATAAAGTTACAATAATATACTTTTGATACAATTATCTCAAATGACATGTGTACTGTATATTTGTAGGTATAGCAGTATTGCCCCACAGCTGCTTGGCAGCTGGCATCTTCTAATGTCATAAAATACTTTTACTCCATGCTTGGCTGATTTCAGGAATAATTTTTAAACTTTAATACTTTAGAAGTTTTAGTAAACAAGAATAGATAGAAGTAGAGAGATTAAATTTAATTGCAGACATTTGGTAATTGTGTAAAGTACCATCTACCAAAGTCCAAATGACTGACATGCTGTACTCTCCAACCACAGGAAGAATGTTACGGTGTTTGACAGGTTACATATTATTCAGCTTTAAGGTTATCTTTAAAGAAATGGAATATATTCAACAATTATTTAAAAATATCAAAACACTTAGGGCTTTAGAATATGAAAACTCACCCAATATTTCAAAAGCATGTATTCCATATTTAGTTATTTGACTCCAATCTAAAAGTGCAAAATCTGTACATTAAAAATAAAAATAAAATTTGTAAAATATGTAACAAATTTTAAAAGAAAAGTGAGGAAGAGATGAGATACAGTCCTGAATGATCATTTTACTGAATTTTCAAGGTACTGCAAAAATATTGCACAAATCATTTAACTTGGTCAATTTTGTTGTTTTTAACACTAGTGAAAATGAAATTAATTTAATCTTTATGTAAGGCATTTCTATCATGCATTCTAAACATTGTAATGCTGCAGAACCAAAAGATTCCCGCACTTTGGTGAATTTTCCATATGCCATACTGCATTTCCAAAACTTAAGAAGGTGGTTCATTGGGAGGCTGCAGTTTGCGTGTGTTGAAGTAACACACCACTTGCTGAGGTAATTCAGCAAGGACACTCTGTGCAAGAACTTCTTTAGGTGCCTATTAAATGAGAGAAAAATACAAATACTTAAGAGCAACCATGAACAAAAAAAACCAAAAAACAGATAATACAACAAATTTTCAGTCATTACGGAATGAGTTCCATCTCTATCTGGTATGGGCCATTATCCTCATATCAGGCCTTAAGGAAGGACTATCCAATTAGGTGTGTTCCACATATCACTGCATTTTCCCCCTCTGCGCAAATACGCATTGAATTCACTTTTAGGTGGTGAATGCAAGATAAATAGCATTTCATCCATTAAAACAAAATCTTCAATTTTGAAAGAAAATCACAAAAAAGACTGTATATACTGGAAAACTAAAAGAAAAAACTGAAAATACTGGAAGAACAGGTTGGGTCACGTCTGTGGGAACAGAAATAGAGTTAATGCTTCAGTTTGAAGATCCTTCAATAAAACTGAAAAAGAGACAAGCTGCATGGATTGTTGGGGGGGGGGGGGGGATGGGAGGTGTCTTGAGTCTCTGGTACACTGAAACCAGGGTGATCATGAAAATAATCGTTAAGCAGTCATCGAGTGAATGGAGCAGCTGGAGAGCAAAAACATATGACAACAGTGCTTGGGTTTTGCAAAACTGCAACAGATAGCAGCTCAACTTCCTGACTATTACAAGCAATTTTATTTCAGAATTCTTTTAGTCATTTTGTCAACTGCCTTGCATCTGAGCTGCATTTACCAATCCTGATGCTTGTGGAAGCAGCTTCTTCTTATTTAATTTTAGTATTGTTGGATACATCCTCCCCACCCCACTTTTTGTATTAAATTTTACTTGTGAAGATGAAGGAAAAATCCAATCACTTTTGCCAGTCTATGACTTTCCATTCGTCTCAGCTTCTCCCATTTTCCTCCATGGTTGCTACTAGACCTGATGAATTCCTCCAGTGTTTTGTGTGTTACTATAGGTTACAAAATACCCGACATATGTACAATCCATACGTTCAAAGCTTTGGCATTTGGCAGATCGACATTATGTGTTTTCCAGATGCTGTGCAGCTTCAAGCACGTTCTGAATGTGAGAACTCAGTTTGTGGCTGCATTTTCAACTGGTGAACTGTTCAGGTTATGAACAGCTCCAAATTCCAGCACCCAGAGATTGTTGTCGCCCCAAAACCAAATCATGTTCTTCACTTAAAGTGTTCAATTCATGACTCAGTCTTCACTATGCAGCTACATCATAATACGTACATTCCATGGCAGATTTACTTTTTTAAAAACATCGAAACCATCAAAATACTTACTCATTGTATAAATGTGTATGGAAATACATGATAATTTATCAGGTACATTCAACAATTCATGAATAATTTCTAATTATACAATATTTTAATGTTTTTGTTACATAGAAATTGTGAAGCAGACTTAAATTATTATTGGTTTATATAACATACTTACATTTTGAAATTTCCTAAATGGTACAAATTGGACAATATCTCTGATAGCAGGTTCTCCAGTGGGTGATCTCAGAACTCCATCATCACCATCCAGAAACTCCATGGCACTAAAATCTGCCCCACCAACACCAATAATGATGATGGACATTGGCAATTTTGCAGCATTAACAATGGCCCGTCGTGTATCGTCTAAATCAGTTATCACTCCATCTGTGATGATCAGCAGGATGTAATATTGCTGCCAAAAGATTGATCATAACATATATAATTCACAAAAATTATACAAAGGGATTAATTTGACAAGATCAACAGAATCTAGTTTCCTAGTAAACAATTCATTTACAAAAGACTATTGAAACACTTGAATAATATATTTTCCTACAATTATGATAGATTGAAATTGATTTTTACTATCTGCTTGCAATATTTAATTTAACCTGCTTTTATTTGCAGATCTCTCAAGTAGAAGTGATAACGAAGTTTTCCAAAACAAAAGTAATAACAACTTGCTGCATTAAAAAAAGGTCTCATTTCTTCTCTGGCCATTTTGCCAATAACCTTAAACTTATGTTATTTTAACTGAATTTTAAGAGGGTTCAATATCTCAACAAAAAAAAAACTGCTTAACTGTCATTTATAACACTTTTACAAAGGAGTCAGTATTTGTTCAGTGCTTATTCAAGAAGAAAGAATTTCTGGGATGTAACGTGGATCAAGAAGTACCAACTTCATTCATGGACTGCAGTGAATCAAAAAAAAACCCTGATTTAGGATCAGCTTCTTCTCCTCTGCTATCAGATTTCTGACTGTTCCGTTGACAGTAACATTATTTTTTCTTTCACTGCACTATTTTGTAATTTAGTAATTTTAGTGTCTTTGTACTGTACTGCTGCCGTAGAACAAAGTTTCACATTATTTAAGTTAAATCTGACTCGCCTTCACTCTTCTAAATCAGATTTGTTGTTACACTCGTCCCGCTACGAGTTATCCAAGTAGCTCTTGACAATGGCCTGAATATGCCCAGGAAATGTCAGAATTTGCCCACATACCCCACATAACATGACAACAGTAATTTATATCCAAACAGTTACAGTTAGTGTTTTGACAAGTTTAAGTGCTGAATTTCTCATGGGATTTCACCAAATTTCCAAAGTTACCCTCATTTCATACTGGTTAGAGTGAAGGAATCCTACCACACAGTGCAGGAAATTTTTGTATCAGATTGGACCATATACAGGGACTTTATCGTGAAAATGTAGTTGTGAGGGACTTAGAATTAATACTTCAGCTTGTTTTTAATTGTTTGAGTGGCATTAAATATCCTAGAATTTTATTTTTCCAAATGTCTGAGTGTATCTGAACTTCATAACCATTAAGTGTTTGATATCTTTAACACTCAGCTGAGCCTGTTGTCCATATCAAGGAACTGCATGAACTCACAGCGATCAAATCAGCCCTGAACAAAGTTCACAGTGGAGTACATGTGATCACAAATTGGCACTGCAAATTTTACCAGCAATATTTGATATCTTAGCCTACCATCTGCTTTCTATGTTTAAGTTTTAAGGAATTCAGCCCATCACATCTAAGCTCTCACGGCAAACTAATTCTCCAAATAATTTTCCCAGTAACCTTTTCAATCCAAATTCCCATCTACTCTCTTCCCCATTCCTACCATAAATCCTACTAGGAGCAGTTTACAGAGGCTAATCGACCCCATCAGCCTTTATATTTTTGAAACATGGAATGCAACCAGAGAATCTGGACAAAACTCACTTGATTACAAGAACAGACCAATAACAGTACTGAAGAAATTTGGGGTTGTTGCAACCACAACCAAAGTAATGCAAAGAGATACCGTAAATTCCGGACTATAAGCCGCTACTTTTTTCCCACACTTTGAACACTGCAGCAACACCGCGGCCTATACTACGGTGCGGCTAACGCATGTTTTTTTTTCATGCCGCCAAAAACATTTTGCCTCGTAACAGTAGACCAATAAAATTGATGAGTAGTTCACAGAGGTCCAATGAAATTGTACGATAAATCAAGCGCACTTTCACAATTATTGTAAATCAGTCATTTGTACTCACCCTCATCAACATGGAAAACACTCGAAGAAAAGCATATGATGCAGTTTTTAAGTTAAAGGCGATCAATCTGGCCGTTGAAGAAGGAAATCGAGCTGCTGCACATAATCTTGGCATAAATGAATCGATGTTGAGATGGTGGAGACGCCAGCGTGAAGAACTGAGTCAATGCAAAAAGACGACAAAAGCTTTCAGAGGTAATCATAGCAGATGGCCCGAACTTGAAAACTTTCTTGAAGACTGGGTTAACACACAGAGAGCAGGCGGCCGCGGTGTTTCCACCGTGCAGATCAGACTGAAGGCTGAAGCAATCGCCACCAAAATGAAAATCGAAGATTTTAGAGGTGGGCCATCGTGGTGTTTTAGATTTATGAGACGAAAAGGCCTGTCCGTCAGGGTACGCACGACTCTGTGTCAGCAGCTCCCTCCCGACCACGAGGAAAAGCTTGCTAACTTCCGCACATTCACTCAAACAAAGATAGCGGAGAATTCCATCGGGCCAGATGATATCATAAATATGGATGAAGTACCTTTGACGTTTGACCTGCCTCTCACTCGGACTGTTAATAAAAAAGGTGACTCGTCCATCACACTGAAAACAAGTGGCCATGAGAGAACGCATTTTACTTGAGTTCTGAGCTGCACAGCATCCGGACTAAAGCTTCCACTGATGGTGATTTTTTAAGCGGCTGACAATGAAAGTTCAGTGAAAGCTGCCATCAAGAGTACAAACTCAATTCCAGCTGTGATTCCTGGGGGCACCACGAAGTATTTGCAGCCACTGGACATCAGCGTGAACCGGGCATTTAAAGTGGCGCTGCGCGTTGAGTGGGAGGTTTGGATGACGAGCGGCGAGAAATCCTTTACCAAAACAGGACGCATGCGAAGAGCATCTTTAACTCAAGTCTGCCAGTAGATCCTAAATGCGTGGAGCGGTGTCACAACTTCCACCATCACCAGCGGGTTTCGAAAGGCTGGACTGCTGCGTGATGAAGAGGACCGCGTGCGCTCAAGTGAGAGCGACAACGAAGAGACTGAAGTGAGTGACGAGATCCTGAGGTTGTTCAATTCGGACACTGAAGGACTTTGATGGTTTTAGTGCGCAGGAGGAAGATGAAGAAGGCGATCAATAACTTTTCCTGGTAGGCTGCAGTATATATATTTTTTTTACCAGTCGTTAGGAGATACTGGAATGTTGTTCGTGCACTGTTCAGTAAAAAAGTATACGCAACGTAATTTGTGTGTTACCGATACGTATGTATGTTTAAAAGTAGCTGTGTTACAGGCACTGTTCGAAAAAAAAGCATTTGCAATATATATTTGTTTATGTTACCATACGGATTTAATTAAAAGTTAAAAAATCCTCACGTGTAATATCTTTCTGTGTAAATATCTCATATTACAACATGGGACACCTGCGACTTAAAATCCGGTGTGGCTTGTACAAGTACAAAATTGATTTTCTTTCTAAAATTAGAGCGTGCGGCTTTTAATCAGGTGCGCTCTGTAGTCCGGAATCTACGGTAAATATCAGACAATGAACTTCTACGCTAAGCATGCATTGATAAAGCCTTGCTTTTGAAACAACAGTTATATATCTGAAATGTTCTTCTATTTGGGAGCATAAAACATACATTACTGCACTGAATGTTCTGTTTAAACTTTCACAGGCAATGCCAGCAGTACTTAAAAGGGTTAATCACCACTGACTCCTCAGTTTAAGGGCAGATAACAATTATCCACATTAGTGCATCTCGTCAGATACAGATCAAACCAAGAAAGCTTACTTTCTTAAACAGTGAGAATTTTTTTAAAAAATCATGATTGTTGTTGCCTTTAGCATTAATTCCAGATATAATTACTTGTATTTATATTTTCCCAGGGATTTAAATTATGTCCCTGGAGCTCTGGATGCAGGAGCATAACTTAGCCACTATCCTGCTGCACCCCATAAAGCTTAAACACATACAGTAAAGACTTCATTTCTGCTCTTATTCCCATTCTGACACATCGGTCCATGGACTCCTCTACTGCCGTGATGAAGCCACAGTCAAGGCTGGAACTGCAACCCCTTGTATTCTGTCTGGGTAGCCTTGAACCTGATGGCATTAACATTGATTCCTTGAACTTCCGGTAATGCTCTCCCCCCACCCCACTTACCCCTCACCATTCCAATTTCCCTCCCTCACCTTATTTCCTTGCCTGTCTATCACCTCCCTCTGATGCTCCTCCCACTTCCCTTTCTTCCATGGGCTGTCCTCTCCTAACAGATTTCCCCTTCTCCAGCCCTTTAATTCTTTCACCAATCAACTTCCCAGATCTTTAGTTCATCGCTCCCCACCCCCTCCCGGTTTCATCTATCACCTATCTTGTATTTCTTCCTCCCCTCCCCCACTTTCTTACTCTCTCATCTTTTTTCTCCAGTTCTGATGAAGGGTTTGGCCCCGAAATGTCAACTATTTACTCTTTTCCATAGATGCTGCCCAGCCTGCTGAGTTCCCCCAGCATTGTGTGTGTGGCTTGGATTTCCAGCATCTGCAGATTTTCTCTTATTTCTGCACTTATTTCTCCATTAAAGGGGAACAATACTTCTACAATGTTTTTCTCTTCAAATATTAATACTGAAAATGTCATTGTTCTAATCATTTAACTCTTATTTGATAATGACCTTTGAGATGTAAATATCACAAAGTGTTGGTATTTTCTTCCCATTCTAATTTGCTGCTTACGTTTTCTCATTAAGTTACAGTGGCAGGAGATCCATTCGCAACATGTCTTAAAGCTATTCCCAGACGCAGGCTAGTCGATGTGCAAGGCAAGGAATACTTACTGAAGCTTTTGGCTGCTGTGATGCTGCAGCTGCAAAGTTTGCCACGTGGCTTATAATGGGAGAGAAGTTTGTTGGACCATAAAGCCTAACTTGAGGAAGGCAGTTGCAGTAGGCAGCAATTATCCCTGGAACCCCTAAAGTACAAAATAAATTGTTAGCAAAGGAATTCACCACATCTGGTCATGGCTGCTACTAAACCCAAGTTAGTGCTTCTTTCCCATTATGAGGTAACCGTTAATACATCGTGGTTACTTAATTATAAAATAGACTGAATACATCATGTGCTAAAAATATTCTATTTACAAATTTAAATAATGTATACTTAAAACAGTTGTCCATTAGAGTGCAAAGACAAACCACTCATCTCATGAACATTGACCTGGTTTTGCTCAAATTAGTTACAATACTTACAATACTTACTGGCATAGTAGCATAATTATTGTGTATATAGTGCATTCATATGTTAAGAAAATTCCAAAAGGTCAAGGACAACAAAGCAATTCTTCTCAAATGGTTTCAGTATCAATAGCTCCAAGTGAGAAAATGACATGAGATCATACCATTATTTAATCATATGAAAGTTGCATCTGAAGTTCAGTGCAGTTACTTGCAACAGTTCTATTTCAGATAAAAGAAATTTAAAGTTTCACATATGTTGCATCTTTCATGACCAGACAAGTAAGTGCAGTCACTTTAAACAATCACTTTAAATATGATTAAAATCTACAAGGGAAACATAAATTGACCAGTTAGCATCAAATTGACTGCAATACCTTTAGTTCTTTGTCATTTAAGGAATTAAGCTAATTGATCTGAACTGTTAAGAAATCTTGCATAACAAAATAGTTTTAAAAATCTCTTTTCAAAATTTAAAACAAATTTCATGAATAGATTAGTCCAAAGCACATTGATGTTTGAAGCTCATTTCAAAAGTGACTGAAATCTTTGACTTCAAGGAAATTGCTCAGCATATTCCTTGACCTACAGCAACAGCACAGATCTAAATTAACTCCCATTACACCAATCCCCCTTCTCTTCATTTACAAAACCACTACAGAATAAAGCGTCCCATACCTTCACAAAATGGATTTTGAAGATTGAAGTTAAGTGGAAATTCATGGGATACCTGCAGAACAAAGAACAATGTATAGTGTTGATGCACCATCAATAACTCACACTGAGACGTAAGGCGAGATATCGGCTTTTATTGACTGGAAGAAGGAACCAGGAGTGAGTGTCTATCATACAATGTCTTGGAGACTGAGGCCGAGCGTCAGGCCGCAGATCTCCTTTATACAGGGGCCTGTGGGAGGAGCCACAGGAGCAGTCAGCAGGGGAATGTCCCGACAGGCACATAGTTCACCACAAGTGTATATCACATAAGTAATATTTTACTTGAATGCATTTATACAAAAGATAAACTTTAACACTTACATGCCAGGTAGGAGGTATTTTTGCACCAAACCCAAATGCCGGGAATAATTTGTCTCTGTAAATGCAAATCATAATTAATTGTCTGCCTCCACATCAGAGTTATCACATGAAAATAAGTTGCATGAACATTAACAAGTAGAAGTACCTGCAACTATTAAAGCAGGTACCCAAATTATTCTGTATAATAATCTCAAATCATGGATGGTCATAACATAATTTTTGCAAGACGTATTTTATTCTAGGATGTTAAGGAGGAAGCTTATTTACCCAACAAACAGGTTTTGAAGTTTGTTGATTAAATACCAAAGGGATGATGGTGTTGAACACTGAGCTGTAATCAATAAATGGCAGACTGACTGTTGTCCAGTTAGCCCAAGGCTGAGTGGACAGCCAGTGATACTGCATCCAGATCCTTGCACAAGCACGAGCGAATTCTGGCCATGCCTAACCACTTAAAACATTATATCATAGTAGATGTCGAGCGCTACTACTAAATATAGAATATACAAGTTATACTATACTGTGTACAGCAGGATGGTGTGTGACTTGGAGGTGAATCTTCAGATTTCCTACATGATCATTGCCCTTATCCTTCTTGGTGATAAAAGTTCTGGATTTGGAGGTACTGCTAGATTTTAATGATGAGGCACACTGATGTGACTTCCCACTGTTACATACCCCGTGACTGGGTGTCTGACCAGCAGAGAAAGAAGAATCCGTTGGAGTCTGGTGGTACCAACTAAAGGTGTTTATTAGTAAACTACACAATATAATATTAAAAATGCAAATATACATATAAAACAAGTCAGCAGTAATAAACCTAAAAGTGTAGGAATAATAATAATCAATAATAAACAAGCTCTATCGATGTCTAGGGGTAAATGAACTGTCATAGGAAAGTATAGAGTTCAGTTCATAAATGCTGAGGTGGTTATGGTTGTTGTATTGAAATCACTAGAGAGACGGAGAGACAGAGAGATGTAACAGCAACAGCTGCAGCAGGCAAACCTTTTGTGGCTTTCTTAATCCATCATATCATTGTGGTCATTCAGTTATGACCCCTCCGTCCTTCAGATAGACCGTTCTTCTGTGGTGGACTCATCACTCTGGCATGAGTGGACACACACACAAGTCCCCACCGGCCCTGCTGTAACACTGTGAACTTTACTGACCGATCTCCTGGTTCGGTCTCCGAAGCCCCCACCTTTCTGTGGGTTCCCAACACTCAGTCAGTGTCCACTGGTGTGTCTGAAGGGTGTCTCTCCAGACCTGTCTTTTATCCTGTTATGTCCTCAGCCCCCTCCTTTGTGAGAATCGCAAGAGCACTAGTTGAGGGGGGGTTAGTAGACCCAGGAAATGGGAGAGAGAGAGACATGCCGAATACCTCATTCCACCACGATGCAAAATAATGCGACATTGACCACTGTCTCCTGGAGACCACGTTTGTGGATTGGGGACTATGCTACATGCAAGCCCTCGGGCAAAGTGGGCTGGTTAAGAGAGAGATTGCATCATCCCAACCTGATTGACATCTGAGACCCCATGAGGAAGCATAAAAGAGGGTCTGGGGGAACAACCCCTTCAGACGCACCAGAAGAAATGCTAACGATCCCGTAGTAGCGGGAAGCCATTTGAAGGTAGCCACGTGCGTTCGATTCCGTGGCTGGAATCGGTGGCTTGAACCACGGAAACCAGCTTTTAGCTAACAACGGGGAAGCCCGCTCCCCGATTCAACGGATTTGCTTCATAAAAGACCCGGGCAAGTTTCTTTTCTCACCAATCTCTCTCTCTCTCTCCAACAAGTGAAAACCCAGCGGTCCCCAAAAGGCTGAAGCCTGCAGGAACTGAGTGACTTTTATATTTCCATCAGGCAATGTATTATCCCCTAGACCAGGGGTCAGCAACCCACGGCTCCGGAGCTGCATGCGACTCTTTCATCTCTATGCTGCGGCTCCCTGTGGCTTTGGAAAATAAATGATGAGTATTTAATTAAAATGTATTTTATGTTAGTTTGTTAGTTTTTGAAATGTAATTCTAAATTTGAAGATTATGTTGATCTTGTACAATCTAAATAAAACGTGTTTTTTGTCGCTATTAATATACGTCACCACTGCCAGTGCCTGACACCCACCAGTGCGCGATTTCTTTAATTTTTCGATCCAAGGTAGGCTAACTATGGAGAATTCTAAAAAAAGAAAAGTGACTGAAGAAAACAGAACGTTTAATGATACGTGGGCAGATTCATTTGCTTTCACTGCTGAGGAGACTGGTTTACAGGTATGCTTAATATGCAATGAGAAACTAGCAAACAACAAAAAGTCAAAAGTCGCAAGACATTTCCAGAATAAACACGCAGCCTTTGCTCAAAAATATCCGGATGGAGATGAGAGGAAAAAAAGCTGTTTCGGAACTGATGCAAAAGGTTGATCTGAGCAAAAATCATTTCAAGAAGTGGATGATGTCCGGAAAATCAACGACAAATGCTAGTTTTGTTGCCGCTCAGGAAATAGTCAGGCACGGGAAGCAGTTTACAGATGGTGAATATATAAAAGAATCTTTCATTAAGATTTCAGAACATCTATTCACGGACTTTAAAAACAAGAGTGAAATTGTGCAGAAAATCAGGGATATGCCCCTCTCTGCAAAGACTGTCAAAGACAGAACCATAAAAATGGCAGAAGACATCACAAGACAATAAATTAAAGACATCAATTCAGCTGTGGCCTACTCGATTGCCTGTGACGAGTCTAAAGACAAAGGTGATATTGAACAAATAGCGCTGTTCTGCCGGTATGTAAACTCTGTTTGGAGTCCTGTCGATCTTTGGATCCACATATGTATGTGAGCAGGTGTTCTCCAACATGAACTTTATTAAAAACAAACATCGCGCACGCCTCACAGATGACAGCTTGCGATCCTGTGTAAAGATGAAGGTGACGTCATACAGCCCTGATGTGCAGACGCTGTGCGCTGAGGTCCAGGAGCAGAAATCCCATTAACCAAGTATGATAAATATTTTAATTGCCTATTATTTTATGTATATTCATATTTTTTACATATATTCATATTATGTATATTCATATTGTTCAGTGAAATAGTCCTTTTATTTTTCAGGTTGACAGCTGGCTGACGTTATTTTTGGTTTGCTGCTGGCGGACAATTTAAGTTCGGCGTTTTTCATAAATACAAGAAGGACTCAGATAGACATTGAGTATTTTACTTAAAAGTAACCTTCAACCCAACGTCTTTTTTTCGGAGTTCAAAAAGTTTTTGTTGCATGCAGAAATGTAATTTCGTTTTCTCTGCAGGAGTTCATCGATTTCATAAATGCAACACATTATAGTTTGTTTATACATAGCATAAAGGCAAAAAAAATGTTGTATGCAGTGTTATTTCATTTTAAATGTCAAACGGGTTTTGTGGCTCCCAGTGTTTTCTTTTCTGTGGGAAACGGGGCCAAATGGCTCTTTCAGTGGTAAAGGTTGCTGACCCCTGCCCTAGACAAACGATCGAGCTGTTTCTTATTGATGGTTATTATTAGACCCGCGCTTTTAGATTGAGTAGTGACGACGTATATTATCTGAATGTTTGTATTAATCTTGTTTTTGTGCCCCTTCATAAATGAAGACTTTTAAAAATAGTACCATCAGACTTCAACAGACCTCTCTATCTTTGCTGGTAAGTGATCCAGTTACGGGATTTTGTAACAATCCCCACTCACGGGGTCTGAGCTATCCATCAACTCTGAATGACCGTGTCCATCAAATCAGGCCACTCCTGCTATCTCCTGAGCAATGTTAACAAGCAAAGTAAAGTCCTTGTAGTGGAAGGTAAATAATCCAGGAAGAGTCAAAATACAGTAAATCAACAGTCTCTCTCCCCCTCTTATCTGCAGCAGATGTTCTTGCCTGTGTTTCATCTCTCTCTCTTTCATGAGCAGCATAGCAACAGCAATAGTTCGTAGTTCTCAGGAGGTGGGTGGGATGGTTAACTCTGCACCCCATTGTCCATCAGGTCTGTTTATCACTCATAACACCACTAATTAAGAGGAAATTAGTGTTTAGGTGATGAGCTTTTTGGCATTGGAGTTACACTCATCAAGATAATTGGACAATATTAAAACGCAACTTGTAAATTCATAAAATTCTATGTATAAAAATTACAATTCCAATGCCCCAAACTTCCACCTCAAATACTCAAGAAAAATGTAGGCACGTTCTATACTTAAACTTCTAAATGCAATCGCAAAACACACTGATTTCACAGCAGCAGGAGTGTAAACAATGACAACTAAAGAGCCCAAGAGACTAAAAAATGGTCACTTGACTATTACAATTTTGTGGGATGACCAGCAAAGATATGCTTAGTGGGACAGGGATCAGATTATAAATTGTTGGTACAGTGAAATACAACAGTGCCAAGTTACAAAGCACGACAGCAGAAAACTGTCAAGTTGGTTTGGAGTCAATTTCAGCTGTGATGGTGCTGGGATTGCTCACCACAAAGTTCAAAACCCAAATGAAGACCTTAAGCCCTATCTGATATAAATAGCCACGAATACTCTCACTAAAAGGTCTGGAACTAACCAATCTTTAAAGATTAGCTTACTTTCCTTTTTATCCTTCACAGCGGGTTCAGCTGCCAGTAGCCACTATTTGAGTGGTGGGTCCCCTCGCCCTACCAGGAAGCTACTTCCAACTAACAAAGCAGTTCATCCATTTTCAATGGCACACATTTAAATCCAAACAACATACTTAAAACACATTTATAATGCAGGATTTCTATCATAAACATTTTCAAATTGCAAACCATTTCTAGAGCACAAAGGATTTCCAAAACACAGGTGCAACTCCTGTAAGCTAAAAAGACATACTACCAATGCAGATGAGCAAATCGTCCAATACAGATATTGAAGCCAAAGGAATGGATTCTAGTTCACCCCACATTTCTTTCACGTTTCTTGATGCTCGTTCACCCATTCCTAATAAGCCTGAACTTCTCTCCAACTTTACACTGTTTCTTTCCACTTGGGAGACTTCACACGTTTACAGTATTTCCTCAGATACCCTTTTTACAAAAACTGCCCCTTGGAAACAGTTCCCAGCTACCCACAATTAATGTTATAAAGCTAACTTCTCCGAGTACATAAGCCTTCCGACTATAAATGCATCAGTTATTTGATATACTATATAATATTATCCATCCGGTCTGCATGCATTTTTGAACGATACAACTTAAATCAGTGTTGTCTATTTTGAAACAAGCCAAATTAAACACCCATTCCCTATACTGCACCTCCTGAGCAGCAACAAACCAAGTACAGTGACAAACATCCTACTTTTTGCAGGAAGAGCATCTACTATGTACACAGCTTGCTTACAAAGCCGTGATTTCAAACTTCAAACTAATTACTGCGTGCCATTTACATTTTCAAAACAGAAGACTGACTCCTATTTATGACCAGAAACTAAACAAAGCATATTGTTGGAAGTATAACTTACATGGTACGATCTTACAAGTGGCAGCTGCTGTTTAATAATAATATTAATAATGAATACTTCATTGATCCAGAGTGGGAAATTCAGCAGCGACATTTAAAAACACAATTCACAATGTGCAGACCTAACTAATAATAAACTACAGAATAATAACATACACAATAATGTACCAATGTGCAATAACAATGTATAAAATTATAAAGCAGAGACCATTGTACTATGATGTGTATTCTCCTGTCACACCGAGATGAACTGTTGAATATGATTATTGTATTTGATAGGAAAGATTTTCTGTAACGATCCTTGTGACAGTGGAGCTGAATGAGTCTGTTCAAAAGGGTGCTCCGCTGCTTATTCAGTAGGTTATGGAGGGGATGTGCCTGATTGTCCATAATGGATAACAGTTTGTTTAGTGACCTCCTCTCAGCCACTACTCAAAAGAGTCTGGGTTGTAGGCAAGGATGGATTCAGCCTTTCTGGAGTTTATTTAGTCTTTTTGCATCACCTGCACCGATGCTGCTCCAACACAAAGCTGCAAAAAAGACTGGTAAAACATCTCCAACATGCACACTTTGAAGGATCTCAGATTCCTTAGAAAATAGAGTTTGCTCATCCCCTTTTTGTAAACAGCCTCGGTGTTGGCTTTCCAGTCAAGTCTGTTGTCGAGGTGAACACTATTGGTACTCCTCCACCATCACAGCTTCTCCCAGAATCTATACAGGACTGAGCTTGGCAAGAACATGAGGCCCCTGTCCCAGGAAGCAAAAATGCTTCACACAGGCAAAACTTAAAATATTACATCTCTTTCTGCTAGTGCTGGGTTTCCATAAGTCTATTTATAAAATAATTTTCACTGGCACTTTGTAGTAATGGAACCAAACATCGGGCTTGCAGGTAAAATTGCATACAATGCAGCTATTGCCTCAAAATGAATATTCAATCATATTCAATATTCAAAGAAACTTAACAGAATAGAACTGAATACATTACGTGTCATAGTCTTGAATGATCACTCCAATAGACCAGATTGCCATTTGATATTCATTATACCCACTTGGATTTAAATAATGTAGAGAGTTTGGTGTTCTTGGGTCCCCATTAGAGCCCGTGAAGTCAATTCCAACCTGTATACAGAAAACAAGAGAACATTAACTGTGAGGTAGTTGTATTTTGGGAAAGCTTTTGGTTAGCATGAATCTTGGTAAACAAAGATGTTTGCCTCTTGTAGTTTTCCCAGTGTTAATAGTGATACAGATCTCCCGAAGGCTATTTCTAAAACCTCTAAATCATGCAAGTGGTCGTTCTAAAGCAGTACTGATGGATGCTGGTGTGCAAAGCCACCGCAGTCCAGAGAACTGCAAGCTTCAGGAATCAAATTCCCACATTAGTAGCAACTAGTATCACTATTCTAACTTCAGGCAGTATTCCTTAAGTTACCTCACAATTATGCCAGCACTCTTTCCACTGCCAGGAAATATATACAGGTAATGAGCATGTGTTATAATGGTGGGAGAACTGAGGGATATAGACCATGTGCAGTTTAAATTGGCATCACAGTCAGAATTTCTTCTGGTCATTTTATTTCGAAGAGTAACCTGCCGAAACAATTTTGGCCTTTGGTGACTGGAATTTACATCAGTCTGCATAGTCTGACGAAATGTTGTGTAGCACTCTGCGTAAGACTGTAGAAAAGATGAGCCAACATCGTTAATAACGCTCACTTCCAGCCTTGTTAGTAAAAGCTGTTACTAACAGAATAGCACCAATAGCGATTCAGGCCAAAACTACTGTAAATCTCACCAGAAATGAAATTAACTTTGGGTATTTGAGTAATTCCACTATTTATGAAAGGTATGTGTTCTGGGAACATGTCTCATTTTATTTACTGAGATAGAGTAGA
The DNA here is from genome assembly GCF_030144855.1 of Hypanus sabinus. NCBI lineage: Eukaryota > Metazoa > Chordata > Chondrichthyes > Myliobatiformes > Dasyatidae > Hypanus > Hypanus sabinus. The sequence goes on from NC_082706.1 coordinate 151,269,871, forward strand.
GAAGGCTCTTTCTGCTCTTCGAGCCACGTTGCCCAGCAACTTGCCAATTACAGAACAATTTACAATCACCAGATAAACTAACAACCTTTGTGCCTTTGAACTCTGGGAGGAAACCGAAGCACCCAGAGGAAACTCACGCGGAGAGAACGTGCAAACTCCTTACAGGCAGCAGCTGGAATTGTACCCGGTTGCCTGTACTGTAAAGCGTATACCACTAGGCTACTGTGCCATCTTTTATAATTACAAATTGAAATGACTAGGTGAAATGCATTGCAGTACCCAAAATGCAAAGTTCCCACTTCGGGGTTGAAAAAAGAACTTTTTTTTTTATAAAAAAGATGCTTTATAATTTGCAAGCATTTACTCCAAAGAGTCATTATGCCAAAAACTGTTCAGAAAAACAAATAAAACTGCAAATGCTGCAATTGGAAACACAAGGTTGAAAGAACGCAACCAAGTAGCATCTGTAGAAAGAGAAAACAGTTAATGGGCTCTTCCCCAGAACTGGTGTGGTTGGAGGGTGGAATGGATGGTTTGCTTTTTCAAAGCAAAGCTGGAGCAGGGGTGAAGAGTGAGGTAGAAAGCTATGTGGAGATAAGTTAAAGACAGTTAAAATGATAAGGGGAAGAAATAATTACCCTAAAGGACACACTGCCATGAGACAGCAGTTGACCTGAAGTTGGAAAATTCAATGTTCACTTTGAGAGAGTTGCAAAGTGCTCAGATGTCAGATAACATGTTGTTCAAGTTTACACTGAGCTTTACTGCAGTGCCGGTGGAGGATGAACAGGTTGAAATGGAAGTGGAATTGAGAATTAAAACAATCCCCTGCAGACTACACAAAGATGTTCTGCAAAATAATCTCAGTATGATTTCTCTAACGTGGAAGAGACCACATGGTGAACACCAAATACAATGTGCTAGACATGGTACAAGTGAAGATTTACCTGGATTGATTCTTTGGACCCCTGTACGGTGGGAAAGGGAGAGGTGCTGTATCTCGTTAGTTTGCATGGGAAGGTACCATGGGTCCAGGAATGGTGGGGGTTGGAGTGTTAGATCAACAGACCAGAGAGTCATGAAGTGAGTGGTCCACGTTATTAAGCTCAATTTCCTGTTCACTCTTATTTAGGTGCATAAATCACAAATTCCAGTCTGGTTTTAACTCATCAGAAATGTGTCCAAAACTCAACACTATAGTAGTAAGATTCTTTTGGCTGTGCAAATGAAGTACTAAACCAGTAAAGTTAAATTTGGGTTTTGGAATTTATAATTAATGAATTACAAAGAACTGTGCAACTTCACATTTGTTGATGTTAGAGCTTTTCAAATTAACATTAACAGAATATTAACAGCAAAAGGGCTATTCATCTGCTAATTATCTTACAAGGATACTTGTCTAACATTCTTGCTAAACAAGTATATTTAATTCTAGTTATACAGGCATTTGACTCATTCAATTTTTTTTTGAAAATATCTAACTTTACTTCTGGATGAATTTTGTTAAACGTGAAGCATGGAGTCAAAAATGAAACTCATAAATAGAAAACCAAAAATACAAGAATTATGTAATAAAAGACTGTCACAAACAAGTCATTAAAACTGTTTGAAAAATAATGCTATATTTTTTCAAATATTTGATGTGAGTGCATGTCTGCAGATATCTGTACTTCACACTGGTTTCCTTTGAGAATCAGTTAACTCCAGGCAGTAACAAAGTTTCATTTTCACCAATGGGAATGTTTTACTCACAGTAAAATTCAGTTGACAGCCTCCCATAATGTAATCCAAGAAACTGTACTCCTTCACGATCTGTAGATTAAGCACAAGAGAACTAAAACAATATTGTTTATTTTTGAATAAATGTCAGCCATAAGTGTTTCTGCAAACACTTGATTTAAATCAATGTGTGATTTAGGAGGATTTAATGCTCCATTCTCATTTGATAAATGGAAATTCATTTGGAATTTGCAATAAAAATACATTTTGTGATTGTTAACAGGAAGAAGCCACAAAATAATTTATTGATTGCTTGCAGAGATCAAGCAGAAAACCTACAAATGAACTACTAGATCCACAGCAAAATACTTCTTAGCTGTCTACTAAAGGAAGGACATTCTGAATCCTGAAGCAATTGAAAAATATTGGATGGGTTAAAGATAATAGCAAGTATTAACAATTTTAGCATCTTAGAAAGTGGATAAATTGCCAAATCCAAATGAAATATATCCTAGGCTTTCCAAGAAATTAAGGAAAGAATCCCCAGAGGCCGTGAAGATCATTTTCTGATCTGTCCTGGTTGAAAAGATGGTGTCAGAGGATTAGAGTACAACATTGTAGCACAGTTTAAAAACAATGTAATGTATAAACAAGTAATTAAGGGCCAGTTAATTCCAATGGCGGATAATGTATTGGCATCAATTCTAAGCCAACCACTGACCGGCCTTCTGATCATAATTACCAGGAATCAGGGTTTTAGAGGACTGATGCAACAATACGGAAAGGGTGACATATCACAATGTGTTCCTCTAATTATTTCACTTTTTATATCAACCTATCTTTACTACTTCCTTCCACGACTACCTCCTATGTCATAGCGTGGACATAGGCCATTCAGGCCCAATTGGTCCATGCCAACTGAGTTGCCTCACTGAGTTAATGTAATCTGGCTGCATTTATCCCATATCTTTCTAAAGCTTTCTTACCTACATATCTGTCCAAATCTCTTAAATGCCGTAATTTTACTTAACTCTACTCACTTCCTCTGGCAATTCGCTGCACATACTCACCACCCTCTATATGGTGAGCATGTGCCTTAAGCCCCTTTTAAATCTTTCTCTGTGACGTTAAACCTATGCCCTATGGACTCCATAACCATAACTCATGATTTGAGTGTAGCATTTCTTTATTAGAAGCTATCCTGCAGATATAGTGCTTTGCTTTCAACATTCCTACAATTTTGTGTCCAGCCCCCATCCACATTAGAGTGTGGAATTCCCAACTCTGTCTTCCAGATTATAGCAACAAACGTTTAGTCCGCACGCATCTGCAGTCAACTAATTTAGAATCATTACTTTATTAATGCTGTTCCAATTTAACCCTGGCATGAAAAACAGTCATAAAACAAAAGGGGATGGGTATTGATGGAGGAGAGGGGTGGGGCAGAAAGGACAGGGGTGGAGGTTTACAAACAAATTATTCTATTTATAAGGCTAACCTCCTTCCTCAAAGATCTAAAAGAAGCTAAAGCTTCTTACCTGGCATAATTTAAAACTGACAATTCCTGAGTTTTTGTAGCTTTTCTTTTTCTGTTTCTTCTTTGGATTAATGCACTCAAACTCCATCTGCAAGAAAGCAAGAGGATTCTCAAATATAGAAGTTTAAAATTATCACTGCAATTATACACCAAAACTCAATAGTACAGATATCTAATGTAACTGTATAGCATGATTGGTATGCGAAAGCATTGTTGTGTGTAAGTTGCAAATACTAGATTCATGCGAGGAATGTTGCAATACCTACAATTTTCTTTGTCAAACTCTATTGAAGTGAAGACTCCATAGATACTTCAGTAGAAAATAAACAAGATATTGCCAAAGTCGTTAGAAAAGGAAAGAAATAAGAATCTTTAAAAAGTGGAAGGAATAAAGTGTGCTAAGTAAACTGAATAATGAGATGTTAGGATAGGTGATCAGAAGACTAGTCTTAGAGACAAGCTAGTTATAAACTACCTACATAGAAGTAGCCATTTCACAATTATTTTACTTAGTAACTTATAATCCAGGCTAAGCTGCAAAAGATATCAGAAGTTAAAGTTGCTACAAGTATTTTTAACATTTTTTAAAATTGCTAAATTTCAGATATTATTAAAATATAGTTAGTAGGCACAACATACAGTACTGTGCTTAAGTTTTAGATACCTATCTAAGTCATTTGCACAGTACTCCAGTTGTCATTGTGGAGCGGAGAGCAAATTTGTAAATCTGTTGGAAGCAAAGGATATTGGTAATAGTGAGGGTGGAGCACTGTGGGAGGGGTGTGAGACAGGTGACAGAGAAGGAGTACTAGTGCAGACACACCCAGCCCTGAGACACCAGGCAAGGTCATTTGATTCCAAGCATTTGATGCACTGATCACTACAGAATGTCTCTCTGGTGAATCCGGCTCCCTCATCTCTCCCTTTTTCTTTTCAACCCAAACATTATTCCCCTCTCCCTGCCCCTTCCCAATTCAAGTTTTATGGTGCTATGGAAGTAACTAGAGAAACTGTACTTCAGATTTCAAATGAATATCAAATGTAAGCAAACTACCAAAACTATCAAGTAGTTTCTAATAAAGGAAAATATCTACACTCAGGAAAGTGGAGAATATTGCCATAGGAGAAGGCTGAACAGCATTTTAAAGATATTAATTTTTAACATAATGAGTAGTTACACAAAATAAATGCAAGACCAAGATAAATGGAAGAATCCAACACACTAAGTCATAATTGCAGGAATGCTAGTAACAAATCAAATAGGAATGAAGGAAGGAGTAACACAAAATATTAAGAATGTACAGTAAAATATTTGAGGCAAAATGAAAACTTATGATAAGCGAAAAGATAGAAATACTGACAGACTGAGACCATTCAGCCCATCAAGTCTGCTCCACCATTCCATCATGACTGACACTGGATCCCTCTCAATACCATACACCTGCCTTCTTGGCATAGACTTTAATGTCCTGACCAATCAGGCAACAATCAATCTGTGCTTTAAATATATGCATGGTCTTGGTCTCCACTGCAGTCTGTGGCAGAGCATTCCACATTTTCACTACTCCCTGGCTAAAAAAAAAATCCTCCTTAAACCTCTTTTCTAAGGGGTTGTCCCTCAATTTTGAGGCTGTGCCCTCCAGCTCTGGATACTCCAACATAGGAAACACCCTCTCCACATCCACCTTATCTAGTCCTTTCAACATTTAGTAGGTTTCAATGAGATCCCCCCCCCCCCCCCATTCTTCCAAATCCCAGTGAGTACTGACCCAAAGCTGCCGAACATTCATACGTTAACCCCTTCATTACTGGAATCATCCTCATGAACCTCCTCTGGACTCTCTCCAATGACAACCCATCCACTCTGAGCTATGGGGCCCAAAACTATTGATAATGCTCTGTTCAGCCTTTGTAATAGCAATGACACTCACTCCTACTCCATGACATTCACAGATCTCTGGCACACTGCTCCAACAATTAAGACAGATGCAAAGTATCCATTAAATTTGTCTGTCTTTTTTGTCCCTCTTTACTACCTCACCAGTACCATTTTCCAGTAGTCCAATATCAACTCTCATCTCCCTTTTCCTCTTTATATAACTGAAAAACATTTTGGTATTCTGTTTTACATTATAGACTAGTCTGCCCTCATATTTCACCTTTTCACTTCTTATAGCTTTTTTAGTTGCCTTTGTTAGATTTTAAAAGCTTCCCAATCATCCAAATTCCCACACACTTTTGCTATCTTACATCTCCTTTCCTTGGTTTTGATGCAGTCCTTAACTCTTCTCGTCAGCCAATTGCTTAGCCATACCATTTGAGAACAACCTCTTTTGGGACATACCTATCTTGCGCCTTGTGTAACATTCTCAGAAACTTCAGCCATCTCTGCTCTGCCAACATCCCAGCCAGTATCCTCCTCCAATCCACCTGGGCAAGCTCCCCTCTCATGCCTGTGTAATTCCCTTTATTCCAACGTGATGCTGATACATGTGAATTCTGCTTCTCACTCTCAAATTGCAGTACGAGTTAAGCATATTATGATCACTGCCTCCCAAGGGTTCCTTTACGTTAAGCTCTTACAAGATCTGGGTTATTAGGCAACACTCAATGCAAGGTGGGCTTTCCCTAAATGGGCTCAATCACAAGCTGCTCTAAAAAGCCATTCCATAGGCATCCATCAAATTCCCTCTCTTGTAATCCGACACCAACCCTACTTCCCCAATCCTCTTGTATATTGAAGTCCCCATTACAATTGTGACATTACTGTTATTACATGCCCTTTCCAACTCCCTTTGTAATCACAAACCCACCTCTTGGTTAAGATATGGAAGTCTACATGATTCCCATATTTTTCTTTTACCCTCAAGCATAAAGTGAGCAGACTCAAACATGTCACAAACAGTACCAGACCCAAATCAAGTTCACAGATTCCATAATGCACTTTCAATGTAAGGCCTACCGGTGAGCTATAGGATGCTTCTTGTAGTCTTGACATACTTGTCTCAAATATACCAATTAGGTCATGTGATCCATCATTATCATAATCGTAGCAGTCCACCTGTAAAAAAAATTACATTTAATTTTGCTGCAATCTGCATAAGCTGGCATATCAGATGTTTGTACCCTACTGTTTCTAGATCTGCAGTTAAGAGTGTCCATTATTCTTGAAGGATTTATCATTCCTCAGCATTTTACCATTCTTTATTGACTGGAGGATCTTGGATCATAAATAATTCATTCAGAAAATGTATGCTATAAGCAGAGAACAACCGAATTTGCAAATTATCAGTGAAAAATAGCAGAAACCTGCAAACAGCTGGCATTTTTGACATAGACAAATATATGAAGACTGGAAAAGGAACAACAAAATGCTACCTATAAGTTTATTCCCAGTCATTGGCACCAAATGTGTTGTGCGGTAGTGTCAACCAGTTAAACTGCCCATCTGAAAAGTATTCCACGTAGTACATCGAGCACTAGTAAGCAAGGAGTTGAATTTCCGGCAAATTACTTTCAGCTAATTGGACATTGAGGCTACATCCACACTAGAGCGGATAATTTTGAAAATGCCGGCTTCGCGTGAAAACGATAGGCGTCCACACTATGCGTTTTTGAAAATATCTCTATCCACAGTGAAACAGAGATTTCAGCAAATCTCCTCCTATTGGGCATGCGCAGGACACAGCTACCAAAAACAAGCGACATGTTTGGTGTCAAATCTCACCGTAAAAGTGCGCATTTGTGTTGTTACAGACTAGAAAAACAGACGGGCAGCTGTTGGCTCTCACGCAGGAGCACTTAAAACTAAAAAAAAAACAAATACTGGAGCATACGGAGGCAACCGACAGGGAGTTCACGGGCAGCATGACCCAGCTGATGATGAACATTGGAAAAACTGACCAACTCTGTTGCATTAATAAAGCACCTTGTTAAATGTATAAAACATGTCTGCATCTGTATTATCTTGTATTTCCATACAATGTTACATTAGGCTGTTACACATCTATTGTCAGAGAAATACTTGCATAAATAGGTAAACCACCTTCATACAAGCAAGGACAGAAAACTACAAAGTGAGTTATTTATTCACTAAGCTATGGGTCAAAGTATTTGGTGAGTACATTTCTAACTCTTCTGGCTTCAGTCTCAGTGCCGTCTGTTCTGAAATTGTTAGGTTGCGTTCAAGAAAACAATGAAATAGCGCGCTGCTGTCTGATAGCATTTTCAGAAGTCTCCGGTTACCCCATCCACACTGATCTGCCCGAGCAGCATTTTCAAAACTACCCACCCTGGAAAGTGTTTCTGAAAAGCTCCAGTTTTAAAGGACGAAAACACCGTTTTAATGTGGACAGAAGGTAAAAACGAAGAGAAAAAGCTTCGGTTACAGATTTATCCGGTGTAGTGTGGATGTAGCCTGACTATTTTCAAGACTTGGAGCCTGAATAAATTAACATTTTAAAACCATCATCATCCTTTAAATAAGACAAACAATTAGATGATAAATACACAGCGGAAATGTGCATTAACTCATACCCAAGTAGATCTTGCCTAAACATCAGTAGTATAAATAGGAAAGGTAAGTATATGACAAATTGGCTCAAATCAACCTCACTTAATGTTGTAAATTGTTAGCCCTGCACCATAGGCTTCTGATTTTTCCATTAGTTTGTGCAACAGAAATGACTAAGACCATACGTTTACTGCCTAGATTTATTTGTTCACTCACTGTAAACAATGTATTTGCACTTTTTAGTCAATATTTTCAATACTTATAGCATTAATGGCCACAAGTTACTTCCATTTTACTAAAAGAACCATGGTGAAATGACTGAGAAAATTGTCATTTCTGAATCTATATCAGTAAACAGAAATTTACCTTGATAGTCCTCTGAAAATCACCATTACACAGGGATCGCAAAGGGATTTTGAAAGGTTTCCAACTAGGATTTAGATTATTCTTTATTACCTAAATATTAAAGGATTTACATTAGTAACATAGCATACTGTTTACATTTTTGCATCTTAAAATACCCATTACTTTATAAAACCCATTTATGGAGAACCCACAATTTTTGGGATATTGATGGAACTGGGATAGCGTGATGTAGTGCAGGGGGAGGTCCACAGCACTAGGCAAGTACAGATCTTAAAGGTGACCTACCTGTAGAGAATCTGAAGTGCCTGATACCACATACTTGGACCTGATCTGACAGGTTACCTTTCAAGCTGAACCAAAACAAGTTTTGTTCATTGTGAATATCTGCTTCTGCAAGAGTCATCTGCAATGTCTGTGGAAACTTTATGTCCAACTCAATTTTTCAAAACTGGTATTCAAAAATGTGCACTGGATGCCATTGGATATCAATACACACATACAGGTACCTCTGAATGCAAGTGCATTATGTGCATGCAGAACACAGAATCAAATTACACATTTTTCTAATACACAGTTAAGAAAATGATCAATTTCAGCAGTTAGTCATACAATAAAATTCTGAAGAACATTACACCTAGCAATGGAAAACAGAACCTAGAGAGTCTGACTGATTTCCACATGAAAATATTTCTTCTTTCTATCGAAGTTTATTAATGTCCCATATTTTCAGTCATTCATTGTTTTCTTTTCAAAAGACCTAGTTAACACCTTTGATTTTTTTTAAACTACCACAACCCTAATTTTTCCACGTAATAGAGAACCACTTTAATGTTATTATTCTCATCAGTGATCACTTTTTAATTCTACTTTCCATTCCAACATGTCAGTCCATTGCCTCTACTGCAGGGACAAGGGCACACTGAGGTTGGAGGAACAACACCTTATATTCTATTTGCACAGCCTCCAACCGGATGACATGAACATACATTCCTCGAACTTCTGGTAATTGCCCCCTCTTCATCTTCACCATTCCCCATTCTCATTTCCCTCTCTCACCTTATCTCCTTACCTTCCCATCACCCCCTCTGGTGCTCCTTCTTCTTCCCTTTTTCCCCATGGCCTTCTGTTCTCTCCTATCGGAATCCCCCACCTCCAGCCCTTCATCTCTTTCACCAATCCCAGCTCTTTACTTCACATCTCTTAGATTCACCCATCACCCACTATCTTTCTTTTTAAATCTTTTTATTAATTTTAAACAAACATAAATGAAACATGAATACAAGGTGTTTGAGAGTACATAATTAATAGTTTAAATAGACATTCAGATATATAATAATAAAAATATAACCTCCCAAACTCCGAACATTAATGAACAAAGAAGCAAAAAGAAAAAAAAGACCCCCAAAAAAAGGGGAAAAAAAACAGAAAAAAACACTAAACAACATGGGCCATTGAATAATATTATGTACATATACAGTAGTGCCAATAACTCTGAACCTCCATCCAAATAATTAAGGATAATATAAGTAAGGTTTAGGAAAAGACAGTTCAACTCATATGAAAATGTTGAATAAATGGTCTCCAAGTTTCTTCAAATTTAACTGAAGGATCAAAAACCACACTTCTAATTTTTTCTAAACTCAAACAAGAGATAGTTTGAGAAAACCACTGAAATACAGTTGGAGGATTAATTTCTTTCCAATTCAATAAAATAGATCTTCTAGCCATTAATGTAACAAATGCAATCATTCGTTGAGATGAAGCGGATAAACGGTTATTATCCGTCACTGGTAAACTGAAAATTGCAGTAAAAGGATGCGGTTGGAAATTGATATTTAAAACTCTTGAAATAATACTGAAAATATCTTTCCTATAATTTTGTAAACAAGGACAAGACCAGAACGTATGAGTCAATGAAGCAACATCAGAATGACATCTATCGCAGGTTGAATTAAGATAATAAAATTGAGCCAGTTTATCCTTAGACATATGAGCTCTATGTACAACCTTAAATTGTATTAGGGCATGTTTAGCACAAATAGAGGACAAATTTATCAATAATAAAATTTTTCCCATTGCTCAGTAGATATAGGACAATGCAACTCTTCTTGCCATTCCTTCTTAATTTTTTCTGATACATCCAACTGTAAATTCATGATCATCTTATAAATGATGGCTACTAAACCCTCTTGATAAGGATTAAGGGCTAAAATTCTTTCTGTAATGTCCAATGGACATTCTTTCGAAAAAGACTGTAACTCATTATACAAAAAATTTCTAACTTGCAAATATCTAAAAAAATGGGTTTTAGGTAAATTATATTTATTAGATAGCTGTTCAAAGGACATGTTATCATCCAGAAACAGATCACGAAAACATGTTATACCTTTTGTTTTCCATAAAAGAAAAGCTTGATCCATAGATGAAGGCCGAAAAAAATAATTAGATATTATAGGACATGATAAAATAAATTTATTCAAACCAAAAAATTTAAGAAATTGAAACCAAGAATCACCCACTATCTTGTACTTCTTCCTCTTCTCCCCTCACCTTCTTGCTCTGACTTCTCGTCTCCTTTTTTCCAGTTCTGATGAAGGGTCCTGACCCAAACATGGACTGTTTACTCTTTTCCATAGATGCTGCCTGGCCTGCTGAGTTCCTCCAGCACATTGTGTGTATTACTTTGATTTCTAGCATTTGCAGATCTTCTCTTGCCAGTAATCCTTTAAGTAAGTTATCTGTTTAGTAAATTTATGCACCCTACATAAAATAGGGTGCATGGTATAGCCTGCAAAGATCCATCTTTGGTATAATAGGAATGAATGTTAAACTTCTATCATTTATCCCAGTTATCCAACTTACTCTTTTCTGATTTATAACGCAGTTAACATACCAAGCTATTATGCATCCAGACCAAATTTCCTTAGCTTCCTGAGACAGCAGAGGCCTTGGATAGCTTTCTTGGCTGTGACAAAAATATGACTGGTCCAGGACAGGCTACCAGTGATGTTCACACCCAAGGACTTAAAGCTCTCAGGCTCAACACTGCTGGTGTAGACAGGAACAAGTGCACCATGTCAGTGCATGCGAATACTTTTATACTGACTATGCTTTTCTGCTGTTATAACTGTATATGCTGTCTGTGGCTGTTGGTACTTTGCTTTACACCTTGCCCACAGGAACACTGACTTGTTTGGCTGGAACAGGTGTACGGTTGAATGAAAATTAAACTTGAACCACTCCCCCTTTCTAAAGTCAATGATTAGCCCTTTTGTTGTCATGTTGGAAAAGTTGTTGTCATGACACCATGTCACTAAGCTCAGCAACCATCATTTTACATCTCTAGTCCAACCAGTCAAACTTCCCCCTCTATTCCAAAGCAGCTTTAATTTATATAGTACATTTTAGTATGGAAGCATATTCATAGTATCCACTATATGTCCTAAGTTCAAACTTGTTGAACCTGGAAAAACTTCTCCTGCACACTCTTTATATCAATATATTAATTATAATCTTAACACAGGGGCTGAAGTACTTTAGGCAGGAAGTCATGTACAATAAGCAACTCTGATACCATGTCATTAAGCTGTCTCCTCATTATGAGGATGTAGGTGAAAGACAGTTTCCTATGCAGCTCCCCAGTCGACATGTACTTGAAGAGAACAACTTAGCAGACAGTTGAATATTATGCCGGTTAGGCACAGTTAAGGTATCATCTGGGCACCATAACAGCGCAGCAGTTAGCGCGATGCTATTACAGCACGGGGCGGTTCCAGAGTTCAATTCCAGCCCTGTTCTGTAAGGACTCTGTACGCGCCCTCCCCACTTTTTTCCTGGGTGTTCCTGTTTCCTCCCACAGTCCAAAAACACAGCAGGTAGGGTAACTAGTCATTCTAAGTTGTCCCGTGGTTAGGTTAGGGTTAATCGGGGGTTGCTGGGGCAGTGTGTCTCAAGCGGCCGGGAGGTCCTACTCCGTGTTGCATCAGTAAATCAATCTGCTCCTCAGGTTCGGACTCTCACCTCTGTTCTATGAACCATTTGCCATTTTCCATCCTCAGTCTGTTTGTGAAACTCCAAGTAGGGATCTGATTTCCCAAAGAAATCCTGATCATTAAAAAATCAGAAAAGACATTATTTCCAGATAGAAAATGTGAGCCATAATTGTAGAAATACTACTTCAAGTTTATACACAAACTAGAAACATAATAAAAAAAATGCAAAAGAGAAAATGACAAATAAATACTGTTCACTGGCCAGTGCTAATGAGGATCTCAAACTATGGCCTCTTCCTTTTGAATGATAAGGCCAACTTGTATTTTCAGCTTTCTACAAAAACACCTACCTTCTTATCCAGGTTCCGTGCTTGAGCCTCAAAATTTACCACTCTATTGTCTTTCACTTCCTCAGCATAGATCTTAAAAACAAATAAAATAGAAATCAATTAATTTACAATATTATAGAAATGAAGAGACAATGCCTCAAAATGTCAGGCCAACCCATAGTTGAGGTGAGAACCAGACAAATACCCTGTGCCAAAACAATCAGGTCCAAAATGCAGCAATTTCAAACAGAAATTTACGTCAGTGCAGTAATGTTCACATCATGAGACATAGGAGCAGAATTAGGCCATTCAGTCCATCCAGTCTACTCCACCGTTCCATCATGGCTGATCTCAGATCTCACTCAAACCCATACACCAGACTTTTCAACATATTCTCTGATGCCCTGACCAATCAGAAAGCTATCAACTTCTGTATTAAATATACCCATGGACTTGGCCTCGACTGCAGTCAGTGCAGAGCATTCCATAGATTCATTACACTCTAGCTAAAAAAAACTCCTCCTTACCTCTGTTCTAAAACGTCACTCCTGAATTTTGAGGCTATGCCCTGTAATCCTGGATAACCCCACTATAGAAAACATCCTCTCCATATCCACCCTATCTAGTCCTTTCAACATTCGGTAGGTTTCAATGAGATCCCCGTGCATTCTTCTAATTTCCAGCGAGTACAGGCCCAACGCCGCCAAGCGCTCCTCATATTCTCTTCATTCCCAAAATCTCTTTTTTGCCCCTTTCAAGGTTCCTTTGAAGACCCTGATCTGGAGTCACATGCTGACTTCACTTCTTTGCAGAAATGTGGCCTGCTCTCGGGGCCTCACGACCAGCCACTTTACAATATGCCAAGGATGTGGCCTGGAAGACTAGTGCACCTTCACGGTGGTGGATCTTCATGGCTCTGGAGGCAGATGGATTCAAGTCTGGAGCCTCCGCCTGATGCGTCATGAGACACCGAAGATGAACAGCAAGCTGGCTCCGTGCCCACAGACCCGAGTTCTTTGGGCACAGAGCTCAGAGGAAGCGACGCAACAGACTTTTAACACCATAAATCAGCAAGTTGCTTTGTTATGTCTCCCCTCTCTCTGTGAAATGGGGGACACCTCTTTTTCCTTTATTAGGGGGAGAGAGAGAGAGAGAGAGAGCCTGTGGTATGTCAAATTACCAGGTGAATGAGTAGTCTTTGGGGTACTGCAGGTCTTTGTCTTTATTGATGTTTTGCTGCACACTTGAGTGCTTGGTGGGGAATGCCGATGCTTTTATTGCTGGTGGGACGGGGGAGTGGGGTTGACACTTTGCTGCTGCTTATGCGTGGGAGGGGGGAGCTGGGGGTCTTTGGGGTTCTAACATTTAACTGTCATTCATTCTTTGTGGCAATCCTCTGCTTTCATGGACGTTTGCGAAGAAAAAGAATTTCAAGATGTATATTATATACATTTCTCTGACATTAAGTGTACCTATTGAATCTCCTCTGGACTCTCTCCAATGACAACACATCCTTTCTGAGATATGGGGCCCAAAACAATTGACAAGACTCCTTGCAGCCTGACTAGTGTCTTATAAAGGCTCACCTTGCTTTTGTATTCTATTCCCCTTGAAATGAATGCCAACATGGCATTCGGATTTATCACAGACTCAACCTGTAAATTAACCTTCTGTGGGTCTTGCACTAGGACTCCTAAGTCTCTCTGCAACTCTGACACTCGAACCTTCTCCCCGTTTAAATAATAGTCCCCAGTATCATTCCTTTGACAAAAATGCATTATCATACATTTCCCAATGCTGTATTCCATCTGCCACATTTTTGGCATTCTTCCAATTTGTCTAAATCCTGCTGCAATCTCAATCTCAATCTCAGCACTACCCACCCCTCCCCCTATCTTTGTATCATCTGCAAACTTTGCCACAAGCCCATCAATTCCATTATCCAAATCACTGACAATGTGAAAAGTTGTAGTCTTAATACTGACTGAGGATCAGCACTAGTCACTGGCAGCCAACCAGAAAAGGCCCCTTTTATTCCCACTCGCTGCCTCCTGCCTGTCAGCCATTCCTCTATCTATGCCAGCATCTTTCCTGTAACACCATAGGATTTTATCTTGTTAAGCAGCCTCACGTGTGGCACCTCATCAAATGTCTTCTGAAAATACAAGAAAATGACATTCACTGCCTCTCTTTTGTCCACCCTACTTGACACTTCCTTGAAGAACTCTGACAGATCTGTCAGGCAAGAGTTCCCTTTACAGAAACCACCCTAACTTTGACTTAATTTATCATTAGTCTCCAAGTAGCCAAAACTTTATCCTTAATAATAGACTCAACCACTGGGGTTAGGCTAACTGGCCTATAATTTCCTTTCTTTTGTCTTCCTCCCTTTTTAAAGAGTGGAGTGACATTTGCAATCTTCCAGTCCCCTGGGACCATGCCAGGATCAAGTGATTCTTGAAAAATCATGACTAATGCATCTGTTATCTCTTCAGCAACTTCTCTCAGGACTCTGGGAAGTAGTCCATCTGGTCCAGGTGACTTATTCACCTTAAGATCTTTGAGACGCCTAGCACTTTTTCCCCTTTCAAATAGCAATGGCATTCACTCTTGCTCCCTGACACTCACAGACCTCTGACACACTGCTAGTATCCTCCACAGTGAAGACAGATGCAAAGTACCCCTTAAGTTCACCTGCCATTTCTTTGTCCCTCATTACTACCTCACCAGTGGCCCAATATCAACTCTCACTTCCCTGCTTTATACTATTGGCTAGTTTGCCCTCATATTTAATCTTTTCCCATTTTACAGCTTTTTTAGTTGTCTTTTGTTGGATTTTAAACCCTTCCCAATCATCCCACTCACTTTTCCTACCTTATATTTCCTTTCCTTGGCTTCCATGCAGTCTTTAACTTCCTTCGTCAGCCACGGTTGCCTATCACTGCCATATTAGAACTTCATACTCTGTGGGACAGATCTATCCTGCGCCTGGTGAACTATTCCCAGAAACGTCAGCGATCTCATCATCCCAGCCAGTATCCTCCTCCAATCCAACTGGGCAAGCTCCTCTCTCATGCCTCTGTAATTCCCTTTACTCTATTGTGACACTGATACATATGACTTCTGCTTCTCCCTCTCCAACTGCAGTATGAATTCAATTATATTATAATCACTGCCTCCTAAGGGCTCCTTTACATTAAGCCTCCTAATAAGATCTGGGATATTCCACAACACCCAATCTAAAATAGCCTTTCACTGAGTAGGCTCAAGTACAAGCTGCTCTAAAAAGCCATCTAATAGGCATTTAACAAATTCCCTCTCTTGTGATCCAACACCAACCTGACTTCCCAAACCCCTTGCATAATGAAGTCCCCGATTACAATTGTGTCATTACTCTTATTACATGCCTTTTCCAGCTTTTATCATGCCTTTTCAATCCCTACCTGACATCTTGGCTATTTGGAGGCCTATGATTCCCATAATGTTTTTTTAAAACCCACAATTTAACTCCACCCACAAAGATTTAACATACTCTGACCCCATGTCACCTCTTTCTAAAGATATAATTCCATCTCTTACCAATAGAGTTCCTCCACTGCTGATGGCTTCCTGCTTGTCCTTTTGATACAAAGCATGTCCTTTGATGTTAAAGCTCCCAACTATGGCCTTCTTTCAGCTACGACTCAGTGATGTCCACAATATCATAGCGACCAATCTCTAAATGCACCACAAGTCAGTCCTGCGTTCTTCACCCTTTTGAATTTTCTCTCTTTGCTATAATTTAACTCTTTACTCTGTTTGCATTTGTACCCAATCATTGGCTTGTCCTTCCTTGCATTCATGTTACAGCCATCATCTGCTTATAAACCTGCTGGCTCATCCTCAGCTCTATCTTACTGGTTCCCATCCTCCTGCTGAAATAGTTTAAACCACTCCCAACAACTCTAGTAAATCTGCCCACAACAATATCGGTCCCCCTTGGATTCAAGTGCAACCTGTCCCTTCTGTAGTCCCAGCTGCCCCAGAAGAGGTCCTAATTATCCGAAAATCTGAATCCTTGCCCCCTACTCCAATTCTTCATCCACACATTTTATTCCTATCCTCATTATCATGTGGCACAGGCAGTAATCCTGAGATTACTACCCTCGAGGCCCTGCTTCTCAACTCCCCATATTCTTTTTTTCAGGACATCCTTCCGTTTTCTACCTATGCTGTTGGTACCAATATGTACCCTTACTTCAGGCTGTTCTCCCTCCCTTTCCAGAAATATTGAGGACACGTTCAGAAAAATCCAAACCCTGGCACCTGAGAGGCAAATTACCATCTATATTACCTTTTCACATCCACAAACTCACCTATCTGTCCCCCTGACCATAGAATCACCCATTACTACTGCTATTCTCTTCAGTTCCCTACCCTTCTGAGCCACAGGGCCAGCTCAGTGCTGGAGACATGGCTGCTGTTGCTTCCCCCAAGTAGAACGTCCCCCCCAACAGTACTCAAAATGGAGTACTTATTGTCGAGGGATCAGCCAGAGGGGTGCTCTCCACATTCTCCCTTCCCTCTCCTGACAGTCATCCATTTCTCAGATGCCTGTAGCCCTGGGGTGACAAACTCCTTGTAGCTCCTGTCTGTCACTGCTTCACCTTCCTGAACAAGCCAAAGGTCATTGAGCTGCAGCTCCATTTCCCTAACATAGTCTTTAAGAAGCCTCACCTCGATGCACCTGGTACAGATGTGGCCACTGGGGAGACTGGAAGTCTCACATCTGACACCCAGAGCAGAATGCTGGCTCCTTAGACGTACCCCCTATTCTCTCAAGAGAGAATCCTTTGACAAATACAAAGAAAACCCTTATATTAAAGCACTGGTTAGTGACAGCATGGTAAAGCAGCTGCAATATCCAAAACCAGATAATTAATTGATTATCTGAAATGCATGAGCAGGACATCAGAAGATTTCAGAATAGGACACCGCCCTTCTGCAGGGAAGGGAGAATAACACAAAGAACAAAAAAACATGCAAATCAATATTTACATGATCTAATTAAGCGCGTATCAACTTTTCACTGATCCAATTAATTGGTTTTCGTTGTTGCTTTTACCAATGTACATATACTTCTAAAGAAAAAACAAAACTATACCGTGATTGTTCCTCTTCCTGCAGGGCATTTATTTTTCAGCAAGAGGGGTCTGGTCAGTTTTCTGCTGGAGACAATCTGTCAAAAACAGATCAATTGCATGTACTCAGTTTCCAAATGAAATAGTAACAGGAAGCCACAACAGAGATACACACTGAATTGTTGGAAGAGAATGAAAAATAAAGCAAATAGCAGCAACATGCAACAAACAAAATTGCATACAAGTGACAAGTTAACAACTTTTTGATGAAAGTTAAAAAGTACAAGGAGAACCTTCTCCAAACAGTAAATATTACTTCCAATTTAGAAATTGCAGTTGGCATTCAGTATTGATGCAGTCAAATTTTACGAAGTTCCATATTCAAATTTTGCAAACAAATAGAAAAGTGGCTTGCATATCTGTATTAAAAACCTTCAACTATATACAAATTCTGGGTCCACAAAGCAAGGTCTCCTTGGATCTCATGCCTCATTACATTCTGAATTAGCCTTGCATGGAGAACCTGATCAAGTGCCTTACTGAAATCCATTACAATATATCCACTGCTCTATCTTCAATGTGTTTTGTTACATCTTCAAAGAATTCAATCAGACTTGTAAGGCACAATCTGCCCTTGACAAAGCTATGCTGACTATCCCTAATCAGATTATGTCTCTCCAAATGCTCATAAATCCTGCCTCTCAGGATCTTCTCCAACAACTTGCCCACCACTGAAGTCAGACTCACTGGTCTATAATTTCCTGGGTTATCCATTCTCCCTTTCTCGAACAAAGGGACAGCATTTGCAACTATCCAATCCTCCAGTACTTCTCCCATCCCAATTTTGATGCAAAGATTATCGTCAGAGGCTCAGCAATCTCCTCCCACACTTCTCACAGTAGCCTGGGTTATATCTCGTCCTGTCCTGACAACCGATCTAACTTAATACTTTTCAAAAGCTCCAGTACATCCTCTTTCTTAATGTCTGTATGTTCAAGTGTCAGTTCACACTAAGTCATTCCCACAATTGGCAAGGTCCTTTTTCCTGGTGAATACAGAATTTATTAAGTACCTCTCACTCCATGCACACATTTCCACTATCGCACCTGATTTGTCCTATTCTCACACTGCTCATCGCTTGCTCTTCACAACCTTCGGGTTTTTCTTGATCCTGCTCTCCATGGCCTTCTCACCCCTTTTGCTCTAATTTCATTCTTAAGCTCCTTCCTGGCAACCTTGTAATTTTCTAGAACTCTATCAGTACCTAGTTTCTTGAAGCTTTCATAAGCTTTTCTTAACTATATATTCCACATCCTTTGTACACCAGGGTTCTTTTACCCTACCATCCTTTCCCTGCCTCAACGGAACATACCTATGCAGAACTCCATGCAAATGTTCCCTGAACATTTGCCACATTTCTGCCTTACATTTGCCTGAGAAAATTTGCTCCTAAGTTCCTGATTAATAGCGTCATATTTCCCCCTACTCCAATTGAATGTTTTCCCAAATTGTCTACTACTACCCCTCTCCAGCACTATGGTGAAGGGGATAGAGTTGTGGTCACTATCTCTAAAATGCTCTCCCACTGAGAGATCTGACACCTGACCAGGTTCATTTCCTAGTACCAGATCAAGTACAGCCTCTCTTCTAGTTGGCCTATCTATACGTTGCATCAGGAAACCTTCCTGAACACACCTAACAAACTCCAACCCATTTAAACCCCTTGCTCTAAGGAGATGCCAATCAACATTAGGAAAGTTAAAATCTCCCATCACAACAACCCTATTATTATTGCACCATTCCAGAATCTGCCTCCCTATCTGCTCTGCAATATCCCTGTTCCTATGGTGGGGGGGAGGGGCTATAAAAAAAAACACCCAGAGTTATTGCTTCTTTCCTGTTTTTGACTTCCACCTACACTGACTCAGTAGACCATGACTTCCTCCTCTTCTACACCCATGACATTATCCCTAATTAACAATGCCACCCAACCCCTACTGGGTCGGCTGGTGGCACAGTGACATCAGCGCCGGACTCCAGAACGGAGAATCCCGAGTTCGAATCCAGTCAGGCTGTTCCAGAGTACACTTTCCATCCATGCTGGGTTGAATATTGAGCTCGCCACTCAACCTCGTAAAATAAAGAAAATACTGCGAAATGTCTGTGTGAGGACTGGCGTGCCAGACTTTCGTTCCACACCTTGTAAGGCATGGAAATGCCCGACGCTGGCCTCTCAGGCTTGAGTCGATGTCATCATCATCCCCAAACCTCTTTTGTCTTCCTCTCTGTTCTTTTTGAAACATCTAAAGCCTGGCGCACTCAGCAGCCATTCCTGTTCCCGAGACATCCAAGTCTCTGTAATGGCCACAACACCATAGTTCCATGTATTGATCCACACTCTAAGCTCATCCGCCTTGTTTATGACACTTGTTGCATTAAAACAGATGCATCTCAAACCATCAGGGTGAGTGCATCTTTGCTCTAACATCTGCCTATCTTTCCTCAGAAACTCCCTCTACTTGTGCTCTAACATTCCCACCCTTAGCCTCTTCCCTTCGGTTCCCACTCCCCTGCAAATCTAATTTAAACCCTCCCCAATATCATTAGCAAACCTATCACCAGGATATTGGCCACCTCAGATTCAAGTTTCACTGCAACCTTTAATAACAAGTTGCCTTTTTAATTTGTTAATAAACTGTTATTTTTGTTGTAATTGTATCGTTTCCCCCATATCTCCTCCTCACTGATCATCAACAAAAGGTGCATCTCAAGGCCATGTACTTAGTGCTCCATCAATCTTCTTTACACCCACAATTGTGTAGCTACAGCCAGCTCCAATACCATCTGTAAATTTACCAATGATGCCACTGTTGGCTGAATCATGGATGATGGAGAATCAGCATGCAAGAATGAGCTGCAATAAGAGGACAGTGGGCACAGCCCATGCCACCACTGACAGGAAAGCTGCCTCAAGGATCTAACATCTAACAGCAAGGATCCCCACAATCCAGGTCACGTCCACATCTCACTGCTACAGTCAGGCAAGAGGTGCACATGCCTCAAGTCCCACTACACCAGGTTCAGTAACAATTGAACCATCAGAACCTTGCAGTACCGTAATCCTAATCATAACCTTACTTCAGGAAGGTAAACGGAGGGATCACTATCTGCATCACCATGGACAACTCCGTTTTGCACAGCCTCGTTCACTGTCGTGTACGATTTATATTGTGTTGTCTGAACCCAGGTGCTTGTGATGCCGCTGTAGGAAAATGTTCGTTGTACCTATACCTCACTCTATTTGCGCACTTGACAATAAACTCACATTGTCATAGAGGCATTTCTGGGTCACAAGTGGAAAACTATAACTCTAGTATGAAAAAGGTAAATCAGCAATATCCTTTATAAGTCTGGACATCAGACTTTTAATGGCTATTTAAAGTTTATGAACCCCACAAAGCTGGATCTGAAGTACCTCGATGTCAATTAGAGTTTGTCAATTGCCCGATAATTGATCCAACAGTCCAATTGCAGTACATAGTCCAACTATTCAAAACTTTCACTTGATTTAATTTCAGTGTGCGATGCATCACAATCTTGACTTGTCAAAATGTAATGGTTGCATTTCAATAGATATAAAAGAGTAACTTTTGCAATACACGTAATACAAAAAGCTTTCATAGTTGGAACTGAAATAATATGCATACTGCTAAAACAAACATAATCCTCTTCATGTGACCATTTCTGGTTAAATGGAACAAGATAATGTTGATTTCAAATAGCTTTCTTAATGCAGCATTCCATAATACCACAGGGATATTTCTAGTGATCAAGATAAATATTGAAAGCATTATTGGTACTAACCTGTCCTAGAGTGCATTCCAGTTCCCCCAAGAAATCATCATCACTCAAATCTATGGTTTTGTTGTCAATATCATAAATTCCAAATTTCAGTTTCTGAACTTGCTCAAAGTAGTAATCAATCAGGAACTTCTTAGCAAACTTGGGAGCGAGGCAGTTTTTTACTCTTTCCGTGCGATCAATCTAGAGAAAAGCAAAATGTTATTATTAAAGCTATTAGAGAACAAATACAAGGCATGCTAACCACATATTTTAGAGCAAATGTGCATTGCCCAGTAGCAGCTGGATGTACAATACAAAGCTCCTCAGCGAATTGATATTGCTGTCTCATTGTTTCACTCCTCAAGTACTATTACAGATGTGACCGTATATTAAAAGTATCTATCTTCTCCAAAAGTTGAACAGCAATAGTAATACTGACTCCAATTTCAAACCAAAAAAATACGGAGGACCACTTTTTGTGAGTTCAAATCATTAAACATTATGCATTAAACAGTATAGTAACATATAGTATGGAGACCATCAGGACTACAGACATATCTTTAATTTCTAGTAGATTTCCATGTTATATTCAAACTCAGTTTACTGACCAAACGAGAACTAGAGAGTATTGTTGATGTTAATTGTGTAAACAGAGGTAATGGAAAGTAATTGCCTGATATAATATGTTTGAAAATAAATTATATTCCACCAGGAAGAGGACATAAAGATAGAAGGTAAATCAATGAACAAGTTAGCAAAAGTTCTTCAAATAAAGAATAAGAGATGCCATTGTTCGAACATTCTTGCATGTGTAAAATAACATTATCCAACCAAAGAAAAATTACTTACTTCAACCCACTGATGTCCACTAGTGTTAAGGAGTAGTGCACATAATGGATCCGATTTGGAAGTAACATCCTTATCCAATAAGTTGTCACAGCTGATGGTTAGTTCAACTTTAGTCACACAATCTGCCATCTGCTGTCCTGCGCACTAAACAGCACAGATTGCATTGAGTGAGCCATTGAAAGTGTACAAACAGGTACAATTGAAAGTCATAACATGAAGAAAAATTGTTTAAAAACTCCAGACCATATTTTGGGTAAAAAAAAAACAGCATTTTATCTTATTGTATTTAGGTTTACCTGGTCACAAGAAAATTAAAACTTTGTTACCAGCAATTAAATAATCACAGAACTATTTTATGTTTTGTTGATCTCAAAATTCAGTTGCTGGATTTTAGAAGTGTTGAAAGTAATTATATGTATATAAGCAACAATCAATAACTTGGCCAGTCTACTGCATCTACTCAGACCTTGTGACAAACAAGGTGCACCTTGTCCAGTTTGGGTATCAACTTACTCAGTCTCTCAATGTGAGGAAACAAACGTTCCTTCATCATTAATTTCATGCAATTGTTAAGCTAGATCAGAAAGATCAACATATATTCACTAACCACTTGAACCAATCAGTAATTTACTGTGCTCAAGTTCGTATAATCCTCTGTAATCAATTAACATCTCTTGTCCGCATTAACAGCTAACCCCATTCACACCTGGCCCACTATTTCCATGGAAACAGAAGCAACACTGGAACATAGTGTGCTGAACAGTTATTCTTCACAGCATGATCCATTCATTTGCCATTGCTAATCAGCAAAATAATTAAGAAATCTTATGGTGGAAGGAGACATATTCTCCATCATATTAACTGTTATGTCCCAGAATCAATTGACTGCATTTCAGACAAGTGTTAAAACATTTTAAAATATTGTTAGTTTATAGTACAGTATGCATGTTAAACCTTCTGATAAAATTTACCATACTAATAATGAAAACATGCCCAGCTTAGTAACCTACCTTGTTATGCACAAATATACATGTGTCATCAGACTTCACTCAGTGGTAAATGTATCTGGAATTAGCCTAACAGTGCCACCAGATTGCGAAATGTAATAAACCAGAAAGTAAAGCAAGACACCAGAATACCCTTCAAGAGGGTGAACCCTTGCAAAGAGTCATGCCCCAATGGCGCACCTGGCAAGGTACTGAAAACTCATGCCAACCAACTGGCTGCAGCTTTCCAGGGTATCTGCAATCTGTCAATGCTGCAGTCAGAGGTTCTCACCTGCTTCAAAAGAGCAAGGTGAACTGCCTCAATGAATATTAACCTGGTGGTATTCACATCTATTATAATGAAGTTCTTTGAGAGGTTGGTCATAGCTAAAATTAACTCCTGCTTGGGCAAGAACCAGGACCCACTACAATTTGCCTACCGCCACAACAGGTCTAGAGCAGACACAATCTCACTGGTTTTGGAAGCCCCTAAGCAATGATAAAACAAATGTCAGGCTTCTGTTTATCAACTATGACATCATTAACTCATTACTAATCAAAAAGCTTCAAACCCTGGGCCTACTGTATCCCTGACGTCCGCATTGGGGGATAACAGTGTGGTTATGGAATGACAATCAATACAGGCACATCTCAAGATTGCATAGAGTCCACTGTTCTACTCTCTTTATGCCCATGGCTAGATACGGTTCAAACACCATCTATAAATTGCCAATGACTCCACTATTGCTGGCAACAAGGAGCCTTATACGAGTGAGATTGATCAGGTGGTTGAGTGGTATCACAACAACCTCATAGCAAGACCAACAAATTGTGGACTTTAGGGAAGTAAAGTCAGGAAAACGTAAACCAGTCCTCACTGAGGGGTCAGCAGTCGAAAGGGTGAGCAGCTTTAAGATCTGGGATATCAGCATCTCAGAGGATCTATCCTGGGCCTTACTCATTGATGAAGTCACACAGGAGGCACGCCAGTAACGCGACTTCATTAGGAGTTTACCGAGATTTGGTACGTCACCAAAGTCTGTTGCAGATTTCTACAGATGTGTGATGGAGAGCATCTTGACTGGGTACATCACAGCAAGACATGGAGGCTTCAATACACAGGATCAAAAGAGGCTGCTTTGAGTTGGAGACTCTACTAGCTCATAACCGCAATAGACTGAAACCTCTGATCTCAACTCAAGGAGGCATCAAGCCAATGAGCAGATGGGGAGCCCAGTAACAGCTCCTTAGGGAAGAAGTGCAAGAGCCTGTAGGCCCACACGAAAAAAGTTTCAAGAACAATTTCTTCCCCTCCACCGTCAGATTTCTGAAGAGTCCATGAACACTATTTGTCTATTACACTGTTTATTTCTGCAACAGTAATTGTTATGACTTGCTTGCACTGTATTGCTGCTGCAAAACAAGTTTCACAACATAGGTCAGTGGTAATACAGCTGGTTCTCAATCTGTGCTTGTGCTGGAAATTAGAAAATATGAAAAGTGTTACATTAGTGTCACATGTGACATAGGAGGCAATAATTTGTAACAACAAACTTTTAGGATGAGCTTGAAAGGTGATTTTAATAAAGTATTGCAACAGTTCAGGCAACTTAAATGTAATTTTAAATGCACTGTAATGCAGCTGTATAACTGCACGAAATGATAATTTCCAAAAAATTATCATTAAAATTAATGCCACAAATCTCATACTAACATCACTTCCCTTCTGGACCATCTACAGGCATTTCATGGCTTATGGGCAGTCCCCGGGTTATGAACGAGTTCCGTTCCTGAGTCCCTCTTTAGGTCGGATTTGTACGCAAGTTGGAACAAGTACATCCGGTATTATTTAGTGTCAGTTAGTCAAAAGTTTGTCTTAGTATATATTTTACCTTTCTATGCATATAAAACACTTAAGAAACATATGTATTTCAATAATTAAACCACTGCGTTGCTTAGTAATAATTGTAGCTTTCATCGGGGCAGGATCTTTCACACACTCCATTATTCTCACTTTATCCTTTAAAATTATTCCAATTGTTGACTGACTGTAGCCTAACGTTTTTCTAATGACCGACGGTGTTTCACCTCTTTCTGATTGCTTTATTATTTCCATGTTATTTTCAATCGCGATCACTTCCTGTCAATGGAACAGAAACACAGCGGGCGGGGGGAGCCAACCTCCGCCAGCTCCCGAGGTCCGCTGGGTCCTAAGGACCACCACACTGAATTCCCTGGGTCCTAAAGTCCGCTGCACTGAGACAAGTTAAATTGGACAAGTGGGGGCTGTGCTGGGTGTGGGTATTTGATCCTCCACAACATTCCGCATGGATATTTAAACTGGAGGTGGCAGTGTTTTTTTTTTATGAGGTCGAGTTGCGAGCTCGACATCAATCCAGCACGATGGTATGGGAGTCACTGGATCAACATCAACCTGGCGTGGGAGTGGTCTTTCATTGGATTGAACTTGGGAACCTCTGTTCTCGAGCCCGGTGCTAATCTCACTGCGCCACCAGCCGAATGGAACCGGGGGGGGGGGGGGGGGGGTGGTCAGGGTGAATCTTACGAAGATAAATTTAAGCCAAATACAAAGTTCCACACTCAACACAGTGTCAATAGCAACGACTTAAAATGGCGGATAGCGTCACAATCCAACTTAAAATGGCGGACGGCATTCTCCTTCCTCAGTTCGTAAGTATGAGTTGTCCGTAAGTCAGACGTACTTAACTCGGGGACTACCTGTATTCTAGTATCACTGTGGGATCACTGAAATAAAACCATTCAGCTGCTTTCTCTCACCAGGCCAACTCTTCCCAGATCTTACATCCAGCAAATGCTAGCCTTTCAGCAAGGCCCTCTTCCTGGAAATCATCTTAGCTGCACTCAACTCCTCAACATGATCTGTCTAAATTTTAGTACAAATGAATATCAGATTCCTTTTTTGATCCATACGTTATTGGGCAATGGTGAAGATGTCAATATTCCCTCAATTTCAAATTAACTTATGTCTAAAAAGAAACATTTTAAGCCAGTAAGTAAAATGCTTCCTCCTTTCCACTGTAGTCCCAAGATCAGATGTTGCTTCGCAGATATATTCTCACTCCATTATCATGGATGAGTTCAGGAATCCAGTTTCTAACTTTCCCCATCATACTACCAAATTAGCACTAATCCAAATTAGGATAATCTGTTTCTTCGATTGTGACCATGGTATAAAATTCATTCTCAATCTCTGTGGCCAATCACATTTTTCTTCATCACCTAATGGGGCTTGATCTTACTGGCTTCCTGTCAGATCACCGGCAGGTGGCAAGAGTGGGCTCCCTCACCTCCACCCATCTGACCCTCAACATAGGAGCCCCTCAGGGCTATGTACTAAGCCCCCTGTATACCCATGACAGTTTCGCCACCCACAGCTCTAATCTGCTAATTAAAGTTGCCGATGACACTACACTGATTGGCCTGATAGCAAACAATAACGAGGTGGCCTACATGGAAGATGTCGTCTCTCTGACACAGTGCTGTCAAGAAAATGACCTCTCCCTCAATGCCTCAAAAACAAAGGAGCTGGCTGTGGATTACAGAAGAAATGGAGATGGGCTAACCCCTACTGACATCAATGGATCCGGGGTTGAGAGTTTAAACAGCTTTAAGTTTCTTGGCATCCACATCACCAAGGACCTCACGTGGTTTGTACACACCAGCTGTGTGGTGAAAAAGGCACAACAGCACCTCTTACACCTCAGGCGGTTGAGGAAGTTTGGTGTGGGCCCCTAAATCCAAAGAACTTTCTACAGGGGCACAATTGAGAGCATCCTGACTGGCTGCATCACTGGCTGGTATGGGAACTGTACTTCCTTTAATCGCAGGATTCTGCAGAGAGTGGGGCGGACAGTCCAGCACATCTGTAGTTGTGAACTTCTTGTGAGTCAGGACATTTATAAGGACAGATGTGAAAAAGGGCCCAAAGAATGACTGGGGACCGAGTCACCCCAACTACAAACTGTTCTAGCCACCACCATCCGGGAAACGGTACCACAGCATAAAAGCCAGGACCAACAGCTTCTTCTACCAGGCCATCAGACTGATTAACTCACGCTTATTTAATTGTATTTCCATGTTACATTGACTGTTTTATTTATTATAAATTACTATGATAGCACATTGCATATTTAGATGGCAACGTAACATAAAGATATTTACTCCTCATGTATGTGAAGGATGACATAATGTCAATAGACAATAGGTGCAGAAGTAGACCATTCGGCCCTTCAAGCCTGCACCACCATTCTGAGATCATGGCTGATCATCTACTATCAATACCCGGTTCCTGCCTTGTCCCCATATCCCTTGATTCCCCTATCCATAAGATACCTATCTAGCTCCTTCTTGAAAGCATCCAGAGAATTGGCCTCCACTGCCTTCTGAGGCAGTGCATTCCAGACCCCCACAACTCTCTGGGAGAAGAAGTTTTTCCTCAACTCTGTCCTAAATGACCTACCCCTTATTCTCAAACCATGCCCTGGTACTGGACTCTCCCAGCATCTGGAATATATTTCCTGCCTCTATCTTGTCCAATCCCTTAATAATCTTATATGTTGCAATCAGATCTCCTCTCAATCTCCTTAATTCCAGCGTGTACAAGCCCAGTCTCTCTAACCTCTCTGCGTAAGACAGTCCGGACATCCCATGAATTAACCTCGTGAATCTACGCTGCACTTCCTCTACAGCCAGGATGTCCTTCCTTAACCCTGGAGACCAAAACTGTACACAATACTCCAGGTGTGGTCTCACCAGGGCCCTGTACAGATGCAAAAGGATTTCCTTGCTCTTGTACTCAATTCCCTTTGTAATAAAGGCCAGCATTCCATTAGCCTTCTTCACTGCCTGCTGCACTTGCTCATTCACCTTCAGTGACTGATGAACAAGGACTCCTAGATCTCTTTGTATTTCTCCCTTACCTAACTCTACACCGTTCAGAAAATAACTTGCCTTCCTGTTCTCACTCCCAAAGTGGATGACCTCACACTTATTCACATTAAACGTCATCTGCCAAGTATCTGCCCACTCACTCAGCCCATCCAAGTCACCCTGAATTCTCCTAACATCCTCATCACATGTCACACTGCCACCCAGCTTAGTATCATCAGCAAACTTGCTGATGTTATTCTCAATGCCTTCATCTAAATTGTTGACGTAAATTGTAAACAGCTGTGGTCCCAATACCGAGCCCTGTGGCACCCCACTAGTCACCACCTGCCATTCTGAGAGAAACTCCCATTCACTGCTATCCTTTGCTTTCTATCTGCCAACCAGTTTTCTATCCATGTCAATATCTTTCCCCCAATGCCATGAGCTCTGATTTTACCCACCAATCTCCTATTCAATTCACATCACTTGAATGTCAATTCAATTCACTGAACAAAACTAAAAATCAGTAATAATATCTGCCCCTGCCTACACACCAATGATTTTGGAGTTTACTCTCCCACCAGCCAGCCTCTGAAGGATCTGTTTTCTATTCTCTTGCTCCTTAACTTGATGCCTCCCTGTGTCAGAGCTAAGTCTTCAGTTTCCAACCTCCCTATAATTTGTTTTCTTTACAACCCACCACGTTTGCTCAGCTATTTCAAACCATGCCTCCTGCAAATGGAAAAGGTAACTAACATTGGCTTTTCAAAGTTTAAACTAAAGCTGTTGTCATCACCCTTCTTTGGAAAATGCTTCAAGCTGTTCACAACCACAGCATTTCACTGTTCATTGAAATACCACTTCCTTTCCAATACAAAAACAGCAAATGTTCTAACCACTGATCAGACCTCCACCCTCTTATAACATTTAGCTCTTCTATTATTATTTCATTATGAGTTTGAGGAGATTAGGCTTGTCACGTAAAACACCCAAAAACTTCTGCAGATGCACCGTGGAGAGCATTCCGACAGGCTGCATCACTCTCTAGTATGCGGGGGGGGGGGGGGGGGGAGCTACTACACAGGACCGAAAGAAGCTACAGAAAGTTGTAAAATTAGTCACCTCCATCATGGGTACTAGCCTCCATAAAATTCCATCTTCAAGGAGAGGTGCCTCAGAAAGGCAGTGTCCATTATTACGGAACCCCATCACTCAGGACACGTCCTCTTCTCATTGTTACCGTCAGGTAGGAGGTACAGAAGTCTGAAAATACACACTCAGTGATTCAGGAAGCTTCTTCCCCTCTGCCATCCAATTTCTAAATGGACATTCAACCCATGAACATCCTAACTCACTTTATTTTAAAATTATTTGTTTTTGCAGTATTTTAACTATTTAATATACATTTTTTACAGTAATTCATTTTTTTCTATATTTATCATGTATTGCATTGTACTGCTGCTAAGTTAACCAATTTTGTGACATATGCAGGTGATATAAAACCCAATTCTGATTTTTCCAAACCTTATATTCTATAGTACAACCAAATCCTGTTTGGCCCATCCTTATTTAAATGATTCTTCTGTTCAACTGCTTATATTTTGGAGTTGCAACTACTTTTATGTCATTTCCATCTCTAATCTCTGGTCCTACAATCACCTTCTCAACTTCTTTACAAGAAGCAACAGAATACACCATTTGATCCCTTGAGTATGCTCCACCATTCAATTAAATCAATGTTTCGTTACCACTTTCTGACTGCACTCCTTTGCTTCCTAGTCATTTAAATGCGAGTCTGAGTCTTGAATATATTCAATGATTCCATCTTCACAGTTCTCTGTGGTGGAGTATTCATGACCCCTGACCCCCCCCCCCCCCCAACCATCACCAAAAGCAAATGCCTGAGCTTTCTCAGCTTTGCCTGAAATCGGAGACTTCTTATCCTTAAAATTTGTTCCCCACATCTTTTTCACCCCTTTTAGGAGAAAATACATTCACAGCCTTCATTTTGTCAGTCCCCCTCAGGATCCAATAAAAATCACGTCTTTTTTTTTTACTCCAATGAACACAAGCCTAGCACATACAACCTTTCTTGCTTATACTTGCTGGAATTTAGAAGATTGAGGGGGGAATCTTATTGAAACGTATAAAATTCTAAAGGGATTGGACCGGCTAGATGCAGGAAGTTTGTTCCCGATGTTGGGGAATTCCAACACCCAAATGACTAATTAACTACTAACCTGTATGTCTTCAGGATGTGGAAGGAAACCAGAGCATCTGGAGGAAGTACATGTGGTCACAGGAGAAGTTACAAAGTCCCAACAGACACCAGCAGGAACTAAACCAGGTTACTAGCACTATAAAGCGTTATGCTACCTTGCCAACCCACAAGAACTTATGAACCTTTTCAATTTTATTTTCTATATTGAAAGACATGGCTAAATACAGCACATTGCTGAATTCAATGTGTATTAAATAAAAATTAAATTTAACAACAGAACATTCTATCTTTGTGTAATTTTAAATTGAATTAGGAGTTCCAAGTGGAACTCTAGAGTAACTGGGTTGGAGACAAACCTGGAGTGGGATTGGAAGGGAGAGATCCAATTGTCAGGGTATACGTAGACACCTACAGCACTGGTTAGACTAGGAAGGAGATTTTGCCAAGGAATTAGGAGCGCAAGCCAAAATTGAAAAGCAAGGGTTCAGACTAGGCAGCGCAGCTTGAATCCGTAGTGTTTCTGTTCACAAAAATAATCACGATCGCAACTGAAAATAAGGTGGAAATAATATAGTGATCGGAAAGAGGTGAAACGCCATCGGTCATTAGAAAAGCATTAGGCTACAGTCGGTCAATGATCGGAACAATTTTAATGGAGAATGTGAAAGGCCCTGCCCCGATGAAAGCTACAATTATTACTAAGCAACGCAGTGGTTAAATTATTGCAAAATTGTTTTTCAATTTTGGCAAATTGGTAAAGGGTACAGGCACTGCTCAAAGAGTGGTGTGGTAGAAATGGGCTCTAATTTTTTGGAAAACTGGCAACAGTACTGGGAAAGGAGAGAATTGTTCTGATGGGCTGGACTTCACCCGAATTGTGCTGAATCCAGTGTCCTGGTGAACAGCATACACAGTGTTGAGGGCAGGGCTTTAAAGTGCGTGAGAGGATGAAGGGCTCCAAGAAAAGTAGTCCAATAAATCAAGGTGAAATGACTGATTTTCTCCATTCAAAGGCACAGCACGGCGAGGGGAAAATTGAGGAGAAAATGCATCAATGGAGCAGAAAATGTACACAAATGTCTAACAGAGCAAATAAAGAGTCTTCAATAACCTCATCTTCATGAAGGTAGTATTTACAAATGCAGAGCTGCTGACAAGTCAATTTTGTAATGACCTGGATGATAATGTGGTTAACTGAATTTGCAGATGGCACCAAGACTGAGGGTGTATTGGACTGTGATGAAGGTCATCATGGCTTGCAGACAGATCTGCATCAGCTGGAAAAATGGGCTGAAAATGGCAGATGGAATTTAAATTCATACAGCCTGTACAGATTACAGAGGAGGAGGTGTTTGCTACCATGAGGCAAGTCAGGGTGGATAAATTCCCCAGGTCCTGACAAGGTGTTCCCTTGGACCCTTCAGGAGGCAAGTGCAGAAATGGCTGGGGCCCTAGCAGATATATTTCAATTATCCTTAGCAACAAAGGAGGTACCAAAGGATTGGAGGAGAGTCAGCGTTGTTCCACTGTTTAAAAATCACTCTAAACATAAACGAGGATTTTACAGGTCAGTTGTTGGAAAGTTATTGTAAGGTATTCTAAGGGACTGGATATATAAGTATTTCGACAGTCAGAGACAGATTAAGGATAGTCAGCATGGCTTTGTGCATGGTAGATCATGTCTGACCAATCTTATAGAGTTTTGAGGAAATTACTAGGGAAGTGGATGAAAGAAGGCAGTGAATGTTGTCTACGTGGACTTTAGAAGGCATTTGACTAGGCCCTACATGGAGGCTGTTGAAGAAGGTTCAGTTGTTCAGCATTCAGGATGAGGTAGTAAATTGGATTAGACCTTGGCTTTGTAGGAGAAGCCAGAGAGTGGTAGTAGAGGGAGATCACTCTGAATGGAGGCCTGTGATAAGCAGAGTGCCACAGGGATCAGTGCTGGGTCCTTCGTTGTTTGTCATCTATATCAATGATCTGGACGATAATGTGGTTAACTGGATCAGCAAAATGTGCAGATGACACCAAGATGGGGGGGGGGGGGCAGTGCAGTGGACAGGGAGGAAGGCTATCATGGCTTACAGAGGGATCTGCATCTGCTGGAAAAAAGCCAGATGAAATTTAATGCAAGTAAGTGCGAGGTTCTGCACTTGGGTCGGACCCACCAGGGTATGCCTTACACAGTGAACAGTAGGGCACTGAGCAGTGTGGTGGAATAAAGGACATCAGGGAATACAGGTTTATGATTCATTGAAAGTGGCATCACAGGTACATTGGGTCATAAAGAAAACTGGCACATTGGCCTTCATAAATCAATGTATTGAGTACAGGAGACAGGATGTTATGCTGAAGTCGTACAAGATGTTGGTGTGCAGTCTTGGTTATCCACTAACAGGAAAGATGTAAGCAAGATTGAAAGAGCACAGAGAAAATTTACAAGGGTGTTGCCGGCTCTGGAAGACTGGAGTTATAATGAAAGATTAATAGGTTAGGACTATATTTCTCAGAATGTAGAAGATTGACAGGAGATTTGATGGAGATATACAAAACTATGATGGGTATAGATAGGGTAAATGCAAGCAGGCTTTTTCCACTGAGGTTGTGTGGGACTACAACCAGAGATCGTGGGATAATGGTGAAAAGCTTACGGGGAACACGGGAGGAAGCTTCTTCAGTCTGGGCCACGAGCATGTGGAATGAGCTGACAGCCCAAGTGAAGCATATGAGCTGGATTTCAACACTCAGGAGAAGTTTGAATAGGCACATAGATAGCAGGGGTATGGAGGGCTATGGTCCAGGTACAGTTCGATGGGAGTAGGCAGTTTAAGTGGTTTCAGTATGGAATTGATAGGCCGATGGGCCTGTTTCTGCACTGTACTTCTCTACGAGTCTATTGTCATAAGCATGCTCACAAACGGTACAAGTATCATGAAAATTAGCTTTTCCCAACTGCAGCACAGACAACATGAGAGTCATCTCAGTACCATTCTGAGGATGTTCTTGCAGGATTACAAGGAATGCGTGTTATACAATATTTCAAAACAACAGGCCAAAGGAAAAAAAAGTTGGGATAACATTGTTAATCAAGGAAGGTATTAGTGTTAAGATATAGAGGCAGCAGAAGGTAGAATGGTTTGGATTGAAATCATGAATAGCAAAGGATAGATAACTCAGATGAGAGTAGTCCATAGGCCCCAAAATGTAACCTCTCGATAGGACAGAACCTAACTGGAAAAATATCCAAGACATGTTTGAATGGAACTGCAATTGTCATGGACAATTTTAATACACATATTGATCAGACAAACCAAACTGACAAGCAAATTATAGAAGCATCTGTGTAATGCATTCAGGAATAGCTTCTCAGAACAATATGCTACGGAACCCAACCAGGAACATTTTAGATTCAGTCATGACTACTGAGGAAGGATTATTGGGAGGTCTTGTGGTTAAAGATCTGTTATGAAATAATAGCCACACTATGATAGAATTCCAAATGTAATTGTAGGAAGAATACTGCAGGACCAAAACCAGTCTACAATTTAAATGAGACAATTATATTGGTAGGAAGCTGAAGTCTTCCAAGTTGAACTGGGAACATAAGCCTCAAGACAGTTCAGTAAATGAACAGTGGCAGATTGGCTAACAACTGATCAATACATTCAGCAGAACGCTATTTCATTTAGAAAGAGGCACAATTTGTGGTTAATGAAGTGGGCCAAAGATAATTTTTAATTGAAAGGTAGTAGTCCAGAAGACTAGGTATTTTTTAGGATTCAGCAGCTAAAGACTAAGCACAAGTTGATTCTGAGAGAAATCTTGCATGTAATAGCAAAACAAAAGCCAAGAGTTACCATTGTTACGAATGTGCCACAGCTCTGAGAAGGGTGCAGGGTATGAGACCCGGGAAATGAGAGAAAGACATGCAGAATCCACAAAGAGTTTGGAATGTGTCCTGGCCTCTGAAAGGCAGAACCATTGATACCGGCTATTGTCTCCTGGAGACGGAATTGTGTATTGAATACTGTACGATGCATCGAAGCCCCAGGCAATGAACTGGGGGGGGGGGGTTGGTGGAGGGATTGCATCATCCCAACCTGATTGACATCTGAGACCCTGTGAGTCAGGATAAAAGAGGGTCTGTGGGAACAGCCCCTCAGACGCACCACAAGAAACGCTAGAACTCCTGTAACAGCGTAATAGCGAAGCCGGTGGAAACAATCCACGTGCGTCCCTTTCCATTTGCCTCGGAATTGGTGGGTCTTAACACGGAAGCACGGCTTCAGCTAACCACAAAGGAGAAACCAGTCCCCCAACGACTCTCGAAGGATTGACATCATAACAGGAATGGGCAAGTTAAACCTCCGTCTTTCTCTCCAACCAATGAAGGCTGCAGCCTACAGCTTGAATGAACTAAAGTGACTTTTATATTTCCATCGGACAATACATAATCCCCGAGACAACGATAGAGCTATTTCTTATTGATTATTATTATTATACCCGCGCTTTTAGATTTAGTATTGATGACATATATTATCTGTATGTTTGCATTGATATTATTTTTGTGTATTTTATCAATAAATTCTGTTAAAAATAGTACCATCAGACTTCAATGGACCTCTCTATCTTTGCTGGTAAGACCCAGTTATGGGGTACCTAACAGTTGGGGTTCTCGTCTCAGGATTTGACACCAAATTGGGAGGCCAGTGAATCGGGCTTGTAAGTCCAAACTTGGATCTGGTTACGTGGGTGGCCAGACGGGAAACCAGCAAAGATGGACGTGGATGAATTTATAGAAAACCCGACTCTAGAGGCGCTAGAGGCGGCCACCAAATCGGACTTGATAAATCTGGCGAAAGGGCTAAACCTCGCAGAGGTGAGGTTGTCCATGAAAAAGCGGGAGGTGCGAAGGGCAATAACTCAGTATTATATTGGGAAGAATGTGATTGCAGCTGAGGTATTGGAAAATATCCCTGAAAAGGTACCAGCTAGTGGGATGGCTCAGTTAGAGTTGGAGAAATTAAGGTTGGAACATGCAATTAAGTTAAAGCAGCTGGAAGCAGCTGAGAAGGAGAAAGAAAGGGCCGAGAGAGAGAGGGAGCATGCGCTCCAGCTAAAGGAGTTAGAGGTGAAACGGGAGCAGGAAAGAGCTGAGAAACAAAGAGAGCATGAAATTCAGTTAAAACAGTGGAAGCAGCTGAGAAAGAGAAAGAGAGGGGCGAGAAGGAGAGGGAGGCAGAGAAACAAAGGAAACATGACTTGGAGATAGAGAAGTTAAGGCAAGGGCAAAGAGATCAAGGGTCAGACCGAGAGGAGCGGTTTAAAGGTAGTCGGGAGGTGAGGTTAGTACCTCTGTTCGAGGAGACGGATGTTGATAGTTATTTCTTGCTTTTTGAAAAGGTGGGAGTGAATCAGAAGTGGCCCAGAGATCAGTGGGTGGCGTTGTTACAAAGTGTGTTAAAAGGGAAGGCACAACGGGCATATACGGCGTTGTCCATGGAGGAGGAAGAGGAGGGGAGTTATGACAAAGTAAAGGCGGCCATTCTCCGGAGTTATGAGTTAGTACCTGAAGCGTATAGACAAAAGTTCAGGAATTTAAAGAAAGGGTGGAATCAGACGTATACCAAGTTTGCCTATGAGAAGGGTGTGCTCTTGGACCGTTGGTGTACAGCGGAAATAGTGGACGAGGATTATAGGCGTCTCAGTGAGTTAATTCTGATTGAGGAATTTAAAGGTTGTGTTTCGGAGGATATCCGGATGTATTTGAATGAGAAGCCGAATAAGTCCATCTCAGAATTTGCTAGGTTCGCAGATGAATATACCCTAACCCACAAGACAAAGTTTTCCTCGAATAAAAATTCCCAGAGAGACCGTGGGAACGATCGAGAAAGCCCATCGGCTGAGGCTGAGGTCCCGCCGAGAGCTAGTGGTAAGATTGAGGGGGAAAGGCCAGACGTCCAGAGATTTCTGGGCTTGACCTGTTTTAATTGTGGAAGGGGGGGGGCATATTGCAGCTAGGTGCTTTGCTCCGAGGAAAGAGATAGGAAAAGAGAAAGCAGCAGTCCCTATCGGATGTGCCGTGGTAATCAGTAAATCAATGAGATCCCCAGGTAGACAGAGTACGAGAAGGGTCTGAGACTTGTATGTCAAACGGAACCGTGTCCGTGAGGGAGGGAGACACACCAGTTCCAGTACGGATCTGGAGAGACACGGGGGCTGAACTATCATTGATCAGCAGTAAGGTACTAGATTTTGGTCGCAAGACGGGAATGGTAGCTGTGAAAGGAATAGGAAAAGGGACGGAAATGGTGTCCTTGCATAGGATCATTATGGATTGTGAGCTGGTGTCTGGACCAGTTGAAATAAGGGTGCAATCAGAATTCCCAAGAACCGATGCAGACGTCCTTCTTGGTAACGATTTAGCCGGTGGTAAGGTTTGGTCAGCAATGACGCTGACAAGCTGGCCGGTGAGTGTTGAGGTCCCGCCCCTAGATTCCAAGATCTATCCCGCATGTGCGATCACTCGCAGCATGTCGAGAAAGGCAGCTGAGAAAGGGAGCAGTTTAAATCCGGCCAGTTTTGATTTGGCCGAGACGTTTTTACCGACCCTGTACCACGAGGGGTTAGAGGGTGGCAAAACGAAGGGTAGTAAAGTGAAAGACAGTAAGGAAGACCTGCCCTTAGCGAGGAGAAAAGTTCTAGAGGCAGAAAATAAAGATGAGAAACAGATAGAGCTGTTAAAAGGTCCAGAGTTGGACATGGATAATCTGTCTGGTTTGGCAGAACTGTTTGAAGAAGTTGAAAATTCTAAAGGTGTTCCCGATAATGAAATGAGGACAGTCCTAGCTGAAAAGGGTGCCCTTACCTTGAAGAAGTCTGCTGGGTTGGCAGATGAGGTTGTTTTAGCCCGCGAGGTTGAGTTTACTCCGGAAGGGAGTTGCCCGGAGAGTAGCTGGGAGGATCAGGGGAATCTAGAATTTGGACCGGGTACGGGTATTGGAAGCCTGGAAGAGGCAGATGTCCCGTTTGAGTGTGTCCAAGATGTGGATGCACGTGGTACTGAACCTAGTAATGGAGCTCAGAAAAAGTCTGAGGTATTTGATTCAGTTGAAAAGGAATGCAGTCCTTGTGGGTCAGATAGACTTGGTTCAGGGAAGAAAGGGTTA
Source organism: Hypanus sabinus (assembly GCF_030144855.1). NCBI lineage: Eukaryota > Metazoa > Chordata > Chondrichthyes > Myliobatiformes > Dasyatidae > Hypanus > Hypanus sabinus. The sequence continues at coordinate 151,307,426 of NC_082706.1, forward strand.
TCCTTGGTAATAGTGGGAAGTGAGAGTTCCCAGGTGTTTGTGCTCGAAGGTGTGTTAAAAGTTAATGCGGAGATCAAAAGTGGGGAGATAAATATTATTATTGAAGGAAACGGGAAATATGTAGTTCCCAAATTGAATGAAGAAAATTTAAAGGCTGGGTTGATATCAAAGGCAGCCACCAGGCTACAGGGACAATGGTGTGATATCACAAAGCCTGCGGATCACTTACAGGTTGAGTTGTAAGGTGACGGGGGGGGGGGGGGGGGCCCACATGCTATTGTTATTCCAGAATGTGGTGTGAAAAGGCAGAATTTGAAATGCTGCTTGAACAAAGAGTTCGAACTAAAAACTAATAGCCTGAAGGGTTCTGAAGAGAAAACTAGCAACTTGCGTAAAATTAAAGAATTGGGTGGAAATTCAGAAGATGGTCTAAGTTTGGGACACATTGTTGATAAAATAACTCCTATGGAAGGAGCGGACGAAAACCTATTTCGCCAGGGGGCCCAAGCTCCCCACGTGGGAATTAACCGGAAAAGAGGCGAGGGTTAATGGGGACGCCATTTTTAAATAGCAAAAGCCGGTTTTACAGGATTTCGACAAAGCATGTGAATAATAAAGACAACCCCATAGAAGCCTGCCTGTTAAGTTTGAAAGCAACATAAAGATTAGTCTTTGCATGAACTTTTGTAGTATACACGTAAGCTAAGATCACAACTCTTTAGTTTTTGTTTGTTGAAGGAAAGAAATAAAAATAGGTGGTTATTAAATTGAAGTCTGATGCTACAAGACTTTAGTAAGGTACAAGATGTTTAGATATTAAAGGAAGTGACACTGTAATCATTAACCATTTAGATGCTGAATTGAATGTATAACTCTATTACTCAGTAGAAAAAAAAACACACTTTTGTATTGTGTTAAGATTCTAAAACCCTGTAAGACTCTGTACTACTTCGTTTTCACCGTTGGTGAAAACGCTTTGAAGAAAGGGGGTGTTACGAATGTGCCGCAGCTCTGAGGGGCCGAAGGGTGCAGGGTAGCCCTCTCCTTTGTGAGAATCGCAAGATCACTATTGAGTCAGTTCAGGAGACCCGGGAAATGAGAGAAAGACATGCAGAATCCACAAAGAGTTTGGAATGTGTCCTGGCCTCCGAAAGGCAGAACCATTGATACTGGCTATTGACTCCTGGAGACGGAATTGTGTATTGAATCCTGTACGATGCATCGAAGCCCCAGGCAATGAACTGGGGGGAGGGGGGGTTGGTGGAGGGATTGCATCATCCCAACCTGACTGACATCTGAGACCCTGTGAGTCAGGATAAAAGAGGGTCTGTGGGAACAGCCCCTCAGGCGCACCACAAGAAACGCTAGAACTCCTGTAACAGCGTAATAGTGAAGCCGGTGGAAACAGCCCACGTGCGTCCCTTTCCATTTGCCTCAGAATTGGTGGGTCTTGCCATGGAAGCATGGCTTTAGCTAACCACAAAGGGGAAACCAGTCCCCCAACGACTCTCGAAGGATTGACATCATAACAGGAATGGGCAAGTTAAACCTCCGTCTATCTCTCCAACCAATGAAGGCTGCAGCCTACAGCTTTAATGAACTAAAGTGACTTTTATATTTCCATCGGACAATACATTATTCCCTAGACAACGATAGAGCTATTTCTTATTGATTATTATTATACCCGTGCTTTTAGATTTAGTATTGACGACTTATATTATCTGTATGTTTGCATTGATATTATTTTTGTGTATTTTATCAATAAATACTGTTAAAAATAGTACCATCAGACTTCAACGGACCTCTCTATCTTTGCTGGTAAGTGACCCAGTTACGGGGTACGTAACACCATGGATATATAAATAGGAAGAACACAGCTAAGTTGGATGCGAACATCTAGAGAACAAGGCTGGTGAATTAATAACAGGAAACAAAGAATAAGCTAAATGAATTCTTTGCACCTGTATACACCATGGAGAACACTGCATAAACCCCTCACTATTGGGCAAATTTCAAGTAAAAAGCTGGAGAAGGGACCTACAAAAACCTTAATTACAAGGGAAAAAACATCAGAAAACCCCAAATGAGCAGAACCCAATGGCTTGCATCCAAGGGTTTTAAAGAAAGTGGCTGTAAGGATAGTGGACCCATAGGTTCAAAATTTTCAAAACTTTCTAAACTCCAGGAGAGTACCAGAAGGCTGAAAAACAGAAAATGTGGGAACTTCATGCAGAATGGAGCACAAAAGGTGAAAAACTATAAGCCAGTTAGATTAACATCCATTGTTGGCAAGATGCTACAGGAAAGAACTATTCCTTTAGGAAAGCTAAATATAACCAAATCTAATCAACAGAGTTTTATCAGAGGTAAATTCATGCTTGACAAAGTAGTATATTTTGAGGATATGATGGAGAGTTGAGAAAAAAAAACCTGTAGATACAATGTACTTAGTTTTCAAAGAAGCATTTGACAAGGTACAGTACCACATAAGAAGCTGATGCACAAATTTACAGCCAGCAGGAAGAACGCTTGTGGTTACATGGACTGAAAACCGGCTTTCGCATAGACAACTGAGAATTAGAATTTACAGGCTAGTGGGGTGCAACTTCTGGAGCATCCAAGATCTCCGCACTTAGTTGTTTACTATTTGCACTATGACACGGACGGCGAGAATGAAATATAAGATTTCAAAGTCTTTCAAAGTCACTAATATGAAGATAGTCAGAAGGCAGGTCATAATGTTGACACTGAGTGACTGTGTGATAACTGAGCAAATGGAGCTTAATGTTGGAGCTTAATGCCGCAAGAGATTAGTACCTGGATGGAGTGAGATAGCAAATCTAGGTGTCCTACTGCATGAATCACAAAAAGTTAACATTTAATATTTAAGAATGGCGACTGCATGTTAGCATTTATTATGAAGAGAAATTGAGTTCAAGGACAGAGGCTGCGCAGGCTGAAGGCAAGACTATACTTGGAATGCTGTTTACAGTTTTGTCCCATTACAAAAAGATGTATAGTAACACTGAAAGCAGTCCAAATTAGATTCACCAGCCAGCTCCTCAGGTGAGAGGGTGTCCCATCAAGAGAAGCGTAGTATTCTTGAAGTTCACAAGAATGGAGGAGGATAACCTTATTAACCATACAAAATTCTAAACGGGACTTGATACCCCAGACATTCGGATGTTTTCATTAAAAGAAAGGTCACAAATAAGGGAGGATAAGTATAAAATAAGGAGCCAGTTTTTTTAAAAAAGGTGCATAAAAATTTCTTCTTGCAAAGGGTCGTGAACCTCGGGAGTTCTCTGCCTATAAGAATAGCGGAAGCCAGATCATTAGATATATATTTAGAATTTATGTTTCTCTACTTTAAAAGACCAATTGTAGGTGATAGGAAACTGTAACCAAAGAGGAGCTGAAACCAGCATACATCAGCCTTAAGCTCCAGCTTTTTCTGCACTGAGTCCCCATGCCCAGAGCAGTACATTATAAAAGGTTAACTCTTCCACACTGTTAATAGGGTTGTTGTAATGGGTCAAGGTGAAACTGTTTTTGATACAACTGATAAGTAATGGTGAATTAAACAAAAGCAAAATGTATAATAAAAAATAAAATCAAAAGTAGATAATACACTACACCCACAAGGCCAGTAGTAATCTGCCCTATATTAATGAATTTCAAATAGGCCTTTAAGAACATTGCTCAATAGATAGAAATAAGACCATGTGTAGGCCAGTCAGCCCTTAAAGCTTGCTTTACTCGTCAATATCACGTCTGCCCATGTGTCAGCCACATTCCTGCTCGCTCCCCATATTGTTTGATGCCTTCTGCACTTTAAGTTTATTTATCTATTTTTTTAAAAACATTCAGCAACGATGCTTCTACAGCCTTCCATGATAACAAATTCCCGGTTAACCAATCTCTGACTGAAAAAAATTCTCATCTTAATCCTAATAATCCTTTTCCCAATAACCCAAGATTGCGATTCCTCAATCTATACACCCCATTCAGAAAAAAAAACACGCGTTCTGCATCTCGTTTGGCTAGCACCGCGAAAAATGTTTACGTTTCACTTCAGCCCCTCCAAGTTGTAGTGAGCACAAACTAATCCTCGTCATCCCAGAAATCAGTCCGGTGAATCATCACTTCACTTCCTCTACGTTTCTTCTTGGGGCACTAAAGCTGTACTGTATGTCATACTCCAAATGTGTTGCCACCTGGGACCTATATAACTTTAACAAGAATAAACTATTCAGAACATAAAAGTTTAGTGGAAAACACGCCCAGCTTAAATCTGACACGGTTAAAATTACTGTGTACAGCATTGATCCAATAAAATCAAAGATCCTCGAAGACACGGATTTGAAAGTACAGTACCCTGGCAACACAAACAAATGAAGCCGCCTGAAGTTTTTCCGTCGACGTCGGAAATAACCCACATCATATGGAGACACTCGGAACGCATTTGAAACATGGATGTAAAACGTTCGACTGAACCACGCCCCTTCTTGCTGACTGCACTACCTTCCTTTTAAACGAAAGTGAAACAAGACCGGCAAAAATAAACTTATTAAATACAATTCCATACTAAAAATGAAGTACATGCAAAATATACAACCTCGGTGACCTGCAAGTACACTCGGCAGATCTAACAAATCGCCGCGAACACACCCATCCGCGGCGGCCACAACGTCCGATGTGGCGGCGCATGCGAATTCGACTGGAGAAACTGACGAGCAGCCACACACTGGGCGGGGTCAGCTTCCCCACGGGGTTCATTCGTGCAAAGGGACTTCCAAGACAGAACAATAACACGTTTTATTAAAGCAAAACAAATGAGTGTTGAATATGAAAGATAAAAAGTGTCGATAGGAATACGGAACAGCAGGAAGTGAGCAGATGTTAACAATCTTACGGAAGAGCACTATCCAAAGGCAAATTATATTTAGAGGCCGAATGTTGCATTCTCATTAATACTCCTAAACCACTGCTGGATGCACACATTAAGATAGTAACTACACAACAGTACCATGACTGCCGAGCTATCTACAAATCCACCGCATTAAACGCTTCATCCTTTACCAGCAGCAGCGTCCCATATAAATCTAATCAACTATCTTGTTGCAGGTTTAGCGTGGAAGCAAGTCATCTTCAATGAAGAGGGATTGCAGAGGCAAGCACGGCAGATTCCTTTCCCTGATCCAGTGAAAGAGCTGCTTTTTAATACAATTATCTTTTGGCATTACTGCAAGTAACATTTTTCCGCTTAGGTTCAATTACTAAATTATGAGGAATTAAAAACTGCAAGCTACCCTGGTGGGTTTAATTCGCGTCTTGGGTTTGTTAGTCAAGACGGGTAATTTAACCACCACAATCACATCCAATTTTTGTAATACACATTTAAGCTCTACCGCTTTTAGTTTTTATTAAATGCCTTGTACACTGTCAATTGACAGAACCATGATTTCCTTAACTCTTTGAATACCACAACACCCAGTTATCTCATATACAATTTACGAATGTGTACGTGAAATTAAATTATTTCTGTTACAAAAGGATTTTAATATACAAATTATACCAATTAATCATTAGTGGGTTGCAAAGTTCACATTTTTGAAACAGGCTTTTCAATAAACACTAAATGATTTTAATTACCAGTATATCTGCTCAGAAACTTTTTGCCCTTATTCTGCTTTTTAATACGGAGAAATGTGCAGATGGAATTAGAAGCGAAATGTTGACTTCTCTGGAATCCCTGGTTACATTTTTCCCCTACAAAATAATTTTCAGAATGCAGACTTACTGACAAGACCGACACTTACTGCCTCTCCTTGAACAATGCTGTTCACTAACCCATTTCATTTCAAACATGGACCAGTACCTCACAGAAACGGATCCTTCAGCTTAAAATGTGCCAAAGTAGTTCAACTAGTAATCAAATGCAGAGCTAAACTAGTCTTTTCTGCCTACACAATATTTACATCCATTTCCAGTACAATTGTGGATTCATCTCAGAACCTCTTGAATACCTCTGTCAAATTTCCCTTCACCACCTCTATCTTAGGCAGCATGTTCCAATCACCCACCAATCTCTGTGTAAAATAACTTGCCATGCACATCTTTGAAATTAGCCCCCCTAATTTTAAATGCATACCTCTGGTATTAGATATTCGGCCCTGGGAAAATGATTTTGGCCATCTTCTCTGCATCTGCCTCTCATAATCCTGTAAACTTCTTTCATAGATCCCTTCAGCCTCCATCACTCCAGAGAAAACAACTCAAATTTGTCCAACCTCTCCTTATAGTTTGCTGTTGTTCAGTTGTTAAGTCCAACTTTTCTTGATCTCATGGACCATAGGGTCAAAAGGATTTTCATGCCAGGCCTTTCTTCCATACAGATACTGCTGCTGGCCAGGTTGGGACCTGGCTGGGTTTGAACCAAGGACTATCTGCCTTGAAGTCCAGTGCTGATGCAGCACTGGTCCATGCAGCATCCGGGTATAAAATTCACCTGCACCTTCTCCGAAGCGTCAGCAACTTCCTCTAATGGGGCAAGCAGAACTGAACACAATGCTCCAGGGGCAGCCTAAATAGAGTTCTCATTTGTATTTAAACAATAAATCACAGAGTAGATTTGGAGTCTTATCCAATCACACCCAGCAAGGACAAGAGATTTTAATGTTTGTTTTGTGATAGATTTTGCAATCATGCTTACTAAGCTAATTGATCTGATTCTTCCCACGAAATTCTAGGTTAGTGGCTGAATTTAAATTACACAGATGCCATTGCTGGATTTGAATTAAGACTCTGGGTTGTTTGTCCAAGCTTCTAATTACTATGACAGGACATTTTATAGTTACATTTTTAGAAAAGTACACAACTAATCCTTTTACAAGGATGTTGCCTGGATTGGGGAGCATGCTTTACTTGGCCTTTTCTCCTTGGAGTGATGGGAGGTTGAGAGGTGACCTGATAGAGGTGTATCAGAGGTGTATGAGAGGCATTGATCAGTCAGAGGCTTTTTCCCAGGACTGAAATGACTAGCACAAGAGGATACAGTTTTATGGTGCTTGGAAGCAGGTACAAAGGTGATGTCAGGGTTAAGTTTTTTTTTAAAAAGAGAGTGGTGAGTGCGTGGAATGGGCTGCTGGTGACTGTGGTGAACACGGATACAATAGGGTCTTTTAAGCGGCACCTAAATAGATACATGGAGCTTGGAAAATTAGAGGGCTATGGTAGCCCTAGGTAGTTTCTCAAGTAAATGTTCGACACAGCATGGTGGGCCGAAGGGCCTGTATTGTGCTGTAGGGTTTTTAATCACAGTTTGATCATTAGAGTTTTTGATTGGCCCCATATTACTCAATGCCAATATATCAAAAATCAACTAATGTAGAGAATGCAAGAACAGCTTTTCAAGTCACTCTACCTTTGACCTTTCACCTTTGAAATAAAATAATTGAGGAAGGTTTAATGCAATTGCAGTATATTATTCATTTTTGCTTTCTGATTGCTTGAAACAACAACTGGCATCATTAAAATACCTTCATGAACAGCATTAAGTTGCAATTTTGCCAAATTCTGTTTTTTTTTTATTGAATTTAAGATTTGGCCATAGACATCAATTACCAGTAGGTAATTTGGCCATAGACATCAATTACCAGGAGGATATAACTAAAGCAAATCAGGTGCTTGAATTCATTTATCTCACCCCTCCAGCCAATATTAATTCTGTATGGTGGACAAAAATATATACACAAGATCATCCCTAAAATAAACATGACAATGTAAAAGACAAGCCTTTTAAGCTTTTTTTTAAGCTTTTTTTTATTGCAGAGCTATATGAACGTGCATTGCTTACAGAGTCTTCTGAACAATTTTCTTTTCCTAATATAATTCTCAACAACTTTGGCAAAGTATTTGATGTCTTTTCATTCTATATAATGCACAACACTAAAATCACACATTTGCATTTCATTGTTACATACAGATATTTGTACTGAATGTTAGTGAAAAATTAAGAATGCAAGAGAACAATATAGGACAAAAGTTCATCTACAAAGTTGAAAAAGCAAATTCAATCTGATTATTTGGTTCAAAATATGATATAAAATGAAGAAGCAGCTTTAATAAACCAAAATATTTAGTACGGGAGAATTATGCAGAGATGCCCAGATGAGCAAATCAACAGAAATCCACTGTAATAGAAAGAATTCTGACAGCAAGCTTTAAAGAGAAAAACGTTTTTTTTTCCCTTTCTCCTTCCTTTTTCATGATGAACTGCCATTTTGTGGCTACACCTGCAGGAAGCCATTCCAGTGAGAAGTTAATTGCATCAGCAAGCCTATGGTGTAGTCAACTTGTGTAATTTATACTATAGATCAAATTGTTAGAGCAACCCAGAAATTATGTAAAAGCAGCATGATAAATTATTCTTAATTTCTCTCTTGTGCCTTTCTTTTTAAATTATATCAATGCTGTCTATTGTCAAAGTAACTCACTGGAGCCTACTAGAAATAAGGTGGCTGACATGATCAATACAATTTAAATCAGGGATGTTACTCACATAAGTAAACCAGTAAGAACATTAACTTGCTTATACAGCTGATCAAAACTAACAGCCCAAATTGGCACTTTAGCATTATTACAGTTTTACCTATAATTGGCAATTTTAGAGTTTTGAAAATATTGAAACTATTTAAGAACTTTTTAAAAGCTATTTATTAATGCTTTTTGGGGGGGTGATTTTAGATGCATATCATATTTATACTGAGTTAAATACAGTATGTAATTAGTTTTGCTACAATAAATGTATGGGACACTGGAAAAATGTTGAATTTCCCTTTGGGGACGAATAAAGTATCTATCTATCTATATTCCAAGTATTAGTGCTTAAGATCCAATCAGCCAAAACTTCTAACTTTATATAATATTCACTACTTCTTGTAGTCATCATAGGCAGAAGTACCAATTGAGTGCTACCTTAATTTCGCTCAGACCAAAAGAGGCCAAATAAAATACAATTCTGTATAATTCATACAGCAACACCATTGCTTAACTTGTCCCCCTTTCTAGAGCTTGTGCATAGGAAGACACACACCTATGTCTTGTGTTATCAGGCCAAATTAACAGACCAACTTTGGGAAAAAAAAAGGAAAATAATTCTTTGCTGTACAGAAGAACAGCTTGTTAAATTTGACTTTCCCCATCAGCTAGAAATCCAGCAAGTCTTCAAGCTTCAGCTCACTTTCCAGCTTTGGTTCATTTACCGGCTTTGATTCATTTACCGGCTTTGATTCATTTACCGGCTTTGATTCATTTACTGGCTTTCGATCATTTGGAGGAGGGATTTTCCGCATGTTAAAGTAACAGGTCACTTGTTGAGGCACTTCAGCCAGTACACTTTGTGCAAGAGCTTCTTTGGCAGCCTGTGGAAGAGGTAAGGGAAATTTGTAAGGCTTTTTTGAAAAAGTGCACAATGGTAAACAGATCTGACATTATCCTACAAACAGGTGATTAATTTTAAATAAAAACATTTTACTCCTGTATGGACACAAGTACTGGGTTTAACTTGTAATACAATGTTTTTAGTCTGAATGTTGCATTTACACTGGGAAGAATTAGAAAATTATCCACCTATTCAAGAAATAATTCAATAGCCTTTGTCTCTATTATATTATCATGGAATATTTCTTGTACTTCACATTGCATTGAAATCTTTGATCTCAAACATATATAGTCAAACAAAATTCTATCACTCTGATTTTACAACAACAGTGAAAAATATTTTAAGAACCTTATTTACTTGACATTTTTCTAGAGGTCATACATTTACCATATTACCCAAAAATTAAGTGAGACGTTTTCTGGGGCATAAATCAAATGAGAATTGTATTGTACGTTAAATGTCACTTTGAACAAGATGGTGCAACTTGAAAGGATATTTTATCTGCATTAACAATTCTTAAGAAATACTTGCAATGTGGAGTAGGGCAAATTATTTCTCTCCTGCAAATCAATATGACTTTGGCCACATTAGAAATAAAATTGACCTCAAGAATTTACTCTCAGCATTAACAAATTACTCACATTCTGGAATTTCCTAAATGGTACAAATTGGACAATATCTCTGATAGCTGGTTCTCCAGTGGGTGATCTTAGAACTCCATCATCACCATCCAGAAACTCCATGGCACTAAAATCTGCCCCACCAACACCAATAATGATGATAGATATTGGCAGCTTAGAAGCATTTACAATGGCATGTCTTGTTTCATCTAAATCTGTTATAACTCCATCTGTAATGATCAGCAAGATGTAATATTGCTGTTAAAAGAAAGAAGATCACAAGTTATGCAAAGGTAAATTGTGTTAGATAGGGTCACCTTTACTCCGTTATCTTTAAACATTTATCATGTTGCACATGGTTTTGAAAAAAAGCAAAGCACATGAAGATATTGCATTACAAAATTTGTAACAGAAAATTTAAGAGGAAAATGAGGGAGGCTAAAAGGAGGCCTGGGGTTGGGATTGGCTCTTTTCACACTATATGTCAGTGATCTGGATGACAGAGTTGATGACTCTGTGACCAAATTTGTGGATGATGCAAAGATAGGTAGAGGGGCAGGTAGTGTTGAGGTAGCAGGAAGCCTTGGGTTGATTTCTCTGAAACATCAGGGGGTGAGGGATAACCTGATAGAAATATACAACATTATAAGAGTCATAGATAGGATAGATAGCAGAATCATTTCTCCCCCAAGGTAGAAATATCAAATACCAAAGGGCATAGCTTTAAGTTGAGAAGGGCAAAGTTTAAAGGGATGTGCAAGGCAAGTTTATTTAAAACACAGAGAGCAGTAGGAGCCAGGTGTGATAGTGGAAGGATTTACAATAGTTGTTTTCAAGATCTTTAGACAGTCACAATGAATATGTAAGGAACAGAGGATTATGGATCATGTGCAGGCAGAAGGCATCTTGCTCAGCTAAAAGCCCTGTTCCTATGCTGTTCTTTTCTACAATATGTCCATCAAGGTTGACAAGAACAGTAGTATCTTCCTGCTATCGTATTGTTTTTGATATTTGTAATTTTTCCTCACACTCACCGATGCAGTTTGCTGCTGTGCTGCTGCAGCTGCAAATCTTGCCACATGGTTTATAATGGGGGAAAAGTTTGTTGGTCCATATAGTCTGACTTGAGGAAGGCAACTGCGGTAGGCATCCACAATTCCTTGTACTCCTAGCATATAAATTGAGGGAAGATAGTCATTGATGACAACCTTGCATAGCTACATTTTTAAATGTTAGATATTTTTCTTGCATTCACTTTGTAAAAGTTGTTTCAATAGCAAAGTCAGCGTTCTCTATAACCATTTCTATTAATGATATGCAAGGCAAGTTTTGAATAGGAACATTAATACAAAAATGTGTTCTCATTGTACATTTTACTCCAGATAACAAGGCATCTAATAACCATAGTACCTGCAATACACATACAAAGCTAAAGAACCACATGGTTTCTGAGTATCGGCATATATTGATTTTTTCATCTCAATTACTTCAGATTGAGCTTTGCTTGAATTGCAAAAAGATTTGAAAGATATTGGAAATGAGGCAACAACCTGGACTCAAAGCTTGGTGGTTATGGATTCATGCCCTCAGCCAAGAATCACAACCTTAAGACATTTTAATTTAGTGCTGGACAGATAGTGCTAGAGTGCCTCAATTTAAAGACATGAAGCTGTGATACATAGAGCCAAAACTGATGACTGAAACAAACCTCTTTTTTTTAAAAATAGCTAAATCAATATAAGCTGCTTTGGTGATTTTCATGGTGAATACACCCCACTATAAATTGAACACAGTCTATATGTGCTTTTTGTGCAAGGAATTCTAAGATACTCTTATAAAATAGAATGCATTGAAGCAATATTATTCATGAGTGAGTTGAGATTAAAATTGCCATGTTTTCACACACAGATAACATTTCTTTGATTACAAAAATACAACTACAATGAGAATGCTACACAAGTTTGCAGGGCAGGTATAAATCTTAGAAATTAATGCTATCAGCAGTACCACATCTACAACTGTCATAAGCCAAGAAAAAATAACTTAGAAAACTGAAAAAGAAATCTTTTGTAAGTAACTTCTCATCTCCAAAAGTGTTTTTCTTTGTCAATGAACACTCTACCAAACCTCTACAGATGTTCTGTTGAAAGTATCCTGACTAGTTGCATTATGGTCTGGCATGGCAATTCAAATATGCAAGAATGCAAGAAGTGCTCAATACATTACAAGCACATCCCTCCCTACCATCAGAAGTATCTACAAGAAAGCAACATCCAAAGATCCCCACCATCCAAACCATGCCATCTTCTCACGACACCATACCACTGAGCATTTGGTGGAGAAGCCTGAAGTCCCCTAAAATAAGGTTCCAGTACAGCTGCTTCCCTTCAATTCAATTCTTGAACCAACTAACAACCCTTATCTTTACAGTTAAGCAACATTATGACCAGTTCGATCACTTTACACTAAAAATAGACTGTTTTAATTGTGCTCTTCCATGTAAAAATATTTGTTTGTGTTTTATGTTATGAACTCCAGAGGCTACTGCAAGAAAGATTTTTCATTGCATCTGTGCTTGCGTGTACTTGTGCATAAGACATTACACTTCACTTTGACTAATGCTCTATATTTCCAGATGGTAAACCAGAATGTAATCTTTGCAGGTAAAATATAGAGACATCAGGTTTACAAAACAATGCTCCTGGGCTCTAACAAAACAAGGCTTTGATGGTTATTTTTTTCACATTTTTAAAGTTACTTTAACATACAAACATGAAAAGTCTGAATTAGTAGATTTCCTCATCTACTTAATGAAGAGGCTCCATGCCACACATTCAGGCAATTTCTTCAACTCAAATCTGTGTTAAAATGCATGGACGTTCAACCCTCTCAAAAGTACATGTACTCATATTGCTTATGGGATGTCAACGTTCTTCTGCAATATAGCACTTTAATTTTTAATTAATACAAGTGTCGAGAATCATCTGAATATTTAATGTAACCCAGTGATCTATTTTGCAGGCAAGAAAAAGATATTAAAAAAGCAAAGCAATATCAACAAATTTGTTTGTCTAATAATAATTTATTATTTTCAGTTTGGTGGCAACAGGGAAAAGAATTAAATTTCCCAAGCAGTTCTGCAATCAATAATATTTTTGCAAGTCATTTTCTAATTTTAAAAACACCTTAGGTATACAATTCTTCACTTCCACCAATATAATGATTAAATCAATGATGCGTGGCTGTGTTCCTAGAAAAATATTCAGATCATGACTTCGTGTAAAGTACACCTTGCCCACCACCCTCCAATGATTCTCATCATGTAGAGATGTGTTCCTACTGTATGACCTTTTATCAACAGTATGCATGTCTATCACGGCACATCTATACGCAAGGGAATTCTGATTGTATTGTAAGCAGAAGAGAAAAGGCTGCCATCTTAATTAACTTTCTGTGGATATGACTTTGTTTGCACAAGTATTAATATGAGTCCTGCCGAAGGGTCTCGGCACAAAATGCCAACTCTACTCTTTTCCATAGATGCTGCCTGGCCTGCATTCTGTGCGAGTTGCTTCAAAGTCTATAATTATACATTTCCACCATTGCTAAAAACTATTATTTTCAACTCAATATCATACATTTTATGGAATTGCATACCTGCACAGTACGGGTTCTCAGGGTTGAAATTAACTGAAAATTCATGTGATACCTAAAGGGAAACAAATATACATTATATGTTTTGAATTCCAATTCTGAATAAAAGCATTATTACATACAAAAAAATCTAGATTTACCTGCCATTTAGGGGGTATCTGTGCACCAAATCCTAATACTGGGAACATCTTGTCACTGTAATGAAGTATTTAACATCATGTGAATCAAACTGATACATTTTATCTGTCAAGATCCATAGAAAATCTCATCATATTCTAAAATCCAAAAGCTCAAACATCAGCATCTTCATTCTTTAATTACATCCTGTAAAGGCAGACACATTCTTTTTCAAATAACCACTTGTTGAAGACAATGATCTCAGTACTGCTGCTAATTGAAGAGATCTAGATTGAACTGTTGGCACTTGCTGGTCCAGGCCCAGTATTGTGAACATTTAACTTTAAGAATGTCAAACTCCAAGAATTCCCATTGAACGGGATCTTACAAGAAGCCAAGGTTTTATGTTGGTTTCTAAGGATAAACAAGGTGTGACCCATGTTCTGCAAGCCCTTTAATTTCAATTGTTTGGCTGCAGAAAATGCAGCAAGACTGATCTGATTGATTTATTTAAATTTCTGATGCTACGATTCATGCTTTTAGCCAATTTAAATAGTCACCTTAAAAAAAAGGAGATTTTGTCTCATTTACAGTACAATTTAAATGTCAGAAACATTTAAAAATATGAAATCCCTGTCATTTAAAAATTAAAGGTAAAGATTAGATAAAGATTGCGCTAGGCAGCCTGCAACTGTCACTACACTTCCGGTGCCAACATATCATGCCCACGACTCACTAACTCTAACCATACATCTTGGGAATGTGGAAATAAACCAGAGCAGCAGGAGGAAACCCATGTGGTCACAGGGAAAATATATAAAATCGTGAATTCAACCCTGATCTTACTGCTGCCGCTGGAAAGCACTGCATTAACTGCTATGCTAAAGCTGAGGTGCAGGAAAGGGTGGGGGTACAATTGTTATCTGTTAAATGTAGTCAGGGGTTGTCTATTGCGTAGTAAGAGGTCAGGGCCTCATACTGAACTCTGACATGTCTTAGGCTAGATGGATCTCATCTAGATTCCTCATCCAGATCCAGCAAATTTGAGATAGCAGCTATTGTTCACAGTGAACCTGGAATGGTAGATTCTAGAAATAATTCTATTACAGTAAAAATATTGTTATCAAAGTATTATGCATTGCTCAAAAAGAATGATCCGTGATACAAGCCATCTGATCTTCTATAGCAAATAGCAATTACAAATGTGTGAGTTGGTGAAGAGTGACGGAGACAGGCAAGAAATGGACTTTAAACAAAACTACTTAATTAGTAACTACAAATTGCAAGTAGAAGCTAAATTATTACTTAGCCTATTATTTGTTAATGATTAGATACATTCCTTAGGTATTTGTAACATCCTTATTTTCTAACAGAAACACAACAGGCAAAACAAAAGGAATATTTTACGTGTCATAGTCTTGAACAACCATTCCAACGGACCAGATTGCCATCAGATATTCATTATACCCGTTAGGACTTATATAATGCAGAGAATCAGGAGAACGAGGGTCACCATTGGAGCCAGTGAAATCAATGCCAACCTTAGAAAGAAGAAAGAAAATATTGATGTGAACATGATTTGTTTCATTTCCAGCATTTTCTGCTATTTGAGAATAACTGAGGAGGAACAACACTGGATCTCCTCCTAGAGAATGAGGTAGAGCAAGCGGCAGAAGTATTTGTCAGCAAGCACTTTGGATCCAGTGACCATAATTCTATTAGTTTTAAAATAGTTGCAGAAAAGGATAGTAGTTCATTGCACAGGGTCCTTAATTGTGGCTAAGCAAATTTTGTAACTCCACTGACACTGATCATTTTACTCGTTTTTTCTACTATTGACATTCATCTTTTATTCATCAGATTCCCACTTTCCAAATAACTTTTGAAATAGGCATTAAAGAAAGTATCCTGGAATATTTCATTCATAATCTGGTTCATTTTGAACTATGTCTTTGTAATGTCCTACACATTTACATCTATTTGTCAGTAATTTATCTAACATTATGCATGTTGTTTTAGTTTTGATAAAGAAACTTCAATGCTATGTTTTTAATCGGTATTACCTCCTCTGACTCCAAATGGAGATAGACACATTTTTTCTGCTCCAACACATCTTTGCAGATTCTTGGTCATCGTTTTTTATTCTCTTACTCCACATTTTTGCTTCGTCATTTCTCATTAACTTTATAAATTTCCCTTTGCCAATTACTCAGATTTGAATTCCCTGTGTAATCAAAATGGCTGCAGACCAATTCAACCGAAGCACATTTCAGTGCCATAGTTCCATTACTCCCCCGTTGCAATGGAAATTTGTTGAAGATATTAGTTGATGTACAATCATTAGGTAAGCAGGAATTTTGAACACAAGGTTATAGTTGAACATTGAGCCAAATTTTGTGTCAAAAACAGGGTGAAGAGGTCAACAGCGGATATAGTCTCACTAACTCTCCACTGGGCCTTGGATCACCTGGACAATATCAATACATACATCAGACTGCTGTTTGTTGATTACACAATTTCAACACAATCATACCTTCAGTTCCAATCAACAATCTCCAAAACTTGGGCATCTGTACCTCCTTCTTCAACTGGATCCTGGACTTCTTCACTGGGAGACTAGTCAGTGTGGATCAGGAAGAACATCTCCTTGCTGACAGTCAGCACCATTACACCTCAAGGATGAATGCTAGTCCATTGCTTTACTGTCTCTATACTCACGACTGTGTGGCTTCACACAGCTCAAATGGCATCTATAAATTTACCAATGACACAATTATTGTTGGTCTAATTTCAAATTGTGTTGAGGAGGCATACCGGAGCAAGATAGATCAGCTGATTGAGTGGTGTTGCAGCAGCAACCTTGCACTTAACGTCATTAAGTCCAAGGAATTGATTGTGGACTTCAGGAAGGGAATTCAAAGGAACACAGTCCAGTCCTCATTGGGGGATCAACAGTGGAAAGGGTGAGCAGTTCCAAGTTCCTAGATGTCAACAACTCTGAAGGTGTACTCTGAGCCAAACATATTGATGCAATTACAAAGACAGCATGACAGCCACTATATTCCATTAGGAGTTTGAGGAGACTTGGTGCATTACCAAAGCCTCTTGCAACTTTCTATAGATGTACCATAGAGAGCATTCTAACTGGTTGCATCACCATCTGGTATGGAGGGGCCAACTGCACAGGATCCGAAAAAGCTGCAGAAAGTTGTAAACTCAGCCAGCTTCATCCTGGGCACTAGCCTCCCCAGTATAGAGGACAACTTCAAAATGTGATGCCTTAAAAAGGCGGCAGCTGTCGTTAAGGACTCCCATTACATGCCCTCTTTAATTGCTACAGGAGCCAAAAGACACACAGTCAACATTTCAGGAACAGCTTCTTCCCCACTGTCATCAGATTCCCATGAACACTTCCTCAGTGTTTGGTTCTTTCTCTTTTTGAACTACTTACTTTGTTCATTTTTATATATACTTCTTATTGTAATTCATAGTTTATTATGTAATGTACTGTTGCCACAAAACAACAAATTTCATGACATATGCTAGTGATATTAAACCTGATTCTGAACTAACGTCCTGCCTACACATATTATATCTTTAACTTCTCAAACTTAAATTCTAGCCAATGCTAAAGCTCATCGAGTCAAAGCCTGGCCACTCCAAAACTGACCCCTGCCGAGTGCATTAAGAGATTGTTGCCTACCAAAAAGTTCCAAAAAACCCCAAGCTCCTCTCAACCCTTGCGCTTCCCACCAGCAAATGACATCTTGTGACTGCTGCAGCTCACCAAAAATGTCCAAAAAGTCCCGAGCTCCCTCCAAACCCTACGCTGCCTCACCAACAAATGACCACTCGTGATGTCCACAGCCCACCAAAAGTTCCAAAGGCCCCAGAGCTCCTTCAAAACCTTGCTTTACCTCATCAACAAGTGACTGTTTGCAATGATTGCAGCCCACCGAAAAAAAACAAGTGAGAAGGCACTTGATTGAAAGAATGGAGGACAGGGTTTT
The DNA here is from genome assembly GCF_030144855.1 of Hypanus sabinus. Taxonomy (NCBI): domain Eukaryota; kingdom Metazoa; phylum Chordata; class Chondrichthyes; order Myliobatiformes; family Dasyatidae; genus Hypanus; species Hypanus sabinus. The sequence continues at coordinate 151,325,272 of NC_082706.1, forward strand.
TACTTGTGGATAGATCTGGAATACAGAATCATTGTTCAAAAAGAGATTGCCATCTTATGGCAGACAAGGTGATTTTTTTTCCTTTTTCAGATGGCTCCAAGCATTTGGAACTCTGTTCCTCAAAGTGTATTTTGATTCTAAATAGTTATAAGGTAGAGCTAGATCAATATTTAAAAAGCAAAAGTAAAGGTTTCCTTGGGTAAATAGCAGAAGAGGTTACAATTGGATCAGCAATGATCTTAATGAATGGTAGAATTGACGACTCCTGCTCCCATGTTCATGTTTAAATTATAAATAAATTAGTTACTTACAGTAAAGTTCACCTGGCAGCCACCCATAACATAGTCCAGGAAAGAATATTCTTTCACAATCTGTTGATTGAAAATTTAATTGGATTAACTATATGAAAATCAGCAGTAAATTTTCTTCAGTGTTCAATTTCTTCACACAAGTCCTTCATCTCTGGACTTACTCCAAGAAGCATCCTTGTACCATCTAGCCAATATGCACCATCAGCTCCTTTTACATTTCCACTCCACCTCAGGACCATTTAAGAGTCTACTATCTTATATTGTTTCAACTAAATCAATTCACTTTTAATATGGATAATCACATCTGCCATATACGCCCATTCCAGTGTTCATGAATTCAAATGCTATCTCACTCAATATTTATGACGCAAAGTTCCACTGTCATTTTAAAATAATATTCAAATCTGGGAGATTGATATATTAAGAAAAACAAAAGGGCTAATACAGACATATGGGAACCCACTTATGCACATTTTTCACTCAATTCATAGAAACATTTGCCAGCTTTCTTCTGGCCCATTGTGTTCCAGTCATCACACCATGCTTCTATCTTCCTGACAAGTCCAATAGATGGTTTTCAATAAAGCACCCGGAATGGCCGTTCTAAAAACTAGCCAGATAAAAAGAAATTGTACTGCAAACTTGTATTTCCCGCTTTCTTAACCCTTACATGATGTAATATTTGAGGTTGGTAGACCAAGGAAAGAGATGCATACTCCACAAGTCTTTCCTTAACGATGTAACCCAAGGGAGAATTGCATGGAATTCTCTTTTGAATAGACTGAACATTCAAGACAATAAAGGGCTGGAGGAAAAGGTGAAGGGAAGAGGGAAATGGGGTGAGAAGCCACAAACCACTGCCCCAACAATTCACCTTTGACCTACTATGCTTTTCCGTTGGTGCTCTTGACAACAAATCACATAATAATAAAGTTTGCCTCACACTGAGCTGAACCAAGCCTACATGATCAGAGCCCAATCACTCAGATCACAGCCCTGGAATTTTCTAGATTACCATGTTAGCATTTAGTGTAAGAGCCTGCAATTTATCATGGAGCTGCACAGAAAAGAAACGGGCCCTTCAGTCCAATTCCCTCTATCCAAGTACGTTTTAAACTTCACAATTGTATCTGCCTCTACCAGCTTCTTGGGCAGTTCATTCCAAATAACCACTACACTGGAAAACCTGCCCCTCAGATTTCTCTGTAAATCTCCCCCTTTAAACAAACATCTAGTTTTAAGCCCCCTTGCCTTCAGATGAAAACTGGCTCCTATCCCATCTATTTCCTCTGGGCTTGAGGAATTACCAGCCATTGATTCCAAATTACAGCAGAAATATTGCATATAAACAAGTAAAAATCTGGTAGCTAAAAGAAAAACATTCACCTCAGAGCAGTTAACTGAAAAGTTCTGTTGGTCCACTGTTTTTTGGTAGACCACTATAGATGCTCAAATGCAAAACAAATTCACACCCTTAACTCTGGACACTAAAATCAAGCCAAACTGAATGGGAGGAGATGTGGAATTGTAAAATTAAGACAAGTACATTTTAAATTTTTACATTTTAATTTTTATAATCACTTTATGATCTCATGATTATATTGTGCACGCCCTTTTTAAAAAAAAACAAGGTCCACTTGTGTTACAAAACATCAAGGTGACAGCTGGTCAATACATTTCAAGATGTTCTCTTCAATTTGTCATTTCTTCTTCCTGCCATAAATCAAGTGTTGCCTGCAACCCACATTATTACATTACAAGGTAGGCCAGATTTTATTAGGAAATGTGCAGAGCAAATTTATAAAGACATTGGCAGGGTTGAACAATTGAACACAGGCTGATGTTGTTTCCATTGCATCAATGGTATAAAATGAAGAGTTAATTGTCACATATAATATTATGAAAAGCCTAGAGATTGATTTCTCTTGGCACCATGACCCATTTGTTTGTTGAGCCTTCGTGCTCAGCACAGGTCTAAATATTTGTGGGTTCAAGCCCCAATGTTGCCTTAAGCAGTGACCCTTTCTAGGCTTCTCTTTTTTTTATTATTATCCCCACCTTCTTTGCTGGTGTGACACCTTAACACAATGAAGCAGTGCATCATTCATGGGGATAATAAATCAAACCATTTTTAAATTCAATGTGAAGATAGTGTAATTTTCCTTGCACCACGGAATGAAGCATGGCTTAATTTGAGCCATCTCTCTATTTGAGTAACTTTGCTGTGAACAAAATGATTTTCAATGCCTAAAAAGTAGTGACTACATTTGATACACTGAACACATTTCATGGTCTAAATAGAACCTGAAAGCTTAAAAAGGTTATAAATGTTGTATATTCACTTTTTTCTTTTTCATTATTGAAATGAGGTAAAGAACAAATTATACATTCACAAATTCAAACATATTATGTTTAGCAGACAATAGTATAGGCAGCTAATTGTAAAATGTAGCCCTTCATAACATACCTCACATGATTTAATAATCACAGTCCCCGAATTTTTATAATTCTTTTTCTTCTGTTTTTTCTTTGGATTTATGCATTCAAATGCAGCCTAAAATAGAAACACCATTATCAAATTCTATGTAACCATATAATCTAGTAAGTTGATTAAACATCAATATTAAAAAAAAATTATGAATTGCTGTCAATTTCCTCTACAGTTTGCTTATCGTCCCAATCAATCTATGGAGGACCCAATATCCACCACACTGCACACAGTTCTCTCTCACTTGGACAATAAAGACACTTATGCCAGAATCCTGTACATTGATTTCAGTTCAGCGTTCAATACCATCATCCTGCAGAGACTAGTGGAGAAACTGTTGCTGCTTGGCCTTTAACACTGCCATGTGTCACTGGATTCTAGATTTCTTAACAGAGAGACCACAGTCGGTTCGTGTTGGCAGGAACATCTCTGACTCCATCACACTGATCACTGGATCCCCACAAGGCTGTGTGCTTAGCCCACTGCTGTTTACACTGCTAACACATGATTGTGCAGCAGATACAAGGGGAACCTGATCATTAAATTTGCTGATGATACCACAGTGGTGGGGCTCATCAGCAAAAATGATGAAACAATGTACAGGGAGGAGGTCAAACACCTAGAGAGCTGGTGTAGTGACAGCAACTTGATGCTTAATGTCACCAAAACCAAGGAGATCATCATCGATTTCAGACAGTCTCAGCCTGAGCACACACCCCTCAGCATCAGCGGCTCCACAGTGGAGAGAGTGGAAAACATCAAATTCCTTGGGGTGCAGATCTCGGACAATCTCACCTGGTCCAGGACCACCACTGGGATTGTGAAACGGGCCCAGCAGAGATTGCACTTTCTGAGGAAACTTAAACAAGCATCACTCCCCATTAACATCTTAACTACATTCTACAGAGGCGTGGTTGAGAGTGTGCTGACCTTTTGCATCACAGCCTGGTACTCCAGCTGCAGTGCTGCCGACAAAAAAGCCTTGCAGAGGGTGGTTAGGGGAGCAGAGAAGGTTATTGGGGTCTCCCTACCTTTTGTCCAAGACCTCTTTCAGAGTCGATGCGTCCAGAAGACACGGTACATCATTAAAGACCCCTCACACCCTCTCCATAAACTGTTTGTTCTTCTGCCATCAGGCAAACATTACAGAAGCATCAAAACTAAAACCACAAGGCTACTAAACAGCTTCCTCCCACAGGCAGTCAGACTGCTGAATAGCTGCTCTACCTGACTCTGCTTTGAACACTTGTAACTTGCACTGGACACTTATAACTTGATTTTAACCAACATGTGCCTGTTGTGTTTTACTATTTATTGTCATGTTTACTACTTATTGTTGCATTTGTTATGGTATGATTGCACTTGCCCCTGGGAAATGCTGTCTCATTTTTGCCCTGCAGAGCTGACGTATGGTTGGAATTGACAATAAAGTTTTTGAATCTTGAATCGATTTCTAAATAATCCAGAGAAATTAAGCTTACCTTTAAATGGTTAGTTGAGAAGTAATATTTATTCTATAGGCCTCCGTTAGTTTCGTGAGACCATGGATTTGCGCCTTGGAAGGTTTCCAGGGGGCAGGCCTGGGAAGGGTTGTGTGGGAGACTGGCAGTTGCCCAAGCTGCAGGCCTTCCCCTCTCTACGCCACCGATGTTGTCCAAGGGAAGGGCACTAGGACCCGTGCAGCTTGGCACTGGTGACGTCGCAGAGCAATGTGTTGTTAAGTGCCTTGCTCAAGGACACAAACACGCTGCCTCAGCTGAGGCTCGAACCAGTGACCTTCAGGTTACTAGTCCGGTGCCTTATCCACTAGGCCAATACAATATTTATTATCACCAGATTAATGCCATATCCTAAGGTGAATGTTAGAAGATAAAAACATTTTCAACCCAATGAATCCATACCAATTTAGCAGCAGAATGATCAGTGCCCAATCAGACCCACTGCTATAAATGTCCCCACATATCAACGGGACCTAACAGCTGTTTAAGGGTCTCTGAGATTATGGTTAGGGAGGCATGCAGCTACCTAACTTGGATTCAACCCACAACATCTGAGATAGTAAATAAGTTACCGAGGGGAAAAAACCTCCCTCCTTAGGGAGCCAAAAGAAACAGTGGTTTCTCTAAACCCACTGGTGTCACAGTAACCCCTACTCGCTACAAGCTCTCCAAAATGTACTTGGAAATGAGAAAGGGGAAAGATTAACCAAGGCTTACACTTGGGCTTGGTGTTAGAATCACTAGTCCATGAAGCAGAAAGATGCATTTACACTAACGGATGAGAAGTTTTTACCATCCCCTAAAAGAAAGTTGTACCAAGATGAGGGCTGCAAGATTATGAGTTGGAGTGAACAGTGAATAATTTTGGGTAAATTTGGCAACAGTGATGGAGTGTTTGGGAATGACAGCAGTGACAGGGTGACACTCTACACATATTGTAAATGAAAGCCATGATATGCTTGCTCTGAGGAATGAAGTCAATGAAATCTCCCATATTGCATAACTATGAATAAAGTGCATTTCTGCAAAGGGAGGAAGATGAATCGGGATCTAAAAGCAGGACACATTCTAATGATCCATTTCTCTAGTGCAAATTCTACAAAAACATGAGTGATTTGATAGCAAGTACAAACCATATCACATTTCAAAGGGCAATCATTAAATTACAAACAAACATACTAAAAGACAACAAAAGCAAAAATTTGACCAAATTGAAGATAAAATCTTACTCCACTCTGTGAGGCTTCTTGGATTTTGGCAACAGTGGTTTCGAATGCTCCAATTAAATCATGGGATCCATCATTATCATAATCATAGCATTCCACCTGGTGAAGCAACAGTGAGTTTATCAGCAAAAGAACCCAGTCTCAAGCATTCTTCTTTCCGCACACCTGCCAACCCTGAACGCATCTCTTTGGTGCAGCTGACATCTATATCTAAGAGACATTCAAATTGACTAGTCCAGGGTGGCAAATCTATGGCATGCATGCCCACGATGGCACACTCAAAACTTTTGCTGATACATGGCATGCAGTGAAGCCTCTCAATTCTGTGAACCCCACCTATAATAATACGCTACGTAACAATCATCTTTACTGCCAAATAAAGCAGCATTTTTTTTAAACAATCTGAGAGCAGCGAGATATTTTCACAGGAAAAGTCTTCTGCCTTCTTAGCAACATAGTTGCAAGAACACTTGATCTTATATAATAAGTTTTAAATTCTTGCAGACCTGCTGTACGTACACAGCAGTATTTAGAAAACAAATGGTTACAATGACAATTTTGTCGTTTTTCTTTTGTATTTTTAATTACGAGTAATAATTTTGAACAGGTTTTCTATAATGTTTCATTTATGACAATCTGTCTAATTTTATTAATAGACAGAGAATACCGAGCAACAGGATAAACTTTTTCCTGAAAATATCCATTATTCCTGTTACTAATTCATAATTAATAATAATCTGATTAAAATTACCGTGACATGCAAGAGAATTATTATTATTTTTTTAAAAGAACCCTTTCAGCAATTTGTACACCTTCTCTCAAAAAGTTTCACGCTACTGGGCTAAGCTATACAAGGTACAGTCAATTGTTGAAGGCAAATTCTCCTAGAACAATGGGTCTACACAAGCAATGTAGGAAAAATAACTCCTTCAGAAAACTAAACACTTAAGATTAATCAGAAAAACCATTTATTTGGGACAGATCTTAAAGGAAAAAACTCATCCAGAAAATAGCCGGGATTCCCTTCGTTTATTTAGGACACTGTGCAACTTAATTGAGATAGGAGACTTTTGCTTAATGGTTTCTAACTAGCATCAGTCAAGTGCTCTTGTGGTTGTTAGATACCACTATTTTAAAATAGTGTTAGCTGCAAGTGTTTGCGGGCAAAAAGCTGTGATTTCTGTCACTGATAATTGGAAAGAAATAAACAATAAGACAATTCAGAACTGTTTTGCTCACTGTGGATTCAAGAACTCAAGCTTAGAGATGCCAGAAAGGCCAAGAGTGAAAATGAAATGATTCCACTAAGTTAAGAACCAAGAAGAATTAAGCTATCGACAAGCATCTTGAATGTCATAATGTAACGATTTGGAGGATGCAATCATCAAAAGCATTGTATCAAAGTAGTCTATTATCTGAACTAGCTGTTGCACTGATTTTGTTCATTTAGTCAAGCGAAAGAACATGGCAGTGTACACTGGAGGATGAATTCCTCTGCCAATAACCATTAGGGACTAACACAGTCTAACAGCACTGTACTGGTATTATAGTGTTCTAATTTGTTCTGTGTTGAATTGAATATTACTTACATCGTTCATATGCACGAGTAAAAATCTTTACGTTATGTCTCCATCTAAATGTGCAATGTATAGTAATTTATAATAAATAGCATGTCTTTTAAATACATTATTTGTTACTCAGTTAAATGGTAGTCTGTAGTGTACACACACACACACACACTTAACCATTTCCATGCAAGTTCAGCTAATTGGGGCAGCAGCTTTAGTGGGCCAAAATGTACAGGTACACATGTGTCCCAAAAAACAAGAATCCACTGTATTAGTCTGTGTCCAAAAACAATTTTGAAACTCACTCAATTAAGGCAGCATCCATGGAAAGAAAGTTAATATTTCAGTTCACCTCAGTTTTGATAAAGGGCCTTGAATCTTAAATGTTAACTTTATTTCATTTTGCATAAACATAGTCACACTGTTTCCAGCATTTTTTCTCCCCAAGATTTCTAGCATTATATTTATTGTTATAACAAAAGTGAGATTTCAATAGAAGCATCATTCTAAATATTCCGAAAATTTAAGTGGATTATAAATGCCAATAAATTACATTTTTGGGAAATTAGCACAGCACTCTTATAGTACTATGTGCAGTTAGAACTCCAAAGTCGCATCTATGATGCCCACATTTGTTGGGTGAATGATGCCAGTTGGCACAGTGCTAAGGAGGTTAGTGAGTATAAAATCAGAGTGTACACAAGCTATATAGATAGGCAGCTTGTGAAGTTAATCTGCACACAACTCTGATCTAACCACTAAACTGTTGTTTTGGAGTTTAATGTGCTAGGCAATTTCCCCTTTCTAAGGCAGCAAGAAGGATCCCCATTAACTCTATTTTGATAAAACATTTTGGTTTGTTGCCAAATGATAGCTCCTGGATAGCTCCTACAAAAAAAACACAAAGCACAGCTACTTATTCACTTTAATCTAATTCAAGTTTGGAAAACTTTTCACCAACTTTAAAATGCATTTTAATTTATTTTTGTCAAGGGAAAATTCAACTGTCTGATATCAATATGTGCAGAGCATTAATATGCACGAGCCAATCTATGAGATTGGACATAACTTGTGCTGGAAAGATATAACCCAGTATGTTTTAGTTTATTTTGGTAACCATCCTGTCATTTCCATTGTGCTTTGTGGCAAGTTTTTAAAAATCAAAGTACAATGAATGTCAATTTTGTTAGCTTAGCCTTTAAATTATCTGATAAAGGTTATGTATAATCCATATTCATTTGAAGGGGATGAGATTTTAGTGAAAAGTTCAAAAGGTATGTAAATAAATTCCACTACATCTTTATATTTGGCTAATAACCAGTATCCTGGAAAGTTACATGGAAAACACATGTACAAATGCAGCAACATAAAGAAAATAAAATGATAATGCTTCCACACCAGTGATAAAATTGTACAAATCAACTATCACCATGGCAACTTAAAATACATCTTACCTCAAGTGACTGGCCGATTCAAAGGTTAATACAAAAATGTTTCATTTAGATACTGTCAAATCCAGCAAAGTTTAGCACATTAGTAGGCATAGTCAGATGTATACTTTAATAAGTAAAAACCAATTGAGAATAACAGATTCTAACAAAGACTGAAACCAGTATAAACTTTAAGGGAAAAAATGGATTTGAATTTAACAGAGTTACAGAATACAGACGTAGATATAGCACAGACCCAACATTATGCAATATTGCATTCAGCCAAAGTTAGAGAAACATATGCAGCAGTTTTTTCCTCCACAAAGATCAAATTTTCCCCTCAAGTTGAGAGCAATAAAGATCTGTTCTGCAACTAAACAATCACCATATACCATAAAAAGTGTTGTCATCTTTATACAGAAGTGAGAACGATTCTTTAAGTGAAGTTGAATACCTTGACTGGCTTCTGTAAATCTCCGTAACAGAGGGAATGCAAAGAAATTCGGAATGCCTTCCAACTGGGATTCAGATTGTTTTTGATCACCTGGAATAAAATAGAGGAAGGTGAAGGAACCAATTGGGAAACTTACTAGTTGAGTGTGCAACCTATTCAGTCAATTTCCAGTAGAAAAATATCATAAGTTTATTTTTAATATTGATGGATTATGCCCTTTACAAAGGAATTACCTGCAATTCCAAGTACTTTCCTTTTGATGTTTTTCTAAGATATAACCTTCATATATTTAAACCTGTACTTGCAATTCTACAAAATCAGTATGGTAGAACAGGATTCCTAGTATTGAAGTTGAGCTTTATGAAGAATATTGTGCATGTGTTTCTCAGTACTCACTCCCTTTCTCTTCCACTAAATTTAAGGGAAAAAAAAACACAGAATAGCAGTAAAATCTGCTCTAAGATTTGGTTTGGATAGATACCATTAGGTTGTTTTATCCTAGTGCAGGTTGTTAAATTACCTCATTAAGTTATTCTACTAATATTATGCAAGGGTCAATGGATTTCTTGGTCATCAAAATATAGACCACTGGATTTTAATGGCCCTGTTTCCAAAGGTTTTTTTCAAGTTTGTAAAGCTGAATCTACGCACTTATTAGAAAATGAGAATCCCATCCCATCTCAACATTTTGCACACTCCTTCCCACAAAGCCCACCTCCCAGACCCCTTGATCTGCCAATTTCCATTGCTGCCTACCTTTGTAACCAACTGTACCCCAAATGATTCTATAACATAGTGCTTACCTGTTTCCTTCTGTGTTTCAAAAGCAGAATTATAATCAGTTTTATTACCACTGTTATGAAATCACGTGGTAATCTGTAGCAGCAGTTCAGTATAATATAAATTATATCAGTAAGAATTTTTTTTTAATAGTGTAAATGAGAGCAAAGTAGTGAAGATTTCCTCTACAGTAGGGAGGCTATTGCCCATAATGGAGCTGGCTAAATCTACAACCCTCTGAAGAATCCTACAATCCTGTGCATTGGTACCTCCATACCACATGCAGTCATTGTGCTCTCCACTGTACATCTGTAGAAGACTAGTAGAGTTTTTGGTGACATAACTAATCTCAAACTCCTGATGAAGTATAGCCACTGGCATGCCTTCTTTGTGAAATTTGAAGCTGCTCACCCTTTCCGCTGCTTACCCCTCAAAGAGATCAGATTTTCTACTACTGCATCCCAAAGACACACGTGTTGTAGATAAGTTGCTTATAGTAAAATATGGGAAGAACTGATTGGCATATTACGGGGAGAAAATGGTTACAAGGGAAATCAGCGGGGGGTGGGGGGGAATGATGAGAATGTTTAATAAACCAACATAGACTCAATGAGCTAAATGGCTTTCTTCAACATCATAAGGAAACATGGAAACTAGTTTGCTATGTACTGTCGCTTTAGGAGAGGTCCTAATATATTTGATTCTAAATAAGAATTAACATTACATTCAACAGCTGAACCACCAGCACACCAACCATACAAAATGACCATTTATTGCACTTGCAACATTTTGAGGCTGTTGCTTGGCAACTCAGAAAAGGTGTGCCGCAACATTCCACTCCATTAACTTTGAATGGTAGTTTAGAGACTAATTTACGAGTTCCAGTCCAGTTGTAGTACATACTAATCTCAATGGTTTCCATGGAAAATCAATAGGTAACTATAAAGCAACTTGGGCTTCCTCTTTCCTGACAGTGAGAGACAACTAACTCAGACATGGGCAAGTAAAGTGATACCATTTGTGATCTAACTATATCAGCTCTCGCATGCTCCTGCTATAGTCAGACTGCTGGAACTTATTGTGCAATGCTGTAGTCTGATCTCAAGGTTGTATATAATGATGAAATCTATCACGGGACTTAGAATATGGTTACAAAAATACAGACTTTCCTGAAAGATTCTGATGATTGTACCCTGCAGCATTCAAAAGGTAACTGGTCTTACTTTTCAATGAGGCCTGCTACACGAGTACACCCTCTCATGAGGGTGTACCATTTACCATTAAAAGAGAAGAGGAAGAGAAAGCAAAACATTGACAGACCACATTGGAAGAACCCTTAGCACGCTGAGTACCAATTCTCAAATCATCACTGTGTTCCCGTATTTGGAAACTGGACAATTGCTAGTGAAATGCTTTTGACATGCAGCAATGGTAAATTAACAACTTCCTAGCTTGTTATACTCAAAATAGCTCTGATGCTAGATGACCTGGGATCAGACTTCACCACTGTATCTCAAGAGGCAACAGTATGGCTGACATTGACATAACAATAAGCAATACAGTGCGACACTGGTAAGATCACAGATAAAATCAGCTCAGAACTAGCTCGATTAGCACTGCAGCTAATGAGAAATGCTTCAGTAATGTGAGCTGCTGATGGACAGATTGGGAGTCTGCTGCAAACACTAACATTCAGATTGCCAGATTGGCAGCAATCCGAGATTTTCACTGCAGGACACATATGGACTAGTTTAGGTGTACTGTGATGAATGCGGAAATCAGACACATCTTGGAGTAGCACATCTCTGGCATATTGAACAGGATTCACTTAAAGCTCTACCCAAAGCCAGGCCAAGATCAGCTCTGGCATTCATTAAGTATACCCAACCTTCATATTTTTGCTCTCCCTCTCTATCTCTCTCTGTGGTTGAGTGACAGAGGAAGAAGTACATTGAATAAGTGGGTTGATTGAGGGTGTGTGCACAACCTCAGGAAAGCGTGCTGCAAGTTATGCTACACTCAAGTTGTCCAATCATAATCATCGCCTCATTCACTCCTCTCCTATGGATGAGACTGAAGACACCAGCTGGTACAAGCTACTCTGGAACATGGCACTCCCAACCCACTGAAACAACATGTAGCTGATACTAGCTCCAATGCAATCCTGCCCACGAGTTGGCAGCACAACGATCTAATGCCATTCACAGTGCAACAAACAGTTTCATGTTAATTGTGCATCAGTATCCCAGCACCAGCCAAGTAATCCCAAACTATTTCCTGGATTCTGGTCTTGTCTCTCAGAACGCCACCAATATTTTCCAATTGTCAAAATGCAGTTATCAGTGTAGATCTCACATTCTAGAATTCCCTCCCCCAAACTACAGTGTTTCTTGAACTCACTTTTCATTATTTCCAGACCTTTCAAATGGCAGCACTTTGTCAAATCTGATCAACTCTTAATTCCAATTTTCTGACCTATTGATTCAATTTCTTTTTCATTTTATCCCTGTTAAATTAAAGAATCACTATATCCAAAAGCTTTTATTAGCAGGACTGAAGTAAAAACATCACCAGCAACTTCTGAGGAGAGTCAATTGCTCGTATTTATCTTTGGGATACAACTTACCTCCGTTCTATGTGCTAGTTGCCACTTTCCATCTGGTGTCTGTTTGTAGATCTCCAAATAGGGGTCTGATTTCCCAAAGAGATCCTGACCACATGGTGAGTAATAATTTTAAAAAAAGTTATCAATCTAGTTGAAATACAATACCGCAAAAGCAGCACAACTATTGATCCATTACATCAAGTAATAAAGCTCCAAAGTGTAAAGCACAGGAATAGCAGGAGACAATATGGTGTCACAAATGTCAAGGACTTGTATTAGTTATCTAGAAGTTATCAAGGTTTTTTTAAAAATGTATCTGGAAATTATATATTAGCATCAGTAAAAGTGCCCTTGAAGCTGTTGATTCGTAGAAACCCAATGGGTGTAATTGTATGACTAAACATGTAACCTTACTCAATTATGAGTAGGTGCAACTCTAGCAGCACATCAACATGCTTGACAATTGTCTCCTGAAGTACCCAGATTGTATCCAATGACGTAATCTTCAACAAGGATTCAAGATCACCCATCAATACTTTTCACAGCTAATAAATCACCAGTCGGTGAGGCATTCCCAATTCTGAGAATTCAAAGTAGATTATCAAAGTACACATATGTCACCATATACAACCCCGAGATTCATTTTTCCACGTTCTTTGCATTCTTTGCTTATTTATTTATTGCTATTATTGATTTTTAAAATTTATTTTGTAAAAAGACTAGGCTTTTCAGCAAAATCATTATAAAGGTATGCCACAAAGATGAGAAAGGGACAAAAGAAAAGAGAACAGGTCAACACCAAATTGCATTCAGTTCAGAGTAAATAACACTATTGGTATGAACAGTACACATTCGCTAATTGACTGCTCGCCCACCTACAGGTGCAGTGAGACCTGCGGAAGCACAATGAGAACATTTTGAAAATACATTGTTTAACAATACCTTATTATCCAGATTCTGTGCTTGAACTTGTAAGTTTATAACCCTGTTGTCTTTGATTTCTTCTGCCAAAATCTAAGAATCAGGAGGAAATACGTTTTTTTAAAAAAAAATGTCCATAAACAACTAGCTTTGGAAACTTGCCTTTAATACTTGAAGATTTTATACTGTGTATACTTTAATGATAACTTCAACAGATTGCACTTACATAATTTAAATAAGATTTTCTTGGAAAAAGATCTAGTGCTTTCCCAGCATATCTAACAAACTCTTCTTGGGCTTCCAGCCTGGAACAAATATTGAATTTTAACCGACGTTTCAATGACAACTCTGCCACCTTCATCAGGGATGATGCCTGGGCACGTATAGCTTGGTGGTATTTATACCCCTGTAGTCCATCCTATTGGTTAATCCTCATCCACTCCAGTTTCTGCTGTCCTACCTTGCTTATAATTGAATTCAAGTTCTTACTTAGAACCTTTTTTTTATTAAAGATCTTTTTCTCTAGTTTTTTATTTCAATGGCTTCCTTCACCAGGCGGTCCCAAAACCCATTGGCAGGGCAGAGTAGTTACGCACCGAAGTCAATACAATGGCCATTGCAAATTTTAACAAAGACAAAGGTCACACATTAAGGGTCTGCTGGAACTTGATTGTAATAAGATGGGACAGTGCAAACCTGATTGGATGAGAACTACCAATCAGGAGGGACGGACACCAGGGGTACAAATACCCTCAGACCAAACGTGCCCAGGCATCATCCCTGATGAAGTGGCAGAGTCTGTCAATGAAATATCGGTTAAAATCAATATCTGTACCCCCAGCTGGAACCCGAGAAGCGTTTATTTGTCAAGATTTTCTTCCTTATTATTATTAGACATCATTAGACCAGTACAAACTCAATGTGATATATGGTTTTATATTTAGTAGGGCTATGGTCCTCTTGCAGATTGATGGGAGTGGTTGTTTAAATGGTTTCCGCATGGAATAGATGGGCCGATTGGCCTGCTTCTGTGCTTTACTTTTCTATGATCATTTACTATTTCATGTAAAAACAATATGGTACTACACCATTATTTCAATAATTTCTAAAGTATTCATTATATAAACTACAAAAACTAACCTGCAATGGGACATATTGAAGGAGAATAACTCTTACTCCTGCTACTCAGTGCTCAAATGAATTTAATATTGCATAATTAATAATGCATAAAGTTAATAGTGTATTATGCACAAATCAGATTAACTTCAGGTAGCTTACAAGGCTGAAGTGCTTCTGATATTCTACTGTAAGCAAACTGCAAGATACGTTGGTTTATTGTCATAAGTACCAATGTACAGTGAAAAACTTGTCTTGCATACTATCCATACAGATCAACTTATTACAACATTGTATTGTAGCAGTACATGGTAAAGCAGTAACAGAATGTAGAATTAAGTGTTAAAGTCCAAAGAACAAGGACAGGAACTGAAGATTGGTGGTGGGGGGGGGGGGTGGGGGGGAAGAGAGCAAATAATTGGGGAAAACATTGGCACCAAATCAACAAACTGTGAAGTTAAAAGCACCTGACAAAAGATGGCCAGCTTGGACACTGTGGCAGGGATCAAGGTGAGAGGGGGGATTTTTAACCAAGCATTGAAGAACTTGAAAACTGTGCCTCAGTGCTCTCACCACACAAAGCCAACTGTTTCTTGTACTCTATTTGACACACACCACATGCCCACAGGTCTCCCTACACTTGAGGTACAATATTATGGTAAGGAAGATTCTTTTCCCCCCAGCTGTTGGGGTTCTTGATGCATCCTTGCTTGATGAAAATTTGAGTCTGTTATGTACCCTTTGATTAAGGCCACAGCTTGCATGACATCATGAGAGATAGAGACATATTTCTTTGGGCATTCAAACTCCACATGGATACTTCCTTCTCCTTAATTGACAGCCCATTACAAAAAATGTTTGCAATAGTTGATGCCCAGGGAGGAACAGAACAAGATTGGTGTACAAATCCAAGGATCAGTGAAATTGGGACCAAAGTTAGATGAAGTGGTTAGGGCAGCAAAGAGACCATACCTCAGATCTGCCTGGGCAACCTGCAACACAATGACATGAATACATTTTCCAATTTTGGGTAACCCTCCCCCTACCTCTTCTGCCCCATCCCTCACTGCCCAACCCCAATTCCAATCCTCCTCTGGTCCAACTTTCCTGTCATCTTACACCCCTCCTCAATCCAATAACCACCTCTGACTCCCCTTCTCATTGCACTAGCTTTCACCCCCTCCCCCCACCCCCATACCGATGCGGGGTTTTGACACAGAAGCTGCTTGGCCCACTGAGCTCCTTCACAGCAAATTGTTTATTGGTTGAGGCAGATTACTCGGCCAAGGCAGAGAATTTGAGAGCAGTGTAGTTATGTTACATTAGTTAGGACACTACTGAAATACCATGCACTGTTCAGGTTGCAACACTGCAGGAAAGATGCAATTGCAATGGACTGGCTTTGTTTTTCCTGTAGCAGAGAAAGGTTCCTAATGGAAGTAAATGGACCAGATAGAAAGAAACTTTTTTTCCCTTATAGCAGAGGCGCATCACACCAGAGGGCCAAGGTTTAAGGGACAAGAGGTTTAAAGGGGATGGAAGAAGATTTTTTTTCCCCAGACTATAGTTGGGACTGGATCACACTCCCTGAGATGTTGATGAAGATGGATTCATGCTAATTAAACATGTCATGGCATAGAAGGTCAGGAGCCAAGTGCTGGAAAATTAGATTAATTTAGATGGGTACTGCATTGTTGGCAAATCACACACTTCCATGATAGATGTTTCAAAAAGACCTTGGAAAACATAATCCACACCCCATGTCTTCAAAGCTGATTGAACATTGATGATGAACCCAACATTGATGATGATATTCACCATCATCTCCTGAGCAACAATAAAGTCTTCAATAGTCTGAAGAACAAAATCTCAAATCAGGCACATAGCTAGAGCATGCAACTCACAACACTATTGCAATAAAATCCTCCAAGTTCACTGGCACGATAAGTGAACTAACGTCAACATCACACTCGTTAAAGCCCTGGCATCAAAGCTCCACGTTACGTTTGATGGGAAGACCGTGTTGGCTGCATGACCAGAGACACTGTTCTGAGCTTCATCTTTGCAAGAGATTGCCTGGCCATCTGAACAAATGACGATGTTGGCTGGTTCTTCGCTTGAGAAGATCGGGAGGGAAGAAGGGTCCTCAGGAACAAATGACTTGAGTGTATTCCCGTGGCTTCAAAATGTGCAGTTTAGCCATTGACTTATCAAACACACTCCCAAAATGTTGAAGAATTAAGAATAGCAATTCATTCAGAACACAAACCTCAAAATTACATGGCAGGATCAGTACAACATCTTCCAAACTAGCCACCTTTCCTGTCTTAATCTTACTATCTACCTCACAGCACCTTGTGGTTTTTTTACCCTACACTTCACCTACAGCTGTTACCCTTTATTCTGCATTTGTTATTGTTTTACCTTGTAGTATCTCAATGCACTGTACAATGAACACATCTGTATAAACAGCATGCAAGACATGCTTTTCAGCATACAGCAGCTTGGTATACCAATCCAAACACCTGTCTGAGAGTCCCATATTCCCCCATCAGTCACCTCAGAACCCATAAAAATGGATCAGCAGCAAATCATCCTCTATCAGGATAGTCTGCCTTACATGCAGTTGATGCTCAGTCCTATTGGTGTAATTGCAGCAATTCTGGCATTTAGCCATCCGCGCCAATTTGGTGCTCCAGAAATGAAAGATTCAGGCACCCCTACTTTAAGCAAAAATTTGGGTGGTGTACAGGCCACCCTTGGGCAAGGTGTAGCACCCGCTTAGCAAACACCCCACCCCCAATTAGGGTCACGTGAGGCCATGGGACCAGGTGGTGGACGGTCAGATGAGCAACTGATGCATAAAAGACCATAAGATATAGGAACAATTTTAGGCTATTTAACTCATCGGGCCTGCTTTGCCATTTCATCTTTTTCCTTCTCCCCATATCCTCTCAGGCCCTGATGAATCAAAGATCTATCAACCCCTGCATTAACTATAGCCAGTGACTCGGCCTCCACAGCCAAGTCCTGGTTATGCGACCACTGATGCCAGACAGACAATTTCTGAAGAGTATTGATAACGGCTGGGGTAAAGACATTGACCTGAAGGAAGCAATGGTAAAACACTTCTGTGGAAAAAAATTGCTAAGAGCAATCAATGTCAAGGAAAGACCACGATCACCTACGCCATACGACACAGCCCATAACACACAAACTTTAGGTAAATACATATGCTGAGCATTTATTAGGAACACTGAAATTATTTTTAAAAGCACCATTTCAAGTGTTATCTGAGACATGAAGGATCATAAATTTTCAACCAATCCACACTCCACCCAAATGAGCAATTTCAAAAAAAAGTTTAGTTACCGAGATCACTCCTTTCCCTGCAAGCTTCTTATTTTTCAGCATGAGTGGTCGCATCAGCCTCTTGCTGGAGACAATCTGTGTAAACAAAGCAGGACCAGTATGGAAGTATGCTGCAATAGCACATTCTTCAATTGTTTATGCACTGCCCCAAAAGATTTCACAATAGAGCCCAAGAGATTAAAAATACATCAAACCAGCTAACCAAATGTACTGAAATTTAAAGATAAGCAGCATATCCCATCAGTGTTCAGACTGGAAATTAGGAGAGGACACATAATGCAGATGCTGGAATCTTGTTTTTGCTTAAGATCTAGATTGGTCCTCAGGAAGTGCTAATGTCTCATCTGCGAAATCACAATGAAAACTTCTAACAAAGTACAAAATTGAACTTAGGTAAACATGTTGAAACTGCATTCACCCCAAACCCCACTCTTAGCAAGCACCCTGCCAAGTACTGCAAAGTATCCTGACTACATCCAGTTAAATTACTGAAACTAATCCAAAACGTAGGAAAACTACATTCAACTTAAGCAACATTTACTAAATATTTGCTAAAACTCTTTAATAGAATTATTTACCATACCACTTCTGCATTTGTGTATTTAAGAAAACAATTATATTTATTGACCAATATGTTAAATATTGTTCAATCAATGCCATGTTTTACTCAGGCTGTAGACAGTACATTTTCTTTGTCCCAAGATACAACAGCTTAAATAAATATAACAGTGTCTGGGAAACAAGAGAATTAGAAAGATTCTATTATCTACCTGTCCAAGCGTGCATTCAAACTGTCCTAAGAAATCATCATCGCTCAAGTCAACTGTTTTGTTATCAATATCGTAAATTCCAAACTTCAATTTCTGAACCTGCTCAAAGTAGTAATCAACCACAAACTTCTTAGAGAACTTTGGAGAAAGACAATTCTTAATTCGTTCTGTGCGATCAATCTGCAAAATGAACATGCCTTTAGTTAGCAAAAACAGCAAAGACAGGGATAAGAAAAGCATCAGTTTAAAACCATATTGTTAATAAAGGAAATACAACAGTAGGCATCAGAAAAACATAATAACCCACAAATTCACCATTAGGCTCTGATAAACTAAAAGCAAATTCCAGAGTATGCAAGCGTGCAGCTATATGTGAGAATTGAGTAGCTGTATTGAGTCTGTGACTCTTCCACAAGCTGCTGTTGCACCTACATGGTTATGAAATCAATGCAAAACCATGCAATTCCACTACCCACCCAATTATGACAGCAGATAAACTCAAAGCTGGTACAAAATAATTGTAAACATGGTCACAATTAATGACAAACCTCTCTAGCCATGAAAACATACTTTCTTCGACTTTTTCAAACAATAGAAAATCAGCAGATGCTGGAAATCTAACCATCACACACAAAATGCTGGAGGAACTCAGCAGGTCAGGCAGCATTTATGGAAAAGAGTAAACAGTTAAAATTCCGGTCTGAGACCCTTTGGCAGGACTGGAGGAAAAAATGAGGAGATATAAAAGATGGGGAGGGGAGAGAGAAACACAAGGTGATAAGTGGGAGGGGGAGGGATGAAGTAAAGTGCTGGGAAGTTGATTAGTGAAAGAGATGCAGGGCTGAAGATGAGGGGGGAGTCCAATCAGAGAGACCATGGAAGAAAGAAAAGGGGGGAGTCAATGGGCAGGCAAGGAGATAAGGTGTGAGAGGGAAAAGGGGATGTAGAATGGTGAAATGGGGGAGGGGGCCATTACTGGAAGTTTGAGAAATCAATGTTCATGCCATCGGATTGGAGACGACCCAAATGGAATATAAAGTGTTGTTCCTCCAATCAGAGTGTGGCCTTATCTCGACAGTAGGGGAGGCCATGGATTGAACATAGCAGAATGGGAATGGGAAGTGGAATTAAAATGGGTGGCCACTGGGAGATGCCACTTCTTCTGGCAAATGGAGCGCAGGAGCCCAATGAAACGGTCTCCCAATCGGGTCTCATCAATATATAGGAGGCCACGCCAGGAGCACGGAACACAGTACATGACCCCAACAGACTCTCAGGTGAAGTGTCACCTCACCTGGAAAGACTGTTTCAGGCCCTGAATGGCAGTGAGTAAGGAGATGCAGGGGTACTTGTTCTGCCTGCATGGATAAGTGCCAGGAGGGAGAGAGATCAGTAGGGAGGGACAAATGGACAAGGGAGTCGCGTAAGGAGCAACCCTTGTGGAAAATAGAACATGGGAGGGGGTGGAGAAGTGGAGGGAAAGATGTGCTTGGCGCTGGGATCCCATTGGAGATGGCAGAATTTCTGGAATATGATGCGCTAGCCATGGAGGCTGGTGGGGTGTTAGGAGAGGACAAAAGGAATCCTATCCCTGGTTAGGGGGGTTGGAAGTTGGGGAAAAGTGCAGACATGCATGAAATGGAAGAGATGCAGTTGAGGGCAGCGCTGATAGTGGAGAAAGGGAAGTCCCTTTCTTTGAAAAAGGACATCTCTTTCATTCTAGAATGAAAAGTCTCATCGTGAGAGCAATGCAGCAGAGACCGAGGAATTGAGAGAAGGTGATGGCATGTTTTCAAGTAACAGGGTGGGAAGAGATATAGTCCAGGTAGCTGTGAGAGTCTGCGGGTTTATAATTGAGACCAATAGATGAGATGTCTCCAGAGATAGAGACAGTGAGATCGAGAAAGGGGAGGGAGGTGTCGGAAATGGACTGGGTAAATTTGAAGACAGGGTGGAAATTGGAGGTAAAGTAGATGAAGTGGATGAGCTTAGTCTGGGTGCAGGAAGCAGCACCAATACAGTCATTGATGTAGCGTAGGAAAAGTGGAGGATGGACACCGGTGTAGGCTTGGATCACAAGACTGTTCCACGTTTTTTTACTCCATTCCTGCCAAAGGGTCTCAGCCCAAAACATCAACTGTGCTTTTTCTCCCCCCCATAGATGCTGCCTGGCCTGCTGAGTTCCTCCAACATTTTGTGTGTGTTGTTTCCACTTTTTCTGTTTCCTTTAATAGGAGAGATCTTTATTTGTTATTTCATCATCTGTATCAATTTTCATTTATCCTGAGGCACTTAGTGTTTCAGCGTGGAGCCATTATTCTAATTGCTTGGAGAGTAATGCAATAGAATAACATACACTGCAAATCATTCAGACAGGATTTTACAATCAAGTTCTCAATTTTGTTGTAAATAGATTCCTCTTGACTTTTGTAAGAAAAAAAAATTTAAAAATACCCATGCCAATACCAGGTTTATCATGTTGACAAGACTGAAGGACTCTTGTTAGACTCAATGTGTCTCACTCCTAGTTAATTAAATTTAGAAATACGATTCATTTACTGTTTGAACCCTTAAATAAGATCACAACAACCAGTGAGAAAAATTAACTGCTTACCTCAGCCCACTGATTTTCACCAGTACTTATGAAGAACACACACAATGGATCAGATTTGGAGCCAACATCTTCATTCAAAAGATTCTCACAAGAAATGCTTAATTCAACTTTAGTCACACACTGTGCCATCTGTTAGTCTGCTAAATGCAGAAGAAAAAAATCTCAATCGTCAGCTTATAAATTAAATGCATGAAAATAAGTTTCAACCCATCTTTATAAATTTTGCCTTTTCAGTTGTCTGCCCCTTTTTCAATCTCACTCAAAGCTGCCACAAAGACTCACGTTCGAGCAATTCATTCGCACTCAATGTTCCATACAAAATAAAAATCCTGTAGATGTTCTAACATAAGTATAAACAGCTGCTAGAAACATTCAGATCAGACTGAATACATGTGTAATGTTTCTGATAATGATGCATCAGTGGGTGAGAACTACAACATTTCATCTGAATAGGACCAGTTTAGCACAATCCAGATAATGGTTCAGAAGCTAGAAAGTCAATCATGTGGAGGAATGAAAAAGCAGATGAACATTGTTAATCCTGGAAGCCCATGGACTGGTCTTTTTTTTTATATTCCTCTTGTCCTACAAGGAAAAATGATATATAACTTTCAACTTACTTACAAGACCTGTACCTAGTCTCCAATTAATTATGTAATCAAGACAAAGGGAACATGTGCGGCATCATCAATTATTTAGTTTGCCAGAAGTCCTCTGTACACAGTTCAGCAGGGAACAAAAGAACTAAGCATGTGAGAAAGTATTATTTTACATAAATCAAAACCACGTTTTGACTTTTTGTTTGTCCATGAATCAGCTAGTTCCTCCAATGAAACTGCACTACAAAATGTAAAATCCAAAAAAAAAGTCAAGCCGCACCTGCAGGCAGAGAAAGAATTGTACTCGAGTTATGCAGGTTGAATTCTGCAAAGATCTTACATGATCTCATCTTTTATTGCCACACCTGCATTGTACAACATGGGAGATAGATCAGTGTATTTACTTCAGCTAGGCTCAGCACCAAGTATTAACACCCTGAGCTGAAAAAAGCTATTGCTAAATTTATTAAGATTCAAGTGTACTTTATGGTGTCCATGGGCTTCCAGGATTAACAATGTTCATCTGCTTTTTCATTCCTCCACATGATTGACTTTCTAGCTACTGAACCATCATCTGGATTGTGCTAAACTGGTCCTATTCAGATGAAATGTTGTAGTTCTCACCCACTGATGCTTGTAGTTTTAGCTTGTGGAATAGAAGATAGCAAGCAATTTTTTAAGCAATAAATGCAACTATAACTTCAATTTATGTCATTGATTACACTTGCATTAGTCAAAGAAAATGGATACTGGAGTCAGTAAGAAGCTCGCTTGCAACTTGGCTTAACATGGTGTCCCTTAACATCAAAGAGTCCTGGGATGCCTTACAAAATTTGATCTGAGGAACTTCTGATAGATGCTCCAAGCCAAAGTCAAAGAAATGGAATAAGTATCATAAAAGGAGGAGGAGAGACAAGAGTATAGAGGTTTAAGGAGGAATTCCAGAAGACAGCCAGCCAAGCCACGGGTGACAATGGAAATATATATATCAAATCTTGAAGCAAAGAAGGTCAAACTTTTGTATGCTTTAGGTTTTTTTTCCATAACCCATTCTTCCAAAATAGATGGCTGTGTTTTAAAATGTACTGTCCTCCCACTATTTTAAGTTATTTGGTTGTGTCTGAACAATTCAATGAAGGTTTTTGGGAATTCAATGAGGGTTTTTGGGAACACACATGACCCTTAAGAGAATGAAAAATTTTAAGATAGCTGCATTACAGAAAATTTACATCAGCATGTATGGATAAAGTTAGGAAAAGATGGGAACAAAACAATTGTTTTTAGATGTGGCAATACTGGTAGATGTTAACAAGCATCTACCATGACAAGAGAACAGGATGGTGTTAATTAAAAATAGGCATCAGAATTTTTGATAAACTCATGGTTATGGTAGGAAGAAATTGGGAGGCTTTCATGAGACCACTGAAATAGTCACATGGAGTAGCACATGAGACAACAGCAAAACTAGGATTGTTATAAAGATTTGACCAGGCGTCATTACTGATGGAGAGGAGATGGTACTCTGGTATCAGAACCTTTCCTCTAGTCTGGCTAACCTGCTGAGTTCCTCCAGCATTTTGTGTGTGATGGTTGTATTTCCAGCATCTGCTGATTTTTTCTTGTTTGAAAAAGTTGGAGAAAGTATGTTGACGGGCAGGAAGGAGAAAAAAAAAGTGACAAAGGAACAAAATTTGTGGTAGGATAGAGGTAAATAGCTTCTATTCTCCCAGTATTTTCTAGAAGGAATTTGTTTATGCTATTATACCAAGAGATGAAATAAAGCCTAGACCTAGAACCATTCACATGCACTTTGAAACAGACGCAAACAGTTTAGCTAACATCGCCAAGAGAAACTGAATAGTAGCATTCAAATACATTTAGAAGCAAAGTGTATGTGTCGTGTAAGGCAGAGGGAAAGTGTAGAAAGAGGATGTGTGGTCAACTGGCTTAAGTACTGTAGAAAGACTAGGAATAGTGTGGTGGGGGGGGGGGGTAACTATGCTACTGTTCATTATGATATAGAATAGTCATTCATGTGAGACCCTACCCATTAAGGTTAGTTTCTGTACTGTAACAAACAAAAGTTCAAACATGGGAGTTGTTAGATATCTAGACATCTTATTATCTTATTCTATAGCAAAGTATGTAGTTGGAAATGTACCATAATTTGTAAGATAGAAAGGACATGCATGAACAGAGTGGTTTCATTATCTGGTTAATATAACAAGAATTTGAGTTTGTGAGACATACATTATGGTATAAATACACGTCAGTGCATCTTTAGTATATAGCCTACTTGATAAAATTGTGTACAATAAATATTTTCACGATGTTACGATTTTCTATTCAAATGAGATAATCTAATCTTTTCTTTCCTCACTCCTGATAATGATAAAAATCCAAACAAGCTTTATAGATATGCTTAGCTATTTATTAATAATGCTTTTGAAAGAAATCCCAACTGTATAACCAAAAAGCACACATCCATGCAGGTAACATGAAAATGAATGCACTTTGCCAGGTATAATCATGGTCAAGGACCATGGTCCTACTGTCCAATGAAAAGCCTCAGCCTGCTCAACCTTTCTCCATAATTTAGTCCCTTGAGTCTGGCAACATCCTCCTAAACCTTCCCTGAAATCTTACCAGCATAATGGCACCTTTCCTACAGTATTCCAACATCAATTAGAAGAGTTCGCTATTAAACTGCAAATACCTTTCAAACTTAAAAAGGATCAAAACATGATCTTAAAGACATATTCCACATACATGTTCAAGTTGACATTGTGGGCTGAAGGCCATTCTTGTGCTATCCTGTTGTATATCAAAGCTAAACAAAAAAAATCTGAAAGAAACACATCGTGTGAAGTCCAATTTTCAAACAAGTTAAAGGCAATAAGTTTATAACTAGGCAAAAATATTAAATAAAAATAATAGGTCAGATGGTAGTTATTTATATCCCTGTTTTTCCTCACTGTGCAACTTACCCCAAACTCCAAGAAAAGTCATTTCCACAGCCTCAATGAACTCTCATCTCAAATATCTCAGCAACACACAGGTTTGGTGAAAATAATTACAAGGAGTGAAAATAAATTGGACAGAGTAAGATATTTTCAACTTTTGCCGTAAATTCAGAGTACTAACTAATTACTGCAATTCAAGTGATTGCTTGTCCAATGGAGGGACTTAACTATATATATTTTACCAAGACCACATTAACCTTCCTGCGTCGATGTTCCAAAATGAACCAAATGTAATACGTGTGAATACTTGTCTCAGAGAAAGCAAGAGATTGCTGTCGAAAAGTGCACATCAGATTGCAGGATAAAATAAAAATCTGATCCTAGAAAAGATACAAAGTTGAATGCTCTTCAAAAGTCAGAAGCACCATCACCTTTGACTTTCTATTGTATTTGAAAATTTGCACTAAATAACGTTTTACCATAAGACAGAGGAGCAGAATTAGGCCAGTCAGCCCATTGAGTCTGCTTCACTATTGTATTATGGCTGACTGATTTTCCCTCTTAACCCATCCTCCTGCTTTCTCCAAGTAACCTTTGATGCATGCCCTTACTAATCAGGAATCTATCAACTTCCGCTTTATATAAAACCATTCATTTTAATTCATTTCTGCTTCACATACAAACTGAACAATCATTACTTAGCCATCAAGACCCATCATCCATCAGCTATGGCTAAACAAGTCAAAGAATGCAGTACTGAAAATACCTAGGTCGATAGAAGCTAACTTTTGCTTGTAGGAGAAAAGACAACTTTGGGGAGAAGGAAGATAGTCTTAAATACAAGTAATTGTAGATGAGGCAGGTACAATTAGTTGGTCTAAAGATACATGAAGTGACAATCAGGGTTAGGGTTAGGGTACTGTCAGGCTGAAGGGTCTGGCCCGGAACATCCATTGTTCTCTTTTCCACAGATGCTGCTAAGTTCCTCCATTATTTTATGTGAGTTGATTAGGAGCCCAAAGGCAGACATTCAACAATTCAGGAATAGCTTCTTCCCCTTTGCCATCAGATTTCTGAATGGACATTGACCCAATGAACACAACCTCACTACTTTTTGTTTTCTTTTCGCAATACTTAATTAATTTTTAAAAGAATATTATGAATTGTGCTGCTGCTGCATAGTAAATTTTCAGACATATGCCAGTGATATTAAACCTGACTCTGACTTCATATCACTACAGCTTTGCAGGAAGTATTGCCAGACTAATAGAAGCCCACATCGTTTAAAAAATAAATAATTTTCTTTGAACCAGCATTAAGAACTTCTGCAGAATGCCTTTGATACACATGTTCAGATCTCCTTCACTACTGAATGATTTGCAGGCTGCAACACAATGATATAACTTGCATCAACTGTTTCTGAAATGTAGTGCTGATGCCCAACAGTACAATCAGTATTACTACTGCATTAAAATGACAGCACAAGTAAAGCTAAAATATGATTAGTGTACAATTTTCCAATGAGGGATGGAAAACGTTCAGTAGAATAAATATGGAATATATATGTACCTTCTCTGCAAAATTGTTTTAATAAGTACTAAATGTCTATTTGGTTTTACTGACACAGCACTTACTCCAGATAAGTACCAAAAATCAGATTTCAGAAGCAGAACCTCACTGATAAAGTGTTTTGCAGGGTTTAATCAGAAGTAGACAGGCTTTTATAATTCATTTTAAGCAGATTGCTGACCTTTGTTACATTATTGTAATTGAGAATTTTACATTGACCTCAGCTGACAACCCAACTTCTTTTAATTACCAAGAATGGCCAAAGGGGCAAACCACATCCAAAAAAATATGAAAAATGACTCAGTACAGGCCTGAAACACTTCACATAACCTGTTTTACAATTTAAATGGCGTATAGTGCCTGTTTTATGCAGCAAAAGCTACAAATTTAAAATCAACAATATACAGATACACGTTCATCTGATATCATGAAACAGAAAAGTGCCAACAGCAAATTGTTACAGAACATATTGTAACAAACAGTTATAGGCTTGTTGTAGCTTTCCTTTGACTCTTCCAGGAACTTCATTTAATTCAGGTCTACGGTAGCTTCCAATCTCAAACCACCTCCACCCTTCACAATGTCTGCTTCTCCTTCCTAAAGTCCTGATAGATAAATTCCTTCTATCTGGTCTTAACCATGGAGTTTATTTTTTTTCACCTTAACTAATTTGTATTCCTTTATCCAGTCTCTTCATCAGATTCCCAATGGTTTCCGTTTCCTGGCCTTGCTAACTCTGCTGCTGTAAGTAACTCATTTTCAAGGTGTTTATATTTCAGGAAGGGTAAGACAAAGGAACACATACCAATCCTCACAGGGATCAGAAGTAGAGGGAGTGAGCAGCTTCAATTTCCTGGGTGTCAAGATCTCTGTGGATCTAACCTGGTCCCAATATATTGATGTAGTCATAAAGAAGGCAAGATAGCAGCTGTACTTTATTAGGAGTTTGTAGAAATTTGGCACGTCAACAAATACACTCAAAAACTTCTGTAGTTGTACTGTGTACCGCTGCATAACTGACCGAAAGAAGTTGCAGAAGGTTGCAAATCTAGTCAGCTCCATCTTGGGCACTAGCCTACAGAATACCCAGGACATCTTTAGGGAGCGACGACTCAGAAAGGCAGCATCCATTATTAAGGATCTTCAGCACCCAGGGCATGCCCTTTTCTCGCTGTTACCATCAGGCAGGAGGTACAGAAGCCTGAAGGCACACATTCAGCGATTCAGGAGCAGCTTCTTTCCCTCTGCCATCCGAGTCCAAAATGGACATTGAAGCTTTGGACACTACCTCACTTTTAAATATATAGTATTTGTTTCTTTCACATTTTTAAAAAATCTGTTCAATATACATAATTGATTTACTTGTTTATTTATTGTTTTATTTTATTTATTATTTTTTTCTCTCTGCTAGATTATGTATTGCATTGAACTGCTGCTACTAAGTTAACAAATTTCACGTCACATGCCACTGATAATTCCCAGGTATAAACTTAAACATAATAATCTCAATTTCAGCATGGCCATCCGATTCTCCTGAATCTCCACTTCTTACCAGCGTAAGCTATCCAGCCTTCTCTGCTTCCTTGAATGAAAGCCCAGCCATTACTCTGCTACCACTCCCTCCTCTAGCTGTCTCAACTTGTTTTCATATTGGCCAGCTTCTCTGATTTCACTCACCTCTCCCAGATAAATGTTTTAATAATGTTCAGTTCATTGATAGCCCTATTTTTACATTTTCCCACCACTTATCATAAGCTAGGAAATTCTATTAATTGCAGTTAATATTACATTTATCTATTGCAGTTAATTTATTCTTTTCTATCCACTTCTGACATTTATTTTAGGAGCAGTAAACTAACGGACATTCAACTAGCTTCATACAATGACTACATTCTAATTTCCCAGTTTCTCCATCTCTGTCAAATCTTATCCCTCAATGCTACTGAGCAATCCCAAACATAACCCATTGCCGACAGGCCTTCCACTGGATTCATCCATTACACCTATCTCCTCCATCCTTGAACTTTATTTGGGCCTTTACTTCCACCCAAACAGCCTCCACAGACAATAGGTCAGCTACAACTATTTCCAATAACTATAACATGTGACCATCAAACATGCCTGCCATACCCTTCCTTTAGGATGAACATTCACAACATGTCACCCCTTCATTTCCCTCAATAACCAGTAAGCTCAGAACATACCTACAGATACCTCTTCTTGTATCTCACTCCTCCCCGAAGCCCAACTCAGTCTCCGAGAAACAAGGTACCATACTACACTTGCTGCTGCTCTTGTCTATATACCGTGGAGAAGACAGATTATACAGCGTCTCCTAAATGCCAGACACTCTGAAGATGCTGAAAATTCCAAAGCAATACACACAACAAATGCTGAAAGATTTTCAGCAGGTCAGGCAGCATCTATGGAAAGAATTAAAAAGTGTCTACATTCTGGCCGAGACTCTTCTTGAGGACTGGAGAGGAATGGGAAAGACGCCAGAACAAAAAGGTGGGGAGAGGGGAAGAGGGATAGCTAAAAGGTGATAGGACAAACCAGGTAAATGGGAAAGGTAAAGAGCTAGAGAGCAAGGCGTTTACGTTCATACCCCACGGGCCTTTATGGAATTTAATCACTGTTTCGTAGAACGTAGCCTAATCTGAGGCACTACCGGTAATTATTTTTCTAACTTCCCCATAGAATTAAAACATTAATATGGTCTAGTTGTTAAGCATGCATTAGGGTATTCTTTCAACATTGACTCCACTCCAGAAAACCATCACAACAAAAGTAAACTAACAACACGCTATCGCATTAAAAGCACGTTAGCAACAGAGTAAAGTGAACGGCGTCCCAGTCCTTACGAAGTAAAGAAGCGCGAGGTGATACCAAAGTTACACGCAGGGCCGACGGGTTTGCTGGAGACCTGCAGAGTGTCTGATCCGGTACTTCCTGCGGCGCAATGCTGGCTGATCCGCAGGGCGGACCCTCGACACCGTCCGGGTTTCAGTTCCCGGATTCGTCTGCGACTGAATGTTTCTGACCAAGACCTACAGTCTTCGCAAGCACCAGTGAGTTTTCCAGAGGAATTATTCAATCTGAGTTGTTGTGATCTTTTCACGTCTCCTTCCCGGGCAGCTGTCATTTCCAGGGGCGGTTCCCTCTAAAGAAGCCATTCTTTGCGCGTCAGCCCAATCGCTGCTGAACTAAAGTCAACATTTAGACTTAAAACTTGACAGCTCGCTGTGTGTTTGTGGGCGAACAAAAATTGAGGGTTATCAAACTTAAGCTCAGAAAGAACACTGCATGATAAGATATTTAATCCTTTTTTTAAATTAAAGTGACCTCCACGACTTAATAAACTTATTACTTTATAAAATAGTAACGAGTGAAATTCCTGCGGAATCCCAACCAGGCTTCTGCGGAAACGGAGCCACCATCTGTAAGTCCTGGGAAGAAATCAGTTTTAGTAGTGCGTTGATTGTACCGCGGAGTGCCACATTTAATAGATAAATTGAAAGAAAAAGAACAAAACAAAGAGACGCGGCCGAGCACCGGAGTTTGCAGTAAATTCGATTCTCCGACAAAATGGGTGAGGAGGCAGACAGCAGTTGTTCTTCACGTTTCACATTGCACCATTGGAGGTTTCGAAATGCGTATGACAGATAAAATAAAACAAAGAAAATACTAGAAACACTCACATTTGGGGCAACTTCCCCCCCTTTTTCAGGATTTTGAAGAAATTCTTTTCACGACTTCCTGGTCCACTATGTACACTCCAATCATTCAGCTTCTCATGCCACTTTTCTCTGAAATACAGGAGGTACAACCTTTCACCCCCCCCCCCACCCCATCAAACAGGACTTAGTCAGTCTTTCCAGTTTAAACAGTGAAGAGTTTGCACTTTTCCCAATTTAATATATTATGTTTGTATTGCTACACTGGATAAATCAAATGCAGAATGAGTTACTGGTGTTTGCAGGAATGACCCAAACCCCCCAAATTCCTGTTGCCTGCTATTTTAATTCTCCGTCCTGTCACACCATGATTTATCTGTCTGTAGACCCCTGCACACTTATGATGACATCCTAGGAAAGCTTGAAAAACAAAACTACTGAATAGATACTGAAATGCTTTCTGAATTCCCAATAGCAAATTCTGCAATTGCGGGTAATGTGCTCTCTCTGTAGAACTAGCTGGACCATCTGTGATACTGACTCGGTCTATTTTCATCATTAGCATAGCTTGAAGCTATTTGATCTGTCCCGCAGCTCTGCTTCTTACAAATTTTATTTTGAAATGTATTATCACTTACTACCTTCCCACATTTCATTGGGAGATGAATTAATCAGATTATCTCTCTAACTGCCCACATTAATGAATTAATCAAGTGACCTAGTTAACAGTTTATCCCCACAGCAACTATCGCCTCATCACAAATGCAGGTTTTATCCTATCCACTCCTCTGCTCACTTCTCCTATTGAGCTGCAAATTTGTCAGTTTCTCTTACCGCAAATGCTGCCTGACCTGCTGAGTGCTTCAAGCATTTTCTGTTTTAATTAATTTTTGTTCAACATATTTAGTTTTATTTTGAATTTTTTATTATCTGACAGAATTTGATTTGTCAGGGTCATGTGACTACAGAATGGTTGAAATAGATGTACCTTACTTGGACTCTTCCGATAGAAAAACCTATGAAACAAAATCTTTACATAAGGAAGTTAATACACTTTTTGAGGATTTTGGTTTAATTGATATATGGAGGGACCCTTCCTGACAGAAGGGATTACACTCATTATTCTGCTCCACATTCTATATATACAAGAATAGACTATTTCATAACATTTGGAAAAGACAAAGACAAAAGAAACACCTGTGAAATTGGGACAATAGATGTAAGTGACCATGCACCTAAATATTTATCTGTTAATTTTGACCTACAATCAAAGAATACTATTTGGAAACTAAATTCAAGTCTACTCAATGATCCGTACTTTAAGGAACAAATTAAAAAAGAAATTGGTCTCTACTTAGAATCTAGTGATAATGGAAAGGTTTCACCTCCCATGTTATGGGATACTCTGAAGGCGGTCTTAAGAGGGAAAATTATAGCGATATCTTCATATAAGAAAAAAATAAGGAATAAAACAGTGGAATTACAAAATAAACTGAAGGAACTAGAGAAAAAACACAAATTGAATTTGGCACAGGATACATTAGGGGAAATTAAAAGAATTAGGAATGAAATAAATAATTTGGCTACTCAAGAAATCAGGAAAAACTGAATGTTTCTGAAACAAAGACATTATGAAAGTGGATCAAAATCTATGAAAATACTGGCATGGAAACTGAAAAAGAAGATAGCAGAAAATACAATTCATAGAATTAGGGACCCAAGAACGAAAATGATAAAAAGTAAGCTAAGTGAAATTCAAGAAGCTTTTGAAGTGTTTTACAAAACACTATATTCCAAAGTTCCAGGGGGAAGCATAACCCAAATTGACACCTTCTTGAATTCTCTGGAGTTACCCATTTTAAGCGAAGAACAAAATAGAAGGATGTCTGCTGACATAACTGAAGTTGAATTAAAAGCTGCAATTAGTAGGCTTAAATTAAGCAAGTCACCAGGATCAGATGGGTATACGGCAGAGTGGTACAAAGAACTTAAAAATGAGTTAATTCCTATTTTACTCCCCACACTGAACTGGGCTCTAAAAAAGGCACAAAGGCCACCCAGTTGGAAGAAGCGATAATCTCAGCTATACCGAAAGAAGGCAAGGATAAAATGGAATGCAGGTCATTTAGACCAATATCCGTTCTTAATGTAGATTATAGGTTATTTACCTCCATCATGGCCAAACGATTAGAGGAGTTTCTACCCATACTGATACATAATGTTCAGACAGGTTTTATACGACAATGCCTGGCTCAAGACAATATATGAAGGACACTTTACATTATGGATCATATACAAAAAAATAAAATTGAAGCAATAATAGTAAGTGTGGACGCTGAAAAAGCATTTGATTCGGTTAATTGGAATTTTTTTTACAGAGTTTTACATAGATTTGGTTTCCAAGACACAATTATTAAAACTATACAAACACTATATTACAATCCTACTGCTAGGATTAAAATCAATGGCTATTTATCAAATAGTCTTACCCTAGAAAGGGGCACGAGACAGGGTTGTGCATGGTCACCACTACTCTTCACGCTATATCTGGAACCATTAGCTCAATGCATCAGACAAAATGAAGATATCAGGGGAATTACTATTAAAGGGACAAAGCATAAATTGGCTTGTTACGAGGATGACATTTTGATCTATCTAGGGCAACCAACATACTCTTTACCTAATTTGATGCAATCCTTTGAACAATATGGTCAATTATCAGGATACAAGATCAACATAGATAAAAACCCAATTACTTTCATATTACTATAGCCCACCAAGAGAAATTGAAAGTCGATACCCCTGGGCATAGCACACAGAGTCTTTCAAATATTTGGGCATCATTATGCCAAAAGATTTGGCAAAATTATCAGAATGTAATTATCAGCCTTTATATAAAAAAATTAAGGAAGATGTGGCAAGATGGAGCCTGATTCCTTTTCTCAGTTTCAGTTCAAGGATTGGGTCTATTAAAATGAATATACTACCCAGACTGTTATATCTCTTTCAGACCCTACCAATAGAGATTAATCAAAATCAATTCAATGAATGGAACAAGATACTATCAAGGTATATTTGGCAGGGTAAAATGCCTAGAATTCATCTCAAAACTTTGCAATTAGCAAAGGAAAAGGGGGGATGGGGCTTGCCTTCTCTTAGAGATTATTATTTTGCAGTACAGTTGAGAGCTGTGATATGTTGGTGCAACCTATCATCTGACGCTCAATGGAAAAACATTGAGGAGCAGGTACTTCCCACCCCCATACAAGCAATTTTGGCTGATAACAACCTGCAAAGGTACATAAATACTATTGATAACCCATGGGTGAAATTGACTCTTAAAATATGGAAAACCACAATAAAGGAATATAGAGGGAGATATTGCAATTCTTAAATGGTGTGCATATGACTCTGATTTTACTCCAAATAAATTGGATGCTAGATTTAAGGACAGGACAGCTAAAGCTTAGTTCTTTGCAACATAATGAAATAAGGAACACTGTTCAGTTTTGAAATGCTTAAAGAGAAATACTTATTAGAAAAACAAGATTTTTATCGGTATTTACAGATGCGACAATATGTTAAGATGCTTAAAAATGTAACCAAGGCAAATACATGCTTGATCGAGCTCTTTATAAAACCATATAATTCAGATAATGGTAGTAGAATCATTTCTAGCACGTATAAGGCGTCAAATCTTAAAACACATTCAACTTCATACATTAAAACAAAATGTGAGAAGGAAGGAGGGATAATTATATCTGAGGAAGAATGGACAACAATATGGAGATATCAATGGAAGTATACCAATTCACAGAAATGGAGGGAGTTTGGATGGAAAAACTTGATAAGATATTTTACTACATCCTCTCAGAAATCCCATTATGATAGTAACCTCCCCGTTTTCTGGAGAAATTGTGGAAATCAAAATGCAAATCATTATCATATTTTTTGGGACTGCCCTGTTATCAAAAACTATTGGAGGGGGATACACAATGCCCTACAAGACATCTTTAAATGTGAAATACCCTTGGAGAGTAAGACCATATATTTTGGATATATACCTCAAGAATGGTTGAAAAGAGATAAATATTTAATGAATATACTGTTGGTGGCTGGTAAAAAGACTCTTACTAGGAAATGGTTATCACAGGAGAGCACCACTTTAAATGCATGGATGGAAATTACAATGGACATTTACAAAATGGAGAAGGTAACAGCATCTGTTAATCATAAGCTGGAACAATTTGATTCATACTGGGAAAAATGGTTTAACTACATAATGCCTCATAGGCCTGATTTTATTCTCACAGATCAATGAATCTATTGTAAAAAGAAAGATCACTCCCTACTTGTACATAGTTCTTTCCTTTTGCTTGTTTTTTCTTTCTACTCTTTTCTTTAAGTGTTTTCTCAGATAAATACTTTGTGGAGATGTGTGATATATATGATTAAATGATATATATGTACAATGTCTGAAATACATCTTATGGAAATATTTGATGAACTTCAATAAAAAAAGTTACACATGAAATGGGGAATATACAAGTCTCATGTGATATTTATCTGGAATAGGACATCATTTTAAGTTTGATAGCCTGCTTAATTTGCTGTTGCCATAAGACAGAAGGGAAGGGACTTCATCATAACTCTTGCAATCAGTTGGCCACAATAGCTAAACTTATAAGGATAACTTGCCCTTTTTTAATCAAAGAATGTTATTCAGTGCTGCCTAACATTTACTCCTCACCCTTGAATTAAATCCATAATATAACGATGTAATATATGTCATTGCAATTTAATTGTACCTGTTGTTGCAAGATTGGAATGCAGGCTGGTTAGTAGCCTCAGAATTTCTAAACGGAACCTGTAACTGCACACTCCACTTCGTTTCCTAATGATGATCACAGGCTTGTGCTCCAGGAGTGAGATGCTTGCGTTCACTGGAAAGGTGAAGGTAGAAGGCATAAAGGTGCACCCTCTTATACCTCGCCTGATACCTTTTCATAGCAGGATGTATGTGAGGGTTTTATGGCGGAGGAAGAACAAATAGCTTATTGGAGTTGATTAAATTTGATAGAAGAAACATTGCCTGATAAGGTTAATTGAAGTCTGAGTTGTATTGTTTGAGTCCATGTCAGATATTTTCAGTGCCAAAAGTTTGGTAATGTAGCAGCTGTGTGCAGGGATTAAAAAGTGATGTGCTGGAAAATAAGATTATGGTAATCGTGGAGAAGGCATGTAGCAATTGTGGAGGAGAATGTAGCTCTGCTTATGCAGGGTATCCTGTGTAGAAAAGGAATGTGGAAGTGCACCGTGTTCAGATAGAAATCAGTATATCATATGCAGAGGCTCTTCAGAAAACACAGAAGACTCTATCAATTAACCTATAAATAGCCAGAATACAGTTAAAGTCAGAATGTAAAGTGCATAATTTTATAACAAAGAATTTGTTACTTTCATGGCAGATATGGTAAATTGTACAGTACAACTTAAAAGTAGGACAGGAAAAATATATATTAATTATATTGAAAGGTGCAGAAAATCATCTGGAGATAAGAGTTAACTCTAGAAGTTATTAATGATGCTTTACAGGGAGGGTTAAACAATATTCAGACTACAAATTCTTCCTAATGTTTTTTGTCTTTTTTTTTCTTATGCTGTTTCTTTCCTTTTTTCTTACGATGGAACGCTGGAAGATTTTGAAGCTCATAGTATTGTGTGGGTTGAGGTGATACACATGTGAAAGGGTGTATTTGGTGTGCTTGTATGATGCTCAGCAGGTGGATGAAGAGATTATGTAAGGATTAGTAAAGATCTTGCAAGAACCATTAGATTCTGGTATGGTTCTGGAGGACTGGAAAATTGCAAATGTCATTCCACTGTTCAAAAAGTGTGAAAGGTAGAAGAAAGGAAATTACAAGCCAGTTAGTCTGACATCAGTGGTTGAAAAGATGTTGGAGTTGATTGTTAAGAATGAGGTCTCAGAGTATTTGGAAGCACATGAAAATAGGCCAAAGTCAGTATGGTTTTCCTAAGGGAAAATCTTGTTTACCGAATCTGTTGTTATTCTTTGAGGAAATAACAAGCAGGCTAGACAAAGGAATTTAGCAGAAGGGAAATTCGATGTTTGTGCCATCAGGTTGAGGCTACCTCGACAGAATATAAGGTGGTGCACCTCTACCCTGAGAGTGGCTTCGTTGTGGCAAAAGAGGAGGCCATGGACTGATGTGCTTGAATAGGAATTAAAATGGAAATTCTGCTTTTGGTGGATGGAGTGGAGATGCTCAACAAAGTAGTTCCCCAGGAGACATTGGGTCTCAGCAGTGTAGAGGAGGCCACATAGGGAGCATCGGACATAATAGACGACCCAACCAATCTGCAAGTGAAGTTTTGGCTCACCTGGAAGGACTGTTTGGGGCCCTGAATGGAAGTAAGGCATGAGGTAAATGGGAAAATATAGTACACCTGTCACTTGCAGAGATGTAAGCAAGGAGGGAGATTAGTGGGGAGGGATGAATGAGCAAGGGAATCACAGACGAACTAATCCCAGTGGAAAGTGGAGAATGGTGGGGGGGGGGGGTGGAAGGGTTAGGTAAAGATGTGTTTGGAGGTAGAATCCTGTTGAAGATGGTGGAAGATGTGGAGACTGATCTGATGGATGTGGAGGCTCATATGTTGGTAGATGATGCCAAGAGGAACTCATCTCTATTAAGGTGGCAGGAAGATGGGATAATTGTGAATGTTTGGAAAATGGAGGAGATGCAAGTGAGGGGAACATCAATGGTGGAGGAAGGGAAACAGCATTCTTTGAAGAAGGTGGAAGTTGATGAAATTGAGAACTCAGCACGGGCGCATGAAGCAGCACCAATGCAGTCATCAAAGTAGCACAGAAAGAGTTGGGGGGCATTATCAGTGAAGGCTAAGAACATGGACATAACCAATTAAAAGGCAGGCATAGCCATTTTGCTTTCCTTATTGCCACTTTATATGACATCTACTGTGTGAATGATAATTCAATTACTTTTCTTACTAAATTCTGTTCTCATGCATTAAAGTTCATGTGGTAATTATTTAAATACAGTGTAGATTATCTTCCATGCTATTGAACTTTACTTACAACTGATAAGCAGTAATTCCCTCACACAACTCTCAGTTGAGACTGATTGTGATTTGGGAGTTCATGGTTTCATTTACAACTTTAAATACAACAATTTTTCATATGATACTTTGATGCATTTTTAAGGCATTGAGGCTTTATAAGCAATTGGTCAGACCACACAATGTATTGTTAGCAGTTTTGGCACCCTTATCTAAGAAAGGATGTGCTGGTTTTAGAGAGAGTCCAGAGAATGATCCAGGATTGAAAGGGTTAATGCATGTGTTGCAATTCATGGCTCTGGACCTGTACTCGCTGGAGTTTAGAAGAATGAGGGGGAATCTCATGCAATCTACTGAATATTGAAAGGCCTAGGTAGAGTGGACATGGAGAATATATTTCCTGTGGTGTGGGAGTGAGTCTGGGACTGGATGCCACAGCCTCAGAATAGAAGAACATCCCTTTAGAACAGAGGTGAGGAGGAATTTCTTCAGTGTGGTGAATCGGTGGAATTTATTGGCACAGATGGCCGTGGAGGCCAAGTCATTGGAAATATTTAAAGTGAAAGTTGATAGGTTCTTGATTAGTAAGTGTCAGAGGTTACAGGGAGAAGACATTAGAATGATTTTGAGAGAAATAATAAATCAGCCATGATGGAATGGTGGCGGTGACGATGGGCTGAATGGCCTACTTCAGCTCCTGTGCCCTTTGGTTATTACAAAACGAATCTATGTATTTTTTTGAACAAATATATCTTTATTATAGCCAATTTGGCAATGCATAATGAATACCTATACTGTTACATCTGTGCTAAGCGGCATCGCACTGCATTAGTTCAAAGGAATCACTGGGTAACTGCTGGTGCTGGCAGTATCCACAGGTCCTCTTTGTCTTTCTATGTTTTTGAAGGCGGATCAGTTGATGATGTTTAAACTCCAATTTTTAGGTGCTTTATGTCGTACACATTTTGGTGTCTGGGTGATTTTAGTCTTGATTAAATGCTCTTGGTTGCTGTTGTAGAATGAACCATTACTCAGGCTTATCAGTTGTAAGTAAAGTTCAGTAACGTGGCAAATGTTTTCTTCTGGATGCTCCCAGCCAGAACACTGGGTTCACTCCGCGCTGGATACTCACAGCCAGACGCCGGGGCTCCGTCGGCAGACAGGGCAGCTGCTCCACAGGCCCTCTGGAGCAATTCTGTGTGGAATTTCCCTGTGACACTGTGGCTTCTCTGAACCCGTTTGGTTGCCTAACACGTCCCAACAATATTCTGGGTAATTGGCTGCTTTAAATAACTTCTAGGTGGGTTGGTAGAAAACTCGGGGCATGGAATTAATGGATTTTATGCGATAATGAAATATAGTAACAGTATGGACCCTCACAGATCGCTAGGCTCTCTCTGCTTGATATTGTAGTTGAGTCTGTTCTGGTTCCTTACAGCCGGATGTTTCAGTTCTGGACGGTGTGTGCTTCGGCCGGGAGATGTCTCTGTATCCTCGGAAGCGACGAAAGCGAGGGTGGCCGGCCGGGCGGTCGGCGGCGTTGCGGGAGCGGGGCGGAGAGGAGAGGATGGCGGCGGTAGGCTGGCTGGGTGTCACTCGCTCCATGTTCAAAGCCGCAGGGAGCAGCCGAAGATGCAATTGGAGAGTAGGTTTTCTTGGCTTCACTGGGTCCAAGTTAAAAGCTAAGGTAAGTGCCTGATCGGGAGAGTTCCCGCTGATTTCCAAAGGAGGAGGAGCGGGCCAGATCTCTGGTCAGTGGCCTCACGGTTGCTAAGGCTGAGGCTTGTGCCACAACCTCTGCTGTACGATAGGAGCAGAAACGGGTCTCCCGGCCCCTCAAACCTCCACCTCCGGTCAGTATCAGCATGGCCTGTGCCACTTGTCCGTAACCCTCAATTCCTTGGTCTTTCAAATATTTATCTGCTTCCACCATAACTATATCTGATCTGGCCCGTAACGGCATCACTTTAACTGTATCTAATGATCCACGCTCTGGGGTAGAGAATTCGAGAGAAAAATTACCATGCACTTCAGTTTTAAATGACTGGGCCTTTTATAGCTATTGTCCCCTTATCCACGTCTCTGACTTAGTGCAAATATTTGAACTTCACATTTAAACCCTGAACTGAACTCAGTAGGGCAACTTTCTCCCCTGTAATTAGTCTGAAGAATTTCCTTTGGATTGCTTTATATTATGTGGTTCTTGCACTTTCAGCATCTGACTTCTGCCAAAAATACTTTACCCTCTGCTGTAAGATGATAATTAAAATATTAATATAAATAGTGTGAAATAAAATCTTTACTTCCAGGTTCATCAAGATATGAGTTTTAACTCTTAGAAAATGTAAAGAGGTTGCTATAACCACTATGAACATTTTATAATTCTAAAAAAGAATATTAATTTATAATTCATTTGGAGTAGAGGGGGAAATCTGGTTGACTGGACTAGCACTGCAAGTGAATGGTTGCTGATTAAATGATGTTTGAGGTGACAATTTTGGATATGACCTAAATTTTTCACTGTCAGTTCTTGGGATGCACTTTCCATGTTTGTTTTGAAACAGAAAGACTCACAACATAAAGTTTTTATTTCACTAATTAAAATTCTGTTTCTGCTTATTTGCAGTCTTAATTGATTACACGTCCTGTGTAACTGCATTTTTGACATCTCAGTGTCGGAATTCAGAATCAGGTTTATTATCGCTGACATTCTGTGTGAAGTTTGTTTTTGCAGCAGCACTAAGGTGCAAGACATTAAAGAATTACTATCAGTTACATAGAACGTAGAAATCTATAGCACATTACATGTCCTTCGGCCCACAATGTTGTGCCAACCATGTAACCTACTCTAGTAGCTGCCTAAAATTACCCTACTGCATACCCCTTTATTTTTCTAAGCTCCATGTACCTATCTATGAGTCTCTTAAAAGACCTAATTGTATCCGTCCCCACTGTAAAAATATTTACAAAATAAATAAACAGAGCAAAAAATGAATGATGAGGTTAACAGTTCAGAAATCTATTGGCAGAGGAGGAGAAGCTGCTTAAATGTTGAGTGTGGGTATTCGGGCTCCTGTACCACCTCCCCCGATATGGTGAGGGTCTTTAATGATGGATGGCACCTTGAGGCACCACCGCTTGAAGCTGTCCTTGGTTTTGGCAAGGGCTGTGCCAGTGATGGAATTGACTGAGTTTACAACCCTGAGCAGTCACTTAAGGTGCTGTTTCTTGGAGCTTCCATACCAGCTGTGATGCAGCTGGGAAATTTGGAGGTTGTTTAGGGAGCACCTGCGTGGGGTTCTGGATAGGTTTGGCCCATTGAGACAGACAAAGCATGGTAAGGTGAAGGAACCATAGTTGACAAGAGATGTGGAGCATGTAATCAAGAGGAAGAAGGAATCATACTTGGGTTTTGGAAGGATCAGACAGGGCTTTGGAGACTACAAGGTAGCCAGGAAGGAGAGCTCCCTTGCATGAGAAAGCCTTGGCAAGCAGGATTAAGAAATATCCAACGCATTCTGTACACATGTGAAGAAGAGGACAATGACACAACTATGGTTGACAAGGGAAGTCAAAGCCAACATAAAACCATAAGAGAGGGTTTGTAATAGAGCAAAATTGAGAGGTTAGAGGATTGGAAAACCAACAGAAGACAACTTAAAAAAAAGCCATAAGGAGGGAAAAGGTGAAATATGAAGGTAAGCTAGCCAATAATATCAGAGGATACTGTTAAGTTTTTTCAGATATACTGTATAAAGAGTAAAAAGAGGCAAGAGTAGATATTGGACTGCTGGAAAATGATGCAGGAGCGAAATGGGAGGACAAGGAAATGGAGGATGAACTGAATAAATATTTTGCATCAGTGTCTATAGAAGACACTAACAGTATGTTGGATATCAAGAGTGTCGGGGATAGGAGTGAGTGAGGTTGCTATTACTAGGCAGAAGGTGCTTGGGAAGCTGAAAGGTCTGAAGGTAGATAAGTCACTGGGACTGGGTGGACTGTGCCCCAAGGTTCTGAAAGAAGTAGCTGAAGAGATTGTGGAGGCATTAGTAATGATCTTTCAAGAATCAGTAGATTTTGGAATGATTCCAGAGGACTGCAAAATTGCAAATGTCACTACACTCTGCAAGAAGGGAGGAAGGCAGAAGAAATAAAATTAGAGGCCAGTTAGCCTGACCTTAGTGGTTAGGAGGATGTTGGAGTCTTTTGGTAACGATGTTGTTTCGGGGTATTTGGAGGCACATAATAAAATGGGCTGAAGTTAGCATGGTTTCATTAAGGGAAAATCTTGCCTGACAAATCTGTTGGAATTCTTTGAGGAATCAAAAGCAGACTCGGTGCATGTTCTGTACTTGGATTTTCAGAAGGCCTTTGACCAGGTGCCGCACATAAGGCTGGTTAACAAGTTAAGGGCCTATGGTTTTGCAGAAAAAATACCAGCATGGATAGAGGATTGATTGATTGTCAGGAGACAAAAAGAGGGAATAAAGGGAACCTTTTCTGGCTGGCTGCCGGTGACTAGTGGTGCTCCGCAGGGGCTGGTGTTGAGACCAATTCTTTTTACAGAAAATGTGAAATTGGATGGCAGAATTGAAGTCATTGTGGCCAAGTTTGAGGACGTTACAAAGGTAGATGGAGGGGCAGGTAGTGTTGAGGTAACAGAGGGGCTGCAGAAGGACTTAAGACAGATTAGGAGAATGGGCAATGAAGTGACAGATGGAATGGTATTGGTAAGTGTATGTGTATGCACTTTGATAGAAAGAATAAAAGTGTAGGCTATTTTCTAAACAGGAGAAAATTCAAAAATTCAAGGTGTAAGGGTGCTTGGGAGTCCTCGTGCAGGATTTCTTAAAGGTTAACTTGCAGGTTGAGTCAGTGGTTAGGAAGGCAAATGCAATGTTAACATTCACTTTGAGAGGACTCGATTATAAAAGCAAAACTGTAATGCTGAGGCTTTGTCAGGCACTGGGAAACTCACCTGGAGTTTTGGACCCCTTATCTAACAAAGGATGTGTTGACATTGGAGAAGGTTCAGAAAAGGTTCATGATAATGATTTCCGGCATGAAAGGGTTATTGTATGAGAAGTATTTGATGGCTCTGGGCCTGCACTAGCTGGAATTGAAAAGAGTGAGCGGGGATCTCATTGAAACCTGTTTACCAGAAGGATGTTTTCTATACTGGGGGAGTCTAGGACTAGAGGGCAGAACCTCAGATAAGAGGGATGATGGTTTAATACTGAGATGAGGAGGAATTTCTTTCACCTGGGGGGGGGGGGGTGGTGAACCTGTGGAATTTGTTGCCACTGGTGGCTGTGGAGGTTAGGTCATTGGGTATATTTAAGGCAGGGGTTGTTAGGTTCTGATTAGTGAGGGTGTGAAAAGTTGTAGGGTAGAGAATGGGGTTGAGGGGGAAAATGGATCAGCCATGATGAAATGTCAGAGAAGACTTGATGGGTCAAATGGCCCAATTCTGCTCCTGTGTCATATAGAATGTCTCTATGGTGCTGAGAGTAGTATGAAGATCATTATCCTTGAGATCTTGTGTTTAAATTCTTGTCTAACTCCCTATACTCATTCTTCTCTCTTGTTTTGCCTATATTATTTGTAGCAATGTGTACAATGACCTTTGAATGTTTGTCAGTCCCTTCAAGAGCTTCTGCAGTTACTTAGAGACATTCTTGACCCTGGCAGCAAGGAGGCAACACCATTGTGGCATCTCTTCTGTGACGACAGAATCTCCTGTTTTCACTTGTAACTATCATTGTCTATCAATGCTGTCTTTAACTTGGTACAGTGCAGCAAAGTTTAGATCACTTGCTTCTACTCAGAATAGCATTTCAATTTTAATTCCTGATTTGGAAGGTGATAACAATTGGGATTTAAGAATAGTGGAGCAGAGAACTCAGAATCAATGATGTAAATGAAATGAATTCAAAAGGGGAGAGAAAAGTATCAAGTAAATTAATGTTTACAGTCAACTTGACTAGCTGATCAATTCTTCATTTACCCTTAACGCTTTATATTTGGTTTCCTCTGGCAGTTCAGACCAAATATTTTCACAATTGGCAAAGCACTGAG
Organism: Hypanus sabinus; assembly: GCF_030144855.1. Classification (NCBI taxonomy): domain Eukaryota; kingdom Metazoa; phylum Chordata; class Chondrichthyes; order Myliobatiformes; family Dasyatidae; genus Hypanus; species Hypanus sabinus. The sequence goes on from NC_082706.1 coordinate 151,368,416, forward strand.
AGCAAGTACTACACAGAGGGTAATGAATCTAGTCTTGCAGAGAGAAGCAATTCTCTATAATTTTCCTGGATTGTGGAGACTAAATCACTGCAGGTATTGAAAGAGGAGAGAAAAAATTAAATCTTGAAAGATTGGGGAATTAAGGATTATGGAATTAAGGATTATGGGCAACTTGTACAAAAGAGGAGTTTGAGTTCTGGAGCAGGTCAGCCTTGATCAGGATCATACCGAATGGAAGTTTTGGCTAAAGCATCTTACTTTTCCTGTTATTTACTTTTCCACACTGTTTGTGTGGCTTAGCGCAGTGTTTTTATCCAGATAAACAAATTTATCTATGTTTTTATGATGCACTCAATAAACATGAGAAAGAATACTTTAACAGCAATAGCATATAAACTTGTTCTGTTAACCAAGTGTCCTATTGGCACACAAGTAGAGAACCTCATTATTTCTTGTACTATTTATTTGTCGTAACTTGTCATAATTTTTATGTCTGGCTCGGTACTGCTGCCACAAAACAAATTTCATGACATGTCAGTGATATAAACCTGATTCTGAAAATAACACTTCAAAATATTATTATGAATTTGGGGTTTTCTTTTTATAGCTATCACATTTTCTCTTCTGCCTAGGTTCAGGAAGGTGCCTTAAATTTAGGAAGAGGATTCACTCTGATGTTACTGGCCTTCCTAGGTTATAAGACATACAAAAATATTCCACGAGCATTATTAGTTTATGCTAATCAAACAGGTAAACCTACCTTATCTGAAGGTTTGCATTATAATGTTTTTTGCAGAGTGTCTGTTGATTTACAAGTTGAAGAATTTTACGGGTATAGTAGGTATGGTGGTACGATATCATGATTATTACTGGGTTAGTAAATTGGAGACATGGGTGTATGATCCGGAGCATAAGCGGTTCTGGATTCAGTTGATAATTTAGAATAAAAATTCACCTAGTAATGCTTATCATGAAAACATCAGACCATCAGACTGGTGTTTTTTAAAAATAAAGATTCATTCATCATGTGTATATCGAAACATAATTAATTATATCATTTTACTAACAAGCAACTGGGGGCAGCCCACAAGTGTCATAACTTTTAAGTGTCAAAAGCTTTTATAGATATGTGAAAAGAAAAAGATTGGTCAAAACAAATGTAGGTCCTTTACAGTCAGAAACAGGTGAATTGATCATAGGGAACAAGGACATGGCAGACCAGTTGAATAACTACTTTGGTTCTGTTTTCACTAAGGAGGACATAAATAATCTTCCGGAAATAGTAGGGGACCGAGGGTCTAGTGAGATGGAGGAACTGAGGGAAATACATTTTAGTAGGGAAGTGGTGTTAGGTAAATTGAAGGGATTAAAGGCAGATAAATCCCCAGGGCCAGATGGTCTGCAACCCAGAGTGCTTAAGGAAGTAGCCCAAGAAATGGTGGATACATTAGTGATAATTTTTCAAAACTCCTTAGATTCTGGATTAGTTCCTGAGGATTGGAGGGTGACTAATGTAACCCCACTTTTTAAAAAAGGAGGGAGAGAAAAACCGGGGAATTATAGACCCGTGAGTCTGACATCGGTGGTGCGGAAAATGCTAGAGTCGGTTATCAAAGATGTGATAACAGCACATTTGGAAAGAGGTGAAATCGTTGGACAAAGTCAGCATGGATTTGTGAAAGGAAAATCATGTCTGACAAATCTTATAGAATTTTTTGAAAATGTAACTGTAGAGTAGATAGGGGAGAGCCAGTGGATGTGGTATATTTAGATTTCCAAAAGGTTTTAAGGTCCCACACAGGAGATTAGTGTGCAAACTTAAAACACACAGTATTGGGGGTATGGTATTGATGTGGATAGAGAATTGGTTGGCAGACAGGAAGCAAAGAGTGGGAGTAAACAGGACCTTTTCAGACCTTTTCAGGCAGTGACTAGTGGGGTACCGCAAGGCTTAGTGCTGGGACCCCAGTTGTTTACAATATATATTAATGATTTAGATGAGGGAATTAAATGTAGCATCTCCAAGTTTGCAGATGACAGGAAGCTGGGTGGCGGTGTTAGCTGTGAGGAGGATGCTAAGAGGATGCAGTGTGACTTGGATAGGTTAGGTGAGTGGGCAAATTCATGGCAGATGCAATTTAAGTGGATAAATATCCACTTTGGTTGCAAGAACAGGAAAACAGATTATTATCTGAACGGTGGCCGATTAGGAAAAGGGGAGGTGCAACGAGACCTGGGAGTCATTGTACACCAGTCATTGAAGGTAGGCATGCAGGTACAGCAGGCAGTGAAAAAGGCAAATGGTATGTTGGCATTCATAGCAAAAGGATTTGAGTTCAGGAGCAGGGAGGTTCTACTGCAGTTGTACAAGGCCTTGGTGAGACCTCACCTAGAATATTGTGTGCAGTTTTGGTCCCCTAATCTGAGGAAAGACATTCTTGCCATAGAGGGAGTACAAAGAAGGTTCACCAGATCGATTCCTGGGATGGCAGGACTTTGATATGAAGAAAGACTGGATTGACTAGGCTTATACTCACTGGAATTTAGAAGATTGAGGGGGGATCTTATTGAAACGTATAAAATTCTAAAGGGATTGGACAGGCTAGATGCAGGAAGATTGTTTCTGATGTTGGGGAAGTCCAGAAGGAGGGGTCACAGTTTAAGGATAAAGGGGAAGCCTTTTAGGACCAAGATGAGGAAAAACTTCTTCACACGGAGAGTGGTGAATCTGTGGAATTCTCTGCCACAGGAAACAGTTGAGGCCGGTTCATTGGCTATATTTAAGAGGAAGTTAGATATGGCCCTTGTGGCTAAAGGGATCAGGGGGTATGGAGAGAAAGCAGGTACAGGGTTCTGAGTTGGATGATCAGCCATGATCATACTGAATGGCAGTGCAGGCTTGAAGGGCCGAATGGCCTACTCCTGCACCTATTTTCTATGTTTCTATGTAAAAGAATTAAACCATTGATGAAATTGACTGTCATCCTCAATCTGCCATCATAGCCATATACTACCTTGTGATTCACTTTCTTGCAGGTAAATAAATACGATAGAGTTTAAGAAAAACTATACATAACAAAGGCAGGAAAATATATGAAGACCTGTGATACTCAGGAGCAGTAACGATATCCATTATTTACATCAATGTCACTGACAGTAAGAGTATCTGCAGGTATCAACATTAGAAATTTTGCAGTTGCTGTAGGTCCAAAGCATTGAACACAAAATGTTAGAGGCTCTCAGCAGGTCAGGCCGCATCTATGGAGCTGAATGAACAGTCGATACTTTGGGCTGAGACCCTTCTTTATGACTTGAGAGGAAAGAAGACGATGCCAGATTTTTTTAAAAGAAGAGGGGGAAAGGAAGGAGGATCGCTAGAAGGTGACACCAAGTGGGTGGGAAAGATAAATGACTGGAGAAGAAGGAATCTGATGGGAGAGAAGGATAAACCATGGAGAATGGGAAGATAGAGGGTAACCAGGGGAAGTGATAGGCAGGTGGGAATAAATAAGAGGCCAGATTGAAAATAGAAGAAGAAAAAGAAGAAGAAGAAGAAGAAGGGAGGGGCAGGGAATTTTTTTTACCAGAAGGAAAAATCGATGTTCACGTCGTCAGGTTGGAGACTACCCAGACAGAATACGAGGTGTTGCTCCTCCACCCTGAAGAGTGGCCTCATCATGGCACATGTGGAGATCACGGACTGACATGTTGGAATGGGAATAAGAATTAAGAAGGTTGGACACCAGAAAATTCCACTGGGAAGCGGTTCTCCAATTTACGATGGTCTCACCAACGTAGAGGAGGCCATATTGGAAGCATCAGATACAATAGACAACCTCAACAGATTCACAGATGAGGGAGGAGATGAATGAACAGGTGTAGCACTTCAGCACATGGAAGTGCCAGGAGGGAGATTAGTGCAGAGGAACCTATGGACATGGGAATCATAGAGGGAGCAATCCCTGTGGGAAAGTGGGTGGGGGGAGGGAGGAAGTAAAGATGTGTTTACTAGTAGAATCCCTTTGAAGATGGCGGTAGTTGCAGAGAATGATGTGTTGGATGTGGAGTCTCATGGGTGGAGGTGAGGACAAGAGGAACTCTATCCCTGTTAAGGCAGCAGGAAGATGGAGTGAACACGGATGTCTGGAAAATGAAGGTAATGCGGTTGAGGACAGGCACCAATGGTGGAGGAAGGTAAATCCCATTGTCATTGGATATGAAGGAACTGGAAAAAGTAGTATTTTCACAGGAGACTGGGTGGGATGTAGTCAAGATAGCCTTGGGAATTGGTGGGTTTATAAAAGACATCAGTAGACAGTTTGTTGCAAAAGATGGAGTCAGATTGAGAAAGGGGAGGGTGGTGTCAGAAGTGGACCAAGTGAACTTAAGGCCAGGGTGGAAGTTGGAGGTGAAGGTGACGAAATTAATGAGCTGAGCATGGGTGCATGATGCAGCACCAATTCAATTGTCAATGTAGTGAAGGAAGTATTGGGGAGCATTACCAGGGAAGGCTTGGCACATGGATTACTCTATGTAGCCAACAAAAAGGCAGGCATATCTGGGCCCATGGCTACCTCATGAGTCAGGAGAATGTGGGAGAAGCCAAAGGAGAAATCGTTGAGGATGAGAACCAGTTCTGCCAGATGGAGGAGAATTGGTTGGTTCTTGAAGGGGAAAAAAGCAGAGATCTTTAAGGCCTTTTTGATGGGGTATAGAAGTATATAGGGACTGCTGAAAGGATGTCTAGTCAGAAATAGGGAATTGAAAGTTTCTGAGGAGATCGGGAGCATGTGAAGTATCATGTATGTAGTAGGAAGGGACTGAACCATGGGGGATAAGTTGGAGTCAAGGTATGAAAGAGCAGGCAGAGGCAGTGGGCCTACCTGCATACTCAGGTATGTGGATCTTGGGTAGAAGCAAACTGTGTGGTGTAAGGGAATTATGAATTTGGTGATAGTGATGGGAGTTCTCCAGAGTTGATGAGGTCAGTGATTTTGTCAGAGACAATTTTCTGATAGGTGGGTGTGGATCCTCTTCGAGTGGTAGGTAAGAGGAGGTGTCTGAGAATTGCTGCTTGTCCTTAGCAAGATGGAGGTTAGTCCACCACGCTACAGTGCACCCCATTTATGGGTTTGATAGGTTATGGTTAGGACTGGTGTGGAGAGGATGGAGGGCAGTGCGTTTAGAGGGAGCAAGGTTTGAGGAGGAGTGAGGAATGCTGAACTTGAGCTGGTTGACATCTTGTTGGCAGTGAGATGTGAAAAGATCTAGAGCAGGCAGAGAACCTGCTTAAGTTCATAATGACACTGTGTGAGTGCGTGACTAATTTGTATGAAGCAGCAGTGGAGATATCTTTCTTAGTAGGTTGTCCTTTTTTTAATGGAATGATACAGGGGAGAACTCAGCTCATCATGTCTGTATTGGGTGTCCTGTTCTGTAACCATAACTATTTAAAAAAAGACAAGTTTAATTGTTGAATATTTTTGTCTTGATCATATTAGAAAGCAGCCTGATTTAATAACTTCTTGTAATTGATGTCTTTTTCATTCATAATTGTATCTGTATGGAAACTGCATTTTGACCCATAATTCATATCTACAATGAATCATGGATCACAATTCATATCTGCAAAGGTCATTCAGGAAGAATACTGTATTTTTAAATTCTTACAAATGGATGAACAGCAATATTTTATGATTTTAGTTTCTTATTCCAACATGCTTTTCTGTTTGCATTTGCAGTGGAAGAGATAATAGACCAGGCTGACTATCTTTATGGGACTGGAGAGGTGACTAAGCTTTATCACCTTCTTATCGAACACAAGAACAGGTATAATACACTGATCATATTGACAGTATTTTACATGTTTACTGTATGTACAAAATGCTAATACAGTACTAATAGATATGTGTGTGTATATGTGTGTATATATATATATATATAAAATATATATATAATATATATAATTACTCTGAAGTATAAATAGGAGTCATTTACTGTACACTTGAGCAGAGGTGTGTTATGTGCACACATTTTGTTTATCTTGAATGAAATGTTAGTACTGTAAGCAAATCAAGCTGATTGTATTTGGCACAGTGATGGTGAGTTGGAGGAAGGAATATTTTGATACGATTGATACAGCAGATTGAATTCTTTTGAAGCATGAAGAATCTCTGTGATGGGAGTAGAAATTCATCTATGGTCATTTTCTAAACAATCAGTATAGTGGAGTGTGCATTTTCTACAGAAATCATTATGTGAATGGATTTTGAAATGCTTTTGTTCTATATTGTGTGTTAGAACACACAGCTATGAAAATATTTGTATTCCACAGACTGTTAGCAAGGTACCCAATAAATATCATTTTGCAAGTAGATAATGGTTAAGTATTTCATAAGCAAGATTGATATTTGCTTTTCTAGTGATATGTGTATGATTAGGAAAAATTATAATAACAAGTAAATCATAAACAGAAGAGATTCTGTAGATGCTGGAAATCTAGAGCCACACACACAAAACAAAGGATATTCACCTTCTACCCCATGCACATCATTCTCCACAATCTCCATCGTCTTCAACAGGACCCTAGATCCAAACACATCTTTACACCCTCCATCACCACCCCCCCCCCCCCCCCCAAGCTCTCCACCTTCCGCAGGTGATTTGCTCGCCTATTCGTCCCTTCCCACTAATCTCCGTCCTGGCACTTATCCCTCCCTGCAAGCAGAAGAAGTGCTACAACTCCATTCACCTCCTCACTCATCTCCATTCAGGGCCCCAAACAGTCCTTCCAGGTGAGGCAACACTTCATCTTTGAAGCTGCTGGGGTTGTCTACTGTATCCAGTGCTCCCGATATGGCCTCATCTACATTGGTGAAACCTGATGTAGATTTGGGGACTGCTCTGTCAAGCACCTTGGCTCCATCTGCATAAAGCATGAAGTTCCATTGGCCAACCATTTTAATTCTAATCCCCATTTCCATTCTGACATGTCAATCCATGGCCTCTACCATCGTGATGAGGCCATTGTCATGAGGAGCAGCACCTCATATTCCATCAGACATAATAGCAGAATTAGGCACTCAGCACATCGAGTCTGCTATGCCATTCCACCATGGCTGATTTATTATCCTTCTCACTCCATACTGGCATCTTCTCCCTGTAACCTTTGACACTCTGATCCATCAAGTTCTACCAACCTCCGCTTTAAATATGCTCAATGACTTGGCCTCCACAGCCACCCATGGCAATGAATTCCACAGATTCGCCACTCTCGGACTGTAAAGAAATTCCTCCTCATCTCTGTTCTAAATGTACATCCCTCTATTCTGAAGCTGTGCCTCACCCACTAAAGGAAACATCCCCCCCATATCCACTCTATCTAGGCCTTTCGATATTCACTTACTTTCAATGAGATTCACCTCTCATTCTTCTAAGCTACAGCAAGTACAAGCTTAGATCCATCGAACTCTCCTTAGATGTTAACCGTTTCATTCCCATGAAACTCCTCTGGACCCTCTCCACTTCCAGCACATCTTTTCTTAGATATGGAACCTAAAACTGCTCACTAAACTCCAAGTGTGATCTGACTTATAAAGCCTCAGGATTAATCTTTGCTCTTACAGTATATTCTAGTTCTCTCAGAATGAATACTAACATTGTATTTGCCTTCCTTACCACCAAGTTAGCCTTCATGGAATCCTGTACAAGGATGCTCAAGATCCTTTGTACTTCAGATTTTGAATTCTTTCCCCATTTAGAACATAGTTAACACCTTTTTTCCTTCTACCATAATACACATCTACATACTACATTCCATCTGCCGCTTCTTTGCCCATTCTCCCAATCTGTCTAAGTCCTTCAGTGAACTCTTGGTTTCCCAACACTTTCTGCCCCTCCACCTTAACCATCAAACATAGGGGCAGAATTAGGCCATTCAGCCCATCGAGTCTGCCCTGCCATTCCTTCATGGCTGATCCCGGATTCCACTCAACCGCATACACCTGCCTTTTCACCATATCCTTTGCTCTGACCAATCAGGAAACTGTCAACTTCTGCCTTAAATATAGCATTGGACTTGACCTCCACCTCAGTCTGTGGAAGAGACATTCCACAGACTCACTACTCCTTGACTTAAAAAAACCCCTCCTGGCCTCTGTTCCAAAGGGTTGCCCCTCAGTTTTAAGACTGTGCCCTTTAGTTCTGGATACCCCCACCATAGGAAGCTTCCTCTCTACATCCACCCTATCTAATCATTTCAACATTTAGTAGGTTTCAATGAGACCCCCCCCCCCCCCCACAATATTCTTCTGAATCCCACTGAGTACAGACCCAAAGCTGCCAAACACGCTTCATATTTTAACCCCTTCATTCCCGGAATCATCCTCATGGACCTCCTCTGGACTCTCTCCAATCTCAACACAACCTTTCTGAGATATGGGGATTTTAGGGAGTCTTGCATGAGGACTCCTAAGTCCCTCTGCACCTCCGATGTTTGAACCTTCTCCCGGTTTAGTCAATAGTCTGCACTATTGTTCCTTTTACCAAAATACATTATTGTACATTTTCCAACACTCTTATTTTATCTGCCATATTTTGCCCATTCTTCCAATTTGTCTAAGTCCTGCTGCTTCTATATTCCTGCTCCATGCCTCCTGTCAATCAGCCAATCTTCTTTCATCGTACTGGTATCTTCCCTGTATACCAAGGGCTCTTATCTTGTTAAGAAGCCTCATGTGTGGCTTTATGTCTGAAAATCCTGGTAACAACATGCACTGACTTCCCTTTGTCTATCCAGCTTGTTATTTCCTCAAAAATTCCAACGGATTTGTCAGGCGAGATTTCCCCTTAAGGAAATCATGCCGACTTTGGCCTATGTTACCATGTTTCCAAGTATTCCGAGATATCATCCTTACTAATGGAACCCAACAACCACTCTAGTTGAAGCTAACCTATAATTTCCTTTCTTCCACCTCCCGCCCTTCTTGAAGAGTAGAGTGACATTTGCAATTTTACAGTCCTTCCAAACCATTTCAGAATCTAGTGATTCTTGAAAGATGTCTCCATAATCTCTTCAGCTACGTCTTTCAGATCCCTTGGGTGTAGCCCATCTGGTCCAGGTGACTTACCTACCTTCAAATCTTTCCAAAGCAGCTTCTCCTTAATAATAGAAACTACATCCATTTCTAAACACGAAGTACACTGCAGATGCTGTGGTCAAATCAACACGTACAAACAAGCTGGATGAACTCAGCAGGTCAGGCAGCGTCTGTTGAAATGAGCAGTCAACAGATGCTCCCCGACCTGCTGAGTTCATCCAGCTTGCTTGTACATGTTGATACATCCATTTCTGCCTGACACACTCAAATTTCTGGTTTTCTGCTAGTGTCTTCCACAGTGAAGACTGATACAAAATACTTAAGTTTGTCTGCCATTTCTTTGTCCTCCATTATGGCATCTCCTGCATCATTTCCAGCAATCCATGATCCACTCTCACCTCTCTTTACTCTAAACATTATACTTCACTGTACCTGCATATCACCACCCCCGCCCCATGCCCCTCATTTCCTTTCTCCTGTGGTCCCACTTTTCACCAGTCAGATTCCTTCTCCAGCCCTCTATCTTTTCCACCTATCACCTCCCAGCTTCTTACTTAATCCCCCTTCCCCCACCCACCTGGCTTTACCTATCATTTTTGAGTTTGTACTCCTTCCTCACCCCAACAATTATTCTGGTTTCGTTCCCCTTCCTTTTCAGTCTTGATGAAGGGTCTTGGCCCGAAATGTCAATTGTTTGTTTATTAGGTGCTGCCTGACCTGCTGAATTCCTCCAGTGTTTTGTGTGTGTTGCTAATAAAGAGCAATATCAGAATCTGAAATAGGTTCTGGCCCAAATAATTGCTGGTTCAAATTCAGACATTTTTATTAACTGTAACTTTCATTTACTATTGGAAGCTCTCCGTGCATTATTATGACACAAGAATACATAATTTATTTTGCAATTACTGAGGGGAAAAAAAAGTTGGTTTTTAATCTTTTGAAATTCCTGGTTGTGTGTTTTTTTTTAAAGTGCTGTGTTTGTTGAAAATTGGGTGTGTAACTTTTTTCATTTTCTGACAGTTGAAGTGATTTTCCTGATTCAAAAGCAGAAGTCTGTAAATAGAACACACTTTGGAGGAAGGTTTTATCATTATCATTGGGCTTTAGCATCTTAAATTACTGATGTGAAGTTGTGTGATGCAGTGACAGTGATTGGTGATGGTTTCACCATTGTTTGGAATATAGTTCTGAAGTTTACAATAGCTAATAGCATTCTGTGTTTCACCTAGTATGAATGGCGAGCTTCTCTGGCGCCTTGCTCGAGCATCACGTGACTTGGCTCACTTAGAAAGTACTTCTGTGGAAAAGAAGCAGCAACTAACTTATGAAGCCTTGGAGTTTGCCAAAAAGTCTCTAGAAATAAATGAACAGAGCTTTGCAGCTCATAAGGTAATGTTTCATTTTATTGTAAACTATTTCAATTTTGCCCCATATATTGTCTTAATGCTTTTTTAAATTCTCGTGCAGTGGTACGCGATATGTATCAGTGATGTTGGAGACTACGAGGGTATCAAGGCAAAAATAGCAAATGCTTATGTCATTAAAACACACTTTCAGGTACAGTAACATGCAATTATCTATTTTTATGAAGATTTATCTTTTAATAAGATTGAAACCTTAATTCAGAATATTTTTGGGAAGCTGTTATACATAAGTAAAGCTAAAAGTGTACTTTACTGCATTACAAAAGGAGCAAGATTCTAAGTGGTATTTTTAAAACACGTGGATCAATATTAAAAAAGGATTATGAGGAGGACATCTTTAAAAGAAGAGTGGAGGAATAGGTCACCAGTTTTTAGAGGAGTGCAAAACACCATCTATAAATTCATAGATGACACCACTGGCAGAGAGGAGTGAGGTGGATCAGCTGAGTGCTGTTACTATTACCACCTCGCACTGAATATCAGCAAGACCAAGGACTTGACTATGGACTTCAGGAAGGAGAATTTGGGAGAATGTGCACATTGAGGGGTAAGTGGTGGAAAGGGAGAACAGCTTTAAATTCTTGGGTATCAGTATCTCGGGGTATCTGTCCTGGGCACATTGCACTTACACAATCATGAAGAAGGCATGGAATTGGCTCGACTTTGTTAAGGGTTTGAAGGATCTGGTACGGCATCAAAGACTCATGCAGGTCTTTATCGATGTACACTAGAGAACATTCTGACTAGTTGCCTCACAGCTAGTATGGAGGCTCCAGTGCACAGGATCACAAGAGACTGCAGAGGGTTTACCAGCTCCATCTCAATCACAACCTTGCCACCATTGAGGAGGTTTTCAAAAAGTGATGCCTTTCATTAAGGACTATCTTTAATGAGGGTCCTTTATTAATTATTAATGACCCACTCCATCCAGGAGATGACGTCTAGCTCCTTGTTACTACCATTAGGGAGGAAGTACAGGAGCCTAAAAGTCCCCACACAATGATTCAAAAACAATTTCATCCCCTTCACCATCAGGTTTCTGAACTGTCCATGAACACTATGTCAATATTCCTTCTGCTTTTCCACTACATATTTATTTTGCAATTACAACATACTCTACGTTCATATTAAGAGTAATAATAAACCTGATTCTGAGTAGCCCTGACTTCTGCTTTATCTTAATTAATCTGTAACTTTAATTCTCTATTATGTACACAGAAGTGATTACATTCTTAGCGATAGTTGCTAAAATTCCTTGGTCTTCTCAGGGTTGTGGTGAGAGAAGTATTGTACCTTTCGTTTGGAAATACTGGTAATATTGTCGCAATTTCATTTTTTAAAATTTTATCCTCATTTTTTTTGAAATAAATGATTAATCAGAATAAATTGATCTAAGCTGCTTAGAAATTAGAGTTTTAGATAATATGCTAAATTGGATAATATGGTAAATTGGATCAGCAAATTTGCTGATGCTACTAAGATTGGAGGTGTATTGGACAGTGAGGAAGGTTTTCAAAGCTTGCAGAGGGATTTGGACTAGCTGGAAAAATCGGCTGAAAAATGGCAGATGGAGTTTAATACAGACAAGTGTGAGGTATTGCACTTTGGAAGGTAAACGGTAGGGCACTGAGGAGAACAGAGGGATCTGGGAATACAAATACAAAATTCCCTAAAAGTGGCATCACAGGTAGATAGGGTCATAAAGAGAGCTTTTGGTACATTGGCCTTTATAAATCAAAGTATTGAGTATAAGAGTTGGAATACCATGGTGAGGTTGTATAAAGCATTGGTGAGGCCATTTGTAATATTGTTTGCAGTTTTGGTCACCAAATTACAGGAAGGATATTAATAAGGTTGAAAGAATGCAGAGAAGGTTTACAAGGATGTTGCTGGGACTTGATAAACTGAGTTACGGAGAAAGGTTGAATAGGTTAGGACTTTATTCCCTGGAGCACAGAAGAATGAGGGGAGATTTGATAGAGGTATATAAAATTATGATGGGTATAGATAGAGTGAATGCAAACAAGCTTTTTCCACAGACGCTAGGGGAGAAAAAAACAAGAGGACATGGGTTAAGGGTGAAGGGGGAAAAGTTTAAAGGGAACATTGGGGGGGGGGGGGGCTTCTTCACACAGAGAGTGGTGGGAGTGTGGAATGAGCTGCCAGATGAAGTGGTAAATGCGGGCTCACTTTTAACATTTAAGAAAAACTTGGACAGGTACATGAATGAGAGATGTATGGAGGGATATGGTCCAGGCGTAGGTCAGTGGGACTAGGCAGAAAAATGGTTCAGCACAGCCAAGAAGGGCCAAAAGGCCTATTTCTGTGCTGTAATGTTCTATGGTTCTATGCTGAATCTGCACAAACTTTTAAGAAAGAAGAATGTGATGGCACTTTGTGATGACATTTATGTGCTGGCCCCAGTATAGATCCTGTGATATAATTATGCCAAGAAATTTAAAGGTACTGACGACTCTCTCCAGAAGAAGATGTTTGTCATCTTCCCAGTTCCTTAGAAGCTGCATTTGCCTGCTTATATTGATTTGTAGGAAATATAACCTCACTTATCAATAAAGGAAGAAGAGTGAAAATAGGGAACAACAAAGTAACCCGTGAGGTGCCATATAGATTGTTCCTGTGCAAGGGCTCATGAAGTTGATGGTAACATTTTAACTTGGATCAATTTTGGTCCACAGACATGAAATGAAAGATAAAGGCAAGTGTCATTTTCAATTTGACATTTATCAGAGATCAGAGCTGTGGCTTCAGCAGTTTTCTTTAAGTTGTATTAGTGATTTAGATAAAGGGATATGTTGCAAAGTATCCAACTTTGCTGATGGTGCAGAAGGAGGTGGGCACAAAAACAGCTGCAAAGCGGCTTTTAGAATTCAAGTGAGTGGACTGAAAAATCATTGTGGTGTGATAAAGGGAGATGTAAGTTTGTATGAGCAGATTCTGCAGGTAATCAAGAGGGCAAATGTACGAATTGCCCTTATACAAAGGGATCAGTACAGTAGAGTAAAGAAGTTATATCATGAGACCACACCTGGAGCATTGCATCCAGTTTTCATGTCATTATTTAAAAATACATCCCTTGTGGATTGCAGTAAAGCTCCACTAAATTGTTTCTGGCATGTTAAGATTATCTAATAAGGGAAGGTTGTGTAGAAAACGCCTATTTTGTTTGGAGTCAGGAAGAATGATAGGTATCTTATGCATACCGTATCAGCTGAATTATAGGTCACTGATGCATACATCTGAAAGTAGACAGGTTATCCACTATAAAGGTCTTACCCTGCTGGAGAGCACTCTAGAATCGAGGTGCCACTTGTTCTGAGATGAGACAGAGTTTTCTTGTTGAGGGGAGTTCTGAATCTTTGGGAAGGTTTGTGCCCTGCGGGGCAATTAAAAGCTATAGGTGGCAGACAGGAATAGAAATTTCAATCCGGAGATCAGATCTATTACATCCACTTTGTGGTGCTACACGGGAAAGCGGCATCCACCATTCAGGCGATGTTCTTGCTAATGCCATTGGGAAAGAGGTACAGGAGCCTGAGGTCCCACACCACCTGCTTCAGGAGCAGTTATTACCCTTCAACCATCAGGCTCCTGAACCAACGTGGATAAAATCACTCACCTCAATGCTGAACTTATTCTGCAACCTATGGACTCACTCCAATGACTCCACAACTCGTTTTCAGTATTGTTTGTTTATTTGATATTATTTTTGTATTTGCACTATTAGTCTTTCAGTCTTTGTGTGTTGTTTCTCATTGATTCTATTGTAAATATTTGTTCTATGTGAATGCTACATGAAAATAAATCTCTGGGTAGTATATGGTTACATATATCTACTCTGATAATAAATTTACTTTGAATAGTAGCGCAAGCTTAAAGGGCCATCTGGCCTACTATTCCAACTTTTTGCTTGTTGCTTGATCTGGCTTCTATAGAACATAAATTGTGAACAATATTTGGGGATATCAGGGCATAGATTGGCAAAGATTGTGATTTTTTTTGTTTTGGGTTCTTTTGTAAAGAACCTTGGACATGTGTAATAGTGCCAAATGATGTCCAATGAATATCTGTACAACAATCCTGGGATTTTCTTTTACATTCTACAGGCAACTCCTGTAGAAGGGTCTTTCCATGTGCCTGCATGCTCTACTTCTACAGGACTTGCCAGGAGCTTCCCTGAGCAGGTCCCAAGACATAGCTGGGAGCCGAACTCAGGGAGGTTACCTTTAACTTACTTACTTGATATCACTTACCCCAGCTCACCCTCCAGCCATACACTGATTATCAATCCATGGCCTAAACATCCAAATTCATTGATCACTTGACTCCATCCCTAATCATTAATTGTTGGCTTCCTAACCTCCACGGGCCCAGATGTCATTGATCCTGTTGTGCATTTTGCAGTTGGCAAAGGGAAGGCCTTGTTTCATGCAAGCCTAATTCAGTAACACCTGATAACTTGTGCCTTGGGTGATAAGTAGCATGTCCAGCAACCAAACCACTAATTGGAGCAGTGGTCCTTTAATATCAGTTGCAAATGCTGAGGAAATTCTCGGTCAGAATCTATTAATTTGGTGAGGAGGTGCAGTATTTAGCCAGGTCTAACCTTTAAGTATGTGATGCCTAATTGCTGAAGTACAAGTCATGCTTGGGTTGCTTATACTGCTTAGTAACAACAGTTTGCAAACTTGTCTTGCAAAACTAGGTAAATAATAAACTCCAAATAATCATGAAATAATTGTTTTTCTATCTCGTATTACTTTTTGAAATGTCAGAAGTTTAGTGATTGCTTTTTAATAGATTGGTGACTTAAGTATCCTGTTCTTACATTATATAAACAGCAATTAGTCCACTTTAGTCCAAATTATCTGTTTTTGGAACAAATGCTGGTAAATTCCTCTGTATCTAATTCTAAAAATATTGAAACTTTGTGATACCTTTCTGATTTTTTAGGGCAAATTAAGTAGGCACGTGTAAACTGAAAACTTAAATGAACCCATGTAGTTATTCAGAAAAAAAATATTTTCTTATCTCTTTTAGAAAGCCATTGAACTTAATCCCAAAGATGCAACATCAATTCATTTAATGGGACTATGGTAGGAGCCAGTTAACTGTGGTTCTTATTCAGAGCATCCATTTGTCTTTCTAACTTGATTAGTGATGAATAGTAGAATTACATGTTCTTCTATATATTGTTTATGTAAAAATTAAAATTCATAACATTTTGTTTTGACTGTTGTACTAATTGTTAAATCGTTTATCATGTGATTTCTTTAAGAACCTGAGAGTAAATCAAATGATTTTAGCAGCCCTGCTTTATTTGTATTTGCCTTCATCGTATTGCCAGTTTAAAATTAACACAAAATCCTATTGAAAACCTGTGATGCGTGCAGACTTTGTAGCTAAAGTTGAGATTCTATGGTTGGTGCAGATTACTGTAAAATGAAGTTTGTAACTAATCTATATCCCTTCTTTGCTATCCATAACATCACCAGCTTTTGTGATAAATTCCTAATCATAACACGTTTGGTTAATTAATTCATCTTTTTTCACTAGGTGTTTCACATTTGCTGAAATGCCCTGGATCCAGCAGAAAATAGCGGCTGCATTCTTTGCCACCCCACCAAGCTCCACTTATGAAGAGGTAAATTGTACACAACCCCTCCCTCGGCATATCACTGAATAATATTTTTATGTTATTGAATAACAGTATTTTTGACCATCTTTTATAACTTGGTGCCTTGATTACTGCTTTTCCTTCCCTGTTTTAGTCTTCATGGGCCCATCCCCAGGGCAGGCAAATTGCTACGTAAATGATCACCTTCAGTGTTATTTCTTTACAGTGATAGAATGGATTTGGGTTTTATTAATGGGAAGGTGTTGTGGTTATGATCATCTCATTCTATTCCTCATGGTGTAATTCACTGTTACTTGTCATACCTTCTGATATATTGTTAGTGAATGTAAATATTGGCCACAGACAGGAAAACAATCAGAAATCTCTCCTTCTGCTCTTTTAGCCATTTGACTTAAGATGACCCCTTCTTAATTCCATCCATCACTGCATGAATGTTCTATCCAAAGATAACTTTTCAATACATATGCACAAAAGAAATTGTAGTAGGAATATATCATTTGATCTCTTGAGCCCACTACATGTTTAGTAAATTTATGGCATATCTAATTTTGACATCGTTTCCACTTTCCTGTCTGTTTTCCATAACCTTTGGTCCCTCATTATCCAAATTAATTTCCCTGGTGTTACATAAATTCAGTGCTAGATGTATTGGCCTGAAGGTCCTGTTACCATGCTATATGACTGACAACACGGCAGATCACTCAGTGGAGAATGCCAAATTTTCACAACTTTCTAAGAAATGTATTATCTTCATCTTGATTTAAGAGAAACAGCTCATTTATGTCCCTAACTCTATATCTACCTTGTCAGTACCCTGAGAAGTTTGTGTGTTTTAAATATTGTATATTGATATACTGTAATATCAATATATAATGGTATATATCATTCTTACAAACTGCTTAACCTTCCCTCATAAAACAACCCCCTCATCCCAGGAATCATTTTCATGAACCTTTTTTTTCCAACTATCTCCAAAGTAAATATTTCCGTTCTTAAATAAAAAATCAAAACTACTCACAATATTGTATCACTAAATCCTTATACAGTTGTTAACAAACTACAGCTTCTGTAATACCACCCGTCATAATCATTTGATACCGGTAATGGTGATACACTTGTGGTTCTCCTAGGAATATAATAGCTTCTTGATGGTGCACGTTTGTGGATGAGGAATTTGACAATCAAAGGAATCGATGGAAAGCTGACGATCAATGATTAGATGAGAAAATTTGCAGCTGCTGGAAATCCAAGCAACACACAAAATGCTGGAGGAACTCAGCAGGTCGGGCAGCATCTATGGAAAAGAGTACAGTTGACATTTTGGGCTAAGACCTTACATCAGGACGGTCTCAGCCCAAAACATTGACTGTTGACTCTTTTCCATAGGCGCTGCCTGGCCTGCTGAGTTCCTCCAGCATTTTGTGTGTGTTTGCTCAATGATTAGAGGTGGGGGTCAAGAGACTGGTAGATGGGGGAAGCCAGTGGATTTGGATGTTTAGCCCATGTGTTGGGTAATTAGTGTATGACTGGAGGGGGAGATGGGGCAAGTGATATCATGGTTCCATAGTAAGAAAACGAAGCTAAAGGTAATCTACCAGAGTTGAGTTCTCAATGAAAAGGAATTAAGTTTTCTCTCTTTTTCACTGTATCAATTTCAATGTAATGTCCAGGATCTGATTTGTTATCTGTACATTTCCTCTAATAGTTTTATTATGTTCAATTATTTAGAAACATACAAAACCTACAGCACTATACAGGCCCTTCGGCCCACAAAGCTGTACCAAACATGTCCCTACCTTAGAAATTGGCTACTATGTACTCAAAAGTAATAATTAGTCTGAATGGGTTACTTATTTTCAATGTCAATTTCTTGCATTTTCTGTAATCACTGTGTTTTCCTGCCACTGACCCCATAGTTTTAAGCTCCTCAGTCCAGGGAAGCACCCTCCCTGCATCTAGTCTATAAAGCCTTTTTGTGTAATTTATAAATTGTGATCAATGATCCTCTCATTCTTCCAAATGCTAAAGAAGTCTTATCTACTCTGCCTCAAAAATTAATCCCATTGTCAATGGAGCCAGTTGAGTAAATCTTTCCGGTTTTTGAACAGTACATCCTGTCAGTAAAGAGACCAATGTTGTACATGATACAACCTCACCAAGGTCCTGTATGAACAAAGCAAAAAGATGGAGTATTTGTTCTACTGTACTGTTTAATTGTACTTTAAACTGGTTCCATCATGTTGCATATGAACATAAGAAAGAGCTATGACACTATTTTGACAAGCAATAAAGTTCTCCCAAGCAGTTTGATTCATATTTATATCCTTTTGTTTTCAGATGCTGAAAAGTGCCTTACGAAAGTACAATTATTCCCCTTTTTTCAGTTTAATTACAATAGTGAAGCTATCTTTCTTATTTCAATACCACCATGGATAATTTACTCTCATCTATTTTAATATTGCAGCAGAAACTAACAGGCAAAAAACTTTTTGTTTTAGGCTCTCCAGTATTTTGACAAAGCTGAAGAAGGTAAAAGTTCCATAAATGTACTTCATTTCATTTATAAAATTAAGCTTCATATTACTTTTCAGTGATAGATATAATTCAACTGAAATTGTAATCATTAGTCTGTGTCTTCCAGTCCCCTTCCTGAGGGTCGGTGCAGTCCAGAATTTGCTCCCATTGAAATAGCTGAACAATAGTAATTCCCTTTGGAATTTGTGTCAGTTGCCAGGCAGATTAATTCTATTATTTATTTCCATGTGTTAATGCTGAGATTTCAATCTTGGACTAGCAAAGGTTGAATAGAACAGGATTTGTTTCTCAATGTTCTCTCCTACGTCAAAGTAGAATTTTGCATTAAGATTCAAATGCTGTGCAGATAGTATAAAGAATTTAGCTGTGTTCTTTTGTGGTTTAAGGCATCGCAGTCATGTACTGCTTGGTTGTGATTGCACTTGAGAAAGAGGTGTGCTGCTTTCTTGAACTGTTGTAATTCATTGGTTGAATTATACTTCTGGAGATGCATTTCTGTGATTTTAAACCTACTGATGTTGAAGAATTGGGGCTATATTTCCAAGAGAAAATGACATGTTACTTGAAGGTAATGTGAAAATGGTGGAGTTCTCATGCACTGCTGTCTTTATCCTTGGTGGGGGTGAAGGAGAAAATGAACTTCAGGAATCAAACCGGTCACTCCAGGTAAGGGAAGCAGATTTCCTTCTCTGAAGAACATTAGTTAACTTACTGGATTTACAATAGTCCACTTAATTCTGATTAACCTTACCAAAACAAACTGTCACTGAAGAGGGGTGAGGATCAATGAGATGGACAGCTGCTGGTCACTTCTGGTGATTACTGGTGAGGGGATAGGGTTGATGAAGAGTCACAAAATACTGGAGGGATTGAAATTGATGTAAGGGAAATGACCAAGTGACAAGCCAGTAAATTAATAATTTAAAGCTTAGTCTGACTCAGTGTGAGTTAGGATTCCTGTATTTTGCTAGGCTACTAGAATAGCCAAGGAAAAAGATAGGATGTAACAATTGTCGATGATTGTACTTCTATTCATCAGCCAAGAGAGGACATTATTGGGTAATCATCAATGGCTGTCAATTGATTCATCTTAAGGCATTTTAATTTCTAAGTATTTAATTATTCATTGATATACAAATCATTGTTAGGAGATTTTTGTGCATTATTTTGTATAAATTTCCTAGCCATTTGTGAGCAACTTTTGACAGGCAGTTCAGGAGCAGCATAAAAGAATTAGCAGTGGGTGAAGATCAGAAACAAAATCTTTTTAATTTAGCTTACTTCATTCATGAAAACAAAAAAAATTAAATTACCCCACCTTGGTTGTTAACATCTCTGTAAATAAAGACCAGAAGTTAAATACATTCTTGTTTTCTATTTTCTCATATGCTTCTCTGCATATGGAAATGTATTGTGCGTAATATATTGTTTGCATTTAATGTGACTTATTTTGCAGCTGAACCAAATTTCTACAGTAAAAACTTACTAATGTTGGGGAAAACCTGCATGAAATTAAAAAACAAGAAGTTGGCTTTGTTGTGGTTGACCAAAGCAAGGGACTACCCCGCACGAAATGAAGAGGACAAGCAGGTAAGTTTATCCAATATAAAAATTAAAAGGTTGTGTTTCTCATCTCCACCTACTGTTCTTCTGCAATTTTGTTGGGTAAACTTAATCATAGTGATATCAATGATATGTTCAACTTTAAATGTTGTTATTCAGCTCGACCCGAACTTGGATATGGATGAGTAAAGGATGCAGAATTATTATACAGTGGATTACGGTTTATTGGGACATATTGGGACCAGTACATTTTGGCCCAATTAAGTTACCCAAACAGCTAAAGTTTCATGGAGATAAGGTTAAAAAAAAAAGTACAAAAAAGATAGACTACCATTTAATTGAGTAAAAAATTGTGTTTAATTGAAATACAGAACAAACTAAAACATTACCAATACTACTACAGTTTTATAACACTGTATTAGTTCTTAATAATCATTGACGGGTGCGTTCATCCAGTGCACACTGCCTTGTTCTATTGACTGTAAATGAACAAAATCAGTGAAGCCACCTAATGCAGATAATGGATAGCTTTTGTACAATTCTTTTGACTATTGAATCCTTCAAATCTTCATTTTCATTGTAACATTCATGATTATTGATGCCTTTAAATACTTTGTAATCATATCATTTTCACTCCCAGCTGTTTCTGGCATCTCTAAACTTGAATGCTTGTAACGACAATGAGCTAAACAGTTCTGAATTGTCTGATTATTTCTTGTCAATTATCAGTGATGAAAATCACTGCTTTTGAAGACAAATACACGCAATGGATGCTTTTTAGAAAACTGTTCACTCTGAGCACAGTGTTGCATCTAATGGCCACACAAGTGCACGTGACTGATGCTAGTTAGAAACTGTTCAGCAACAGTCTCCTGCCCTTTAATTGGGCATAGCATCCCAAATAAACCAAAGGAATCCTGGATATTTTCTGAATAGGTTTTTGTTCTTCAAGGTTTGTGCCAAATAAGTGATTGCTCCAATTAAACAGATGGCCCAATTGAACTAAATCCACTGCATTGAATTTAAGCAGACAAAATTAATTTTACTCGAAGTATATTTTAGCAGATTTTTATGTACCCCTAGGTCAATTGCTGACCCTCTGATTTTGTGAATAATCATTGCTTAGAAGCACCATGTTGCAAGCCCAGTCTATTTTCATATCTGGTAGTCCTCAGATTTAAATTTTTGGTGGTTTTAGGAACTATAACTGATGCAGCCTATAGTGGAATAAGATGATCTATTCCCACTAGTTCTACTAGGTTCCAGGTTCTGGGAATTAACCCAGTATTTAAGCCTTTGATCAGCAAAGTTGTGGAAAATGTTGGTAAACCATATAGAAAATGGCAGCCTGCATATTAAATTGAAAAGATAAAAATGAAAACTTAATTTTTTTGCGCTTTTGAACATGGCAGTTAATTTTATATCCATATCAGTTATCAAAGTTGTGGTGATACATACTTCATTGCTTGAGTACTTCTGGTGAGGTAGTGCTGCCAGGTTAAGATCCAATGTTGATAAAAGAACTGGAATACATTTCCAAGTCAGGATAGAGTGCAGATGATGCTGTTCTCATGCACTTAAAACCCACGTCCTTCCTACTGGTAGAGGTTACAGGTTTGGGAGGTACTTTTCATCTCGCCTATGTGAGTAATTGTAGCAAAATTTGTCAGTGGTATCTATCTGCAGCCACCGTGCACGGGCTAACATAAAGGTTAGGACAGTGGATAGGTTAACAATTATGGTTACTTTGTTCAGGATGATTTTGGTATCGTGACTGTAACTGGAGCTGGAATCATCCTGATTAAGTGGAGGGAATTAGATCACCCCAATTTGGTTTTTTTTGTAGATGATAGAAAAGTTTTGGTGTGGCAGGCAATGAATCACTTGCTACAAAACACCCAACTCTGACCTGCTTTTGCAACCGTGGGATTAGCTTGACTGGTTTGCTTAAGTTTCTGGTCAGTGACTATGCTTCAGGGTTCAACGCTGGTAATGCCATTGAACAGAGGAGGATATGGCTATTAACTGTGCTATTGCTCCTATCAGTGCATTCCTGATGCCTAGGTTTTGCTGCAGGAGACATGGACTATTACCATTTGCTGAGTTGCCTAAAGAATTGAACATTTTTCAATCATCAGCAAACAGCCCCACTTTTCACTTATAATCAAAATACTGAAGCATCAACTGAGTCAAGAATACTACTTCGAGCAGCTCTTGCAGTGATGTGTGGGTTGGGTTATTGGTTTGGAAAAAAAAATCTTATTCACTCACCAGTGAGGAAAATCTGCCCCAAATGGAACCTAAAATGGGTTAGCCAGGAATGGAGAAAGGGAAGTCTGAAGTAATTTGTATAAGTTAATTGTATTAATAATGAAAACATTTATTATTTAGCTGTTTAATGTAGGTTTTAATTTGGAAAACAAAACATTGAATTCATTATTATATTGTGCCTTTAGTCTACAAAAATTTTTTTGAAGTCCCACAGTATCTATAGATAATCTGTCTATAATCTTTTTTTCTATTTTTAGGTTCAAAAGGAAGCCATTGAATTACTTAAATCACTGCTGGAGTCAAGGACTTAGCTGAAGTCACTCTTGCACATTAAAATAGTCTCCAGCCAGTCACTATGTGATGAAATTAATTTTGAAGTTAATTGATTTCTCAAACGTCAATGAAAATTATTTTTATTAGTTTAATCACAAAGGAATTTACACAATTGTACAGCCCTGATACATCATTAACCAAATAAATACTCATATTTGTGTACCTTTTAGTGCTGCAAATTTGTGAATAGTGGTGCAAGTAAATAACTCAACTACCCAAAAAAGAAGCAAACCATCATAGTTGAAGTGTTTAACTTCAACTGCGGGATGGTGCCAGTGCATTCATTAACTCCTAAAAATATAACTTTTCTCTTGCAATGCAGGGAAGGTCTTATAATAGTAAGTCTTTGCAGAAAAATTCTACAAAATCCCAAAATAACATACAAGCTGAATCACCAGCAGGTCTATTAACAGTTAATCCATTCTATATTCATCAGTAGTTTGTATTTAATCAAAGCATTGTGTGGTCTATAGCCACTTGGGTAACAGGATAGCAAGTTTTCCACTTTCAACTAAAAACATGAAAAACTTTAATAA
The DNA here is from genome assembly GCF_030144855.1 of Hypanus sabinus. Classification (NCBI taxonomy): domain Eukaryota; kingdom Metazoa; phylum Chordata; class Chondrichthyes; order Myliobatiformes; family Dasyatidae; genus Hypanus; species Hypanus sabinus. Next base: position 151,391,832 of record NC_082706.1, read on the forward strand.
TAAAAGTAGGTGCCTATTTTATTAAACTTTGTTTGGACATAATTACAAATAAAAGTTTTTCAAGCTCCTGACAGATTGAAGTTTCAGTGGTAATCTTGATGCTTTGTTGCAAATACTAGCTAATTGATATGCAGAAGTGGTCAGTTGCTAAACTGTTTTTTGGGTGGGGGAAATATAATAAAAAGCAGTAGCAAAAACTGACCAAACTCGAGCTTTTACAAAACTTTTACAAATTAAAAACTTTAATGGAATTTACAACGTTTAAATTTAAAGCATTACAAATGTTACATTTCAAATGTCTCTATCTCCCCAGTCACTGCAAGGAAGCACAGCGTGTTAGAAGTTGCAGTTCAATATAATTCACAATTTTTTAAATATATTTTTGTTACATGTCATTAAGTAAATGCCCTCAATACTGGTGAAACTATTTTAAATGTATTATTACATGTTTTTGAAATTTTTGAATTTAAAAAATAAATCACTTGATATTTCTCAGAGGTTGAAGGCCTATTAGAAATTATATTTCAAAGCCAGAAAAAGAGATGCATAATATAATTTATACACACAGAACGTATACCATTGCAATGGGAAAACTAATTATACAACATTCCTTACAAATGTGCAAAACTTAATTGACTTTTTATTCCTGATTGATAAATGTAACTGTTCTAAAAGACTGAACATAAAAGCAGCAGAGGTAATATTTTGCATAATTACACTGTGAAAATTGTCCACATTAGCTTTTTGTATATAAAATAACATTAGTATTTGGGATACTACCCCAGTCTCTCTGCTTTTGTTTATTTCAGTATACTATACACAAGACATACATAAACAGCAATAACACAACAAGAAAATAAAAGAAAACTCATGTCAGCATTTACATTTTCTATGATTTCAACAAGCCAGCAGCATTAAATCTAGATATCTGACAGTGTTTGGCATAAGCCTTAAATACTTGAGTGACAGCCATGCAAGAAATCTCCCTGACAGAATTGTTAGATCAGTGGAAACTGAGCAACAGGGTATGTTTTCTTCTGCACTAAGGGGGCATAATAGCACACCTACCAAATCACCTACTAAGCTCTATAAAACTAGAGCCATGGATATTTCAGCTGTTTCTGATATTTAAAAAAAATCATTCTATGTTTCAGAAATCAGCCAAACTCTTTTCTCCCACAATATTTCTTTTAAAGGAAAGGTATGTAAAATACTATGTACGGTCAAGACAATTTGCATAAATGACTGGAAGAAAAGCATGTTAATTTTATAGAATTCCAGATGTAAATTATTTCTCTAGGCAAATAGCTTATATACAGATAGACAACTGTGCAACTGTAAATGATGAAACAGAAACATGTACATCGTGATGCCATCTCATAGCATCAAGATTGTGCTGCATCTATTCTTGTCCAAATCCTTCCGTTTCTTCAATTGCAAAAAGAAGCTTCTCTTTTAATTGTTCATAACTTTTATAAGGTGGCAAATCCAAGCGGTTAAAGCTATTGAAGAACATACATACATCAATGAACACAAGGCTACATTTCAACAATTCCAAATGTCCTAAATACATTTCAAATCCATGTTGAGTATGGAATCTGTGGCACATTTCCTTCTCAACATGACTCTGTAGCCCTGAGCTCTGCACTTCAATGTAACATAACAACTTGGATACACATGGTACTGCATATGCTGGAATCTGAAGCAAAAAAAAAGCTGCAGGAACTCACCAGATCAATCAGTATCTGTGGAGTTAAAAGGGTTCATAATTTTGGGTTAAAATTCAAAACAATGAAAATCTTTTTACCTCCACAGATGCACCTTAACCTATTGAATTACTCCATGTTTGTTCTTTAATATGTTTTCATGTTGTATGTAATGATTTATTATTGAATTAACTATTTCTTACATCCTTCACATACATGAGTAAAAATCTTTACGTTACATCTGTCTAAATGTGCAACGTGCAATCATAGTAACTTATAATAACTTATAGTAAATAGAACAGTCACTAAAACATAGAAATACACTCAGATCAGCATAAGTGTATCTGATGGACTGATGGAAAAAGCTGTCCCCGGAGCCTGTCGGTCCTGGCTTTTATGCTGCAGTACCATTTCCCGGATGGTAGCAGCTGAAATAGACTGTGATTGGGGTGACTCGGGTCCCCCAATGATCCTTCGGACCCTTTATACACACCTATCTTTGTAACTGTCCTGAATCATGGGAAGTTCACAACTACAGATGCGCTAGCCTGTCCGCACCACTCTCTGCAGAATCCTGCAATTAAGGGAGGTACAGTTCCCATACCAGGCAGTGATACAGCCAGACCACAGTGAGCAAGACCATATTTACTGCTCATGCCCAAATGTGCTAGTCACTTTTAACTGGTTACTAAGCAGCATATTCCTGGATTTGGACCAAGTCACCATCAAAAAATGGTGATACATTTCGGAACTCAGATGGACTGTACTTTGTTGGGAAATCTGCATCTGGTGATGCTCCTGTTCTGCTCATTTTTAGTTATAAAGTTACATGTTGGATGATGCCTTTGGAGTAGCCTAGCAAACAACTGCAGTGTATTATGTAGCTGGTACACAACAGAGGTCCAAAAACTATCACCATAGTCGAGTGTATTAGGTGTGAATCCAACCAATGAAGAGCTATTCTTCAATTCTCAGCATGTTTCATTTTACCATGGCTGCTTAATGTGACATTTGGTCAAATGCTGCCAATATCAGGGAAAATAACCCTTGCTCCTGTTGTCCAGAATGGTCAGAGTGAAGACTGAGCTACAATGTATAGATCGTACAAATTGCGGTCACAGAACACCCGTGCTGGAGGGAGCGAATGTTTAGGCAGTTGAATAGAATGCCAGTCAAGCTGTCTGCTTTACATTATAGGAATTACTCTCATTCTCACTATAAGATACAAAGCCTGTCATATCCTTTTCAGTACCAATGTTTATGAGAGGAGCCTAGTTAAGGTTAAGGACCTTTAGCGAGAAGGGCCAAATGTCTGAGCCTGTCGTTGTACACGTTGGATTTTGCTATTACTGAGGAAGTGAATGTTTCTGTAGTCTTCCAACTCTCCTTCCAAACCCCTTTTGCTACTTAGGCACTCAGCATCATTTAGGCTGAATATTAGAACAGCAGGGTTAAGTCTAAACAGTTAGAACTGCACACAGTACAGGCTCTTCAGCCCATGATGTTGTGCTGACCTTTTAACTTACTCTAAGAGCAATCTAATACCTCTCCTACATAGCCCACCATTTTTTTCTATAAGCCATGTGCCTATCCAAGAGTCTCTTAAATACTCCTGATGTATCTGCCTCTACCATCACCCCATGGAGGGCATTCTACACACTCACCACTTTCTGTGTAAAGAAATTACCTCTGACATCCCTCTTACACTTCAATTACCTTAAAATTATGCCCCCTTGTTAGCATTGGGATTGCTCAGATATGTCTAGTGCAAATTGCTTTCACTGCTTTGGATGCATGTATCAAACAGCCTGCTGGAGGAGCTCAGTGGGTCAAGCAGCATCTATGGGAGGAAGGGAAGCATTTATGTTTCAGGTAAAAACTTTCAGGGCTTAATGTATTTACAGACTGTAAATGGCCCACAATGTCTCATGAATTCGGTTCTGAGTAACCCGATCTATTCTGAATCCATACAGCAAAAGTCATGCCACAACACCCTGAAGAGTATCCTTTATGCGAAGACATGACTGTAATAAGTAGACTGGTGAGGACTAGATCAAGTTGATTTATTCCTTGTGTTGATTCATTCATCTCTCATATTTTTGCCCTATGGAAAAGTGCACATATTGTTCCCCAGGTTTAGCACTAGGAACACTGATTTTGATACAAAATGTTTTGAATTCAGGACATAAATTTAAAATCTGCTGATCTCAAAATTTGGAATCTTAGAAACACTGAAGATAGTAATTCATATAAAGGGAACACAAATGGAGGCTGAAGAAAGGGTGAACAAAATTCTTAAGACACATCATTTGTGAGAAGAAAGGAATTGTCAACATTCTGAGTTAAAGCCCCGCATGCCTGCATTTCTTTTCTCCCACATATGCTACTTGACACATTGCATTCCTTCAGCAGGCTGTTGCTTCAGATTCCAGTATCTCATGTCTCCAAAATTCTAAAGCTACTGCATATGTATTAATACAGATTTAAAACCATAGATGTTTCTAGTGCAAGACTAATAAATAGATAGTACTCACCAAGTGTGACTTCTGGGCAGCCATGTTTCTTTACCAACCTTTTCAATGCAAAACTTTTGAGGTCCATTACTCCCTGGTGGAAAAAACAATTATTGTCTCCAGCTAATCATGCACAATGCTTCATCAAAACAAGTTGTGCTGTCATGGAAGATCAAATATTTTCAAAGGGTAATGCAAGTTTATAAGTTAAAAAAGTTTATACATTAGACAGCAGAAAGATTTCACAAACACCACACCAACATGTGTAATAGCAGCTAATCTGCAATGTAGCAGACACTTCATTTATGATAAATTTCCTATTAATTATTTCATCCATTTCTGATACTGACAGTTTATTCATAAGCCTGATATTAATTGTGCACCATTAGTTTACACCAAGGCAGTGGTAGGAAAATTATTGATTTTCTTCTCTACTGAAGAGAATGATTAAGTCAACTACACTGGACAATAGATGTTTCACTTCTTCGTCTATTCACCTCTCCATCTACCAACAGGTCAGTTCAGCCACTGAAAACACTTTCCCACCACAATTCTTCCCCTAACTTACCAGCTCTTTTGTTCATAGACCCAAATGTCCGAGTCTGTGTTGAATGCTTTTTACATGAATTATTAACCTTCCTACCCACAAGTTCTAAATCTTTTATTCATGATAACATCTCTCCCTGCATAGTCCCAGATTCACTATGTTCTTATCCATACCTTTAGACCATAGGAGCAGAACCGGGCCTTTCGGTCCATCAAGTCTGCTTTGCCTGATTTATTATCCCCCTCATTACCATTCTCCAGCCTTCTCCCTATAACCTTTAATGCCCTCACTAATTAAGCGGATATACTTGAAGTGATAGTTGATAGGTTCTGAATTAGTCAGTGTCAAAGTGTACAGGGAGAAGACAGGAGAATGGGGTTGAGAGGGATAATAAATCACCCATGATGGAAAGCTGGAGTAGACTCAATAGACCGAATGGCCTAATTCTGCTGCTATGTCTTATGGTCTAATCAAGAACTTTATTTCCAATAGTTTGCTAGAATCAAGTCAAATGTTTTCAGGACTGTTTGCTATAACCAAAGATTTTGCATTCATATACCTTGGGATACAATGATTCTAATGAAAGAAAGCTGGAAAGCAAATTTGCAGTGAATCACATGCTCCCTTTTTCACAGTAGAGCCCAAAAAAAAGAAAAAATTGTAAAGCATGTAATACTTAAAATTAAAAAATTGAAATGCTAGCAGTTCATAAGTATTCATCCCCCTTTGCTCAGTACATATAGCAGTTATTACATCCTGTAGCCTTTTAAGTGTCTATTAGTTTTGTACAAAGTGATGGAATCAAGATTTGCCCATTTCTCCTTGTAAAATTGCACAAGCTGTGCCAGGTTAGTTGGGGAGTGGCGGCAAACAGCAATCTTGAGGTCTTGCCAGAGATGTTTGATCAGGTTATGGTCAGGACTCTGAATTGACCTCTCAAGGACGTAAATTTTCTTCATGTGTAGCCACTCCATGGTTTCTCTGGCAGTGTGCTTTGGGTCGTTGTCCCACTAAAGGATAAACTTGCTTCTCAGTTTAAGCTTTCTGGCAGAGGCGAGCTGTTTTTTTTTAATCCAGGATCTCTCTGTATTTAGCAGCATTCATCTTCCCATCAATTGTAATCAGATTTCCAGTTCCTGCTACTGAAAAGCATTCCCATAGCATGATGCTACCTCCACCATAATTTACAGTAAGGATGGTGTTACCTGGCTGAAGGCCCACATTCAGTGATTCAGGAACAGATTATTCCCCTCTGCCATCCAATTTCTAAATGGACACTGAACCCTTAGACACTACCTCACTTTTTAAATATATATTACTTCTGTTTTTTGCATGATTCTTAACCTATTCAATATATGTATACTGTAATTTATTTATTTATTATTATTATTATTTTATTGTTTTTTTTCTTCCATATTGCATTGAACTGCTGCTGCTAAGTTGACAAATTTCATGACACATGCTGGTGATAGTGAACCTGATTCTGATGCACAGTATTAGATTTATCCATACATCCACTTAGTGCTGAGGCCAAAATGTTCCACTTTAGTCTCATCTGACTACAAGACCCTCTTTCACATCTAATGCCGTAAACCTAATTCTGCACATCAGCCGGGTAACACCATTTCTGCTGTAAAGCATGGCAAAGGTAGCATCACACTATGGAGATGCTTTTCAGCAGCAGGGATGGGAAATTTTGTCGGAATTGATGGGAAAATGGATGCTGCTAAATATAGAGATCTTGGTTAAAAACCTGCTAGCCTCTGCTGAAAAGCTTAAACCGGGGAGGAAGTTGATCATTTAGCAGGACAATGACCCAAAGCACACTGCCAGAGTAACCATGGAGTGGCTTCAAATGAAGAAAATTGATGCCCTTGAGTGGCTCAGTCAAAGTCCAGACCCTAACCCAATCAAACATCTCTGGCAAGGCCTCAAGATTACTGTTCCCCAACTAACCTGGCACAGCTTGCAAGGAAGATTGAGCAAATCTTGCTCCATCATGTTGTGCAAAGTTAATAGAGACTTATCCAAAAGACTACTAGCTGTAATAGCTGCAAAAGATAGTTCAACTAGGTACTGAACAAAGGGGGTTGAATGTTTCTGAATTGCTGACATCTCAATTTTGAATTTTTAGTTTTTCATGCTTTATAACTTTACCTATTTACTGTGGAGAAAAAAAAGTAGCACGTGATTTTCAAATAAAATTCTCAGTTAAGTTAATCAAGATCCCTGGTTGTAATACTTACTTACATGAATAAAGGATCGGGGACTAAATACTTCTACAAGGCACTGTAATTGCTTTTGTACATCTTAAAATGACTGGCTATATTGCAACACAGATAAAGGCAGCCTAATTAGGTGGACAGCATGTACAGGCAGGCCTCAGAGCATTATAAAGGTACAAATGTTTTGGCCAGAAAGAATGACAATCTTCAAATCAGTGAATTCAAATGAATCAAGGAGCAGACTTTGTTCTTGCCGTGTTCTTGGGGGATGGAGGCTGCCATTTTGTGAAGACACTCGATTCTCCATTTTGTGAGCTTGACATGCTGGACTTGATTAGTGTTGTAAAGAAGACACAAAGACCAGGTAACCTGCTGGACTGGAGGTCATTTCCAAATAAGGAGTTGTTTGTGAGGTGTTCTTTGGTTGGCTATAACATGCAGACTTGTGAATGCCTGAGGTGATTCAAGCTCATTGCTGACTGAGAACAAAGAGTCAGCAACTGTCCCTTGATGGGAAGAGGACAATAGATGGATGCTGCTTTGGACCAGAGTCAATGACCAGGTGTTAAAGGCCAGACACATGACCTGCGGCCAATGACATGGGAATGTGACATTTGAATTGATAAGCAATGGATATAAAAGTGGATGCTTTGTGTGCGCCGGTGGCGGTAACTTCGAAGAATAACCATCGCAGACACAAGCGAGAAGAACCCTGCGTGAACACGTGGAGAGTGAGTTGGGACCATGAGGAACAAGGAGTGCCTGGCCAGCGTAAATTCCTCCGCCCGGGTAATACCTTTGCTATTCTTTGACTATCCAGGAGAGTCAGGGGTACTTAGCAGGTGTGCACACAAGGTATTTAGTGTATAAATTCACGTATTTGTTAGTTTGAACAATAAAGGTAATTGTCAGTAAATACAGATCTCTCTATGCCTCACTCAGAATCGTTGGAAGAGGTAGAAGCGGTATCTCTCTCTCCTCTCCTTTCCAACAAATGGAAAAAAAAATTCCTCTCAGACAGCAGTGAAATGTAGGAATGTGCCTATATATCTCCCAAGTTTTAAAATCTGATAAAATATTTAATTATATATTACTTCTGTTTTTGCATGATTTTTAAATTAAATTTTTGAGTGTGGTAAGAAAACATTTACATCCTTTTGGGAAATAACATGCAGTGTGTACACGGCTTTTATACTTAAAAGTAAATTACAAGTTAAATGTTTCTTTATACAAGTATAGAAAGTATTTACAATAATTAAATTGTTCTAACTTAACAAAACATCTACATTATTTGCATCTAATTCAAAGTTTAGGCAACTTGACAAAGCTGCAGTAACGTTTGAGCAGTTCTGCCTACCTAGAAGCTCAGCAAATCCTCCCAATGGTAAGCGGCAGGTACCAGTGACAAACTGCATCAACCGTAAACGTACTTCATTGTCCATCTCCTTTACAAACTAGGAAAAAATATTCAAATTCACTTAAGGCAACATGAAACAAACCTATAAAATGTGATTAGAATGTCAATATTCACAAAAAGGAGGGACAATTCCCAGAAACCAGAGGTAAATAATTTTTGGTTACTAAGGGATTCAAGGGAAAGGGGCTAGGACAGGAACATGCCACTGAGGTTAAGGAACAGTCATAATCATAATAGAATGATGCCTCCTTGTGTTTCCATTTCTTTAAATAAATTGCAGCATAATTCTGCAAATTAAATGCTAAACACTTAAGTTAGAAGTTGTTAAAGGGATTTTTTTCTGGACCTTGCCTAGCCGTTTTTGAATCTCAGAGCTGCTGTCAATTAAAACATGATTTGCATAATTGAGGTGCACTTTTAGTAATTAGTAGTTTTTAGAATATATTAAAAAGGTTAAATCCATTAATTTTCTCTTTACCTAGATTGAGAATTGAAAATATGACTTTTGTTATTTACCCCTTAAAGTAACAGTACCAGCAGGGGCAGCACGGTGGTGCAGTTAGCATCTCACAGTTCCAATGTCTTTGGTACTGTTTGTATGGAATTTGCATACTTCCTGCAATCATTTGGGATTTCTCCAAATTACGGTTACAACAGAATGTAGGTACAAACCCAGATGTTGGGACAAGGTGCAGATTCTATTTGTCATGCACAACATTTGATGCAATGAACTAGGTTTAATTAACAGCAAAAGGGACATATGCATTGATAATAAAGGTGATCATAATGTAATCAAGCCGAGTGTCTAACAAACACAAAGTGTTTGAAATACACCACCCTTGAAAGCCTTCTTTGATTCCCCGATTCACTGGTGGGAAGCCACCAAGGAGAACATCAAGAGGTTCTTCATACGCAAAGGCATCCAGAGAGCAAGCAGGGGTAGAGGGAACTGCGTAAACTCCAGATAGAGTTGCAGCAACTCCTCCTTCTGCCATCGAGGGGGGTGGATGTCAGGGAGGAACTGCGGGAGGTGAAGGGCCAGCAGGCCCAGCACTTTGCCGCCGAGTCCTCCAAGATCATCTTCCGATCGAGGGTCCAAACCGTGGAGCAGGACGAGACGTGCTCACAATTCTTCTTCCAAAAGGTACACAGGGGGAACTCTGTGATCCACAACCTTAAGGAAGAGGACGGCTCAGTCGCGTCCTCGCAGACAGACATACTGAGGATCTGCAGGTCCTTCTATGCTGGTCTGTACGGAGAAAAGGCCACAGACTCCACAGCCTCCCACAACTTCCTGTCGTCTATCACACAGGTCTTAGACGACGGCAAGCGGGAGAGTCTGGAGCAGCCATTGACCCTGCACGAGCTGACCGGCTCCGTCCGTTCCTTTGAGTCGGGTAAGACTCCCGGAAGCGACGGCTTACCAGTCGGGTTGTATTCGGCTGTGGAACAGGATGGGCCCCGACCTGCTGGAAGTGTACAGCGCTACGCTCCTGGCAGGCAGCATGTCCGAATCCATGTGGAAGGGCATTATCACCCTCATCTACAAGCAGAAGGGGGAGAGGGAAGACATTAGAAACTGGAGGCCCATCTCACTCCTGAATGTGGACTACAAGATCCTGTCCAAGGCAATCGCCAACAGGGTCAAGTCTGCACTGGAGCAGGTGATCCACCCGGTCCAAACCTGTGCTGTATCGGGCAGGAAGATATCAGACAGCCTTGCGCTGCTGAGGGACACCATCGCCTACGTACAGGACAGGGGGGTGGACGCCTGCCTGGTCAGCTTGGACCAGGAGAAAGCCTTCGACAGGATATCGCACATGTACATGGCGGATGTACTCTCCAAAATGGGATTTTGGGGGGGACGTCACGTGATGACGTAGGATCGAGACGCTGGAACTCAGCCCTCCCGTAAAAAAGTTAATAAATTAATGTTTAAGTGAAGAAAAGTCAATCAATACTTTTTTAAGGTTACTCATAAACTACTCTGGATTGTTTTAAGCTATGCCTTAAATAGAGGATGAAGAAAACTACTTCCGCGAAGACCGCTCAAGTTGGAACAGAATCAAGGCCTACTTCTACCGAAGAACCGCGGACTCAGGTACAACACACCACCGGTGAAACAGAACAGGAGACCGCGGCAGCATCGGCCATTTCTAAAGGAAAGGATCAACGAGAACTGCGCATGCGCAAAGGAACAAGCATGCGCAAACGAGTGCAACCAGAACTACAAAACCCAGCAACGACTGAAACCGACAGTGAAAGTGAGTCTGAGAGAGAGTCGGACTCTCTGGAAAAATCAGACGAAGATGGAGATGAAAGTTCCTCTGAAAATACAAAAAAGACTTTGAGGCAAATAATTCATAAATTAGAAAAATTAAATGCATTAAAAGTAATTAAAGAAAAAATAACAAAAATGGAGGCTATGTTTGATAAAATGACAAAGAAACAGGAAAAAATGGAAAAGAAAATTACAGATTTGGATGTCAAAGTGGAAGAAATGGATGGAAGAATGAAGAAGATGGAAGATGATAATGATGCCTGGACATCAGAAAGAAAACAACTCATGGGAAAAATTGATAAGCTCGAATATTTTAGTAGACGCAACAATATTAAAATTGTTGGACTTAAAGAAGGTACCGAAGGAGAAGACCCAATAAATTTTTTTCAAAAATGGATTCCTGAAAAATTGGAAATGGGAGAAGAAACTTCAATTGAGATTGAAAGGGTGCACAGAGCCTTAAGATCAAGATCTCAAGATGATCAAAATCCGCAATCAATTTTGATAAGATGTTTATGATACCAGGATAAAGAAAAGATTTTGAAGGCAGCTGCCCAAGGTGCTAAAAGAAGAAAAGGTCCATTGATGATAGCAGAGAAACCAGTTCTTTTTTATCCTGATATAAGTTATAACCTTTTGAAGAGAAAGAAAGAATTCAATCCAGCTAAAAATGTTTTATGGAAAAAAGGTTATAAGTTTTTAATGCATCACCCAGCAACACTGATAATTTTTTTGGAGGAGGGAAAAAGATTTTTTCCTGATTATCGAGAAGCGGAGGTGTTCGCACAAAAACTCCCATCTCTTTGCTAATTAAACGTAGAGACTTCTAAATGTAATGGTTAAAGATGAAGACAGAGATAGCGAATGGAACTGATGGACATTTAAGGATGATATAAGGGAGAAAAGTAAAATTTTAGAAATAATAACTGAGAATAGTATTTTTTTATATATATATACTTTTTATGTTGCGGGGGGGCTGGGGAGCTTTGAATCGGTTACTACGGGATTCTCGTGTGTAATCATGGCGACTGCCATGACCCGTACAATAGAGGGGGGTAATGTTGTGTTTTTTTTCTTTCACAACATTAATAGGGGGGTATTTTGTTTTTTTCTTTATTTTCTATTTTTCTTCTATTCTTTTGCCTGGATGATTGGTAGGGACACACATAGCAACATGGAGACTTCTAAAAAGATTTCCCAGGATATAATGAAAGTTGAAAGATTAGGTATTATTATAGATTGGAGTAACATAATTAAAAATAATGACTAATCTATTGAATTTTTTAAGTTTTAATGTTAATGGGCTTAATGGACCAATAAAAAGAAAAAGAACTTTAACATATATTAAAAAAATGAAAATAGATATAGCTTTCTTACAAGAAACTCATTTAACGAATATAGAACATCAGAAATTAAAAAGAGACTGGGTTGGAAATGTTATTGCAGCTTCATTTAACTCAAAGGCGAGAGGATTTGCAATGTTGGTTAATAAAAATTTACCAATTAAAATACAAAATGTATTAACTGATTCGGCAGGAAGATATTTAATTATACATTGTCAAATTTTTTCAGAACTATGGACTCTTATGAATATTTATGCACCAAATGAAAATGATGTAAAATTTATATAGGAGGTCTTTTTGAATTTGGCTAACGCACATGATAAAATATTAATAGGTGGAGATTTTAATTTTTGTTTAGATCCAGTTTTAGATAGATCAACAAAGGCTATTACAAAATCAAAAGTAGCAAAATTAACTCTATCATTGATGAAAGATTTAAATTTGATTGATATATGGAGAAGAATCAATCCAAAAGAAAGGGATTATTCATTCTATTCAAATAGACATAAAACATACTCAAGGATAGATTTTTTCCTATTATCAACAAATACTCAAGATAGAGTGAAAAATGTGGAATATAAAGCAAGAATATTGTCTGATCACTCTCCTTTAATAATGACAATGATAATGATGGATAAAGAGGAATCAATTTATAGATGGAGATTTAATTCAATTCTACTAAAACATCAAGATTTTTGTGATTTTATGAAAAAGCAGATTCAGTTCTTTTTAGATACAAATTTACATTCAGTTGATGATAAATTTATATTGTGGGAAGCAATGAAAGCATATTTGAGAGGCCAGATAATAAGTTATACTTCTAAAATTAAGAAGGAATATATGATAGAAATAGATCAATTGGAAAAAGAGATTATAAAATTAGAAAAAGAATCTCAAAGAAATATGACAGAAGAAAAACGAAGACAACTTATTAATAAGAAGTTAAAATATAATACACTCCAGACATATCAAACAGAAAAAGCAATTATGAGAACTAAACAGAGATATTATGAATTAGGTGAAAGATCACATAAAGTTCTTGCATGGCAGTTAAAAACAGATCAGATTTCCAAAACAATAAATGCAATTCGAACAAAAGTGAATGAAATTACTTATAAGCCTCAAGAAATTAATGAGGCTTTTAAGAATTTTTATCACAAATAACTCTTCCAAAATTAAATACAGAAGAACAGAAGGGATTAGATACGCCTTTTACATTGAAGGAAGTTGAAGAAGCTTTGGGATCACTTCAAAGTAATAAATCTCCAGGAGAAGATGGTTTTCCACCTGAATTTTATAAAAAGTTTAAAGATTTATTAATTCCTCCTTTTATGGAGTTAATATATCAAGCAGAAAGAACGCATAAACTTCCAGAATCTTTTTCAACAGCTATTTTAATAGTATTGTCAAAAAAAGATAGAGACCTTTTAACACCAGCATCATATAGACCTATTTCTTTATTAAACACCGATTATAAAATAATAGCAAAAATCTTATCTAATAGATTATCTAAATGCTTACCAAAATTAGTGCATATGGATCAAACAGGATTTATCAAAAATAGACAATTGGCAGATAATGTAACCCGGTTATTTAGTATAATCCATTTAGCGCAAAAGAGGGAGGAAATGAGTGTGGCAGTTGCTTTAGATGCAGAAAAAGCATTTGATAGATTGGAATGGGATTTTTTATTTAAGATATTGGAAAAATATGGATTAGGAACATCATTTATAAAATGGATTAAAACCTTAAATACTAATCCCAAAGCTAAAGTAGTGACAAATGGCCAAATTTCAACATCATTTCAGTTAACAGGATCAACTAGGCAAGGTTGCTCATTATCACCTGCTTTGTTTGTGTTGGCAATAGAACCACTAGCTGAATTAATTAGAATGGACCCAGATATTAAGGGTTTCAGAGTTAATCAGGAAGAATACAAGATTAACTTATTTGCTGATGATGTTCTACTTTATTTAACAGATCCATTACATTCACAACGCAAATTATCTTATAGATTAGAAGAATATGGGAAAATATCGGGTTATAAAATAAATTGGGATAAAAGTGAAATTTTACCTCTTACTAAAGGAGATTATAATCAATGAAGATTAATAACTCAATTTAGATGGCCAGCAAATGGTATAAAATATTTAGGTACAAGAGTTGATAATGACATAAAAAACTTATACAAATTAAATTATTTACCACTTTTGAAAAAAATTCAGGAAGATCTTGATAAATGGATGGCATTACCAATAACATTAGTAGGTAGAGTAAATACTATAAAAATGAATATATTCCCTAGGCTACAATATTTATTTCAATCATTACCAATACAATTACCCCAGAAGTTTTTTCAAGAGTTAAACAAATATGTGAGGAAATTTCTCTGGAAAGGTAAGATGTCAAGAATATTGTTGGAAAAATTGACATGGAAATTTGATCTAGGAGGATTACAACTTCCAAATTTTAAGAATTATTATAAAGCAAATCAACTTAGATTTATTGCATCTTTTTTCAAGAAAGATAAACTAGCATGGGTTAGAATAGAACTAGATAAAATAGGAGAAAATGTACCAGAAGATTTTATATACAAATGGGAATCTAAATGGATACGGGAAAAGAAAGAATCTCCTATATTAAAACATTTGATTGATTTATGGAATAAGATAAATGTTGATGATGAGACAAAAAAATCTTTATTAGCAAAGAGATCTTTAATTCAAAATAGACTTATTCCTTTCACAATGGACAATCAACTTTTATATAATTGGATTCAAAAAGGGATTAGATATATAGGGAATTGTTTTGAAGGAGGTATATTAATGTCATTTGATCAATTAAAGAATAAATATAAAGTATCAAAAAAACACTTTATTTTGTTACTTTCAATTAAGGGCTTATTTAAGAGAAAAATTAGGTCAAACAATGTTATTGCCGAAACCTAATGAAATAGAAATTTTAATTCAAAAAGGAAATATTAAAAAATTTATATCTTGTATGTATAATTTGATTCAAAAACAGGCAATTAAACAAGGAATCCATAAGTCAAGACAAAAATGGGAAAGTGATTTGAATATTAAAATTGAAGAAACAAACTGGTCAAGACTATGTCTTGATAGTATGACAAATACAATAAATGTTCAGTTAAGATTAGTGCAGTATAATTTTCTACATCAATTATATATTACACCACAAAAAATAAATAAATTAAATCCAAACTTATCGGATCAGTGTTTCCGATGTAACCAGGAAACTGGTACTTTTTTACATTCTACATGGTCTTGTTCTAAAATTCAACCTTTTTGGACAAATTTAAGACTTTTACTGGAACAAATTACAGGAACACAATTTCCTCATAATCCAATATTACTCTTATTAGGTGATATTGAAGGGATAAAACCAAAACTCAAACTAAATAAATACCAGAAAGAATTTATAAAAATTGCACTGGCAGTAGCCAAAAAAGCTATTGCAGTTACTTGGAAATCGGATACATATTTAAGTATAGACTCTCGGAAGAAAGAAATCTATGGTTGTATTCCATTAGAAAAAATTACTTATAATTTAAGAGATAAATATGAAACATTTCTGAAAATTTGGAGCCCTTATTTACAAAAGACAGGATTAAATCTATAGATGCTCTGAAGATGAAACAATTGGTTATTTGGGGAAAGAAATAAATATACATATTTAAGTTTTTATGAATTCCATGGAGCATGTGGAGATCTTCCAACAACCAGACAATCTTTCTTTTTTTTTCTCTTTCTCTTTTTTTCTATAGGGCAGTTAGGGGGGAGGGGTTAAGGGGAGGGGGGAAGGGTTATATACATTTTTTTTCATACTTCATTTTGTAACTACTTAAAAATGCAATAAAAAAAGTTTTCAAAAAAAAAACAAAATGTGATTTGGGGAGGGAATCCGGAATTGGATCAAACTGCTCTACATGGACATCTGTAGCGCAGTCCAGGTTAACGGGTGTGAAACAGACAGCTTCCCCATCAGGTCTGGAGTCAGGCAGGGCTGCCCTCTCCCGTCTTGTTCGTGTGCTGCACAGAACCCTTTGCCGAAGCCATCAGGAGGGAAGAGGGCATAAGAGGGGTGAAGCTGCCAGGCAGTGGAGGGACCCAAGTCAAAACCTCCCTGTAGATGGACGACGTCACCGTCTTCTGCTCTGATCCGAGGTCAGTTCGCAGGCTGATAAGCATCTGTGAACAGTTCGAGCAGGCGACGGGGGCCAGGGTCAACTGCACGAAGAGCGAAGCCATGCTCTTTAGCAACCAGCCCGACCGATCCAGCGTCCCCTTCACCATCAGGGCTGATCATGTGAAGGTGTTGGGGATCTGGTTTGAAGGGACCGAGGCGTGCAACTAGAACTGGCGGGAGCAGACTTCCAAGGTGAAACGGAAATTGGGGCTGTGGGGAGGGTGTACCCTATCGATAGCGGGCAAGAACCTGGTCATCAGGTGTGAGGTGCTCTCAGGGCTGCTGTACTTGGCACAGGTGTGGCCAGTCCCCTGCTCCTTCAGCTCGGAAATCACCCGAGCCATCTTCAGATTTGTCTGGAGATCGAAGATGGAGCGGGTCAGATGGACCACCATGCACAAGCCCCTGGACAACGGGGGCAAAAACGTCTCCAATGTCGTCCTCACCCTGATGGCCAGCTTCGTGTGTGAATGCATTAGGTTGTGTGTGGATCCCAGGTATGTGGGCACCAAGTACCACTACGTGCCCAGGTTCTACCTGTCACCCTGGCTATGAAGGATGGGTCTGGCCCCTTTCCCGTGCAAACCCCTGTCAGCTGTTCGTTGCCGCCATACCTGTCCTTCATAGAGAAGTTTTTTCAGGTCAACGCCTTTGACCACAGGGCCATCAGGCAGTGGTCAGCACGTAAGGTCCTGCAGGCACTGCAGGAGAAGGATGTGATGGTCTCAGTGGGGTGGTTCCCTGAGCAGACAATCCAGTTCATCTGGCAAAATGCCCCATCGCCAGACCTCACCAACAGGCACCAAGTCCTCGCCTGGCTGGCAGTGAGAGGGGCCCTCCCAGTCCGATCCCTCCTGTACGCCCAGAATGTTGTCTCCACACCCCTCTGCCCATGGGAGGACTGCAGTGAGGAAGAGTCGGTGACCAACCTCTTTGCACACGGTGGGTTCACAGAGAAGGTGTGGAGGAGGATGGAAGGGGCAGTGTCGAGGTTCATCCCCAGCAGCTGCATAACAGAGGACTCTCTGATCTACGGGCTGTTCCCGGGGATGCACATCAAGACCAACATCTGGTGCTGCTGGCAGATCATCAACTCGGTCAAAGACGCTCTTTGGTCAGCCCAAAACTTGATGGTCTACCAGCACACGGAGATGTCCGTGGGGGAATGCTGCCGACTGGCACATTCTCGGCTGCAGGAGTATGTGCTGAGGGACGCACTCAAACTTGGTGTAGCCACCGCAAGGGCCCAGTGGGGAAGGACCACAGTCTAGGGTTCTTCTCCCGCAGGAGTTGAGGGGTGGGGTGTTGGGGGTATACCCCCTGACTGTAAATATGAAAGAACAAAGTGCCACGTGGGTGGCAAAACTTTTGAATTTTCAAAGTAAAGGCAGTAATGGTAGCAACTGTGAAGAATTGAAAGTCTGAATGGTTATTGTATATAATTTTATTTTTGAATAAAGTATATTTTGTTTAATAAAAAAAAAGTCAGTTATCATCTGTGGACATAGAATTGTATTTAACGTTTCAGGGTGATTGGAACTACCCAAAAGCAAAGGTGACAAAGGTAGGCTGTTAAACTTGAATAACTTTCCACCCGACAAACGTGAATGAATTTTTGGAAAAGTTGCTTAAAGTAGTGGACAGCGGACTGCCTGTAGATGTTATATGGACTTCCAAAGGAGTTTGATACAGGCTTTTTGATTGTAGCCAAGGTGGAATTTCAAGCAATTTATGGCAGTGATGAGTTGAAAAAACCAGTTGAATGTAAGGAGGTAGAGGATAAATTTAGCAGGCTGAAGGTGGTTATCTTGCAAACGTCTGTTTGAAACCCAATCTCTTATCAGTTATATGCTGATGATGGGAGTAGAAGACATTTGTCGATGACATAATATTGGGCAGCAATAAGACAAAATTACTATAAAATAGTATAAACAGATTAATCAAAATTTGGCATAAAGATTACAAAGAAAACAAATGCAAGGTCATCCATTTTGCACATGGAGAGGATAGAATTAACTATTTTCTAAATAATGAACCACCAAAAATAACATAATTCAAACGAAGCTTGGGGAGATAATTATTCTACACAAAAACAGCAAATCATCCGAACTGGGGAAGGGCATTGAGAGATATATTTTGACCCTTTAAAACCCAAGTTAAATCACTCCTAATGCATTCTCAGCAGTCCCGGATGGTCTGCTTTAGGAAGATCTGCTCACAGCTCAGCGTGGATTTATCAGAGTAACATTGGCATTCTTAAGTGTTGAAAGAGAAAGGGAGTTTCCCCAACTATGGTTTGGAATTCGCTGATATTTACAACATAAAGAGAGAATACGATCATTGTTGTCAAGGGGAACTGATGGAACAGGCAGAAATAATACTTGCTGGTTTGGAAGTCTAAGATTAGGGAGCAAAGTTGTTAGAAAAAATGCCAGGCAATTTAGAAGTAAAACAAAGGTTGGCAGAATTTTTTTTTACTTAAAATTTTAGTTTTAAACTCAATATCTATCGATTTGTTTACCAAAGGTATAGAAGAAAAATGGGAATTACGTATGCAGATTGTTTACTGTTCCAGATTCCAGCATTTGGAGTCTCTTCTGTCTGCATTGTGTAAAAGAGTTGGACATCATACTATAGTTGTACACATCAGTCAGGCCATACTTTAAGTATTATGTACAGTTCTGGTTGCCACACTACACAAAGGAGTGCAGAAGAGATTTACCAAAATGTAGTCTAGAATGAAGAGCTGCAATTATAAATACAGATTTGATAGGCTGGGTTTATTCTCACTGGAATGTAAAAGGATGAATTGTGACCTTATAGAGGTTTATAAAATTGTGGTGGTCGTGGATAAGGTGAATGGTCACAGTCTTTTTTCCCAAGGATAGGAGAGTCTAAAACCAGAGAACATAGATTTATGGTGAGAGGGGAAAGATTTAGTCCTGAGGGGTAAGTTTTGTCAGAGGGTGTGGCTATCTGCAATGAGCTGCCAGAGAAAGCAGCAGAGGCAGATTGATAGGCATTTGGATAGGTACTTGGATACAAAAGGTGTAGAAGCATAAGGGGCTAACGCTGGTAAATGGGATTAGCATAGACAAGCATTACAATCAACACAGGTTGGGCTGAAGGGCATATTGTTATATAAATTTATGACTCTAATTATGTTGTAGAAAAGGAACAAAAGGATTAAACAGCCAATATCTATACGTCAGAAGATAAGCAAAACTACAAGATTGCAATGAGGCAAAAGTAAGTTCATAAAACCTTCTAAATTTGAAATGCCAACACCTTAAAAACCCTGAGGAGATCTTAGTTGAACATGTAAGGTTGATGGACAATCTATGTTTAACAAAGTAAACTTAAGAAATTTTGTCAATATTTAATTTATGCTACTGAGAACAGTATGTTGCAGCTCCAAGTTAGTGACAGCAAGATAAAATGAATACCAGATGGCTGCATATGCCAACATTTTACAATAAAGTTACTACATATTAATTCAGCCTATTGAAGATAGGTTATGCTAACTTCTCAAATAATAAAATTAATTATTTGGGTATATTAAGCAACCCACAACTGAACATTGCTACCATGTAATTAATGGATTTTAGCTCTAGTAAGTTAATGATAACCCTATAACAATTACAGCACGGAAATAGGCCATCTTGGCCCTTCTAGTCCGTGCTGAATGCTTACTCTCACCTAGTCCCACTGACCTGCACTCAGCCCATAATCCTCCATTCCTTTCCTGTCCATATCATACTTTAAATGACAATATCGAACCTGCCTCTATCACTTCTACTGGAAGCTCATTCCACACAGCTACCACACTCTGAGTAAAGAAATTCCCCCTCATGTTACCCCTAAACTTATGTCCCCCCTAACTCTCAACTCATGTCCTCTTGTTTGAATCTCCCCTACTCTCAATGGAAAAAGCCTATCTACGTCAACTCTATCTATCCCCCTCATAATTTTAAATACCTCTATCAAGTCCCCCCTCAGCCTTCTATGCTCCAAAGAATAAAGACCTAACTTGTTCAACCTTTCTCTGTAACTTAGGTGCTGAAACCCAGGTAACATTCTAGTAAATCTTCTCTGTACTTTCTCTATTTTGTTGATATCTTTCCTATAATTCGGTGATCAGAACTGTACACAATGATAACTAAGTGACTAAAATAAGTTGTGCCCTGTTAATCAATAACTTTTAGTTTTAATGTCAACTGTAACCTCAGAAGTTAACCTGATAGAAATATTGGTTAACTAAAAGGATCAAGATTGTTTAATGTCATTTCCCATATACAAATGTAATGGAGTACAAAATAATTGCTACTCTGGATCAAATGCAGCACAAAAAAAAAACAGGGTAAAGACCACAATAATAAAAAAGCACAATAGACATAAATACATAAGGCAGCTTATATACATAGACTGATTGTATATGCATAAAGTGATTCTAGGTATAGGAGTGTGTGTACATAAGGTGGCTTTGGCAGGAAATGATAAAATAGTGGTGGATGGTTAAGACATGAAAAATTATCATTTACAGAAATTATCATTTATAACATGCCAAGATGCGGGAATACAGTAAAATATACAATTGAATCTAGTAAAGCATGATGATTGTGTGATGATGGAGATATTAAAGTTATGATTTAAAAGCCTTATTAATGATGAAAAGTGAAAATCTGTATTTGAGATTTCAAACTTAGGATGTCCTCTTCTTAAACAATAGACAGGCAATTCATTACATTAGCAAGCTTGGACTAGATGTCTAATTGGCTTTAGGAATTTTATGATTCATACCTGCCAGAACCAAATGATTTGTTTACTGTTTCTGGTGTAATGCCGGTAGACGGTATTCCTCTGCCAATCCGTAAGATCTACTTCTTGCATGCCACAGAGCATAACCTGTATAGACAAACAGTGGTTTTAATTTCTAACTGTATGAGTCTGTGTGTCAGCAAACAATCCCACAAAGGTAAATAAATCTTTCAGAATTTAATTCAAACATTAGTCAGATTCCAAACAGATCAGAAGTTCAGAGCGAAGGTCAGAAACCTCTTTGGCAAATTAATGGTGAAAGTCAGAGCAATATATCCTGACAATTCCATGCAGGTTTTCTCAATTTCATTACAAAATGAGGTATGGCATTCCCCATAGTAAAGAAATACAGAGAAAATGGAAAAAGCCAAGCTGAGCCACGAAGGAATGTTATTGAACACTAGAGCACAGGTGAGCATTAAAAAGCCGAGCGGGTGGTGGGAAGTGGGGGATGTTGAATGGAAAGGAGAATAGAGCAGAAAGGATAAGTATTAAAGAGCAGAGTGCGGTGGGGCTGAAAAAGGTATCAAAAGGAATGAAAAGCACTGAAGGGGAGAAGAGCACATTGTAGAATGGAGGCAATGGGTACTTTTTAAATCTGGTACAGAAATCAATTTTAGCTTTATCACTTCCAGTGAAAGGTTTATAACTAATTTGCAGTTGCTACCAGATAGCTTTAGCTTTATCTGTGGAACAATACAACATGGCATTAAGATAGTAGAAAATTTTGCAG
The DNA here is from genome assembly GCF_030144855.1 of Hypanus sabinus. NCBI lineage: Eukaryota > Metazoa > Chordata > Chondrichthyes > Myliobatiformes > Dasyatidae > Hypanus > Hypanus sabinus. The sequence goes on from NC_082706.1 coordinate 151,413,621, forward strand.
CCTGTTAAGTGTGAAAAGTGCTTTAATAAAGCCAGATAAGCATGAAAAATGATAAACAAATACAACATTACACCTTAAAAATGGAGAATTTTCTGAAAGGGTTAAATAAGTAAAGAGATCTTTGAATACATGATGAAATCATGAAAATCAATATTGCTGGTCAGCAATACACTGAACATAGCAACAAAACAGTAAGACAATTTTCATGGCCCATATAATTTATTAGTAAAGCTTTAAAAGGTACAAATCTGCAGCAAGTGGGGAAAATGGATTTACAAAATTGGTTCCAGAAATGAGAGGTACAACAATGTGAAATGCAGAATGAAAATAGGCAAATAGCTTAAATGTTTTTGACAAGGTACAAGAAGAATTCAAGAAAGAAAGAAAGACATTTGCTGGAAGATCACAATGATAAAGACAGAATCAAAGATCATGAACATCACCATCATGAGTTGACTGAATGGTTATTTTCTATTCCCATGGCATGTATTCTAGGTAGTTCAAAATTTTTTTAATATAAAGTGCAGTCCAGGTTAAAGAAACTCCTAATACTTTGGCAACTATTTTCCAATATTTATTTCACTTCTTTCTTTTATTAAGGTCCCAAAATGGATTTTATTTTCCTGTCTAGCTGTAGACTTTCATTTTGAATTTGTTCAATAAAACTGGCATTAACCAGAAATCACAAAAGATATTCTTATGTGTTACTGAAATGAAAGAATGTGCGTTCCTAAAAGGTGGGAGTTTATTTGGATTAGTTCTTGTGCCCCTTATAGACAGTTTGCTCAGCTCTCAGTTTGGCTATCTAATGGACAGAGGGGAAAAAAAATGTTATACGGTGCTTGCAACAATTTATTTAATTCAATTGCTAGAAGTGTATTATAAATTTAAAGAGATTTGATAGAATGGTTCAATATGGACATAAAGGCATAACACAATGGAGCAACTGCCTTGCAGTTCCAGAGACCCAGATTCTACCCTGGTCTCCAGTGCTGTCCTCGTGGAGTTTGTGCCTTCTCCTTCACCTGTTTCGGTTTTTGTTCCAGGTTCTTCAATTTTCAAAGGCACGCAAGTTTGGAGGTTAATTGACCACTATATGTTAAGTGGAGAAACCTTTGGAGAATAGGTTACAGGAAAAAAAGTGAAAGGATAGATTGCCCTTTATATAGGAACCAATACAGGATTGATGCTGCAAACACCCCCTTCCATGTCATAATATGGAAATAAAATCTCCTCAGGGACAGAGATAAATGCTATATTTTGTTGGAAGAATAATAAATGGCAAAACTGAATTGTATAAAATAAAGAAGTACAAAAAGAGATAATGCATCTGTGCAATAGAACTGGTTAAGTTTGTTAAGAAAAATAACGTAAGCAGCCTTTTATCATTATTCAAAGCCATAAAGAAGCAAGGAAATTATTTAAAAATGTTTAACACTGATTATGTCCCAGATAAAGAGATTGCAAGAGAGATTCAGCAAAATAGCTCAGAGCTGGGGGATTGCTGTTATGTACAATGACAAGAGAAGCCATCTTCAGAACAAATAAAACCAGTAGGAGGTTCAACAGTTCAACAACATTTCAAAATCATGGAAGTATTTTGATAGCAAAAAAAGAGCATAACTATTTCCAGTGGTAACAAATGGAACAAGTAAAATGAATGAATTGATTAGAAAAAGAACCAGTGGCAGCATAGAGTAATAGCAAAGTACAGCACAGAAACAGGCCCTTCAGCCCATCTAGTCTGTGCCAAACCAAGCTGCCTAGTCCCATCGACCTGGACACAGACCACTGCCCTCCATTCAGTTCCCATCTGAATACCTATCCAAACTTCTCTTAAACGTTGAAATCAAACTCTCATGCACCACTTGAACTGGTAGCTCATTCCACACTCTCACAACCCTCTGAGTGAATTAGCTTCCCCTCATGTTCTTATAACCTATGACCTGTAGCTGTAGTCCCACTCAACCTCACAAGAAACTGGCTTACATTTACCAGATACAGTGGCATGCAAAAGTTTGGGCACCCCTGTTCAAAATTTCTGTTACTGTGAATAGCTAATCAAGTAAAAGATGACCTGATTTCCAAAAGGTATAAAGTTAAAGATGACACATTACTTTAATATTTCAAGCAAGATTACTTTTTTTATTTCTATCTTTTACAGTTTCAAAATAACAAAAAAGGAAAAAGGGCCCGAAGCAAAAGTTTGGGCACCCTGCATGGTCAGTACTTAGAAACACCCCCTTTGGCAAGTATCACAGCTTGTAAACACTCTCTGTAGCCAGCTAAGAGTCTTTCAGTTCTTGTTTGGGGGATTTTCGCCCATTCTTCCTTGCAAAAGGCTTCTAGTTCTGTGAGATTCTTGGACCATCTTGCATGCACTGCTCTTTTGAGGTCTATCCACAGATTTTCAAAGACGTTTAGGTCAGGGGACTGTGAGGGCCATGGCAAAACCTTCAGCTTGCGCCTCTTGAGGTTGTCCATTTTGGATTTTGAGGTGTGGTTAGGATCATTATCCTGTTGTAGCAGCCATCCTCTTTTCATCTTCAGTTTTTTTTCCCACAGACGGTGTGATGTTTGCTTCCAGAATTTGCTGGTATTTAATTGAATTCATTCGTCCCCTCTACCAGTGAAATGTTCACCATGCCACTGGCTGCAACACAAGCCCAAAGCATGATCGATCCACCCCCCTCCCATGCTTAACAGTTGGAGAGGTGTTCTTTTCATGAAATTCGGCACCCTTTTTTCTCCAAACATACCTTTGCTCGTTGCAGCCAAACAGTTCTATTTTAACTTCATCAGTCCACAGGACTTGTTTCCAAAATGCATCAGACTTGCTTAGATGTTCCTTTGCAAACTTCTGATGCCGAATTTTGTGGTGAGGACACAGGAAAGGTTTTCTTCTGATGACTCATCCATGACGGTCATATTTGTGCAGGTGTCGCTGCACAGTACAACAGTGCACCACCACTCCAGAATCTGCTAAATCTTCCTGAAAGTCTTTTGCAGTCAAACGGGGGTTTTGATTTGCCTTTCTAGCAATCCTACCAGCAGTTCTCTCTGAAAGTTTTCTTGGTCTTTCAGACCTCAAGGTGACCTCCACCGTTCCTGTTAACTGCCATTTCTTAATTTCTTTACGAACTGAGGAAATGGCCACGTGAAAACGCTTTGCTATCTTCTTATTGCCTTCTCCTGCTTTGTGGGCATCATTTATTTTAATTTTCAGAGTGCTAGGCAGCTGCTTAGAAAAGCCCATGGCTGCTGATTGTTGGGACAAGGTTTGAGGAGACAGGGTATTTACAAAGCTTTGAATTCTGCATCACCTGGCCTTTCCTAACAATGACTGTGAACAAGCCATAGCCTTAACAAGCTAATTACGGTCTGAGACCTTGGTAAAAGTTAGCTGAGAGCTCAAATCTGTTGGGGTGCCCAAATTTTTGCATGGTGATCCTTTTCTTTTTTCACTCTAAAATTGTACAAAACAAAAATAATATACAAACCTTGCTTAAAATGTTGAAAAAAATGTTTCATCTTTAACTTTATGACTTTTGGAGATCAGTTCATCTTCTACTCACTTAACTATTCACACTAACAAAAATTTTGACCAGGGGTGCCCAAACTTATATGCCACTGTATATACCCCTCATAATTTTGTATACCTCTATCAAAACTCTCCTCTGTGTTCCATGGAATAAAGACCGAACCTATTCAATATTTCCCTATAACTCAGGTCCTCCAGTCCCAGCAACATCCTTATAAATTTTCTCAGGACTCATTCAACCTTACTTTCATCTTTGCAGTAGGTAGGTGACCAAAACTGCACACAATGCTCCAAATTAGGCATGACCAACATCTTATACAATTCAACATAACATCCCATCTCCTGAACTCAATACTTGGATATATGAAGGTCAAAGTACCAAAACTTATCTTTATGACCTATCTACCTTTATGGACCTGTGTTCCCAGATCCTTCTGTTCTACTGCACTCTCCAGTGCCCTACCATTCACTGTGAGAGACCTGGTTGGTCCTACCAAAGTATAAAACATCACAATTACCTGCATTGAATTCCACCTGCCATTTTTCAGCCCATTTTCCCAGTTGGTCCAGATCCTGCTACAAGCTCTAATAGACTTCCTCGCTGTCCACTACACCCCCAATCTTGGTGGCATCTGCAAATTTGCTGATTTGGTTAGCCACATAATCATCAAGATCATTGATATAGATAACAAACAACAAAGGAAGGACCCAGGACCAATCCCTGTGGTACGCCACTAGTCACAGATCTCCAGTCAGGGAGGCAACCTGTGGGACCTGGTCAAATGTCAAATATTGTCCATGTAGATAACATCCACTTCCTTGCCTTCATCAACTTTCCTGGTAACTTCCTCGAAAAACTCTATTATTTGGTTCGACATGACCTATCATGCACAAAGCCATGCTATCTCTAAATCAGTCCATGTCTATCCAAATACTTAACCACAGCTTCAATATCTCTTGAAAACCAAGATTCCCTAAACCTCTTTACATTTTATTCTGACAGGAACATATAAGTCTTGTACTCTCAAAGTCTTCCCACTTACCAAGTGCACCTTTGCCAATAAGCAGCCTGTCTCAATAGACACTTGGCAGATCTTTTGTAATACCATCAAAATTGCCCTTTCTCCAATTTAGAATCTCAACTTGCAGACAAGATCTGTTTCCACATTTACTTTGAAACTAACCCCATTATGATCACTAGATGCAAAGTTTTCCCCTGCACAAACTTTTGTCACCTGCCCTTGTCTCACTCCCTAATAGGAGATGAAGTATCACACATTCTCTCATTGGGACTTTTATGTACTGATTAAGAAAACTTTCCTGAACACATTTGACAAACTCCATCCCTTCTCAGAATTTTACATTACGGGAGTCCTAATCAATATTTGGAAAGGTAAAATATATAACACTTCTTGCAACAGCCTATGATCCTTCCACAGATTTGGTCTAAATCCCCCGGACTGTTGGTGGTGTGTAATACAGCCACTTTCTTATATTTCCATTCCACCCATAATGCCTCCCTTGACAAGTTTTCCAATCTGTCCTGACTGAGCGCTGCCATGACATTTTCCCTTATTAGTAATGCCGGCCGTCCTCCTTTAATCCCTCCTGCTCTGTCACATCTACAACGAAAACCTGGAATATTGAGCTGCCAGTCCTGCCTTTCCTGCAACCGTCTCACTAACGGCTACAATATCATACTTCCATGTGTTGATCCAGGCCCTAAGCTCATCTGTGTTTCCTATGATATTTCTTCCATTGAAATATACACAGCTCAGGATACTAGTCACACGATGCCCAACCTTTTGATTCCTGACGTTGTCTGTGGTCTTAACATCTGGCTCTACAATGCTTGAAAGCATAATGAAAACATTCAACAATAACTTTATGGGCCAATAGCTATTATTTTATGATTCTAATGGTCCTAAATTTAAAATATTTTCATTAAAATCATATATTACACAACAAATTGAGATAACTAATTTATTCCTGGTACTCATATTAAAGGTATGCAATGTCCATGAGAGTAATATTATCTACTTTATACTTTAGTTTTTGATCAATTACATTTAATTCCTCCAAGAAATAAAACCCAAATAACAAGGATAACCATCTCACCTCTAGCTCTTTTTCATCAAAATACTGGAGCCACTGTAGAGGTACTACCTCATTGAAGCCATCCAGGAAAGCTCTGGTCTGTTCTTCCACGCCACGAGTAAATCGCCATTCTGCCATGAGACTGGAATGCAGAGATATGAATTCAAGTAAATGCACAGAGAACTCTGCTTAATTGATGTAACCACAAATGAAAAACAGCGTGTGAATTCTGAAGGTAGCAAATGCAGGAAATGAGTAGCAATATCTAGGTGAGAACAGAGAAGCCATAAGACCCTGAGACATAGGAGCATAATTTGGCCACCTGGCCCTTCAAGTCTGCTCTACCATCCCATCATGGCTGATTTATTATCCCTCTTAATCCTATTATCTTGCCTTCTCCTTCTGACCTTTAACACTCTTACTAATCAAGAACCTATCAACCACCACTTTAAATACACTTAATGACTTGACCTAAAGAAGGGTCTCCGCCCAAAACGTCAACTGTTTGTTCATTTCCATAGATGCTGAGTTGCTTCAGCATTTTGTGTGTGCTGGTAGATTCTCTCACTGTAGGAAACATCCTCTACAAATCCATTCTATAGGGCTTTCAATATTTGATAGGTTTCAGTGAGATTCCCCCTATTCTTCTAAACTTTAGGGAATACAGGTCCAGAGCTATCAAACAATCCTCATACATTTACTCATTCATTGCCAGAATCATTCTCATGTACAACCTCTGAAAATTCTCCATTGGCAACACATCCTTTCTTACGTAAGGGGCACAAACTGCTCACAATACTCTCAATGGGGTCTGACAAATGTCTTATAAAGCGTAATCACATACAAGAGAAAATTTGCAGATGCTGGAAATCCAAGCAACACGCATAAAATATTGGAGGGTCTCAGCAGGCCAGGCAGCATCTATGGAAAAGAGTACTGTTGACTTTTTGGGCAGAGACCCTTCATCAGGGCCAGTCCTAATGTCCTGGAACCACATTTCAAGGACAAGTATGCAGCAATTCCTCATCTTATGCTGGGTCAGCCACAGATGAAAGCAATCATGCTTGTTTTCCAATAAATAAACACTGGAGAGCACACTGACAGGAAGAGCTAACATGCAGGGCCAGCCCTGGCCCGACAGGAATTCCAGCATATCGCTGCACCTCTGTTCTCTCCCACACCACCTCCAGTGCCTCCTCCTCTGGGTGATTGTAATAGGCGATGTCATCAGACGAGGGCCTGATCCGTGCAACGACCGAGGGCGCACAGTTCCTCCGCCAACAATCTTGCCAATTAACCAATAAACCAGACTTGCAGTATTTTATATTATCAACATCTGACAAGGTCTTGTTATCACAAGAAAAACAATTAAGACATATATTTGCGCCATTTGTTGTCAATTTTTGTCTCCTACTGGTCAGCCTTCTATCTATGCTAGTATCTTTCCTTCAATACCATTGGTTCTTATCTTGTTTAGCAGCCTTATGTACAACATCATGTCAAAACCCTTCTGAAAATCCAGGTAAACAGCATCCACTGGCTATCCTTTCTCTATTCTGCTTGTTATTTCCTCAAAGACATACAACAGATTTGTCAGGCAAGATTTCCCCTGAAGGAAACCATGCTGACTTTGGCCTATTTATCATGTGATTCCAAGCACCTTGAAACCTCATCCTTAATAATGGACTCCAACATCTTCCCAACCACTGAAGTCAGGCTAACTGGCCTATAATTTCCCTTCTTTAGCCTCACTCCCTCCTTCAATGTTCAAAATAAAATTTATTATCGGATTGCATAAATACATGTCACCATACACAACCCTGTGATCCTTTTTCCTGTGGGCATACTGAGGAAATCTATAAAACAGCAGCGAGTAAAGGATCTTTGATAATGAATGCTGCTTTTCTACGGCAACATTTCATGTAGCTGGTTGGGAGTGCTTTACCCATGATTGTCTGGGCCGTATCCATTACCTTTTGTAAGATTTTAAGCTTAAGGGCACTGGTGTTCCCATAACAGGCTGTAATGCAGCCAGTCAGCACACTTTCCACCACACACCCATAGAGGTTTGCCAAGGTTTTTCATGACATGCCAAATCTCTGCAGACTCCTGAGGAAGTAGAGGTACTATCATGCTTTCTTTGCTATTATATTTATATGATGGGTCCAAGACAGGTCCTCTGAGATAGTAACACCCAGGAACTTAATGTTACTGGCTCTCTCCATCTCTGATCCTCCAATGAGCACTGGCTCATGGATCTGCTTTAACTCACCTGGTCTACAGTCTTACTAACATTGAGTGAGAGGTTGTTGTTATTACACCATTCAGCCAAATTTTCAATCTCCCTCCTGCATGCTGATTCATCACCTTTGATATGGCCCACAACAGCAAACTTGCTGGTATCAATAGCAAACTTGAATATGGTGTTGGAGCTGTACTTAACCTCACAGTCATAGGTGTAAAGTGAGTAGAGCAAAAAGCTAAGCACACATCCCTGTGGTGCCCCTGTGCTGGTGGAGATTGTGTTTGAGATGATTTTGCCAATCCGAGCTGACTGGGGTCTGCAAGTGAGGAAATCTAGGATCCAATTGTACAAGGGAGTATTGAGGTCCAGATCTTGGGAGTTTACTGATTAGTTTTGAGGGAATGATAGTATTAAATTCTGAGCTGTAATCAATAAAGAGCACCCTGATGTATGCATCTTTGCTGTACTAATGTTCCAGGGCTGTGTGAGAAGCCAATGAGATGACATCCACTGCAGACCTGTTGTTTCGGTAGGCAAATTGGAATGGACCCAAGTCGCCACTCAGACAGGAACTGGTGTGCTTCAGCACCAGCCTCTCAAAACATTTCATCACTGTGGATATAAGTGATACTGGCTGATAGTCATTGAGGCAGGTTACCACACACTTCTTGGGCACTGGTATGATTGAAGCCTCCTTGAAGCAGGTGGGTACCAAACATGGCAGAGCATGAAGTTCAAGATATCTGTGAACTCAATAGCCAGCTGGTCAGCACAGGTCTTCAATACTCGGCCAGGTATTCCCTCCAGACTAGATCGTTCCCTTGGATTCACTCTCTTGAAGGCAGCTTGCACGTCATCTTCAGATCATCGGGAGCCATGGGGGTACATGATGGTTCATCCCTGTTCTGGTGGTCAAAGCGAGCATTAGAGTGAAGTGACATTTGCAATTTTCCAGTCCTCCAGAATCCAGTGATTCTCAAAATAGCACTACTAATGCCTCCACAATCTCTTCAGCTACTCTTTCAGAATCCTGGTGTGCAATTCATATTGTTCAGTGACCTATCGACCTTCAGAATTTGTGGCTTCAAGCATCTTTTCCTTAGTAATAGTAACTACACTCACTTCTGCCCCCAACTCTTGAATTTCTGGCATACTGTTCGTGTCTTCCAGTGAGGACTGATGCAAAATACTTATTATGTTCATCTACCATTTCTTTGTTTCCCCATTACTAACTACAAAACATTTTCCACTGGTACTATATTTACTCTCTCCTCTCTTTTTACTCTATATATCTGAAAAATCTTTTGGGCTTCTCTCTTATAATATTAGTTAGCTTACATCCATTTCATCTTTTATCTTTCATATTTTCTCTCCTTATGGCTTTTTAATTGCATTCTGTTGGTTTTTAAAAGCTTCCAAATTCTCTAGCTTCCCACTAATTTCTGCTATATTATATGCCATTTCTTTTCCTTTTATGCTGTTTTTGACTTCCCTTGTCACAGTTGTCTCATTCTCTCTTCAGAATCCTTCTTTGAGTTGTATCTATAATGCACCTCCTAAAGAGCTCGCAGAAACTTCAGCCATTGGTGCTCTACCGTCATCATTGCTAGTGTCCCCTTCCAATCAACTATGGCCAGTTCCTCTCTCATGCCACTGTAATTCCTTTACTTCACTGTCATGAATAGAACCATAGAACATTACAGCACAGTACAGGCCCTTCAGCCCTCCATGTTGTGCCAACCCATATAGTCCTTAAAAAAAAAGTAGTAAACCCACACTACCCCATAACCCTCCATTTTTCTTTCATCCATGTGCCTATCCAAGAGGCTCTTAAATACCCTTAATGTTTTAGCCTCCACCACCATCCTTGGCACTCACAACCCTCTGTGTAAAAAAACTTACCCCTGATGTCTCGCCTAAACCTCCCTCCCTTAATTTTGTACATATGCCCTCTGGTGTTTGCTATTGGTGCAAACATTATTGCTATAATAAAATGTTAAGAGGCCAGATTATGCAGAGACAGTCGTACTTTCTGCTTGTTTTCTGTGCATATTCACATGGGAAATTACTCCCCAATTTTGTTTGCTACTGAACGCAGTTTCATCTGTGTTAGAAAATATTCTGTGGTTAACCAACCATTCACTGCATGTCAATGAACTGGACTGCAAATCAGGAGGCAAGATTTCAAATCTCAAATGGCAGCTGGGAACTTTGAATCTGGGTAATTACCTTACAATTGAATTAAAAATATCTGATCTGTAATGGTGACTAGGATAGTAATAAACCTTTGGTGAGGGACATGCTACTTTTCTACATCTGGCCTCTGTATGAATTCATGTCCTGCAAAATAGACTAGCAAGTCAGTAAGTTCAGGTTCAATAATGAATAAGCATTAAATTCTGATTTAATCAGCAATGTTCCTTCTCTAGGGTTATTGAATTCTTGTGATAACAGTCATTAAACTTTAATCAGTATAAACATGTTCAGATTACAATTACTAAGCAAGTTCTGATTTACAGAATAAATTAGCAGGCTCCATGGTAGCACACACCGGTTAGCGCAATGCTATTACAGTTTGGGGTATCAGAGTTCATTTCCAGTGGCATCTGAAAGGAATCTGCATGTCCTTCTCTTGGAATGCATGCGTTTTTAGCAGGTGCTCCGGTTGTCCCATCACAGTCCAAAGATACACCGATTAGTAATAATCTCAATATATAAATCAATAAACACATTATAAACACTTTGCACAGAAACGATGTTGATACAAGTCTGATCTATTGGCCTATAGTTGTAGGTTTTCACAAGGGTTACTCCTAATCTCTCATATTGAGGTCTTCTATCCACTCTTGCTTTTGGGACTCTTTCCTTAAACTTCTAATATAATACAGTCTCAAAATGCTACCTGACCTGCTGAGTATTTCTGATTTTTAGCACCTACTTTTCTTTTGGAGCTTAAAACTGAATTCAATTGAATCGACTTTATTTCTTACATCCTTCATATACGTGAGGGAGTAAGAATCTTTACGTTACACCTCCATCTAAGTGTGCAATGTGCAATTTATAATAACTTTTAATAAATAGTATGTACAACAGGGCAGTAACAAAATAGTTAAATATGAACAGTCAATATATCAGAAGTACAGTTGTGTCAGCATGAGTTAATCAGTCTGACGGCCTGGTGGAAGAAGCTGTCCTGGAGCCTGTTGGTCCTGGCTTTTATGCTGTGGTACCATTTCCCAGATGGTAGCAGCTGGAACAGTTTGTGGCTGGGGTGACTCGGGTCTCCAATGATCCTTCAGGCCCTTTTTACACACCTGTCTTTGTAAATGTCCTGATTAGTTCACATCGACAGCAGTGAAGGAATGCATTGGGCTGTGTTCACCACTCTCTGTAGAGTCCTATGATTGAGCAAAGTTCAATTCCCTTACCAGGCAGTGATGCAGCCAGTCAGGATACTCTCAATTGTGCCCTTATAGAAAGTTTTTAGGACTTGGGGATCCATACTAAACTTCTTCACCCGTCTGAGGTGAAAGAGGCACTGTTGTGCCTTTTCACCATACAGCCGGTATGAACAGACGTGTTTATGTCGAGGAACTTAAAGCTGTTCACTCTCTCAACACCAGATCCACTGATGTCAATAGGGGTTAGCCTGTCCCCATTCCTCCTGTGGTCCACAATCAGCTCCTTTATTTTTGTGACATTGAACGAGACGTTGTTTTCCTAACACCACTGTGTCAGGGTGATGACTTCTTCTTTTCAGGCTGACTCATTATCATTTGTGATTAGGCCAATCAGCGTAGTGTCCTCAGCAAATTTAATTAGCAGATTGGAGCTGTGAGTGGTAACACAGTCGTGGGTATACAGTGAGTAAAGGCTTAGTACACAGCCCTGAGGGTCACTTGTGCTGAGGGTCAGAGGGACAGAGGTGAGGCAGCCCATTCTTACCACCTGCTGGCAATCTGACAGGAAGTCCTGGACCAGCTACACAAGGCAGGGTGAAGATTGAGGTCTCTGAGCTTCCTGTTGAGCTTGGAGGGAATTACGGTGTTCAATGCTGAAATGTAGTCCAAGAACAGCATTCTCACATAAGCATCCTTCTTCTCCAGATGTGTAAGGACGGTTGGTAAATTAAGATTTGCATTCACCTTTGTCTGGTAAAGTCACATACACAAGGCAGACCCGAGCTTGTTTAAGCTCGGATTTTACAGCTCTTCCCATTACATCAATTGTTTGCCCTTTCTCTCTTGTTCAGAAACCTGAATGAAAGCTTTGAACCTTTACTTCCGTGTTTAGCTTCCCACTACTACTTGCTCTGTTAACTTCATCCTCCAGTACTTTTGCTGATAATGCCTCAGTTTTCATACTTCTCCACAGCTTTGCACCGCTTCTCTATAAAACATCTAATCAGTTAACGCTTTGGGATATCTGAACAACTCTACAATTGGTCTCTTAATTATACCAACATATAATCAACTACTTGTGACCACGTATTCAGCTGCTAAGCTCTTAGTTTGGAATTCTCCCTCTAAACCTTCTTATCTGTTCACATTTCTCTGCAATCCTTCTTTAAACATATCTCATTAACTAAACTTTCGGTCATTCACGCATTATTTTCTTATGCAGCTTGATATCAAATATCATTTGATAATACTTCGATGAGCTATCTCTTGATATATTAAAGATACTATATGAACATACTGTCATTGTAGAGACTGAGAATAGGAAGATTGGAATTACCAATGTGGGAGATGGAAGTATGAAATTGCCACATGATAAATATGTAGGCACTTCAATGTTAATATATTTACAACAAAATTTGATAAAAAGCTTTGATTTGAACTCATTATGACTGACATGTTTAGAATTAAACAAAAAAATCTTACCCAATGTATTCTTCTTTATTTTCCTCTGTTACTAAGATGTTTGATCCTCCTGGTTTCAGTTCATGGGAGGTAACTTTTCCTAGAATTTCCATGTCAACAGCAAAATACATTTCCAGGCCACATTCTTCTATATTGTTATCCCTATAAAAATGATTTATTGGTATTAAGAAACATTGGTGCACTTATTTGTCAATTAAATATTATTTGCTATTTATAGTATATAATTCTAAATAAGGCTTCTGAAAGAAAATTCAGAATAACATGCAAGGAGTAAATACCCTCTGAAAAGAATACTCGTTTGGATAATGTTTCAGATCAATAGTGTTTCAAACACTGGTTATTTCTAATGATAGATAAATGACCCAAAGCATTAACTTTTCCTCTCTACGAATGTTACCTGGGCTGGGTGTTTCTAACTTCGAGTTTTTGTTATATTCCAGCATGCACATTATTTTGTTGAGTTTCATTAAAACTAAATACCTTAACAAAAAAAATTTAAAAATGAAGCAATCAAAAATTTCAAAAATTAAGTACAAGTTATAGGTATTACAACATTTAAAGAGATACAGATGCAAACCTACAAAAAGTAGAATCCTTTGCAACTTTATGTAATAATATTAACTACTTGTAACTTAATGAGGTCCTTAGTTTAGTAATGACTATATTGTGCACAGAAACTGGTAAAAAACATGTCCAAACATTTTACTTAAGTCCTGTAGTTCTGAAAAGGATTATTCATCTGATTACTCTGAGGCAATTTCAAATCCTATGCAGAAAGTTGTTACAAGATGTCTAAGAATAATGAGGTTTCTAGGGTGCTACCAAGAAACGAAGTGCAAATTTTGGTTAAAATAGCTAGGTTATAAAATCAAACATTCATTACAATGTACTAGTAAATTCATACATTTAAAAATCTTCTTTCAACAAACATAAATAGTTAGTTTAATAGAGTATAATTAGTTATTCCTGTTTTCTATTATGCACTGCCAGAGGAAGTGGTGGTAGTAATAGATACCACACCAATGTTAAAGAAATACAATGAACAGGCAGAGAATGGAGGAATGGTGACCCTGTGCTGCACATTTGCAGTTTAAATTGGCATCATGGTCAGCACAGATAGCTGTGCTGACCATGATGAATCTGAAGAACCTGCTCCTGTGCTGCATTGCTGTATGTTCTATAAATGTAAAACTGAGAACTTGGTGTTATTTTTTATTATTATTACAGCCAAAACCAGACTGATCACAAAAATAAACCATTTTAATTGTGATGTCTAATCATTTATCTATAAGCATTTTAATTCACTGAAAATCACTTAAAGAAAACCTAAATTTCATTGAAATTTTTCAAGAAAACACTAAATTTACTTTCATTGGTGCACATTAAAGTTAGTTCAAAGTTACCTTTAATAGGTTAAAACCCTTTAAATCACCCCAAAATACTCTCCTCAGTCAACATTAGCAGAATATCAACATCCACAGCATATTGATTTAGGCATTTGTGACAAGATGCACATTATGCATAACTTTAGATTATGGTTATGGATCGTGGAAATTTTGAAACCTGCTTGAAGAATATGCTGTGAACCAATTTAGCCGAATTGAAACCAGTGTAAACCAGCCAGCAATTCTAGGCTCAGTTTTTTTCCAGCACTTTATGTGTGCTTCTCAGTTTCTTTTAAATTTAGTAGGTTAACCAAAAACATAAGCAATTTTTGAAGGGAAAACATTATATTTAGATTGAAATATTGCAGATTCTCATTCATGCTTTCCTGGTGTCTATTTTCCAAGCTTTGCTAACGAAGAAAGCCAACATTAAAAGCCCAATCTTTTGCTGCTATTTATCAAGCTATTTTTGCAAAATCACCAACAAGTATATTAGCAAAAGTTTGGAAAATGTCATTTGAACAGAACTTCATAAGCAGATTTAGGTTTCCAATTTAATCAACTCAAAATCCTTTTCTGTTAAACTTCACCTAAAATCAATCTGTGAGTTAAAGTTGAGCTGAAGATGCATCTACCCATTTAATAGTCCTACTACAAAATGCATACCTAATCCAGATAAGAGAATTGTAGAATTCAGGGTCAATAGATTCCAGATCTTTAATTGTGAGTTTTTTGTTCAACATACGTTTGTAGAACGGTAGTGAGAATCCGGTGTCAATAAATTTTCCATGGAAAAGAGCCTACAAAAAACACAATTTTGCATTGTTGTTTAAATAAAGAACAGGCATACTGATACACTAATTTGGATACAAAGTCACAAATCCAATCTTATTGGTGCAAAATAATATTAATTAAACAAATCGATGGGCAATTAATTTTGACTCTCTTTGGAATATTGGGATAATACTTCCTCCAAGTGGATCACAACCTCATTGTGATTTGGAAGCTTGTGTGCCTCAATGACCGGAAAGCTACAAAAAGAGAAAATCTGCAGATGCCAGAAATCTGAGCAACACACACAAAATGCTAGAGGAACTCAGCAGGCCAGGCAGCATCTATGGAAAAAAGTACAGTTGACATTTCATGTCAAAACCCTTTGGCAGGACAGGGGCAAAAAAAACTATGTTGGCTGGGGCAAAGCTTTATTCTTTGGCTCTTGGTAGGGTCACCCATGCAAAACAGGTCAAAGGGTAGAGGCCAGACTAAGGGTGGTCCACTGGTCCTCCAGGTTCAGCTCAGGGCTAACAACCCAGATTGGTGAAACAAAATTGTTACACAAACAGCAACGAAGAACCATTCTACATTTGAGTGCCAAGGTATACCTGAGTCTCCACCTGGCACTTGCATGACTGACAGTAGTGAACGCCATTAAGAAGCTACTGAGACAGTGAAGGAAGCTCCTAACACTACCAGAGATGAAGGACCTTCATTGCTGCTCTAATCACCAGCAGTGTAACGGGCGGTAATATTGGGATAATATTTATTAACATTCTCTTCACAAAGCCTTTTCCCATTTTCAGGCTAGGAAAGGATGAGAAATACTACTCCAACGCCTTCAAAAACACCCTGAGCTTTCTTCATGATGACAGCCTCCCTTTACTCTCCCACCACTATCGCTGATTGATACTTTCTACATCCAGTTAAATTATCCTCTGCACCAGACATGATAACCTGATTTTTTTTTCTGCAACATGCCTGACGTTCCTACTCCCTCCACCTCTGACATTTTCCTTGTAATTGTAATTGTTTGCCTGCCTGCCACCTCCCCTTTTGTTGGACATCCATACTACAAATTGGACCATTGTTTCCTTATTTACTTTTTCACAGATTTTAAAAATTCCTGTATATTGTCTTCTTCCACACGCTTGGAAATTCCATGGATACGCATGTCATTCCTGTGTGTACGCGCCTCCAGGTTCACTATTCGAGCTTGAATGTTCTCCTGAAGTTCCAGTATGTGGAAAGGAACCTCCCCAGCCTAGGGCTTCCATTCCTCCACTTCTGTCACCCTTTGCTCCATATCCTCAATTCTGCCCGTTATTTCTTTTAAATCACCAACAATAGCATTCAACTTCCGGTTAATTTCTTCTCTGAAATCTACCAGTTCCTTCTTTAGTAAACTCAAGGTATCACTCAGTTCTTTTTCCATGTCCGAACGAAGCACCTGTATTTCGGCCATGATGTTTGCATGAATAGCCTCCATATCCTTGTGTTCAGCTTGGTTGCTAGCGCTGATGTCAGTGTCCTCACCGTCAGTCAGTACTTTATCACTTGTCTTCGTGTTTTGTTGCAATTTTCCTCTTCTCTTTCTTTTGCTTCCCCCTTTCATGCTGCAAAACCCACTTTTCTATTTAAATAACCGTTTCTTATTTAGGGGGAAATAAGACCATCTGGGAGCCCTTACTGATTATGCTGCTGGCTATAACTGCGCCATACCAGAAGTCACTTTTTTGCAGATTTTAAAATGGCTTTTAATCTTGGAGGTTCAGATATTGCACATTCATCTGAGCATACTCTGACAATAAATACTTTACTAATTCTTGCAAGCTTTATCGCAAAACCAAAATGACAACGGAACTTCACCAAAACTTTTATTCATTTATAATAAACAATATTCAGCAAATTTAATTTTAGCTAGTTTTCCTCATAATGAACCTATACTGGATTTTGTTGCATAGATCCTGTCACTTGATCTTTACCTAGTTTGGATCCTCAAGACTAAGTGTGCTGGCCAAGGGCACTGTGCACCCAGTCAATATGATTTAAGATGAAATCAGGGCCTCATGCAACATGACTCATTTTGCAGTGGGCATGAAAACTCATTGCCCACAAATCTGATGACAAAGCCTTTGACAAATGTCAAAGCCATGCTTCCAGCTTAATCGAATCTGTCAAACTTCTAGAATTCATTCAAGGTGTCTATGGCATTTTAAAGCATTCAAAAGCTATTAGAACTGAAACAGACATTATTTAACTTACAAAAATTAAAAATTTAAATCCAAAACATGACTCAATCAAACAACTCTTATTTTACATTTTCCCTTTTTTGCCACTGTGACTATTGTGTTCCAATAGCACAAATCTGTGAATGGACTTTCTAGCATACAGGCAGGAGAATTACAATAGGTTTGTGTTCCTATCATTGCGAAATCACACTAGAAAGTATTGTATAGATTTTTTTTCCATTTATTATTTTCATAACCTGGCAATTTCCCCAAATTGCTTCAGTCAGTGAAGTATAGGCATTCTTGTAATTTAGAGAAATAGAACAGTTCAGACTCAAAAACAAGAGTGAGTTAAGTGTCACAGTAATCCTTTTTAGCAATGCTAGCAAAGGTACAAATGTTGACCAGAACACTGAGAATATCCCTCAAAATTAAACCCACGAAATTATTTATCCAGCTGACAGCCAGATGCCGAACTGAACATGTCCTCTACAGGATAATATTTCCAACAAAGCAAACATCCTCCCTTGCTTTCCTGGTCTCTCTCTTTCCATCTCAGGAAACAGATTATGTACTGATATCTACAAAACTACAGTAACCTTGACTACATCTTCTTCTTCTCCATCACTTGCAAGGATACTATTCCCTTCTCTCAGCTCTTCCATCTCCACCTCATCTGTTATCATGATGAGGCTTTCACTCCATGTTATCTGAGATGTCCTGAGCTGTCACCGGTTGGTAATGGGATGGCTTCTTTTCACATTACATGTCAGTAATCTGAATGATGGAATTGTCAGTTTTTTGGCCAAGTTTGCACACAGTAATAAACAGGTGGAGGAGCAGATAATGTCAAGGAAGTCTGCAGAAGGACTTGGGCAGATTAATAGAATGGGCAAATAAGTGGCAATGGAATAGTGTAGGGAATTCCATAGTCATACAATTCGGTAGCAGGAATAAAGGTGCAAACTACTTTCTAAACGGGGCGCAAATTTAGAAGTCAGAGGTGCAAAGGGACTTGTAGGATAAGGAAGGCAAATACGATGTTAGCATTCATTTTGAGAGGACAAAACTACAGTAACGAGGATGTATAATATAAAATATAAAGTAAGACATTGGCCAGACCGCACTTGGAATACTGTAAGCAGTACTGGTGCCTTTTTCCAAGAAAGGATGTGCTGGCATTGGAGAAGGTCCAGAGGAGGTTCACAAGAATGAAAGTGGGAATAGAAGAGTTAACATATGAGGTATGTTTGATGGCTCCAATGTCTTATGAACTCCCCAGCAAATTTCCAGGTAATTGATTATCTCTGTAAGCCAGATGCAGGGCCTGTCCTTGCTGTTCAGAGAAAATTTATGACCAAGGCCCACTCTACAGAATGCCAGGGAAGTTGCACATGTATTACTCGCACCCGTGCGTGTTTCATGTCAATTATAATCAATTTTGCACAGCAACTCAAGCCCACAGCACTTCAAACCATGAATATTAGAGGACTGAACATCATTGCTAGAGAATTTAATCAATTTAGGCACTATTTATTTAATCTAGCTTAAATTACAGGTATAGTAAATGTTTTCTGCAACTTATCACTGTCTCCCTTTTCAGTGAGGGTTGAAAACAAACTAACCACCCTGCCAACTTCTTCAATGATAACACGCTTTGGGATCATCAATTGGGAAAAATACTGAAGTGAAAGTTCCTGCATCCTGAAATTCAAAGTGTTGTTATTTCATTGCTCATAAAAGCTGTTGAATCCACTGGCAATCTAGCTCACTGCTATCACACAATTTACCCAGTAGAGGGCATGCAAAACCATTATTCATGGCTCAATCTTTTGTTATTCCGAAAACACAATTTGACATTGCTCAATTTCTGCAGAGAAGGAAGACTATAACTCCTTAGCAGTGGCCCAGTATTTATTCTATCAACCCAAAATAGGTTATGATTTTTTATCCTTTTATGTAATTACCCAGAGAAATAGTTTCCATTCAGCATTTAGATGTTAATACCATATGGTACAATGTAAATCATGCTTCAAATAACCTATCATTAAAGATTTATTCCACCTTCAAAAAGATGTCTTTCAGGAACACAGACTTAGTAAGTGACTAATTAACGCTTCTGTGCTTTACAGCATAATAGCTCAACTGATTGAAGAATTTTGTACTCACCATTGCAATAAATCGTCCAATAAAACAAAAATAGGACAGGTGATCTGGATTAATCGTGGATGCTGGATTTATCTGCAAACAATAGTTACTCTTTCCAGCATATTCAAAAAGACAGTACATTGGATTTAACACTTCATGCGACAGTAGAAAGAACCATTCTCTGCATAAAGAAAATTAAACATCACTTTTAATCACTGCCATCCAAAGTAGGATTATTTAAAAACATATATCCTGCCAATATTGCTCAAATGGATTTTCCACATGAGATCAATAAGAGCTTAAAATTTATCTTAAAAATGTTATAATTATTAACAAATTAATTATAAAATTATTAACAGACATGCTAAATACATTTATTGCATTTAAAATGCAGTGTAAATACCTTTAAATAAAATGGAAATTATCTATGCTTGCCATATGATAAAGGCTTAACTATATTGTTCATAGAATAATAATAAAGTTCTTTCTGTGGACTACAGCACCAGTAATATAAAATCACCCCTCAAAAGGAAGAGAGAAATATTCTTTGCAGCTACAAGTATATTGGTCTAATATTAGTAGTAGGAAATCTTTTTAAAAAAGCACATTGAAACAAGCCATAATTATTTCTCACATGGAGAAACTTTTTTAAAGGATAGTCAACAGTGAAATATTAAAAGACAATTAAGTTATTCAACCTGATTAAATGACAAAGAAAAATGACAGGTTGATGTTATACATATGGACCTTCAGAAGGAAATTAACAAAGTACATTGTATTTTGTTTAGTGTTACTTTGTAGAATAGTGATTTATTAAAATGTTCCTAGTCTTTCTGTCCATTTCCTCACAGATACAACCCCTCCTCCAACCCATATGTTCAAAAAAGATACTGACTAGGGGGTTGCACTTTGCAATGCAGAATCCAATGTGAATCATTACTCTCTTGTTATCCTGAGAATCTGCTGCAAATTCCTTTCTGCTGTTGCACTGGGAATCTGGGTGCAAGAACATTAATGTGAATCCCTGTCTCGCCCTGGCACTCCTGAAGCAATGTATTGGCCATGGCATGGCGTGAAAATGGTGACTGCTAAAGGATGGCTTTAGGCAGAGCAGGGTAAGCCATATGCCTACTTAAACTGAGATGTGCTTAACTTAGGACAGGCAGAATCTGCTTCACTCTGTGTAAGACTAACCAGGTTCTATGGTCTCTCATTATATCTTTTCACTCTGTTAGAAGATGCTGCCTCCTCTTCAGCTTTCTGCACCCTGGAAATGTATTTGCATTACCAAGCTCAAAGTTGGCACTTAAGGGAGGGTGACAACTTAGCTACAAAATTACCTGAGAGATAGGAGGTGAGGGGTGACGACGAAGATACAGATTTCTGCCACAAGGCCTTTTAATGCCAAATATCAAGATCATTGTTTTTCTTGCAATATGTAAATAATTTAAACTGAGTACAGCAAGTCCAGTAACATGAAGAGAAAACACAATATGCAAGAGACTTCAGGATACTAAGCTTTGTAACTATGGGAATGAATACAAATCTAAGCAATTGTGCTATATCTTTGTTCATCCATGGTCAGGCCTCGGCTGAAACAGTTCTGACTGCAGATTTTGAAAGACATTAAGACAATATCCTAAAACAAAAGACAGTATCTTTTCCCAGGGTTGAAATGTTTAATACCAGAGGGCATGCATTTAAAGGTAAGAGGAGGCAAGTTCAAAGGAGATGGATATGGACTGTGTAGGCAAAGAGGATTAGTTTAGTTGGCCATCTGATTACTAATTTAATAGGTTCTGAAGAGCCTGTTTCTGTGCTGTACTGTTTATCTTCTATGAAATGCAGAGGATCTATAAGAGGTTTACTAAGATGTCACTAAGTATAAAATACACCAGTTAAGGAGAAAAAAATAGAATTGCTGGAATGGCCCTCTGTAAAGTTATTTTAATTGATCAGGGGTCAAATAGAAAGAAACTATTTTCTCTGCCAAGTGGATCAGATCTCACAGATTTAAAATAATTAGCAAAACAACTAGTGAAGCATAAATTCCTTCATATAGTAGGATGCTTAAAAAAAAGTAGAATCAGAAGTCCAAATCAGTTTTCAATAAAAGAAAATCAACATATTTTGAAAAGGATTAATTTGCAGTATAGTATGAGCTTACTTTTTTGTTCTTTTTGGGTTAAAAAATATAATCAATTTATTTTGCTCTTAGTTCAAATATATGTTGGGGTTTTTAGGATCTTCAGATGCATAAAGAATCAATAATTATTACTTTTTGCTGACCTTCACTGGAAATAAATCCCTATTTGCAAATATTTGTTACTGTAATTACCTGGCCAAACCACCATAATCCAGCCCTTCTTCTCCTCTGAAAATTACATATAATCGCCTTCGAAGGTCATATGGTTTTAAGGCCATGATCTGTTTAAAAAAAATGAAGTTTCATGAAACTGTTTGATAGCAGTTGACAGTCAGTTGGAATAACTTGTGCAATTTATGCTCAGTCTGTTCCTACTTAATTCAATCTTAATTGCACATAAAAACGATACACATTGAACAGGAACTATTACAGTATTCTTTCATATCATTCATTAGGCAATCTCTGATATCTTAAAGAAAATTTTTTATCCAAACATCAACTACTTACACACCCCTTTATAATAGAGGGTGTACAGTAAATATAATTCAAAAAAGCCCTTGCATTAACAAGTTTCAATATCTCCTAGAAAATTCTAATCAGCAATGTCATATTAGCTTTAGAAGCTGCATTAGTTTCTACATAGTCAAATCTTGTTTTTTTATGAATTATTTTGTTTTCAGCTATTCTACTTCATGAATTGGAGACCAATTGCACTTTTGAATGTGGATTATAAATACATGTTCAAGATCATTACCAACCAGGTCAAATACGGTACAGGTGATCTCTCTTGACAAAACCTGTGCTATACTTGGCAAAGGAATCTTAGACAGCCTTGCACTCCTGAGGGGTATCACCATTTATGTGCAAGACAGAGGTGTGGATGTGTGATTAGTCAGCTTAGTCAGGAAACTTCCAGCAAGATATCACACATGTGCAAAATTGACGTGTCTCCAAAATGGGTTTGGAGAGGGAATCAGAAATTGGTCCCAGTTGTTCTACACAGATTTCCACAGTACAGTCCAAATCAATGGGTGGGAAAAATAATCTATCAGGAAGGGCAAGAGCACAAGACACTGCCAAATATTGAAGGCACACAAGCTAAAACCTCCATGTACCAGTCTTCTCCTCAGATACATGGTCAGTTCTCTGACTGATTAGTATCTACAACCAGTTTGAGTTGACCAACTGCATAATGAGCAACACCATGCTTTTTGGCAACTGGCCTGTCTGTCTCCTTTACTGTCAGATCTGGCTATCTGAAGGTACTGGGCATATGGATCAGATTGGCTGGAATGGATTGGGAAGGTTAAACAAAAACTGGTCCCCAGAAACAACATCTCTGCCTATAACTGGGAGGAACTTGGTCATCAGCAGCGAAATGCTCTGAGTCGGTGTACTTGGCACAGGTGTGGTCTGTCCCCTGCTCCTCTGCCTCCGTTGTCACCTGAGTTGCCTTCTAGTTTATCCGGGAGTCCAAGGTGAAACGAGTCCGATAGGTCAAGATGCACAAGTCTCCAGAGAATAGTGACAAAAGTGTACCAAACGCTGCACTCATCTTGATGACCATCTTCATGTGTGTGGACCAAAGTATGTGGGCAGCAAGTGTCACTACATGGTGAAGTTCTACCTGTTCCTAGTTTTGAGAAAGAGGCCTGGCCTGCCATCCAATATCCAAACCTGCTGGACATTGCCACACTACCTCTCCTGCTAAAACATTGTTTGCATTTACATTACACTTACATCATTAATAAACTGTAATTTGCCCTTTACTGGGCCTATTGTCTTATTAATTATTGTACTGTCTTGTGCACTGTTTCGTGCACAAAATGTTTCGTCTGAAGCCTAATGTAGTTTTGTGTTGTTTAACGCAGTCTACTGTAGTTTTGTGTTGTTTCATGTAGCACCATGGTCCTGGAGGAACATTGTTTTGATTTTACTGTGTATTGTACCAGCAGTTATGGTTGAAATGACAATAAAAAGTGACTTGACTAGATTTGTGGAAGAATTCTTCCAAGTAAACACCATTGACCACAAGTCCATCAGGCAGTGGAGAGTGTAGAACCTCCTGGAGACACTGTGGAACAAGTACACTAAGGATTCTTTAGGCTTATTCCCTAATCAAACAGTCCAAACCATCTGGTAGAAGGCCTTGTTGCCAGATGTGACCAACAAGCACCAAGACCCACTTGACTGGCAGTGGAGGGTCACCACAATCAGAGCCTTCCTGTGCAGGAAACATATTATTCTCCAATATATGCGACCCTCAGGATGGCTACAATGAGGAAGAAACAGTCACCCACTTCTTTGCAGATTGCAGATTTGCTAAGAGGGTGTGGAGAAGGAGGCAGGCAAGGGTCCATTTGCTGGTTCATCCCCAGCAGTTGTGCAACAGAGGACTCTAACCTGTTCCAGGGATACACACTGAGCAGATAGCAAGTGCCTCTGGAAGGCTATCAATAGCAAAGGATGCCCTTTTGTCTTCTTGAAACTCGCTGGTCTTCTAGCACAGTGAGACGTCTGTAAAGGAATGCTGCAGACTGGCTTGATCCAGGCTGCAGAGTATGTATTGGGGTGCACTAACACTCAGTGCAGCTAATACTAAGGCTCTGTGGGGAAAGACCCAAACAGGAAGGGGTGGAGTTGTGTATGGGAACCATTCAAATAGGGAATATCACCCTATGGAGCCACATCCACTACTAAATATATTGACAATGAATGCATAAATTACTTCTACAATATTTCTTCCTTTGTATATGTATTTTTTTAATGAATAAAGTCTACTTCTGAATTTAAAAATAATAACCTCCACATATAATTACTTCAAAACTTGGTCTCTTGCCCACTGTCTGTGACTCTCTGCTGCCCATATCCCATCCCAGATACAAGGTTAAAGAAACAAGCAAGTGCCAGTGCTCCTAATATGTTGCAGCCTTCAGTATTCAACACTCAACATCTTAAAACAATCAGCTTTTCCTGTTTGCATCAGAACCAGACAGTTCTGATGGAAGGTCAAGTCAGCAATGGCCAGTTCCCAAAATGTATATAAAAATGTTCTCATACATCTGTTAACCAGAAAATTCTGAAATGGAGGGGCTTCTGCACGGGACCAAAAGAAGCTGCAGAAGGTTGTAAACCTAGTCAGCTCCATCTTGCGCACTAGCCTACAAAGTACCGAGGACATCTTCAGGGAGTGGTGTCTCAGAAAGGGAGCGTTCATTATTAAAGACCTCCAGCACCCAGGGCATGCCCTTTTCTCACTGTTACCATCAGGTAGGAGGTACAGAAGCGTGAAGGCACACACTCAGCGTTTCAGGAACGGCTTCTTCCCCTCTGCCATGACGACTCCTAAATGGACATTGAAGGTGGACACTACCTCACTTTTTTTAATATACAGTATTTACTGTTTGCACATTTTTTCATAATCTATTCAATATATATATAATTGATTTACTTGTTTATTTATTATGTTTATTTTAGATATTATTTTCTCTCTGCTAGATTATGTATTGCATTGAACCGCTGCTGCTAAATTAACAAATTTCACGTCACATGCCAGTGATAATAAACCTAATTCTGATTCTGAGCTGGAAAACTCTTTCTTGATTTCAAAAAAGGCATCCCCTTTCTCTGCACCCGTTCCTGTCCATACTATTTAAACACAGCCCTTACCTCACTTTCCCAACTGTGACGAAAGCTCATAAACCAGAATGATAATAGTATATAAAAAATGTTGTCTGACTTGCTGATTCAAGCAGTCTACTTCATTCTTTCTCTTGTTCTAACTACCTCATCTCTTTCTTTTACACATACGCTTGTGTGATAGCTTTTCATAACTTGCTGAGCGTTTCCAGCATTTTCTGGATCTGGTTTTTCTTGTGTTTCTAGCATTTTCTGCTTTTATTTCAGATTTCCAGCATCTGCGCTTTTGAAAAATTCTTTTCACATACTAACAATAAGTAATTGAACGGAGAAAGTGCAGATGCAACTTGTGAGGATGTTGTCAAGACTGAAATACTTTAACTACAGTGATAGAGTGATAGATAGAGTGGTCATCTGCGTACCAGAACAACTTATTGGTTTTACTCATCATCTCTGTAGCCTTGCACAGTTCATCTGCCAAATATTAAACCAATTCTCTTATGAAAGCCACGATGAAACCTGCCTCCACCACACCTCCAGATTCTAATCATATGTTGCATAAAAAGATTTCTCTTCATGTTGCTCCCTATTCTCTTTCCCCACTATGCACATCCAACCCTAATTAAATCCCCAAAATAATGCATCACCTCACAATTATCAGATTAACTTTCACCTGGCAAATCCCTCCCCAATTAACAGCCAATCAACATCAGCAAAACCAAAAAAAAAACGATTACAGATTACGGACTACAGGAGGAAGACACCAGAATTCCACGAGCCAGTCCTCACTGGAGGAACAAAGGTGAAAAGAGTCTATAGCTTTACATCCATTGGTGTTAACATATCAGAGAATCTGTCCTGGGACCAGCACATAAGTATCATCACAAAGAAGGCATGATAGAGCCTCTATTTTGTTAAAGTTTGCTTAGATTCAGCATGTCCACCAAAAACTTTGACAAACTTCTATAGGCGCATAGTGGAGAGTATCGAAATAGTTGCGTTAATGGTCTGGTATGAAAACACTACAGGAACTGAAAAGGCTACAGAAAGTTGTGGATACAGTCCAGTCCATCACAGGCAAGCCCCTCCCCAATATTTAGTACACTTACATCAGGGGTACCCAAAGTGGGGTCCATTGACCACTCGGTTAATGGCAGGGGTCCATGGTATAAATAAGGTTGGGAACCCCTGATTTACATTCAGTACTGCCACAACAAACTAGTCTGTGAAATTAGCACAGAAACAGGCCCTTTGGCCCATCTAGTCCATGCCAAAACCATTTAAACTGCCTACTCTCATTTGCCTGCACTAGGAATATAGCCCTCCATATTTCTACTATCCATGTATATATCCAAACTTCTCTTAAACATTAAAATCAAGCTCACATGCAACACTTCTAATGGCAACTCATTCACACCCTCATGACCCTCTGAGTGAAGAAGTTTCCCCTTGTGTCCCTCTTAAACTTCTCACCTTTCACTCTTAACCGATGGCCTCTGGTTGTAGTCCCACCCAACCTCAATATCCATCCAAGGCATCATCCACCATCCAGGCAATGCCATCTTCTTGCTACTACCATCAGGCAGGAGGCACAGAAGTTTTACATCTTACACCACAGATTCAGATACAGTCATAAGACACAGGAGCAGAATTAGGCCATATGGCCCATCAAGTCTGCTTCATGGCTGATCCTTTTGCCTCATCTCCTCCTCAACCCCAATTCCCGGCTTTCTCCCCGTAACCTTTGATGTCATGTCCAATCAAGAACCTATCAATCTCTGCATTAAATACACCCAACGACCTGGCCTCCAAGCTGCATGTGGCAATGAATTCCACAAATTCACCACTCTTTGGCAAAAGAACTTTCTCCACACGTCTGTTTTGAAAGGGCGGCCCTCAATCTGGAGGCTGTGCCCTCTTGTCCTAGACTTTCTCATCCTTTCCACTTCCACTCTGTCTAGGTCTTTCAACATTCGAAAGGTTTCAATGAGATCCCTCCCCTCATTCTTCTGAATTCCAGGGAGTACAGACCCAGAGCCATCAAACATTCCTCGTATGATAACCTTTTCATTCCTGGAATCATCTTCGTGAACTATGTTCCCTCTAAGCTGTGCATGTGCGCGCGCGCGCACACATTTGTCAACCAGCCCACAAAGGAATTTAATGTGCACACAAAAGGTTAGTTTCCTAAAGTAATGTAGTAATTAATAATTATACTTATTGAAAATAATCTTTTAGCTAAATGTTTCTGTTAACTAGTCAGTTTTTCAAATACCACAGTGCATGTCACTAATTTACGTCACCTCACCTTTCCTGTTCTGGTTTGTATAGCTGCATCATGGTGGCAGCCATCTTTGGCGGACAGTGTTCATATCGTAAAGTTTACAAAGATCTGTCCTGTAGATAGCTTACTAAGTTTTTATTGAAAAAAATATTGATTCACTATGTTGAATTCAAAAGAAGCGAAGGGCGTGAAGCACAAAAGAACTGCAAAATTACCTGTTACAGGAGTGCTACGCATGTTATGGTTGAGTGCAGATGAGCAAGAGCGAAAACAAACAAACCCAAAGGAGATCAAAGTTCTTATCGACAGTGCATTGTTAGCTGTTAGAATGAATAACTCTTTACATTCAATTCAATGCATTAATGAATATATGGAAAAGTATGTTCAACTCCTAAACAGCTGGCAAAGCAAAAATTATGCGTTCGAAATTCTGGAGACTATCAACTATATTATTCAGAAAGACGTGTTTGCAGAAATAGCATCAGCAGATTTTCACACGTTAGCAGTTGATGAAACCACAGACATATCTGTCAACAAATGTCTCATCTGTACTTCAAATTCAGATCTAAAGATTGTACTGTTTATAAAACGTTTTTTGGCGGAATAGTTCGCTGCAGGCATGTGATGCTTCTTCTATTGTTTCAGCGATCAAGCAGTTTTATGAAGAGAAGAAACTTGACCTCCATAAAACGGTGATATTTACGTCTGATGGAGTGTCGGTAATGTTGGGCAGAGTTAATGCTGTTGCAGCAAGACTTAAACAGGACATTCCACACTTAGTTCAGCAACACTGTGTAGCACACTGTGAAGAACTGGGGATTTGTGATGCATGGAAAGAAGTCAAGTTAATCAGAGACATTGAAACGTTGATGAGAACAACCTATACAATGTTTTCTCGATCTGCAGTTAAAAGATGCAAATTTAAAGAAATTGCAGAAGCCTCTGAAAATGAAGCTGTTGCTTTCAGACCACTTAATGAAGTCAGATAGTTATCTAGACACATTGCATTGCAGGCAAGAATAAAAAATTATGAGGCACTGATCACATACTTTGAAGATCAGTCAAATGACCCTGTGGCTACATACTGACACAAGAAATCGATAAACATCACATACAAAGTAGCTTTACAGGTTTTAAGTGATGTTTTTGATGAACTGGCTGCACTACGCAAGATTCTGCAAGAGTGGCCTGACACCGATTGATTGATTCATTTCATTCTGCGCGAGGCAAAATTAACAAGAAAGCAGTATCTGGGATACTGCTATCAAAAGCTATCAATTGGATGGAAGTTCTATTAGTCTAGATAGACTTTACAAAGAATGGCTAAATGCCAAAGACAGGAGAGAGAACAAATAACTGAGTGACTTAAATATGTATGTTATTTTGTTGTTATTCTGTGCAGTTTTATGTCAAGTATTTACATAAATTGTGCCATGTGTGTATTCAGTGTGCACATACTTTTGACAGGAGAAAAATGTGCACAACATAAGATTTTTGCACACACTGACTACTAAAAATTAGAGGGAACATTGCTTGTGAGCCTCCTCTAGATCCTCTCCAATGCCAGCACATCTTTTCTAAGATGAGGGGCCCAAAACTGGTCACAATGCCTCACCAGTGCCTTATAAAGCCTCAGCATGACATCCTTGCTCTTGTATTCTAGACCTCTTGAAATGAATGCTAACATGGCATTTGCCTTCCTCACCACCAACTCAACCTGCAAGTTAACCTTCAGGGTGTTCTGCACAAGGACTCCCAAGTCACTCTGTATTCAGATTCCTGGATATTCTCCCTGTTTAGAAAATAGTCCGCACATTTATTTCTACTACCAAAATGCATGACCATACATGTTCCAACATTGTATTTCATTTGCCACTTCCTTGCCTATTCTCCTAATCAGTCTTAGTCCTTCTGCATCCTGCCTGTTTCCTCAACACTACCTGCCCCTCCACCAATCTTTGTATCATCTGCAAACTTGGCAACAAAGCCATCTATTCCATCATCTAAATCATTTATATACAGCATAAAAAGTGGTCCCAACACCGACCCCTGTGGAACACCATTAGTCACTAGCAGCCAACCAGAAAAGGATCCTTTTATTCCCACTCGCTGCCTCCTACCAATCAGCCAATGTTCTAATGTTAGTAACTTTCCTGTGATACTATGGGCTCTTAACTTGGTAAGCAGCCTCATGTGCGGCTTCTGCAAGTCCAAATATACAACATCCACTACATCCTCTTTATCTATCCTACTTGTAAACTCCTCAAAGAATTCCAACAGGTTTGTCAGGCAGGATTTTTCCTGAGGGAAATTATGCTGACTTTGTGCCATCTTGTCCACTGTCACCAAGTACTCCATCACCACATCCTTAACAATTGACTCTAACATCTTCCTAACCACTGATATCAGGCTAACTCCTTTCTTAAAGAGTGGAGTGACATTTGCAATCTTTCAGTCCTCTGGCACCATACCAGTGCCCAATGATTTTCAAAAGATCATCTCTAATGCCACCACAATCTCTAATACTACGTCTTTCTGAACCCTAGGATGTAGTTCATCTGGCTCGAGTGACTTACGTACCGTTAGGTCTTTCAGTTTTTTGAGCACCTTTTCTCTTGTAATAGTAATTGCACCCACTTCTCTTCCTTCACACACTACAACATCAGGCATACTGCAAGTGTCTTACACAGTGAAGACTAATGCAAAATACTCATTTAGTTCACCAGCCAACTCCTTGTCCCCCACAATTATTTCTTCTGCCTCATTTTCTAGCAGTCCTCTATCCACTCTCATTTCTCTTTTATTTTTATCATACTTGAAGAAACTTTTACTATCCACTTTGATATCATTTGCTAGCTTGCTCTCATATTTCACTTTTTCCCTCTAGTGATTTTTTTTGGTTGCGCTCTGTAGGATTTTTAAAAACTTCCCTATCCTCTATTGCTTTTACAATAGCTTTGACTTCCCTTGTCAGCCATGGTTGTATTATTTTACCATTTGAGTGTTTCCTCATTTTTGGAATATTTATGTCCAGCATCTTCCTCATTTTCCCCCAGAAATGCATGCCATTGTTGCTCTGCTGACATCCCTGCCAGCAGCTCCTTCCAATTTACTTTGGCCAACTCCTCTTTCATACCACTATCATTTTCCTTACTCCAGTGAAATATTGCTACATCAGACTTTACTTCCTCCCTATCAAATTTCAAGTTGAACTCAATCATATTGTGATCACTGGTTCCTAAGGATTCTATTACCTTAAGCTCGCTAATTGCCTACAACCATCAGGTTCCTGAACCAGTGTGGATAAACTTCCTTTACCACAACTTTAAATTGATCCTCTGACCTACAGATTCACTTTCAAGAGTATTTTACCATTCATGTTCTCAGTATTATTTTTATTTGCACAGTTTGTCATCTTTTTCACATTGGTTGTTTTTCAGTCTTTATGTATTTTTTTTGTAAAATTCTACTATATTTCATTTTTCCTGTAAATGCCTGCAAGAAATTGAATGTATATAATTTGGGCATCGAGGGAGAGAGGAAGAGAGCCATCTGCAGTACCACTGATGCGGCAGAGAGGGCCTCAAGGTGGCTGTGGCTCAAGAGAGGGGAGCCATGGAGTCATGTGCAGTTAGCCATCTGGACACAAGCTGGGGTCTGATCAGCCCTGGCTGGGTCACCTGGAGAAGGGCATATGATGTTGAAACACCCAAAACACCCGATGATTCCAGGAACATCATTGATGTTGTGTCCAGAAGCATCAGTAGATGTATGCACACAACAGGATAATAAATTTACTTTGAACTTTGCTCCTAAATGTACACCTACACTGTTTCTTAACTTGTACATCCAACACCATGACCCAAATGGACACAGAACCCATGAGCACTACCGCACTTTTAACATACATCACGATTTAACATACATATATATTGACTGTAATTGATTTACTTTTTTTTGTATTATCATTGTACTACCTCCACAATGTCAACAAATTTCATGACATATACTGGGGATATTAAACCTGATTGTGATTCTGAATAATGGCCTAGAACATCCACTCGAAGAAATATAGAACTCCCATCAGTAAGGTATCAATGACTGTTTTGGTTATGGACCTCTCGCTACTGCACACTCTATTTTCACGTGAGGCCCAAGGCATTGGATGCAAGTGGACAGGTCTTATACACTCTTCAAATTCAAAATCAGGTAAAAAGAAAAAAAAATCTCAACATCTGAGATATTAATGCCAAGGAATTCGAAGCTGCTCACCCTTTCAAATGCCAACCCTTGACCCCTATGAGGGCTTGTGGGGCTATCACAACTTCCCTTCCTTAGACACCCAATAGATTCGTTGGTTTTGCTGACAATGAATGCAATGTTTTAGTTGCAACACCAATCAACCATTCTCACTCATGTGCGTATACTCATTGCCATCTGAGATTTTATCAACAGTGGTGTCATCTGTAAATTTAGAAATAGTGTTTGAGTTGTGCTTAGCCACACAGTCGTGAGTGTAGAAAGAGTAGAGCACAAGGCTAATAACGTATTCTGTGTTGATCACCTGGGAGGAGGAAACGTACTGACTGTAGCCTCCTGATGAGGAAGTCAGGGATCCAATTACAGCAGTAGGTAAGTTACATCATATTCAAGTCCTTGCTCAAGCACGTGTAAATTCTAGCCAGAATCAACATCTCAAAATACTTCATAATGGTCAATAGTCAATGAGGTAGCTCACCTTGATTTTCATTGACACCAGTGTGATTGCTAACCTTTTGAAGCAGAAAGATAACTCAGACTACAGCAGTGAAAGGTTGAAGATGTCTTTGAACTCTCCAGCCAGCTGGTTGGCCCAGGTTTTCAGTACCTGGCCAGATACACCTTTGGGGCCTAACTGCTTGCAAGGATTCACCATCTTGAAAAATGTTCTGACATTGACCTCCAAGACTAGGACCTCAGGGGCACTAGAATACTGTAGGATTTGAACAGGTGTAGTGTCATTGTCCCTTTCAAAGCATGCATAAAAGGCATTGAGCTCATCAGGGAATGAAGTATCAATGCAATATATACTGTTAGGTTTTGCAGTATAGAAGTAATGGCATTCAAACTCTGCCACGACCGTTGAGCATCCAATTGTGTCTCCAATTTCAAACAGAATTGCCTTTTTGGTCTCTCTTTTGTAAGTCATACCTGGATTTTTATAAGATTCTGGATCACTATCTGAATATCACAGTTCTAGCCCTCACGAGTCTGTGAATTTCTTAGCTCATCCAGGGCTTCTGGGTTAGGAAAACTCAGTAAGTTCTCAAAGGCACACAATCATGCAGGTCTCTTTGTGAAAGTGGCAACAGCCATGGCATATTAATTCAGATCCAAAGGTAAATCCCTGAATATGGTCCAGTCCATTGATTCAAAGAAGTCCTGTAAGCACTCCTCTACCTTGTTTGACAATACATTCAGTGTTCACCACTGGTGCTGTAGTCCTGTTTCTGCAAATGTGCCAGGAGTAGAAATACAGCCAGTGTATTTTACTGATATCAAGTGTCCCAGTAAAAATCTGAAAACAGCATTGCATGGGGAATGATGTCATACCAGGGTCTGCTCATGCACAGAAATATCTGGTCATATTTCTGGCATGAAATGCTTCACTCCAGGAAAAAAAATAATAATTTGCGTAACTGTATTTTTATGTGGATTAATTTCTCACAACTGAATAGAATTCTGATTACATGTTTTTTGTTTCTTGTTTTTGAGGAACAGTGACAGCAGTGCTATACAAGAAGCAAGTTACTTTTGTAGCTTGCTTAAAGGCCTTCCATCATCCCTAAGATATAAAGATAAATCTACATTTATATTAAGGAATTTTTATATTATATTGGTTTCATGTTTAGAGAAAGCATTTGTTTTCATTAAAATATTGTGTAATTTTAGCTACAAATTATAATCTTCTAATACATCACTATTTCAGTTTCCAGTACAAATTTAAAAAAACTTACTTGTTGAAAGGAATCTTCAAACAAGGTCTGCCTAGACACTGTGATCTTTACATGACTGGGCAATGCGTTAGACTGCAAGAACAAATTTAATTGTGTTACCTAACAGTATCTCGTAGAATAATAAAAACTGGGACTTCAGTATTTTAAGTGCAAAAATTTACATTAACTATTTTTGTCACGTTTAATTATTACATATTTCTTAACTATTTAAAATGAATAAAAGGAAGCTAGTTCTGAAGAAAATAAAATGTAAATTTACCTGGCACAAATACCGGAAGTGTGCTAACTTCCACCGAAAGCTACGTTCATATGCAATTTGTGGGCCCTTTGCACTGTGGAAATAAGTTACATTTTACTTGCAAGACAAAGGCAAGTAGCAATGATGAATTTTGTGACGTTCTTTGAGATATCCTGAAAAATGTTAATGTTGATCTTGAGCAACAAATTTTAAGAATACACAACATAATATGGCAATACCTCCAAGATATCTTATGCTTTTTCTACTATGACAGTTTTGATTATTTAAAATACCATCACTGAAGCAAGTATTTATATTATACTAAATATTCTCCTTGCACCAAAACATACTGCATCATGCTAAAATTCTGAATAGTATCATCAGATTAAACACCACCTTTTAACCCATCAGGTTTGAGATTGGCTACCTGACTAAAGCCCATAAAGAATTGGCTATACACACTGAGCTTGGGTTAGGCTAGATGCATATTTTGATTTATCATTTGCAAATAATCCTATTTGCATTTGAGTTGCATCTACACTGTGATAAAACATATGAATTAGCACATGGTGATCCATGTTAGGGCAGTTCAGTATTTTATATATGTCAAGATGATTTGCCTAGCAAGAAAGTTACATGTGGAAAGTTGAGCTTGGAGATGAATTGCATTTATTTGGCATTTCATCCTCAAATCAACAGTACACTCAAGATTATTAAGAATGCGGTGACAGTCAAGTTGGATTTGGGAAAAGTTCTGAATGCATAGATTCAAGTTTAAGTTGTGTGCAATTAAATCAACTTCGGATTTTGGATTAAATTTTAATTTTATACACGATCTACAAATTTCACCATGCAAAATTGCCAACTACAAGAAAAAAAATTGAGGTAAAAGTGTTAAGTGGAAAGTGGACACTAATTAATTATTTTGTTCTTTCATATTTTTCCCAGCAAGGACATACTGTATACTCAGAATGGTGCCAGAAAAAAGGTCAGTAACATCATGAATGATCCCACCCACCTTACTCATGGACAGGGAGAAGGCTATGTAGGACCACCACACTCAAACAGTTACTTTCTCCAAGCACGGCTGATACAGACCCCCACCCATTAACCCAACCCTTGACACACCCAACCACCACTAATTTATTATTTAATAAATTATTTAATACATAAGACACCTTATGTACAAACATTCTTGGGCCTAGTATCAATTTATGGACACATGTATATAAGCTAGCTTACATATTTATATTGCTTTTTATTATTTATTGTATCCTTTACCTTAATGTAGTTTTTTTTTGGTGCTGCATTGGATGCTGAGTAACAATTACAGTGGATTCCAGTCAACTAGGATATCGGTTAATCGGGACAGCTGTTTATTTGAGATAACTCTTAACGAACAAGACTAATCAAGAAAATAGCCAGGATTCCCTTTGTTTATTTAACCTATGCTGCTTAATTGGAACAGGAGACCATTTCTGAACAGTTTCTAACTGGCATCAGTCACGTGTGCTTGTGTGATTGTTAAGATACTACACCATGCTCAGAGCAAACAATTTTTATATAGCATCAGTTCTATGCGTTTACGTTCACAAAGCAGTAATTTTTGTCACAGATAGCTGACAAGAAATGAATAATAAGGCAATTCAGTACTATTTTTCTCACTGTGGTTGCAAGCATTCAGGCGAGGAGATGCCTGAAATTGTTGAGCAAAAATGAAATGATTTCACTACTTCAACAAGTAACGAACTACAAAGGATTTGAAGGCACTGGCAATCACCTTGAACAATACAATGAAAATAAAGATTTGGAGATTGCAATCATTGAAAGCATTGCATGAAGGAATCCATTATCTGCACTCCTTTTGTTCATTTAGTGAACTTGGCAGCATATACTGGATGAATTCCTTTGCAGATAACTATTTGAAACTAATCCACAGATTTATAGTGCTGTAGTAGTATTGATAGTGTTCTAATTTGTTCTGTATTTCATTTAAATACATAATTTTTACTCAGTTTGTCTTTTTATACCTCTTTAACTATTTCCATGAAACTTCAGCTAATTCGGACAAACTGGGTCAAAATATACTGCTGCTCGATGTATCCCAATTAACCAGGATCTACTATATTTCATTCGTCTTTATATTTGTGTAATGGAAATGACATTTAACGATGTTGAATCTTGAATCTTTGTTCAAGAATAAAACTTACACTGACGATTTCCCTGTCCGAGGGTCTTGAAAGGTAGTTGTTCGTGTATTGTGATCAACAAAATAACGGACACCTTCCCTTGTATATCGAATTTCCCAGCCTTCTGGAAGTGGATCTTCATTTTGCAATCTGTACATTTGAAGTAGCAAAGAAATATGGAATTAAAGTGGAAACATGTGTACAAAGGTTAGTATAAAATAAAAACACGATATTAAATATATAACATGGCATATTGCTTTTTATGATAAACAAACATGGAAGCGACACAGCCTAATTTGTCTTACAACCTTTAAGTTGAGCTATTTTTACAATACATTTCTCCTTTAAACATATACATGCCTCATTACATTTCACAAGTCTCTTTCTCACAAATATTCTTTTTTTCAATCAGTTCTTGCTTTCAACAATCTGAGTCAGGCTATTTTGCATAATTAAACTTCAACTCAAGAGACTGAGCAGCAAGTAATGTCTCCTATAATGCTCTAGCTCACATGCAATTTTATGTTGAAAAATTCATTTATACATTTCAAAATATTGACAGCAAAACGTATATAGGCTTTGAGATTCTTCTGTAATTACTACCAAAAATTTAATACCAATAAATTCACTTACGTATCCCTACCAATTATCCCAGGACAATCAACCACATGAACTCAGCTAGTTATCTCATTTTTTATGATTGTTTAGTGGGATACATTAATTCACTCTAAAAGCATACTTTTTAAAGTTGAGAACAGAATCCCACTCTTGAAATATTCAAATAACATCCAAATGTCTCCAATATAGCATATAGGATTCATAAAAAATACTGAGTATATTGTTTCAATTGAGCTTAAGGAATCCACAGATCTTCTTACCCCTGCGTTCTTGGATCCTCCCACTGAGTGGTCTTGGTATTATGATTCACGAAGTAAACTCTATCATTTGCATCCACCCTCCTTTCTGTTGTAGACAGAAAATAAAGACTGTCTTTCATTATTTCAGTTTCATGAAAATGATACATGTGGGTAGGCATGGGGGACAGAATATTGGATTTTGTATAGTTTGGCAATTTCTGTTACACTTATATATACACACACACACACACACACTTATTTATAGTGCTACTAGAAAGTTTGTTAATCCTGTAGAATTTTCTCTATTTCTGCTTAAGTATGACCTAAAATGTTATCAGAACTTCATGCATTCCTAAGACTAGATAGAGAATCCAATTAAATAAATAACAAAACCATTATACTTGTTCATTTATCTATTGAGAAAAATAATCCAATATTACATGTATTTGTTGGAAAAAGGATGTGAACCTTTGCTTTCAGTAACTGGTGTGACCCCTTGTACAGCAAACATTTCCGGTAATTGTTGATCAGTCCTGCACATCAGCTTGGTTGAATTTTAGACAATTCCTCCTTACAAAACTGCTTCAACTCTGGGGCGCTGGTGGCCTTGTGTGCATGAACTGCTTGCTTCAGGTCCTTCCACATTTCTCTAGGATTAAGGTCTGGACTTTGACTTGGCCATTCCAAAACATGACTTTCTATCTTTTTAAACCATTCTGTTGTTGATTTCCTCTTGTGTTTTGGATCATTGTTTTGTTGCATTACTCAACTTCTATTAAGCTTCAGGTGACAGAATGCAACCCTGACATTCTCCTATAAAATCTCTTGATACAATTTTGAATTCATTGTTCCCTCAACAATTGCAAGCTGCCAAGGCCCTGAGGCAGCAAAGCGGCTCCAAACTATGATGCTACTTTCACCATGCTTCACAGTTGGGACAAGGTTTTGGTGTTGGTGTGCAGTATCTTTTTTCCTCTGAACAATGTACATCTTTACCAAAAAGTTCAACTTTTGTCTCATCTGTTTGCAGGACATTGTCCCAGAAGCATTGTTGAACATCCAAGTAATCTTTCACAAATGTGAGACGTGCAGCAATATTTTTTGGAGCACAGTGGTTTCCTCTGTATCCTTCCATGAACACTATTCTTGTCCAGTGTTTTTCTTATAGGGGACACATAAACAGAGAAGTTAGCAAGTTCTACAGATTTCAGCAGGTCTTTCGCTGTTACCCTTGGGCTTTTTTTCACTTACTTCAGCATTGCATGTTGTGCTCTTGGTATGATCTTTGAAGGATGCCAACTCCTAGGTCGGGGGTCGGCAACCTGCGGCTCCCGAGCCATTTGTGGCTCTTTCACCTCTGTGCTGCGGCTCCCTGTGGCTTTGGGAAATAATTGGTCAGTATTTAATTAAAATGTATTTTATGTTAGTTTGTTAGCTTTTGAAATGTAATTCTAAATTTGAAGATTATGGTGATCTTGTACAATCTAAGTGTGGCGACACATTTCCTGGCACATCCGAAACGGCTCACAATTAGCCAGCATTCCGGCTAAGGGAGATAGCCTACGGGGGTTTGTGAGTACGCGTCTTTTGCAGCATCTGCGTCCATGGGGGCTGGGTTGAGGGAGGCTTAAAAGCAAGGCTGTTTAGTTCGAATAAAGTTATTCGACTGCAGTTTACTGACTGCGTGAGCACACCGCTACAACGTGTTTTTATCGCTATTAATATACGTCACCACTGCCAATACCTGACACCCGCCAGTGCGCGATTTCTTTAATTTTTCGATCCAAGGTAAGCCAACTATGGAGAATTCTAAAAAAAGAAAAGTGACTGAAGAAAACAGAACGTTTAATGATACGTGGACAGATTCATTTGCTTTCACTGTTGACGAGACTGGTTTACCGGTATGCTTAATATGCAATGAGAAACTAGCAAACAACAAAAAGTCAAATGTCGCAAGGCATTTCCAGAATAAACACGCAGCCTTTGCTCAAAAATATCCGGATGGAGATGAGAGAAAAAAAGCCGTTTCGGAACTGATGCGGAAGGTTGATCTGAGCAAAAATCATTTCCAGAAATGGATGAAGTCTGGAAAATCAACGACATACGCCAGTTATATTGCCGCTCAGGAAATAGTCAGGCACAGGAAGCAGTTTACAGATGGTGAATATATAAAAGAATCTTTCATTAAGATTTCAGAACATCTATTCACGGACTTTAAAAACAAGAGTGAAATTGTGCAGAAAATCAGGGATATGCCCCTCTCTGCAAAGACTGTCAAAGACAGAACCATAAAAATGGCAGAAGACATCACAAGACAGCAAATTAAAGACATCAATTCAGCTGTGGCCTACTCGATTGCCTGTGACGAGTCTAAAGACAAAGGTGATATTGAACAAATAGCGTTGTTCTGCCGGTATGTAAACTCTGCCGGGCCACAGGAAGAACTGATTGAGTTGATACCTCTAAAAGACCAAACACGGGGGGAGGACATCTGTGAGGCTGTCTTGAATTGTTTAAGAGCCAAAGGAATAAAGACCACCCATCTGGTGTCAGTAGCTACTGATGGGGCACCGAATATGACGGGAACGCACAAGGGATTTGTGGCTTTACTGCAGAAGTCGCTGGACAGAAAGCTGCTGACTTTTCACTGCATCTTGCACCAAGAGGCACTGTGCGCTCAAACATTTCCTCCGGAATGCACAGAAGTAATGGATGTTGTCATTCAGATTGTCAATAAAATAATGGCAAAAAGTTTAAATCACCGTCAATTCCGTTTGTTACTGGACGAGCTGGAAAGCGCATATTCTGATCTCCTGCTGCACAACAAAGTCCGGTGGCTGTCCAAAGGGGAGGTGCTGAAACGCTTTGTCGCGTGTCTGGAAGAAGTGAAAACTTTCCTGGGCAGCAAAGGGCTCACCTTTCCTGAGCTGGAACAGCCAGAGTGGCTGGAAAAGCTACACTTCATGGTAGACATGACAGCGCACCTGAACACGCTGAACACAGCTCTTCAGGGGAAAGGACGCACAGCCCTGCACATGTTGGAGGATGTCTTGGCATTCGAGCGCAAGTTGACGTTGCTTGCCAGAGATTTACAGAAAGGCACTTTGTCTCACTTCCCCAATTTGAGAGAGTTCAAACAAGGTCACGACATGATAATTTCGGAGTATTTACATTCTGCAATCATCGCAATGCAAACATCGTTTGGGAAACGCTTCTGTGAGTTCAGAGAGGAAAAAAACACATTATC
The DNA here is from genome assembly GCF_030144855.1 of Hypanus sabinus. Classification (NCBI taxonomy): domain Eukaryota; kingdom Metazoa; phylum Chordata; class Chondrichthyes; order Myliobatiformes; family Dasyatidae; genus Hypanus; species Hypanus sabinus. Next base: position 151,453,521 of record NC_082706.1, read on the forward strand.
CTTCCCGGTCACTCCCTTAAGCATCGATCCTTCCCTACTGAATACGACTGCATTGGCAGGTGTGAGTCAACCTGATCTTGAGATGGAACTGGCCGACATAGCCGACAAAGACATATGGGTGTTCAAGTTTAGACGCTTGACAGCAGACCTTGAAGATGTTGCCCGTCAGAAGGCCGTTCTTGCTCAGAATCACAAATGGAGTGATATTGAAAACCTTCCAAAACCGGACAAACTTGTGTTCGAAACATGGAATGCTATCCCCGACATTTATGTAAACATGAAAAAGTATGCGCTTGGAGTCCTGTCGATCTTTGGATCCACATATGTATGTGAGCAGGTGTTCTCCAACATGAACTTTATTAAAAACAAACATCGCGCACGCCTCACAGATGACAGCTTGCGATCCTGTGTAAAGATGAAGGTGACGTCATACAGCCCTGATGTGCAGACGCTGTGCGCTGAAGTCCAGGAGCAGAAATCCCATTAACCAAGTATGATAAATATTTTAATTGCCTATTATTTTATGTATATTCATATTTTTTCATTGTTCAGTGAAATAGTCCTTTTATTTTTCAGGCTGACAGCTGGCTGATGTTATTTTTGGTTTGCTGCTGGCGGAAAATTTAAGTTCGGCGTTTTTCATAAATACAAGAAGGACTCAAATAGACATTGAGTATTTTACTTAAAAGTAACTTTCAACCCAACGTCTTTTTTTCGGAGTTCAAAATGTTTTTGTTGCATGCAGAAATGTAATTTCGTTTTCTCTGCAGGAGTTCATCAATTTCATAAATGCAACACATTATAGTTTGTTTATACATAGCATAAAGACAAAAAAAACGTTGTATGCAGTGTTATTTCATTTTAAATGTCAAACGGGTTTTGCGGCTCCCAGTGTTTTCTTTTCTGTGGGAAACGGGTCCAAGTGGCTCTTTCAGTGATAAAGGTTGCTGACCCCTGTCCTAGGTAGTGTGGCAACAGTACTGAGTTTCCTCCACTTGTAGATAATTTCTCTTACTGTAGACTGATGAACACTCAGAAATGCTTTTGTTGCCTTTTCCAGCTTAATGCATCTCTACAATTCTTCTTCTAAGGTCCTCTGAAAGTTGTTTTGATTGAGGCATGTTGCATATAAACAGATCTTTCTTGAGAAGTAAAGGCTCTGTCAGTAACCTGCCCTTGCATGTCTTTTTTTAAATCGGGCAGGGCACCCCTACAACCCACAGCTTCAATCTCATCCCGTGGATTGGACTACCTGACTTGAAATAGCTTTTGTAAATGGCATTACGTGTAATATTGGATCATTCTTTCTCAATAAATAAATCAACAAGTATAATGTTTTTTTGTGTTACTTATTTAATTGGGTTCCCTTTAACTAGTTCAAGGGTTTATATGAAGATCAGAACACATTTGAAGTTTTTATATATTATATACACACACACACACACACACACAAATGGGGAGAGGGAGAGGGGGAGGAGAGGAGAGGGAGAGGGAGAGAAAATGAATCCTGTGGAAAAATTATGACTTGATAACCAAACTTAAACCCTAACATTCAGAGATTTCATATTGTTTAATCCTACTTCCAATACACTTAACAGCCTAATTAATTTAAATGCAGTGGATTAAGGTTTATCAGAACCAATAAATTTTGACCCATTTAAGCAGCTGCCCCACTTAGCCGAAGTTCCATGGAAATAGTAATAGTCATGGAAATAGTGGAAATACACATTATGTATTTAAATGAAATACAGAACAAATTAGACTACCAATACTACTATAGTACTATAAATCTTTGTATTAGTCCTAATAGCTATTGACAGAGGAATTTATCCGATGCACGCTGCTGTATTCTTTCAATTGACTATAAATGAAAAGAATTGGCGCAGACACTTTGTACAGATAATGGACTACTTTTATTCAATGCTTTTGATAACTGCATTCTCCAAATCTTTCTTTTGATTGTAACATTCAAGATGATTGTCAATACTTCAAATTGTTCACAGCTCTTTACTAGTCGAAGTCATGAAATTGTTTCATTTTCACTCCTGGCCATCTCTGGAATCTCCAAACCTGAATGCTTGAAACCACAGTAAGCAAAACAGTTCTGAATTGTCTTACTGCTTATTTCTCACCAACTATCAGTGACAAAAGTCACTGTTTTTTGAACACAAACACACACAAGTACCTATTTGGCAAATGTATTCTATCCAAATTAAGCAGCATAGTCTCCCTAATAAACAAAGGAAATCCAAGCAGCTTTCTCAATTCATTCTTGTTCTTTAAAAGTTGTCTCAAGTAAGTGACTGCCCCAATTAACCAGAATCCATTGTCTTAAACAGATCTGTAGATGCCTGAAATAAGTTTGTTGCAGATACCATAGGCCAGAAGACCTGTTCTTGTCCTATGTGAATGACAAGTCACTGAACATTGGTGGCAACATTCTTAATCTTGTTAAAAGTCTAACATACTATTTAATATACACTCAGTGGCCATTTGATTAGGTACATCTATACACCTGCTCATTCAAGTTCAAGGTTAACTGTCAGGGACACCCACGAATACAGCCAAACAGAACAGTATTACTCCAAGGCCAACATGCATTCACAGAAAGCACAAGGCACATATAAGATAGAAGTAAAATACAGTCACAGAGAAGAATATCTAGTCCAATTCCCTTAGTCACAGCAATCTGCAGTTGAACACAATATGGCTCATTTTCTGCCAGGAAAACAGTGTGAGGCAGCACTGACTCCAGCATGAGCGGCGCACCACGCCGCCTCCAGCATTCTGGCGGAGTGCACCGACTCTGACACTTCTGGCTCACCTGGGCAGCTGTAAACACTGTGGCTTGAAGCCTCATCCCCACTACAACTGAGACCAGCAGTTCCCCTGTCATCTGCCAACAAACCAGTCAATCAGACTTGTAGCATTCCACATCAACAATGTCCAACAGGGTCTTGAAATCACAAGAAAAGCAAACTAAGATGATGACTTGCTGTGAGACTGCACACACTTCTGCGCACCCACTCTGACAGCTCTCTGATACAGATAGCATCATGATCTGCACCAAATCCAATCCCTTCAGTTTTTCCACCAACAAGCCATTCGATGATAGGGTAGACCTGCAGTCCTTTCAAATTCACAATGTGCCACTGGATCTTACAACCATAAATATGTTTAAAATGCAAATATCTAATCAGCCAATCTTATGGCAGTAACTCAATGCAAAAAAGCATGCAGACATGGTCAAGAAGCTCAGTGCTATTCAAACCAAACATCAGAATGGGGAAGAAGTTTGATCTAAGTGACTTTGATCATGAAATGATTGTTGGGATTTTCACGCACTTTCTCTAGAATTTATAGAGAACGGTGCAAAAACCAAAAACATCCATTGAGCAGCGGTTCTATGGGCAAAAATGCTTTGGTAACAAGAAAAGTCAGAGAAAAATGGCCAGGTTGGTTCAAGCTGACAGGAAGGTAAAACTCAAATAACTACACATTACAACAGTGGTGTACAGAAGAACACCTCTGAACACAGAACTCATAAAACCTTGAAGTGGATGGGCTACAGAAGCAGAAGATCATGAGCGTACACTCAGTGGCCACTTTATTAGATATAGAAGGCATCGAATAAAGTGGCCACTGAGTGTATCTCTTTCAATATATATCTGGAATCTTACTCTTTTTTTAAAAATGAGGTATATAGCTTTCATTCTATCAAAGAAAGTGATCACAATATCGCAATATCGCCAATTTATTAACAAATACACTTAATAATAGACTTGGTATATTCCATTTCCTAAAGAGTTAAGCATAATCTTTACAAAATTGATAATAAACATACCCCAGCCTGGTGGTAAAGGACCAAGTGGATCATTTTCTGCTGATAACATTGAAGCCTGTCAAATAGAATTAATTAACAGTCCTTAGAATGAAACAGCGTATTATAATATATAAAATGAAGCATCAGTAACCTTCCATTCAAATACTTAGATTTCTTTCAGCTTAAAGTTGCTCTGTAACCATTTACTACGACTGACGTACGAGAAATCTATACTAGCCACCCTGCTTAGAAACTGTATAATACAATTCTTTGCATTATTGGGAATAGACGTAAATTTGATTTTTTATAGCAAGCACCACTAGTGTAATTATCATGATACTACAGCATGCAATAAATTAGCAACAAATTCTACCACTAGATGCAGATTAAAGGAGGAAACATAAATAGGTATTAACTACCGAATAGAGGTATCGTTGGTTGAATTGCTGCATAGCTCCCTGTAACTGATTCCGTTGAGATTGCCATTGTTCAAAGTTCCTGACTGATTCCATTGTAGGACGTTGCCATGTTGTCGTCCTGGTATTATGATCTACATAGTACACTCTGCCTCGGTCATCCACACGCCTTTCCCAACTAGGAGACAAAACATTGCTTGAGTAACCTCAGACTCTCACAAACAGGTTCACACAACTGTCTACTTTAATATTACGCACCCTGGTGGTAGAGGCTGTGGTCTCTCCCATGTTGTAGTTCTTGTGTTGTGATCAACATAATATGTTCTACCATGTGGGTCCTTCCTCTGCTCCCATCTACAGAAAATGAAATCAGATTAGAAAAAGTTTTATTCGATTAGTTATTAATATGCATAAAGTACATAGTTAGGAGATAAAAAGGGAGTGAAGCCTGTTTTGTAAACAGAATTTAGAATAAATAAATAGCCTTTTTAAATAGAGGATTGTACAATAAAGTTAGTTAGGTTTTTTATGTTACCAAATCCTACAATAAGAGCAAATTTTATTTTAAATCTACTTTAAATTTCCTCCTTCCTATTTTGAGATCCCCTGCACAAGGATTAGCTAAACTGATGTCAGGTAGTTTACCCCAATGCTCCTGTCAGTTTATTAAAAGGACAATAAAATGAAAAACAGATGGAAGCTTTGTGTACTTCAGCTGAAATAAAAGTAGAAAATACTGAAAACATAAGGCAACATACACGTTAACTGAACCAGCTGTAATGATTCTCCTGTTCTCTTTCCACAGATACTTCCTTGCCTGCTAAATGTATTCTACATTTTTGGATATTATTTCTGATTTGTGACAGGTGCGTCATGATCCAGCTCATCACTTTTACATTTTCTGTACTTGTTTGAAGTTAAAAATAGATTTGTTATCAAAGTACATACACCATATACAACCCTGAGATTAATTTTCTTGCGGGCATACATGGTAAATCCAAGAAACACAATAGAATTAACGAAAGACTGCATCCAACATGACAAATGACCAATGTGCAGAGAAGAGAAAATTGCAAATACGAAAGAGAAAAAATAAAAATAAAAATAATAAATAAATAAGCAATAAATATCGAGAGCATGAGATGAAGAGTCCTTGAAAGTGAGTCAATACATTGTAGGAACAGTTCAGTGATGGGGCGAGTGAAGTTCAGTGAGGTTATCTGGTTTAAGGAGGTGATGGTTGAGGGGTAATTGTTCGTGAACCTGGTGCTGTGAGTCCCGAGGCTCCAGTGCCTTCTTCTTGATGACAGCAGCGAAAACAAAATGAGTGGTTGGGGTCCTTGATGATGTTTCACACTTTTATTGTGAAACATTCACAAGTAGTTTCAACCTCTACCACTTCAATTTCCACCTTTCACTTCCTCACCCCATCCACTCTACAAACTCTCCCAGACCATTTCACATTTAATCTCTTGGCCCCACATCTTGCTGCATTCGTCATCATACACAAGGTAAATGTTGGTCACGTAGCTCACACCCACAGCCAATATTCCCTTAAAATTTTATGTTCCCTTTGTATCCACCCACTGAAAAATAACTCTCTTGGCTTATTTAGAATTACACTTTTTACCCGAAAATGCTATTTATCACAATTCCATTCTCCCAGAATCCATCATCGCTGTCTCCTCCATTTACTAGAACAAATATATGGATACTGTTTAACTTGCTAAGTGCAAGCAGCACTTTTTCTGTTTTTGAAACAGACCATTCCCAGCTTTTCAGATCAACTGTTGATAAAACCATAATGTGTGCTTCTTATGTCCCAGCTTGCTGTTTATCCACAAATAAGCTATAACAGCTTCCAGTCTTTCACTTGTTCTTAAAGTTCTCAACAACTGTTCGCATAAGTTCTTTCTTGATCATGTCAGTTTCCATGTCTTTCATCTTCTGCAGCCCTACGACCACCTAGAATATCTACACAACCCCAATTATGGTCTTTTGAATTTCCCCAAATTTAATTATTCTGCAGTTGGGAGGTCTGTTTTTGGCTTCCAGGTTCTCAGTTTCAGAATTCCATCACTAAACAAGTCAATCACCCCCCCCCCTCAATTTTCTCCATCGATGTTTAAAAAAATGTCCGCTTAACCATCTATCTTAATAACTTTTCACAAACTTGTTGCCAGCTTTTGTATGGAAATATTCCAATTAAATTTGTTGACACATTTTACTACATTAAAGATGAAAGAAATTCACTTACTTTAATTTCATCCCTATTCTCTAGATATGCTACGTGGCCATTATTCAGTAACCATAAAATTAAGAACAAGGACACAAGCTCAAATTCACAATTTTAAACTCTGATTTTTGATTTAACATTAAAAGTACAATTGCCCTACACTTATTCATTGCCTTCAACACATTAAAGTATCCCACCGGTTTCTATTATGGGAAGAGACAGGTTCTTGGCAAAATAATTAAAGTAGTCCATGTGTAAATAACATATAGTATTGTAAAAACAGTAAAAGGTAGTCAAAATGTATCAGACTTCAAAGCTGTTGCATAAATTACTGTAAATATATTGTGATTATATCATTTAATTGAAAACAATTTCAAAAAGCTTTAAGTTCAGCATACAACCTACAAGGGGAATAGGCTGCACACTTAGAAGATCTCACTTTTAATTTTTCATAATTGTTGAGCTTATCCAATTCTATCAAGCTGTATTTCACATTCTTCATTACAGAGCTTCTAAATTTGAATTACCATTTGATGGGAAGGGCATGTAGCTGGAAAACATGAATAGTGAATATTCAGTCTTCAGATTCAAATCATATTCTGATGTGAATCATCACTTTAAAGGAGGAATGGAAAAGATAGAGGTGGAAAATCAGAGAAAATTAAAACTGAAAAGCAATGCTTAGGGGCAAAAATCATGCTGCAAAGATTACAGGCAATCTGTACCCATTGTAAAATTGGAAAAAAAATGATTCCTAAAAAGAGCAAATTCATGTTATCTGCAGATACACATTTTTTTCCGTAAAGCTTTGTTCATTACACACATTATTTTTAATAATATGAAGGGCATTTTTTTAAAGCAATAAATAATTGAAAAGGGTCAAGTAAAATTTACATTAAAAGTTGTAACATTGAGAAGATTTTTTCCACATTGCTCCTACAACTACACTCCTAGTGCTAATAGACGAAGTTGATGCGTGTTCTTGTACATACCCAGCTGGCAGTGGTTCTATGTTAATGCTGTTTGGCTGTTGTCTTACAGGCCCTGTAGATGTGTTTGAAGTTGTGTGTCTAGGTTTTCCACTGTCTACTCCTGTATTGCTTCTGGCGGCAGTGTCTGTGGCTGTGGCTGCTGAAGGATCATCAGCAGCTGCACCAATGGACGTACTTGGTGATGAAGTCGTGTTAATGCCTACAGCAGCTGTGGTTGTTTCTGTTGAGCTCGCTGCAGACATAGAAGGTAAAGTTGTACTAGTAGTAGTAATAGTTGTAGTAGTGCAAACAATGGGGGTTGAAGTCTCTGTGGATTCTGTAATAACTCCACTGCCAGCAGTCACAGTTGCTGTTATTGTTGGTGAAGATGAGGATGATGCTGATGGAGGCGTTAGCGGTCGTGATGATGATACTGCTTCTCCATTTACTGAAAGAAAATTAGCAAAAATATTTACAAATTAAACAATGACACATGCATAATCCTGAAATAATTGTGGCATATCGAACTTTTAAGTTGTGTTAGAATCTGCTATAGATTACCAGCACTAAAGCTGTTTCTGTTCAGCTTTTAATAAGTTTTTTTAAATAAATGGTCAAGCTTACAGTTCATTACGTCCCTTAGTATTATTTTTGAAAGGGTATTTTGCAGCCACCTAGTTCTTTCTTAACAAATATTTACTTTACAGGCTCCAAGGTACAAAACAAACATATTTTTCTGTATACTTATATAATCAGGCACTAATTTCATTTACAGCAATACTTAATAAAATCAGCAGCTTGAGACATCAATTGTGGTGGCACAGGACACTGGACTTCAATGTCTCGTGTGCAGCATGCATATTTTCTGTGTGACCACATGGATGCACTCCAATTAATCGGGTTTTCTCCCACATCCCCGAAGATGTTCCGATTGAGTGCTGTAACTTAGAAACGTAGAAAAACTGCAGCACAATACAGGCCCTTTGGCCCACAATGCTGTGTTGAACATGTACTTACTTTAGGGATTACCTCGGGTTACCCATAGCCCTCTATTTTTCTAAGCTCCATGTACCTCTCTAGGAGTCTCTTAAAAGACCCTATCACATCTGCCTCCACCACCATCGCCGGCAGCCCATTCAACGCACTCACCACCCTCTGCATAAAAAATTTACCTGACATCTCCTCTGCACCTACTTCCAAGCATCTTAAAACTGTGCCCTCTCGTGATAGTCATTTCAGCCCTGGGAAAAAGCCTCTTCACATGATCAATGCCTCTCATCATCCTATACACCTCTATCAGGTCGCCTCTCATCCTCTATCGCTCCAAGGAGAAAAGGCCAAGTTCACTCAATCTATTCTCATAAGGCATGCTCCCCAATTCAGGTAACATCCTTGTAAATCTCCTCTGCACAATTTCCATGGTTTCCACATCCTTCATGTAGTGAGGTGACCACAGCTGAGGACAGTACTCCAAGTGGGGTCTGACAAGGGTTCTATATTGCTGTAACATTACCTCTCGGCTCTTAACCTTAATCCCACAGTTGATGAATGGCAAGGCACCGTGTGCCTTTTTAACCACACAGTCAACCTGCGTAGCAGCTTTGAAGGTCCTATGGATTCGGATCCTAAGATCGTTCTGAACCTCCACACTGCCAAGAGTCTTACCATTAACACTATATTCTGCCATCATACTTGACCTACCAAAATAAACCACCTCACACTTATCAGGGTTGAACTTCATCTGTCATTTCACAGCCTAGTTTTGCATCCTATTGGTCCCGCTGTAACCTCTGACTGCCCTCCACACTATCTACAACACCCCCAACTCTTGTGTCATCAGCAAATTTACTGACCCATCCCTCCACTTCCTCATCCAGGTCAGTTATAAAAATCACGAAGAGAAGGGGTCTCAGAACAGATTCCTGAGGCACTCCACTGGTGACCGACCTCCATGCAGAATATAACCTGTCTACAACCACTGTTTGCCTTCTGTGGGCAAGCCAGTTCTGGATCCACAAAGCAATGTCCCCTTGGATCCCATGCCTCCTTACTTTCTCAATAAGCCTTGTATGGGGTACCTTATCAAATGCCTTGATGAAATCCATATACGTTACATCTACTGCTCTACCATCATCAATGTGTTTAGTCACACCCTCAAAAAATTCAGTCAGGCTTGTAAGGCACGACCTGCCCTTGACAAAGCCATGCTGAATATTCCTAATCATAATATGCCTCCCCAAATGTTCATAAATCCTGCCTCTCAGGATCTTCTCCATCAACTTACCAACCACAGAACTAAGACTCAATGGTCTTAATTTCCTGGGCTATCACTACAACCTTTCTTGAATAAGGAAACAACAACTGCAACCCTCCAATCCTCCACAACCTCATCTGTCCCCATTGATGATGCAAAGATCATTGCCAGATTCTCAGCAATCTCCTCACTTGCCTCCTACAGTAGCCTAGGGTACATCTTGTCCAGTCCCGGAGACTTCTCCAACTTGATGCTTTCTGAAAGCACCAGCACATCCTCTTCCTTAATTTTTATATGCTCAAGCTTTTCAATCTGCTGTAAGTCATCCCTTTAATCGCCATGATCCTTTTTCATACTGAATACTTAAGCAAAGTATTCATTAAGTACCTCAGCTACCTCCTCCAGTCCATACATACTTTTCCATTGTCACACTTGATTGGTTCTATTCTCTCACGTCTTATCCTCTCGCACTTCACATAAGAGTAAGAGGATAACTTGCCTCTACTGCGTCCTCATCATTAAGACATTGTTGAAATGTGGATAGGATGGCAACTCATTATCTCAGGACTACATTTGCAGCATGCTGCCACCCACACTGGACCCCTACAGTTCACTCACCAACACCACAGATCAATGGACGACACAATAGCCACAGCTCTACACACCGTCCTTACATGTCTGGAGAAGAGGGATGCTTATGTGAGAATGCTGTTCTTGGACTACAGTTCAGCATTCAACACCATAATTCCCTCCTGGCTCGAAAAGAATCTTAGAGACCTCAACCTTCACCCCGCCTTGTGTAGCTGGATCCTGGACTACCTGTCAGATCGCCAGCAGGTGGTAAGAATGGGTTCCCTCACCTCTGTCCCTCTGCCCCTCAACACAGATGCCCCTCAGGTCTGCCCCTCCTTTACTCTCTGTATACCCATGACTGTGTCATCACCCACAGCTCCAAACTGCTAATTACATTTGCCGATGACACTGCACTAATTGGCCTAAACTTAAGTAAAGATGAGGCAGCCCACGGAGAGGAAGTCATCAACCTGACACAATGCTGTCAAGAAAACAACCTCTCACTCAACATTGCATAAATAAAGGAGCTAGTTGTGGACAAAAGGAAGAATGGAGACAGGCTCACACCTATTGACATCAATGGATCTGGGGTTGAGAGGGTGAACAGCTTTAAGTTTCTCGGCTTAATTATCACTGAGGATCTCACATGGTTTGTACATACCGGCTGTGTGATGAAAAAGGCACAACAGTGCCTCTTTCACCTCAGATGGTCGAAGAAGCTTGGTATGTCCCCCCAAATTCTAAGAACTTTCTATAGGGGCACGATTGAGAGCATCCTGACTGGCTGTATCACTGCCTGGTATGAGAACTGTACTTCCCTCAATTGTAGGACTCTGCAGAGGGTGGTGCGGATAGCCCAGCGCATCTGTAGATGTGAACTTCCCACAATTCAGGACACTTACAAAGACAGGTGTGTAAAAAAGGCCCAAAGGATCATTGGACACCCAAATCACTACAACCACAAACTGTTCCAGCTGCTACCATTTGGGAAACAGTACCACAGCATAATAGCCAGAACCACAGGCTCCGGGACAGCTTCTTTCACCAGAATGCTTAATTCATTTATGCTGATGTATTTCTATGTTATACTGACTATCCTGTTGTACATAATTGTTATAAATTACTATAATTGCACATTGCACATTTAGATGGACATGTAACGTAAAGATTTTTACTTCTCATGTATGTGAAGGATATAAGTAATAACGTTAATTCAAATCAATTCAATAGAATTTTCATGTTGGCAGGGTAACTGTGAGAGGAAGAGAGGAGGTACTGCTGTTAGTCAGAAGTTGAATCTCTTCAGTTTTAAGGAAGGTTATCAGAGAAGATTCATTAAATGTGGCCAAATGGATAGAGATTAAACATCAGTACATCATTTAGGATCTACATATCAAGTGGAGGAGGTGACAATAGGGGTACAATCTGGAGACAACTCAGATATTTTAAAGTAATTATGGAAAATGATAAGGATGGAACCGTATCAAGATCTTAAATCAGCGTAATTTCATTAACATATAGGAAGACCTGGCAAGGGTAGAATGGGAGCATCCACATGCATGTCTGCAACTGCACTGAATGGAGAAATAGTAAGAATTTAAGGCCAATATCTTCCTGCAAGGATAAAAGACAGAGATAACAACTAGATGGAACCATGAATGCCAAGGACATTGAGAGCTGAATAAAGAGTAAAAATGAAGCATATGATAGGCATTGGAAATTTTTGCTGGGGAGGCCTCAACTGTAGGGATGCACACAAAAAGGAAATAGAGAGACAAAGAAAGGTGACAAGAAAAAACACTGTTCGGTATGATTAAGGAAAACCCCAGTGTTCTATACATACTTTAAGGGTATTAGACTAATCAAGGATAAAACTATGGCCCATTACAGACAAAGCGGAGCAATCTGTCTGCGGAGTCTGAAGATACAGGTATATTCAGAATGAATCATTTTCAACAGTATTCATAAGGAAACAGACTTTGTCGTTGGAAAATCCTGCGAAGGGGAGGATAAAAGTCTATTGCATGTCTAGAGCACAAGAGGAAGTACATGATGACTTGGCAGGTTTAAAGCAGATAAATCTCCAAGGCTGAGCAGGATTTATGCTAAGCTCCTGCAGAAAGCAAGGAAAGAGATTGCTGGAGCTCTGAATGAGATCTTTATCATTTGCTGTCCTCCAGTCACCTTACTTGAAACATAACCCCCCCCCCCTTTTTCAACAGAGGCAACATGGGGTAAAGCTGGGTAACTATAAGATTGTGAGTAGAGGGAAAATGAAAAAGAAAAAAACACTTTAATGGACAGGATTAATAATCACTTGGAAAGGCAGAGAATAATCAGACACTCCCAACATAGCTTGTTAAGGACAGATCCTGCCTGATGAGTTTGACTTATATTTGAAGAGCAACAAATGGATTAATAAAAGCACGAAGTAGGTGTGATTTATTTACAGTTTAGAAAAGCCTTTCACAAGGTGACTAATTCAAAAGGGTGGGGACCCATGGGATTCAGGGTAAGTTGGCAAAATGGATCTAAAACTGACTTTGCAAAATAGAGGGCAATGGTATAGAGTTGTTTTTGCAATTGAATTCCTTTGACTAACAGTGCCTCACAAGGACCAGCTAATCCTTGTTATATTTAATAACATAAATGACTTGGTAGAATCTAGGGGGAGTTTATGGAAATGTGGGATCAATAAGTGACAGAAGAAATTGTCTGGAGATGCAATTGCTCTGTAAATGGGCATAGATTCTCCTATACCATAAAGAAATATAGAAACCTACCACAATTCATTGTGGCTACAGTGAACATTATCTCCAAAATGTACTCTGTTACTTGAACATAGAAATAGAAATAGAAATCCTCAGCACAATACGGATTGCAGAGAGATCTGTGTCAGCAGAAAAAATGGGCTGAAAAATGGCAGATGGCATTTAATGCAGACAAGCACAAGATTTTGCACTTCAGTAGGACCAACCAGGGTGGATTTACACAGGGTATGATAGGGCACTGAGGAGTGTGGTAGAACAATGGGATTTGGGAATACAGCTACATAATTCATTCACAGTGGCATCAAAGGTAGGTAGGTTGTAAAGAAAACTTCATAATGGCCTTCTTAAATCAATGAATTGAGTACAAAAGATGGGATGTTATGTTGAAGTTGTATATGAAGTTGGTGAAGCCTAATTTGGATATTGTGTGCAGTTTTGGCCACCTAACTAAAAGAAAGATGTGAACAAGGTTGAAAGAGTGCAGAGAAAATTTACAAGGGTATTGTGGGACTGGAAGACCGGAGTTTTAAGGAAAGATTGAATAGTTTAGCACTGCATTCTTTAGACCATAGATGATTAACGAGATTTGATAGAGGTATACAAAATTTTGAGAGGTATAAATAGGGTAACTACAAGCAGGCCTTTCCACTGATGTTGGGTGGGATGACAACCAGGGGTTAAGAGTGAAAGGTAAAAAGTTTAAGGGGAACATGGGGGAAATTTCTTTACTTAATAGGTCGTGAGATTGTGGAATGAGCTACCAGAGTAAGTGGTACATGTGAGTTTGATTTCAACATTTCAGAGAAGTCTGGATACATACATGGATAGCATGGATATGAAGGGCTCTACGGTCCTGATGCAGGTCGATGGGAGAAGGCAGTTTAAATGGTTTTGGCATGGACTTAGGTGGGCTGAGTGGCCTGTTCTGTCTGTGACACCATGACTCCAAAAAGTGATTCCACTGAAATTTTCAATGTCTTGACGAGGTGGATTCTGCAAGAATGCTTTGTCCAGTTGAAATGTGCAGAAAAACAAATTCTAGACTTGGGATAAGAAGCCACCTTTTAAAGCATAAACTGAAGAAGTTTTCTTTACTCAGAAGGTAAAATCTGGAGGGGGAGGAAGTTCGATGGAAGGATGCGAACCTTTGGAACTCTTGAGGTCAGAAGGAGGTAGATGAGGTAAATTTTAATTAGAATATAATTAAAATTGGGACAGACTGATTTTGGTCATTAAAGGTATTAAAGGAGTTGAACCAAGTTCAACCATTAACTGAATGGTTGAGCATTTCTTTAGGCACTTACCTCAATATTAGCTGAGCCCCAATTTCCATCAATTAAATCTTAAGAAAGCTAGAACATTATTTTCAAAGGCTCCAGCAGCAAGCTCTGTAAATAATCTAACATCTTATTAAGCAAATACTGAGTTTCTAGCCCCTGTGCTCTGTGAATAAAGACATTCTATTTGTAACTCCATAACAAATACCAGCCACTGATCCAAAAGCCACTGCAGGTGAAACCTTTTATCCTGAAACTGCGACGTAGGGAAAGCAACCTTCCAGCATCTACCTTGAGAAACCATTGAAGAACAATGCACTTCGGTGAGATGATAATTCCTTCCTTTATGCTCCAGAGAAGTTAAACTCATTCCAATAAAGTCATTAGCATTCTTGTATAATGTACAATACAATATGCAGATGTTATTCCCTTATTTAAGCAAGGGAGTAGAGAAGCCCAGGAAATGTTGAAAGGCATGGACAGAGTGGATATGGCAAAGTTGTTTCCCATCGTGGGGGAGTCTAGTATGAGAGAACATGACTAGAGGACGGCAGGGTGCCCATTCAGAACAGAGATGCGAAAGATTTTTTTTAGCCAGAGGGTGGTGAATCTGTGGAATTTGTTGCCACGGGCAGCAGTGGAGGCTAAGTCATTGGGAGTATTTAAGGCACAGATTGATAGGTATCTGATTAGTCAGGGCATCAAAGGTTATGGGGAGAAGGCGGGGGAATGGGACTAAAGGGGAGATTGGATCAGCTCATGATGAAATGGCGGAGCAGACTCAATGGGCAGAATGGCCGATTTCTGCTCCTTTGTCTTATGGTCTTATGGAAATTATAGACCAGTAAGTCTTACTTCAGTGGTTGGTAAGTTGATGGAAGAGATCTTGAGAGACAGGATTTATCAACATTTGGAGAGGCATAATATGATTAGGAATAGTCAGCATGGTTTTGTCAAAGGCAGGTCATGCCTTACGAGCCTGACTGAATTTTTTGAGGATGTGACTAAACACATAGATGAAGGTAGAGCAGTAGATATTGTGTATATGGATTTCAGCAAAGCATCTGATAAGGTACCCCATGCAAGGCTTATTGAGAAAGTAAGGAGGCGTGGGATCCATGGGGACCTTGCTTTGTGGATCCAGAATTGGTTTGCCCACAAAAGGCAAACTGTGGTTGCAGACAAGTCATATTCTGCATGGAGGTCGGTGACCAGTGGAGTGCCTCAGGGATCTGTTCTGGGACCCCTTCTCTTTGTGATTTTTATAAATAACCTGGATGAGGAAGTGGAGGGATGGGTTAGCAAATATGCTGATGACACAAAGGTTGGGGGTGTTGTGGATAGTGTGGAGGGCCATCAAAGGTTACAGCAAGACATCGATAGGATGCAAGACTGGGCGGAGTAGTGGCAGATGGAGTTCAACCTAGATAAGTGTGAGGTGGTTCCTTTTGGTAGGTCAAATATGATGGCAGAATATATGATGCGAGGCATTGATCCTGTGGATAGTCAAAGGCCTTTTCCCAGGACTGAAATGGCTAACATGAGAGAGCACAATTTTAAGGTGTCTGGAAGTAGATATAGAGAAGATGTCAGGGGTAAGGTTCTTTTACGCAGAGAACAGTGAGAGTGTGGAATAGGCTGCCAGCGACGGTAGTGGAGGCAGATACAAAAGGGTCTTTTAAGAGACTCCTGGATAAGTACATAGAGCTTAGAAAAATAGAGGGCTATGGGTAACCCTAGGTAATTTCTAAAATAAGTACATGTTCAGCACAGCATTGTGGGCTGAAGGGCCTGTATTGTACTGAAGGTTTTCTATGGTTCTATGCAGATATAGGTTTATGAAACCTTATTTTTAAATCAAGCTCACAAATAAAACATACAACTCCATTGGTGCAGAACTATCATTCAGTTTGGTGCATACAGGAGTTGAAAGAAAGATTCCAGGTATGTATAGAATTCACAATAGAGTAATAAATATAGGCTCATAAATTAAACAGAGATGCCTTTCTAAATTACAAACATAATTAAATAACAACTTTTCAGAGCTTCTGAACAGAACAGGTATCACAGAATCAGAATGTTAAGGATTTGCATCTAAAATTCATACAAAATACAAACTCATTACTAAAAGAAAACTTACATATTAAATCAAAGGCCATCTGGCACTTCAGGTGGATTTAAAATGTCTAATAGCATTACTCTGAAGCACAGTAGAAATGTTTTGTTGTATGGACAATATTTATTCCTTAATAGTGGAAGAACAGTAAAAATGCAACAGAATTTTTTTTGAATCAGTTTTAGTAATTAAAATAGAGTGTCTTATTCACAGTTGCTTGTCATAGTTTATATTCAGCCATTTGCGTAAGCAATTGTATAAATAAGGCAACCTATTTTACAGATTAAAATTGAGGGTTTTTTTGTAAAATGTTTGTCTTTCTTTCTTATATTAAGGAATAAACGATCAAAGCAACTGGAAAACTTCCCGTGCTGTATCAAAATAGTGCAAAAGGATCTTTTAAATCTACCTGAAACAGCAATTTGCCTATGCTGAATATAAGCTGTCAGTTTCCTACATTACAACAACAAGACTTCTAATGCTTCAAGTGGCAAAAAGGTTCAGAGGTCAAGGAAAAAGCCATGTAAAATCAAACCTCTCTTACCAGTAGCACTGGTAGATGGAGAAGCTGAGTCTTTTGGTGATGTTGTATTTTTCGGCCTAGCTGCTGCAAGACAGGGAGAACAATTGCTTTCTCCATTCATCACTGGAGAACTGGGTGCAGATTGCCGAGAAGAACTTGTTGATGGACTATCTGCACAGTTGAAGGTTTCGGCGTTCGATCTTATTGAAAAAATAATTGAAATTAACATACTGGAAACAAATCAAATCCTATTCTTATTCAATTAATTTTTTATCTGTATTAATTCAGATATTTTTTTATGACTATTAAAAGAGTTTACATTGAATTAATTCAATCTATTCTATCAATTTTTTTTCCCTTTCAGGACTATGTTTCCACTATAGGCACAAACCATCCATGGGAAATGTTTGATGACACACATCCACCACTCAGTATGTAAAGAATTTGTCCCAGACGTCCCCCGATATTTTCCTCCAAATACTTTAACATTATGCCCCCTTGTATTAGCCATTTCGAGCCTGAGAACATGTCTCTGGCTATCCACTTTATCTATGCTTCTTATCATCTTGTACTCCTCTATGAAGTCACCCCTCATCCTCCATTTCTCCAAAGGGAAAAGTCCTAGCTCACTCAACCTACCTTCATAAAACATGCCCTCTAGTCTAGGCAGCATCCTGGTACATCTCCTTGGTATTCTCTCTAAAGCTTCCACATCCTTCTGACCAAAACTGGAACCAATAGTCCAGGTGTGGTTGAACCAGGAATTTACAGAGCTGCAAGATTATGATGTGGCTCTTGAACTGAATTCCCCTAACTAATGGAGGCCAACACACCAATTGCTTTCTTAATAGCTCTAATCAAATTGCATGACAACCTTGAGGGATCTAGGAATATGGACACTAAGATCCATCTGTTCCTCCACATTGCCAAGATTCTTATTATTAACCCTCACAATGCACACTACACGCTGGAGGAACTCAGCAGGTCAGGCAGCATTCTTGGAAACGAACAGTCAGCGTTTTGGGCTGAAACCCTTCGTCAGGATTGAAGAGGGAGGGAGCAGGAGAAGGTAGGGAAGGGGAAGCAGGGAGGGGATAGGCAGGAGAGGTGAAGAAGGAATGTAAGGGGAAAGCACTATGGGTAGTAGAAGGAGGCAGAACCATGAGAGAGGTGATAGGCAGCTGGAGAAGGAGGCAGAGTGAAACTGGGATGGGGGAAAGGAGGGGAAGGGAATGACCAGAAGTTGGAGAATTCAATATTCATGCCAAGGGGCTAGAGACTACCCAGACAGTATGTGAGATGTTGCTCCTCCAACTTGAGTTTGGCCTCATCATGGCAGTAGAGGAGGCTATATATGGACATTTATGTAGTGTACCTGGACTTTCAGAAAACCTTTGATAAGGTCCCACATAAGAGATCAGTGGGCAAAATTAGAGCACATGGTATTGGGGATAAGGTACTGACATGGATAGAAAATTGGTTGGCAGACAGTAAACAAAGAGTATGGATTAACGGGTCCCTTTCAGAATGGCAGGCAGTGACGAGTGGTGTACCGCAAGGCTCGGTGCTGGGACCACAGCTATTTACAATATACATTAATGATTTAGATGAAGGGATTAAAAGTAACATTAGCAAATTTGCAGATGACACAAAGCTGGGTGGCAGTGTGAAATGTCAGGAGGATGTTATGAGAATGCAGGGTGACTTGGACGGGTTGGGTGAATGGGCAGATGCAGTTTAATGTGGATAAATATGAGGTTATCCACCTTGGTGGCAAGAACAGGAAGGCAGATTACTATCTAAATGGTGTCAAGTTAGGAAAAGGGGAACTACAATGAGATCTAGGTGTCCTTGTTCATTGGTCACTGAAAGTAAGCATGCAGGTACAGCAGGCAGTGAAGCAAGCTAATGGCATGTTGGCTTTCGTAACAAGGGGAGTTGAGTATAGGAGCAAAGAGGTCCTTCTGCAGTTGTATAGGGCCCTGGTGAGACTACACCTGGAGTAATTGTGTGCAGTTTTGGTCTCCAAATTTGAGTAAGGGCATTCTTGCTATTGAGGGAGTGCAGCGTAGGTTCACAAGGTTAATTCCCAGGATGGCAGGACTGTCATATGTTGAAAGATTGGAGCAACTGGGCTTGTATACACTGGAATTTAGAAGGATGAGAGGGGATCTGATTGAAACATAGATTATTAAATGATTGGACACGCTAGAGGCAGGAAACATGTTCCCGATGTTGGGTGAGTCCAGAACCAGAGGCCACCATTTAAGAATAAAGGGTAAGTCATTTAGAACAGAGTTGAGGAAAAACTTTTTCACCCAGAGAGTTGCGGATCTGTGGAATGCTCTGCCTCAGAAGGTAGTGGAGGCCAATTCTCTGGATAGTTTCAAGAAAGAGTTATATAGAGTTCTTAAAGATAGCGGAGTCAAGAGATATGGGGAGAAGGCAGGAACGGGGTACTGATTATGGATGATTAGCCATAATAAAGTGAATGGTGGTGCAGGCTCGAAGGGCTGAATAGAATATGTCTATTGACATATCCAAATGGGAATGTGAAGCAGAGTTGAAGTGGGTGGCAACTGGGAGATCCTGTCTGTTGTGGCGGACGGAGCGGAAGTGCTCGACAAAGTGGTCCCCCAATCTGCATTGGGTCTCAGCGTTGTAGAGGATGCCGCTTCCGGAGCACCGGATGCAATAATGACCCCAACAGACCCACAAGTGAAGTGTTGCCTCACCTGGAAGGACGGTTTGGGGCCCTGAATGGTAGTAAGACAGAAGGTGTCGGGACAGGTGTAGCACTTACGCTTGCAAGGATAAGTGCCAGGTGGGAAATACGTGCGGAGGGACATGTGGACCAGAGATTCGCGGAGGGAACGATCCCTGTGGAAAGCAGAGAGGGGTAGAGAGGAAAAGATGTGCTTAGTGGTGGGGTCCTGTTGAAGATGGCGAAAGTTGCGGAGGATAATGTGCTGGATCTGGAGGTTGGTGGGGTGATAGGTGGGGACAAGGGAAATTCTGTCCCTGTTGTGGTGATGGGAGAATGAGGGTGAGGGCCAAAGTGCAGGAAATGGAGGAGGTGCGGGTGAGGTCATCGTGGATGACGGCAGAAGGGAAACCACGATCCTTAAAGAAATAGGACATTTGAGATGTCCTGGAATGGAAAGCCTCATCCTAAGAACAGATGCAGTGGAGATGGAGGAACTGGGAATAGGGAATAGTATTTTTGCAAGTGGCAGAGTGGGTGGAGGTATAGTCAAGGTAGTTATGAGAGTCAGTGGGTTTATAGAAGATGTCAGTGGACAGTCTGTCTCCAGAGATGGAGACCAAGAGATCGAGAAAGGGGAGAGAAATGTCCAAGATGGACCAAGTGAATTTGAGGCCTGGGTGGAAATTAGAGGCAAAATCGATGAAATTGACGAGCTCAGCATGGGTGCAGGAAGCAGCACCAATGGAGTCATCAACGTAGTGAGGGTAAAGTTGGGGAGCAGTACCAGTATAGATTTGGAGCATAGACTGTTCCACACAACCAACGAAGAGGCAGGCATAGCTGGGGCCCATGCGAGTGCCCATAGCTACACCCTTGGTCTGAAAAAAGTGGGAAGAGCCAAAAGAGAAGTTATTAAGTGTGAGTACCAGTTCCGCCAACTGGAGGAGGGTGGCGGTGGGGGGTAACTGGTGAGGTCTATTGTCCAGAAAGTAGCAGAGGGCTTTGAGGTCTTCTTGATGGGGAATGTAATTGTATAAGGATTGGACATCCATAGTAAAAATGAAGCAGTCGGGACCAGGGAACTGGAAGTTATTGAAGAGGTGGAGGGCATGGGAGGTATCCTGGATGCAGGTGGGGAGGGACTGAACTATGCGTGACAAAATGGAGTCCAGGTAGGCGGATACAAGTTCGGAGGGGCAGGAGCAGGCCGAAACTATGAGTCTACCGGGACAGTCAGGCTTGTGTTTACTACTATTAACCCTATATTCTGCCTTTAAATTCAACCTTCTAAAATGAATCACTTCACACTTCTCCAGTTGAACTCCATTTGCCTCTTCTCAGCCCAGCTGTGCAACATGTTGCAACATACAACAACCCTCCACCATACACAAGTCCATCAACTTTTGTGTCACCTGCAAACTTACTAACCCACTCTTCCACTTCCTCAACCAAATCAATTATAAAAATCACAAAGAGCAGGGTTCCCACAACAGATCCCTGGGGAGCACTACTGGTCAGTAACCTCCAGGTAGAATACTCTCCATCTTCTACACCCTCTGCCTTCTATGGGCAAGCCAATTCTGTATCCGCACCACCAAGCTTCCCTTGATGTCATTCTTCCTGACTTTCTGAATGAGCCTGCCACACTGAACCTTATAAAATGCCTTATTAACATCCACTATTTTATCTTCATCAATGTACTTTGTCACATCTTCAAAGAATTCAGGATCGTGAGTTTTAAATTGCCTTTCACAAAGCCATGCTAACTCTCCCTAACCAGACTAGGCTATTGTCGTAAATCCTGTCCCTGAGAATCTTCTCCAATAATTTGCCCATCACTGAAGTAAGACTCACCTGTCTATAATTCTCAGAATTATCACTAATCCTTTTCTTCAGCAAAGGAACAGCATTTGCCACACTCATCTGGTACCATTCCTATGGGCAGTGATCATTGCAAAAGGTGCAATAGAAGCTCCCTTCACTTCCCATGGTAACCTGTAGAATATCCCATCCAGTCCTGGGGACTTATCTCTCCTATTATTTTTCAGAAGTTCTAAAACACCCACATTCTTAATATCAACGTGTTCAAGCATATCAACCTGTTTTACGCAGTCCTCACAAACATCAAGTTCCCTACCACTGGTGAATGCTGAAGTCAACTATTCAGTAAGGACATCTTATATCTCTTCCAACTCCAGGCACATTGAGGGAAAATCTCACTTGGTGAACCTGTTGGAATTCTTTGAGGAGATTAAAAGTAGGATAAATAAAGGGGATACAGTAGATGTTGTATATTTGCACTTTCAGAAGGCCTTTGACAAGGTGTCACACATGAGGCTGCTTACCAAGTTAAGAACCCATAGTATTACAGGAAAGATAAAAACATGGCTAGACCATTGGCTGATTGGCAGGAGGCAAAATGTGGGAACAAAGGAAGTGGTATTCCACTGGGGTCTGTATTGGTATCGCTTCTTTTTATGTTATATATCAAAGATTTGGATGATGGAATGGACAGCTTTGTGGCCAAGTTTGCAGAAGATATGAAGATAGGTGCAGGAACAGGGAGACAGGTAGACAGATTAGGAGAATTGATGAAGAAATGGCAGATGGAATAGTCTTGGGAAGTGTGTAGCCATATACTTGCGTTAGAGAACTAAAAGTGTAGACCATCTTCTAAATGAAAAGAAAATTCAAAAATCTGAGCTGCAAAGGGATTTGTGAGTCCTTGTGAAGGATTCCCTAAAGGTTAACTTGCAGTTTGAAGCGGTGGTAAGGAAGCATTCATTTCAAGAGAACTAGAATATAAAAGCAAGAACTTAATGTTTTATAAGGCACTGGTAAGGCCACACTTACCGATCATTGTGAGCAGTTTGGGGTCCCTTATCTAAGAAAGGATGTGCTAACATTGGAGATGATTTTGAGGAGGTTCAAGAGAATGATCTGTCAGGGCATGAAGGGTTATAGGAAGAAGGCAGGAGATTGGGGTTGAGAAGGAAATAGATCAGCCATGATGAAATGGCAGCGTAAACTCAATAGGGCAAATGATCCAATTCTGCTCCTACATCTTAAGGTCTTGTCACCTTACAGACCTCTGTCAGGTCACCTCTCATCCTCCTTTGTTTCAAGACACAAAGCTAATAATCTGTCAAACAACAGTTCAGCAAATACAACAGTTCAACTCTGTGCAACAGAACACGCATCATAGTGCGATAGTCACCATTTTATTATTTTGTACAATATTATTGCACATTATTGGTAATTATTGCACATTGGTAAATTATTATTGTGCATATTATTATTCTATTCTTCATAGTTAAGTCTGCATACTGCTCAGTGTATTTTTAAATGTTGCTGCTGTAATGAGAGAATTTCCCACTCAAGATCAATAAAGTATTTTTTATTATTATTAAACCACACACAACCTATTTATTCCTGTTTTCTGCATGCTGTGATTTGACCAATCCTGATTAGCTTTAGTGTACTATGTTAGGGTACATGAGGTAGTAATCAGCCCCTTTGTACACCAAAGGGGTAATTTTTAAAATAGAGCCAGGATATCATCATAAATAAACATATTTCATCAGTTTTCACAACAGAGAAGTTTGCACAGTGAATAAATTCCCACAACCCAGGGTGCTAAGGGATAGATTGCTGGGAATCTGATGGAGATTTTTATATTTTTCTTAGCCACAGGTAAGGTATAAGAAGACCTTATGATAGCTAATGCTGTCCATTGCTTAAACATGGCAATAGGGAGAAGCCTGGAAACTAAAGGCCAGTGGTAGGGAAGATTCTGTGTGTCAGGTTTTACATTCACTTGGAAAGGCAGGGACTGATTAGGAGGAGCGAGTATGGTTTTGTGCTGAGAAGATAATGTCTCACAAATCTGACTGCATTTTTTTTAAGGAGGTAACAAAGAAAATTGATGAAGGCAGATCAGTAGAAGTGATTTACAAGATCTTTAGTACAGATTTTGACAAAGTCTTAGATGGGAGGTTGATCCAGAACGTTAAGGTACAAGTAATCCAAAATGTTCTAACAAACAAGATGCAAAACTGGCCAGGCACAGTGTAATCGTTGATGGGTGTTTTTCTGACTGGAAGTCTATAACAAGAGGTATACCACAATGACTAGTGATAGGGCTCTTTTTGTTGGTAATGTATAAATAACTTAGATGTACTTTTACCACATAGGTGGTAAGAGAAGTAAGTTTGAAAAAAATATGGAAATTAGTGGAGTCGTATAAGTTTGTTGAAGAATACAGTGGGACACAGATCAGCTGTAGAGTTGGGCAGAGTGGTGGCCAATGGAATATAATCCAGACAAGTATGAAGTCATGTAAATTCTATTAGAATAGAGAGTAAATGGCTGGGAGCACTGATATACAGAGGGACCTAGGGTTGAAAGTGCTGGAATCTCTGGAAATTTCACTAAGCAATTCTTTGCACCCTGGATGCCCTTACACAGGGAATTCAGACTGCATTGCCATGGGAGTGTACATGGTTTACTGACAGTAGCATTGGATTGGAAGTAGTACAAGGTACTGACCCTTGCCACTGCATGACCCCAGTCTTGACCACTAATTCTAATTCACTCCCTACCCTCATAATTGTTCTGGCTGGTTCCAGATTTCAGAGAAAGAAGAAAACAAAATAGTTTTGGGTAGCAGAGAAGATGGGAAAAGGATGTGCAGAACAACAGGTATATCTGTGATAAGATGAGAACAGATAAAGACATAACCTCTTCAGTTAAGTATCAATGAAAATCAATAAAGGTTCTTTGCCTGTTTATTAGATTACTGATTGTAAAACTGTGAGAAATGACCAACTGGTCAGCCTATACAAAAATAAGAGGGAAAATTAAGCCTAAATTATAACAGATCAAATCCATTAGACATAAAGAAAGAATGGGTTGGCTGAAGTTGGAGAATTTGACAGCTGAAATCCGAAAAGATCCCAGACAGAAGATCTTGATCCTCAATGTTGTGCTTGACCTCACCGAAACAGCACAGAAGGTAACAATAGAAGTGCTAGTGTGGTTGTGCAAATAAAATGGTTGATAACCAGATGTTTTTCCTTACACAAGTATTCCACAGCATGATTATCCAATTGCATATGGCATCTCCAAAGCAGGTAAGGTCAGGTAGTGCAGTACACTAGATTGTTCTTTATTGACTCTTGCCATGTTGTTCTCCATTAGTATTAGTTTCAGACCATTTACTCTGCCTTTTTACATGACATTTAATTTGAAACAAAATGTTTAATTTCTCTGCCATTTCTTTATTCCTTGATTTACTCTCTCCTATCTCAATATACAAGGCAACATTAACTTTTGCTAATCTTTTTCATTTTGCATTTCAGACAATTTTATAGTCTGTATGTTTCCTACTTGGTGACTCTCACATACTTTTATATCTATCATAATCAAAATACTTCCTTTGTTGATTTCTGCGATCTACCCCAATCCTCAAGTTCACAGCTCCAGTTTGGTATAATTTCATTTTCATTTGATTTAAATACTTGTCAGCACAGGCCTGATCCCCTGAGCTGAGTTTCACTGAAGATGCCTGAAGCTTGCAAAGTGTGCACTAGAATGTCTATGCAAATAAATCTGAAACATTGAGAGTTTCATTCATAAGTAATTCTCTCTGTATCATACTATTACATAATTGGAAGATAAATTTAGTTTTAAATGGCAATGTACTGATTTAGCTTCTTCTAATGGTCTGCTCTGAATCTTCACTGAATTCAATGGAAACCAAACTTCACAGAAAGTATAACAACAACTGAATCACTATCGTTAATTTTCAACACTCATTCAAGACATTTAAGTGAATGCATACTGTAATTCCCAAATGACCAATTATAGAACATCAATGGAAGAAAATATGAAATGTTAGTTACAAAGTAAGTGCAATATTCTCAGAATTTTGTACAACAATGTAAGTGTTTAACCATTTTAAGTGAAAACCAGATTTTCATTCTGTTTAATTACATAATTAGTTATAAGACATTCTCTACTAATACATGCTAGTTTTAAGTTGTAGCATTCAAACTGAATAGGCCTTCAAGTGCTAGAATTCAAATTTAAAGTTATAAACATATTGTGAAAATGAATTAAAAAATATATGAAACAATAATCATTAAGGATTTTATCAAAGAGGGAGGTAAAGAGAATATGGAAAAGAATTTTCTACAAAGTATACAGGAGTTCTTCCTTACTCCGTATGTAAAATGTCCAAAACGACATGATTCATTTTTGGAGCTAGTAATGAATCAGACTTAGTAAGACAAATAAAGAAGAACAGGTGTCTTAACGTCACAATGTCCATCTGCTAATATGAGGCCACTACCATAATTGTCCCACTATCAGCTTGGTCCCTTGTGAAAGAAATGCAATTCCACAATGGCAGAGGAATTTCATCTCAGGACTGAAGAATGAAGGGGGACTTCCAATGGGTAGAGAGAAGGACTGAGAGGAATGTGGAAAGAGTACTTAGTGTAGTGTAGAGGAAAGACGGGTACAGGAAAAGAAACTAAATTGCATGAGACACAACTGGTATAGCATGGCCTGCTCAAAGAAAAAAAAGCAAATGTTCTTCCTTTTGGAGTGAAGAACCAGTACTGATTGATGGGTTTTGTCATCAAGAATGAATTTTCCTGCTATCTCAGTGATTACTTGACCCCACCTCTCCCACGCATAAGTGAAACCCTCATAATATGTAGGCTCATTTTAACATGCAGCCACAATGCTTAGCACATACACCCCAACCACGGATGTTACAAGCGAGGGAAGATGGATGTTTACTCCATTCTAGAAAGAACACTCGTCCTCTTCCAGAGAGAGACAAACAAATCGTTCTGGGTGAAATAAATGCCAGAATTAGAAAAAAGACAGAATCTATTGGAAAGGCAAAGGAGAAAGTCAATTCCAACAAAGTGCTTTTAAAAATTTAAATTTAAAAATGAAGCACAGGTGTATTGAATATTTGACTGAATGCTACTTAAACATCAGCTTGGCTCCAAAACAAATGACCACAGAGACATACATTGCCACATGACCATCAATCTTGAAGGTATTAAAAACCAAACAAAGATAGTCAATACGAGTGAATCTGAAGATGCTGGAAATAAATAAAAACACAAAATTCTGGCAGAACTCAGCAGGCCAGACAGCATCTAAGGGAGGAGGTAGTGACAATGTTTCGACCCGGCGTAGCAGTGTTTCTGTTCACGAAAATAATCATGATCGCGATTGAAAATAAGGTGGAAGTAATAAAGCAATCAGAAAGAAGTGAAATGCCATCGGTCATTGGAAAAGAGTTAGGTTACAGTTGTTCAACGATTGGAACAATTTTAACGGAGCATTTGAAAGGTCCTGCCCCGATGACAGCTACAATTATTACTAAGCAACGCAGTGGTTTATTTATTGAAATACGTATGTTTCTTAAGTGTTTTATATGCATAGAAAGGTAAAATATGTACTATATACTAAGAAAATTGTTTGACTAACTGACGGTAAATAATACCGGATGGACCTGTACCGACTTCAAATCCGACTTAAAGACGGACTCAGGAACGGAACTCATTCATAACCTGGGGACTGCCTGTACTTTAAAGTCATTTCTAGATTACTTATAATACCTAATACAATGTAAATACTATGTAAATAGTTGTTATACTGTATTGTTTAGGGAATAATGACAAGAAAAAATAGTCTGTATATGTTCAAGCAACGAGTGCTGGAGAGAACTTACAGGTTTTCCCGATCTGCAGTTGGTTGAATCCGCGGATAAGGAGGGCCGACTGTACTATAAGGCCAGAGCACCACAATACAAAGCAGCAGAATTCGACCGTTTGGCCCATCGAGTCTGCTCCACCAGTCAATCTTGGCTGATCCTTTTTTATCCTCCCATCCTCAGTCTCACTCCCCAGCCTTCTCCCGTAACCTTTGATGCCGTGGCCAATCAAGAACCTATCAATCTCTCCTTAAATACACCCACTACCTGGCCTTCACTGCTGCTATGGTAACAAATCACACAAATTTACCATCCTCTGGCTAAGGAAATGGATGCCCTTTTAATCGGAGGCTGTGCCCTCTTGTCCTAGACTCCCCAACCATGGGAAATATCCTTTCCACATCTACTCTGACTAGGCCTTTCAGCACTCGATGATAACTTTCATTCCTGGAATCATCCTTGTGAACCTGCTTTGAACCCTCTCCAATGCCAGCACATTTTGCTTTAAGATAAGGAGCCCAAATCTGTTCACTATACTGAAGAAAGGCCTCACCAGTGCCTTATTAAACCTCAGCATCACATCCCTGCTCTTATATTTTAGACCTCTTCTACAAGTTATCTTTAGGGTGTTCTGCACAAGGACACCCAAATCCCTTGACACATCACATTTTTGGATTTTCTCCATTTAGGAAATAGTCTGCACGTTTATTTCTTCTACCAAAGTGCATGACCATGCATTTTCCAACATTGTCTTTCATCTGCTGGTTTTTCGCCCATTCTCCTAATCTGTCTAAGTCTTTCTGCAGCCTTCCTGTTTGCTTAAAACTACCTGCCCCTCCACCAATCTTCATATCATCTGCAAATTTGGCAACAAAGCCATCTATTCCATTATCTATATATTGATTTACGGCATTAAAAGAAGTGGTCCCACCCAACACCAACTCCTGCGGTACACCACTAGTCACCGGCAGTCAACGAGACAAGGATCCTTTTATTCCCACTTGCTGAGGCCTACCAACCAGCCAACACTCTAACCATGTTAGTAACTTTCCTATAACACCATAGGTTCTTCACTTAGTAAGCAGCCTCATGTATAGCACTTTGTTTAAAGTCTTCTAAAAATCCTAATATACAACATCCACTGCATCCTCTCTATCTATCCTACTTGCAATCTTTTTAAGGAATTCCAACAGGTTCATCAGGCAACATTTTCCCTTAAGTTATCTATGCTGACTTTGTCCTATCCCGTCTTGTACTCATCCTTAACAACTAACTCCAACATTTTCCCAACAACTGAGGTTAGGCTAACAGGTCTATAATTTCTTTTCTGTTGCCTCCCTCATTTTTTTTTTTTTTTACAGAGTGGAGTGGCATTTCCAATTTTTCAGTCCTCCAGAGCCATGCCAGGGTCCAATGATTCTTGACAGATCATTAATAATGCCTCCACAATCTCTACCACTACCTCTTTCAGAACCTTAGGGTGCAGTTCAACTGGTCCAGGTGACTTATACACCCTTAAGTCTTTTGGCTTTTTTCAGTACCTTGTCCCTTGTAATAGTAACTGCACTCTTCCTTCACATCCTTCAACATCTGGCACACTGCTAGAGTCTTGCACAGTGAAGACCGATGCAAAATACTCATTTAGTTCATCTGCCATCTCCTTGTCACCCATTATTTCTCCAGCCTCATTTTCTGGTAGTCCTATATTTACTCTCATCTCTATTTTATTTTCTATGCTTGAAAAAGCTTCTTTTATCCACCTTGAGATTGTTTGCTGGCTTGCTTTTATATTTCATCTCCCCCCCCCCCATGACTCTTAGTTGTTTTCTGTAGGCTTTCTATTTTCCTGCTCATTTTTGTTATGTTGTATGCCCTCTCTTTTGCTTTTACATTTGCTTTGACTTTCCTTGTCAGCCACAGTTGTACTATTTTGCCATTTGAGTGTTTCTTTGCTTTTGGAATACATACATCCTGCACCTGCATAAAGGAGGTGGAGCTAAGTAGTTATGCGCCCAGTGGCGACTCCTTCGATTGCATCTTCGAAAACAATTCTATTTCCATCTTTAATACATCTATTATTCCCTTTTAGGGTTCTTTTGAAGACCCTGACCTAATGTTACACGCTGACTACGTTTCTTTGCGGAAATGGGACACACTTTCGGGGTTCCACAATCAGCAGCTAAATGGCATGCCAAAGTCTCGGCCTAAGATTTCGGCACGGATTCAGAAGCCTGGGATCTCGAGGAACTGGAGACAGGTAGATCAAGGGTCGGTGTTGCCACAGGAGACCCGTGTGTCATTGGGAGAGTCAGAACATCTGCTGTGTGTCTGGGGACCTGGGATCTTTGCGATCTTCAGGCACAGAGCTTGAAAAAAGCAACATAACGGACTTTTTAACGTCATAAAACAGCCGGTTGTTTGTTATGTCTCCTGGCTTGTTGGAAAATGGAGTCACTGCTTTCTCCCTTATTAGGGGAGAGAGAGAGAGCCTGCAGCACTTTGAATTATTGGGTGAACAATATAGTCTTTGGGGTAACAGCAAGTCATTGTCTTTACTATTGCTTTGCTCACGCTTGAGTGCTGGTAGTGGGTGCGCTTTATTTTTGCTGGTGGGGTAGGGGGATTGTTGCTCACTGCCGCTTATATGCGGGAGGGAGGGGAGCTTGGGGGGGGGACTCTGGTGTTCTAACATTTAACTGTCATTCATTCTTGGGGCACTCCTCTGTTTTCATGGCTGGTTGCGAAGAAAAAGCATTTCAAGATGTATATTGTATATATTTCTCTAACATTAAATTGTACCTTTGAACCTTCTCCACTTTTCCCAGAAACTCGCACCATTGCTGCTCTGCTATCACCTCTGCCAGCATCTCCTTCCAATTTACTTTGGCCAACTCCTTTCTCATACCGCAGTAGTTTCCTTTATTCCACTGAAATACTGCCATGTCAGACTTTTACTTTCTCCCTATCAAATTTCAAGTTGAACTCAATAATACTGTGATCACTGGTTTCTAAGGGTTCTTTTACCTAAAGCTCCCTAATCGCCTCTAGTTCATCACATAACACCCAATCCAGTATAGCTGATTCCCTAGCAGGCTCAATGACAAATTGTTCTAAAAAGCCATCTCATAGGCATTCAACAAATTCACTCTCTCGAAATTTATTGCCAACCTGCGTGTTAAAATCTTCCACAGCTATCATAACATTGCCTTTTTGACTTTTTTTCTCTATTTTCCATTGTAATCTGTAGTCCACATCCCAGCTACCATTTAGAGACCTGTATATGACTGCCATCATGGTCCTTCTACCTTTGCAAATTCTTAACTCTACTGACAAGGTTTCAACATTTTCCGATCCTATGTCACATCTTTCTAAAGATTTGATGCAATTCTTCACCAGCAGAGGCATGCCAGCCTCTCTCCCTACTGCCCTATCCCTCCCATGCGATGTGTAACCTTGAATATTCAGTCCCTAAATAACAACTATCCTTCAGCCACAATTCAGTGTTAGCCACAGCATCATACCCAACAATCTGTAAAAGTGCAACAAGATCGTCCACCTCATTTCTTATACTCCGTGCATTGAGATATAACACTCTGTGGACTATATACACTACTTTTTTTGATTCTGCATCCTTAATACACTGATACTCATCCTGCTGATGCAATTTTGTCCTATCATCTGCCTGCCCTTCCTCACAGTCTAACTGCACGCCCATTGCATTTTTACTATCCTGAGTCCCTTTACTCCAGTTCCCATCCCCTTGCCTAACCATATATATGTTTTTATGTGTGTGAATGTTTTCTTTGTTCACTATTTTGAACATGCTGTGTATGTTTTGCACTTTAGCCCCAGAGGAACGCTGTTTCTTTGAGCTGTATCTACGTATAGTTGAATGATAATGACAACCAAATGGTCTACCTTAATTAGTAGCTACAAAGAGCTAAATAATCACAGCAAAAAGCATTATTGGATTGGAAAATCCATGTCACTTCAGGGAAGAGGAAAATCCATATGGATAGCTGAAGGACATGACTCAAAACACAGAATTTAAAAGTGACCTTAATATATAATAGAGAATGATACAATATGAGTAAAATCAATTTAGTAAATGAAGAAAGGTGATTCTGAGAAGCAAAGAACACAACTTTGGATAAGAAGCAGCAATATTGTTAAACAACATACCAAATTATTAATAAGAAATAGTATTAAAATAATGGTCAACATAAAAAAACTACCAAAAGGAAAAAAATATGCCTCTCTGGGTGAATAATGATGTATCGTAACAGCAGAAAGCAAGGGAAAAGGTACACATTAATTGAATGCCTTAAAAAAAGGGAGTATGAAGATAGAAATAAATAAAGTTAAGAATACAACTAAGAAATAATATTAATAAGGAACATAAAATAAAACAGTAAAATATTTCAGATATATCAAATAGAACAAGACGACTGGGCTAGGAATAGGGCCCTTACAGGATCAATAAGACAAAGTTACAATTAAAAACCGGGAGCATACAAAAATGTCCCAATACTCATTACAAGTTAATTCAAAATTAGAAAAAAAAAAGGATACAGGAATTAAACTAACCAAAGTCTAAAAAAATAAAATCTCTAGTCTCAAAGGATGTCATCCACAGATGTTAATACAATTGAGGGAAGTGACAGCTGAGACATTTCTACACATTTTAACTGATTAGTGAAAAGTGTAGAGCTAAAGAAATGATAAATTGCTAATGTAATACATCATTGTATATAATAAGGGTAGTACACATACTGAGAGAATGAGTAATAGATCAGTCAGTTTAGCATGGTGGTAAAAGTAATGCAGTTCCTACCAAAGGAGAAAATGGTAGAACAGCGAGAAGCAAGTAGTAGAAGCCTGAAAAGTCAGCATGGATTCAAAAAGGAAGGTCTTGCATGACCAGCTTTGTTAAACATCTTTGAACTTATATTGACAATACAGTAGATAAAATTTATCTAGGCTATTAAAAGTCAGTCAGTAAGGTACCCTATAGTAGATTAACGAGTAAGGTCACTGAAGGCAGACTCAGCAGACAAGAGAAAACTGGATTGCTAATTGCATAATTCAAGAATTATGACATGAAACCTAATTCAAGAATGAACAGCAGCTCATTCTAATTAAAGAAGTGAGGTAGTGGGTATTTCACACGATTGGTGATGTGACTCCTGCTGTTAACAACTTAAACTAAATAATCACAAACAAGAGAAAATCTACAGATGTTGGAAATCCAAGCAACATACACAAAATGCTGGAGAAACTCAGCAGGCCAGGCAGTATCTATGGAAAAGAGCACAGTTGATGTTTCGGGTCCTGCTGAAGGGTCCCGGCCCGAAACATCCACTGTACTTTTTCCATAGATGCTCGCCTGCTGAGTTCCTCCAGCATTTTGTGTGTTTTGCTTAAACTAAATGGTTTAGAGATTGGAATCAAGAGCTGAACTTCTAAATGTGCAAGTATTATCAAATTTGGGAGGGTGGTTTATCGTCAATACCAAGAATTAAAACAAAATTTGAGGACAATATTTGACAGTTAATGTTCAACACAGATAAATGCAATGTTGTATATTTTGTAGGAAGAATGGGGAGGTCATTTATTATTTGGAAGATGCAACTCTAGTTGGGGTAAAAAGATAAACAGATCTCAGGGTACAAACTAGTAAAATTGTACCATAAGCAAACATAGTCATAAAGGGAAAATACAACAAACATTATTTCTGGAGAGATAGAACCAAATATTTGGGCAGTTATGTTAAATATATATCAAATCTTGGTTAGAGTACACTTGGGAGTTCTGTGTACAGTTCTGAAAATCACTTCATTAAAGTGCAATGAGGCAATGAGAAGGATGTATAAAAGATTTAAAAGAATGAGACGCAGAGCGAAAGGTATTTAAATCTGGAGAGGATGAATTAATTGGGTCCTTCTGTTGAGAAAAGAAATTTGAAGGGTGAATGAATGATGAAAACAATGAAAGGTTTTAATAGGTTCTAACAGAAAGTATGTTTCTACTTGTGAAAAAGAACATAA
The DNA here is from genome assembly GCF_030144855.1 of Hypanus sabinus. Taxonomy (NCBI): domain Eukaryota; kingdom Metazoa; phylum Chordata; class Chondrichthyes; order Myliobatiformes; family Dasyatidae; genus Hypanus; species Hypanus sabinus. The sequence continues at coordinate 151,486,973 of NC_082706.1, forward strand.
CTGAGCCATCAACAGAAGCCAGTCACCAAGCAGTTCAACAAAGAATTCAGAAAACAATCAGAATCGGGTTTAGTATCACCGACAGATGTTGTGGAACTTGTTAACATAGCGATAGCACAACAATGCAATACATAATTTTGGGGAGAGAAGTAAACCAATTACAGTAAGTACATATATGTATATTAAATAGTTAAATTAAAAACAGTGCAAAAACAGAAATAATATTAAAAAAGTGAGGTAGTGTTCATGGGTTCAATATCCATTTAGGAATCAAATGGCAGAGGGGAAGAGGCTGCTCCTGAATCGCTAAGTGTGTGCCTTCAAGCTTCTTACCTCCTTCCTGATGGTAACAATGAAAAGAGGGCATGCCCTGGGTGATGGGGGTCTTTAATAATGGGTGCCAACAAGAATATTATGTGGGTATGCCCACAAGAAAATTAATTTCAGAGATTATATATATAGTGACGTTTATGTACTTTGACAACAAATTTACTTTGAACCTTTAATACCATAATTCAGCACATTACAAATGTAATAGAAAGTTAAACTATTAACAAATACAGTCTGAATTGACCTTACATCATGTGGCAACAATACACTCATAATTTTAAAAAAATCACAGTAATTTTGGAGATTTTTCAATTGTGAGATCAATCATTTGCTGATTAGATTAAACACTATATTTTCAGATTTCCCACCGAATACTTCTAAAGTGATTTACCTTTGTTGTCCCAAATCATAGTCACTTCTCATTATCTATATTTCAAACATTCTTTACACACCTTGTTCTAGCCCTTGTAGAAGATTCACCTCCATTTACGTGGATGGCATCTCCATTCTGCTGAACTTCTGTTTAAGAGAAATTCAGTTAATATAATTTAACTGAATATAGTTTATTAATATATTAACAAACTACTAAAGTGATTTTGAAGTAACTAAAAAACAAATACAAAATGTTACCATATTATACTAACAGGTTATATTTTATATTTACTCACTGGTTGCTGATGTATTGCCATTGGGTACGGTTTCCTGATCCACTGTCATTCCATCAAGGAAAATAGTCAAGTCACCAGTTTGTACTAGCCCAGTCTTATTTTCTAATGTCAGCTTCAATACTTCTTTAACATTTTCCACTAATGAAAAACAACATAAACACAGCACAATAACATTTTGTTTATTGAAAAGTCTACAGAAACAGCCTGTATAATCAGAATTATCAATATTTTTCTGGTGCAGTATTGTGTATTTAGCTTTTAGCTAGAAAAAATAAACTATTAACATAAAATCTATCTAGACAACCTTTAAGATAGAAAACAGGCAAAATATATTTTTTAAAAGATGTAAGAAAGAAAAGAAATTTTACTCTGAAGAAAATATTAAGCATGACCAAAAGCTGAGGTTAAAAGGTCTGTTACAAGAAAAGTCTTACAAAACAGAAGCAGAAATGCTTGGAATTCCCAAGTGGGGAAGCTGTACAGTTCAAGGCATAACTGTCCATAGGGGCCAAGGAAAGAGAATGCAAAATAGCCTTTAGTCAAGGAAATGAATTTTAAAGTGAAACTGCAATGCAATTATTCTCCTTGTATCTCATTTTCCCTGTATAACACCTTCCCAGTAGTAGGCGAAACAACAAGGAGGATGGTTCTTAGTGATGTCTCATCACAAAACTTACATTTTCTGTTGTGCACCTCCAAAGCTTGGCCAATGTCTAAGGTTGCTTTCCCTAATAAAGCATCAGATTTTAATGTATGATGGCTCCAGATTTTAAACTCCAATTTGGTGTGTGGTGTTACATTCCTGCACACAGAAGAAGTGTATTTAACATAAGTGTATACAGCACAACTAAAAAAAAAATATTAAAATTCATAGTTATTTTGAAAGTTTATATGCATACACAATTTTTTTTAAATCAGGCATTTGAAGACAGCTAACTAAAACTTCTGTATCGAAAAAAGGGTATTTTACTGCTGTAGATCTTCTGACTTATCTGATCGAGATGACATAACTGGTGAAGAGTGTTAAATATATTTTGATTGTTAAAAACCAGAGGTAATAAGTAAACTTATCTTCAGTGTTGATAAACCCATATACAGAATATTGTATATTTAATAGCATTTATTTGCTGAATAAGACCAGAAAAGGCCACACAGAAAATTAATTAATTCTCATAACCGCATGAAGTTAATAGTGTAGGAGGACCATTTCACCCACTAAGCTTCCTATCCCCATTGCTCACTAAACTTTCCCACCCAACTCTTCAACGTCAGTTTCCTGGATTAGGCAGTTAGGATCAGACTCATTCACATTAAGGAGTCAGTCTGTTCAAATCTCAACTCTCACACTTCTGTCAGTCATTTGGGGAGACACTAAGAATCTACCTCAAAAAGTTACTGAGATTGAATAGCAGAAAAAATCTGCAACTCAGTATCACCAAGAACATCCTTGAACTTCTTCCTACTTAAGCTTAATTTTAGCACTTTGCCTTTGTAGAATTTAAAAAAAATATAAGTTACACAATGCAATACACAGTAATTTAGTAAAAAGTTAGGAACATATCTGCAAACTTATATTAACATTTCTTATTAAAGGAGAAGAATGTCATAGAAGGTTAATTAATCATGTTATCATTTTGCTTACATTGTTAAGTGCTCATCCCATTTTGGATTGGATGAACTATTTGATTTTGCAGATTTCTTTAGTTCTCCATCTGCTGATAATTCCACATAGACTGCAGTTCCAAACCAATTCTTTCTTCTTTTTAACTTTGCAGAAGCAACTATTAAGTAAAATTGTGGTACAAATTTAAGTAAATGCAGATAATAAATCTTTTAATGCCCCACAATATCAAAATAAAACTACACAACAAAATTTCTGTTTGGACTTTAGTAGGCATTCTTATCTGTATCATCAAAATTACTAAAAACTTTTTTGCATATTGAAATTCCACAATGATAAATCATTCACCATTTCATCAAATATGTTTACACTAAAGCCACTGTTTTCATTAATATGCTTACAACAGATTTTTAGATGGGCAATTTGAATTAAAGATATTTCTATCAATGATAAAGGAAATATTGTGAGAAACCAGCTGTGCATCTTTAGATGCAAACCAGAAAGAATCTGAATTCAATCAGAAAAGAGTTCTTATATCTTGCAAGAAATAAGAAAGTCATAAATGTCTAAACATAAGAATTAAAGATTAAGAAAGGCCAAGTTCCACCCTTGTGATATTTTATTGTTCTCTGAAGATTTTCAATACCTATATCAGTAAATAATTGAAATTACAGCCCAAAAATCTTACTCGTATTTAGCTTACACTGCATTTAAGTCTAAATTTTCTCATCCAACTTTGACTTACTTTTATTAATAATACTGGCTTACCTTTTCAGAAGTTTATGTTAATAAAATTTGTTTTCCTTTCCTCCCACAGGTCAACCTCCTTGTGTGCAAGATAATTATTGTACATTTTACTATACTCTCATTGCATGTACATAGACTAATTATGTTCCCCATAATATAGAGGGAAGAGAAGTTATTGCCTTTGCTCTCTCTCCATATGCTACACTGCTGGCCACTGATTCCATCCCCCTTCCTGACAGCTGTCTGAACCCATAAATAGACTATTTGTAATGTTGGTGTCATTGTTGCCACCAAGTCACATTTTGACCATATTTCCAATGGTGTCACTTAGTTAACCCTTGAATATTACCAACTCCATGCTGTCTCAAGTATTTCTAACTGAAAACACCACTGAAGCTCTCAGCAGTCTTGGATATGGTTGTTTTAACCTATTTTTGGACTTCACTCACATCTGTAACCCTCAGTGTTTTCTAAACTTCGCTATCTGTATATCCTAAATCAAATCAAAGCCCATTTATCCATTCTCTGTGCTTGCTTACTTCATTAACTTTTAGATAAACAATGAGAGCAACATTTTCTTTTTTTTTCAAAACTATCCATAGCCTTCCCTCTCTCTTTAACCTCTTCAAACCATGATTTCCCAAATTTGCTGTGATTATTAAATGTATCTGTTTTGTTCAACCTCAGTTTTAACCATCTACCATCACTATCCACATCTTCACTTACAAAGACCCTTAGCTCTGAATCCCCTCCTAAACCTCTCCACCTTACTATCCTACTCTCCTCGTTATGGATTTTTCTTTAGAAACCTGTACCTTTGACCAAATATTTAATCATCTGCCCTACAACCCATTCTGGGCTCAGTATCAAATAACCTAATGCATTTATACTTGGATATTCAACTATTTCGAAAGGTAACAGATGTATCATAATACAAAAGAAATACAATCTTGCCAAAGCATAGTGAATGTTTCAGATAATTTCATATAATTATCTTCTGATTTCCTTGGAAATAAGGAATGACACTGATAGATTGTTTCTCTGGAAACCTTCATGCACCCATGTGGTTAAAAGCAGCATTCTATCAATTTTGCAGTGGCTTTCCCGCACTGTATATACACATTGAGTTATTATACCATTACAGTATTCTAATTTCTAATCTTTACACCATTTCTTTTAGGATCATTCAGCAATACAATGTTTTCCAAAAAAACTGAAGATCTGTTAGCAAGTAGTAGACAATTGTATCCCGAGTGTATCATCAATACAGTTTAACTTGCAAGATGACTCGCTCAACTCCATTCAATTATGTCCCACAGTAAAATATTTTGCTGCCTATTAATCAGTAATGTGACCAAATAGATTGCTAAAAAATGAAGCATGGAAATGTATAAAAAAAGTTTCAATAAAAAAGTTAACTTTATGTTGGTTTATTTAATGGCAATAAATTAGCTTTAAAAGAACCATTAATATTAAAATGAATAAGTTTTATTTTAAATGATTTTTTTAATTAGAATTAAAAGCTCACAAATCTTTTGAAAGGACTGTTCCTTGCAAGCTCATGCAGAAAAATTTAGTGATAAGAGATTTGTACAAGACAGAAATAGGCCTTTCAGCCCAACTCATCCCAACTCATCCTATTTGCCTGCATTAGGCTAATATCCGTCTGCTTTGTTCCTACCCAATTAACCATCTGAA